>NC_143014.1:344257742-344947742 GCF_055824585.1 Amblyomma mixtum | reverse complement strand
CAGGTGCGCTCTGGAAGGGAAATTGGAGCATGATATTGTTCGAAAATACGCCCCGAATGTCATTCATGCAGAAGTTACACATGTTACTCACTGAAAGTTGGAAGTGTTTGCATGGGACACAGTGTGAGTGATGTCATTGGCAGCCATTGGTCCTCATTACACTTGCAAAGTAGGATTCCGAGCCCTGCCACGAAGATGCTATGTCGGCCTCTGGTGCAGCAGAAGGGGGAACACACATCTTGCAGCTCATCAGACAGTTCAGACTTTCAAACACGCTGGATGTTGTCGCCCTCACCTTGTTTGGTCTAGCCTCACTGGGGACCCAGGCTGAAGCGGGACCTCCTTGCTTCCACAAGGTCCTGAAGAGAAGGCCTTGTGAAGGCCGAGGTCATTGGTGCTGGGAAAGTACTTGTGTTGGCCTCTGATGCATCAGAGAGAGATTGCCAGAGCTCGCTGCTGCTGATAACTTCTTTTACAAGCTTTCCGACATACTCTGGAAATGAAATCTTCACATTACTTCATTCCAAAAGGCTCCCCTCAAGTCACTCATTTGGGATGAAGCATAATACTTACTGTAAGTGGTAGCTGTTTTGATGGGGCACACTGTGTGATGGCCTTTTCGCGCCTTGGTAGTCTTCATCATCCAGCGTGAATTGCCTTCCTTTGTCTTCGCCTGGGACCGGTCTGCATTTTCATTGAAGTGGAGGATGGCAAGCTGCGTCCTGTAAGTTGAGGATATCGCATCGGATGGCAATGCTGCCTAATGATCTGGAGTACGTGGATGTGGTTACGTGCTGACTCTTGGAATAAACCAACTGCCTCTAGACAGAGGACAGAACTACAATATAATATTACCTTGCGAGCATCCCTGCTGGAGAAAATGCCATAGACTTTGGCGCGAAGTCAATCAAGATGCTGTGGAATGCCTCCAGAGCAAACGTTTGGCCATGGGGGGACATCTGTGTGATATCCTTGAGGAGACGCTTGTCCTCAGTGATGTGCTTGAATTGCTCGTATGCCTGGGACTCTTGAGGAAAAGGTATGCTTTAAAACAAGTTCTTTAGACAAGGGCAAAAACAACTCACTGGGGTCCATCCAAACTCTTGTCTCCTCTGGCATGTCGCTGTGGAGACACCTTGGGTACAGTCCACCATGTCCAGAGTGCTGGTTGATGACGTGATTTTTCATACTCCGCCAGACGTCGACGACCAGCTCTGCATTGCCCCCTCCAGCGCGGGCTGCCCAGTACATGTGGTTGGTAGTTGACTGAATCCAGAGGTCCAGCTCCTTGCATCCAGCCCGCTTGCTTGCCGCAGCTAGCTTTTTCTTGACACCTTAATTTTAAAAAGGCATATCAGGGAAGCCTGCAGCACATTCTGTGCAAGCAAGCATCTTTTCAATCATGCTCTCAACTTTCTTACCTTTTGAGATGTGCCAAATGTCAAAGTAGTGCTTGATCTTGGGTTCACGGGTCTGCATGTGCTTTCGTATGGCAGGGTGACGGTCAGTTGTGAGAGACCGGATCTTGATACCTGTGTTATGCATTGTCGGTGGGATAACGATAAATTGTCTACCATATAAACCTTTGTGGCATGCCATACATTTCTCCTTGAAGAATTCCAGCTGCTTGATTAGGCCTTCCTTCTCCATGTTCACGCTGGCCATTGCCTGCTCCGACTGCATGAAGACGGGTTTCAAACATTACATTCCTGTATTTCCACTCTACTTACCAACGGCTTACATAAATATTTATCACTGAATTACTGCAACAACTTTCCACAGACGTGTCTACTGACCTCCCCCAGCTGGACCTGGACCGAGTGAAGAATTCTGTTGATCTGCTCAACATGCGTGGTGTATGTCAGGAACTTGGCAGAAAACCCAGGGGAGTCAAATCGTCCATCACCGGTGACATCAACCTCTTGGTTGTTCAACTGGTCCATGAGTTCAGCTTGTTCTTGTAGCCAGATCTGTTCAAATGTTATTCCATTTCTTGACTAGCCCAGTGTAAAATTACAACTTAGTTTGATTGTGCACTACTGCAGCGGTAGTTACTACAAAACAACAAAAACGTGATGTCAGGAGAAGTGTGTTCGTTTAATCTGAACTTCATTTCTGCCTTCTGGCTAACGAGAATTGAACTTTTTTGAAAACATCTGGTCAAGCTGGGGTAAATATATCAGTATGGTTTGTTGGTCACCTTTTCTATCGCAGGAAAAAGGAGGGCATCCTGATAGTTGTAGAAGGTCCGGTCACTTGGGACCTGCACATTCATGTGGCGCAGCATCCTCAGTGTGGAAGCTACATTTGCTCCTGAAAAGAGGAGGTGGCTGGACAGCAGAAGGTTTCCTGCTGCCCTTCCATTGATGACAGGCTGGCTGTTCCACGTCCGGACATGCTCCAGAGGACAGATGCTAATGACATTGATGAAGCTGCCTTTGGTGGTAATGGTGGTTTCACAAGGCCTCGAGCACTCTGGGCATGTCTGGAACAGCTCCCTCAGACAGCTCTCAAAGACCAAGAACTGCCGTTCTTCTTCTGGGGGGGCCGGTGTACTCTCTGCGGATGACTCACTGGAATCAGAATAGTGCCAACTGTTAGGCCCAAAATCCATGCAGCTGTGAAGAGCCCACCTTTCGGTATCGTCATGGTAGGTTGGAGAGTAGCTGGAGTCAGAGTCTAGCCTGTCACCCTGTGGAGATGTGCAGTCAAGTGGATCACTGCTGCATGTGGCCGGGACGAAGGGTGGAAGCAGCAAGGGCTCCTCTGTGACACGGCCAGGAGAAGTCGCAGCTGGCGTCACTGTAGGGAAACAAATATTTATCCACACAGAATGGACGAAATGCAATAAGGACTTACAGACAGCTTCAGATCTAGTGCTGTGTTCGACAGAACCATTGTCCTGGTACGGACCACTGCTGGCTGCAGCTGTTGAAAGCCTTGCCTCAGAGGGATCTGGTTGAAGATCCTTGCTCTGAAAGATGGTTGTACAAAGGCCGATCAGTCACTTCGGTTTACAAAGCTGGAGGTGGTGCAACATAGCATTTCAGGATTGCTCTACATTCCATGCCTTCACTATAAATACACCGATTTGGGAACTTGATTAGTTTCTATCGGGTGCACGGCATCGTGAATCACAGCATTTACAACCAAACGCCATGTCTGCGCGAAATTTGAGCGCGAACAATGCACCGTTTTAGCCGGCGGAAGCATTGTACGGCGCGCGTAAAATTGCCGAACAAGCTGTATATCAAAGTTTCTAAGCTTATTTAGCCGACCCCACACTTACGAACGCGAAGCACGGAACACTGTTACTTCTTTCGCTTCTGCAAATGATGACCATTCGCGTCATGATACAGCCACGTAACTTTTAGAACAAACTATATCTTCAGCCTGACGCATGTTCGAGTCAGCGATCCTACAGAACGACACTGTCGAGCCATGCTAAGAAAATTAATTCATAGAAATACTTACCAGTACTCTTTGGCGCTTCGGGGCTTGTTGCTCGGTTCCATCGACGACGGGAAGTCGAAGCGTGGGCATAGCGTTCCAACGCAGGCGAGAGTGACTCACGTCGGGCCGATGGAAAGCGCTTATCTCGAAGTGTTCAGAGCAGAAGCGGACACACTTTGGTAGCGTCTCGGTGTTATCGAGCCCCGCGCAACGTAGCCATGCACTACGTCGCGGTTCGTCCTTCGGCAAGGCGAACAAACGTAGGCCCTTGTGCCAATTTTTCTTAGTCCGATGAGGGCACAACCTCACCGCACAAACGTCCGGCATCGCGAAAATATCACTCGCGAACCGAACAACACTCGCAACAAAACGCGATGGCGTCCCACAGATCACACGAAAAAGTGTAGATCCAAGGATGTCGCAGGATAGCAAAAGTAGGAAGTGGGGCACACAGGACCTTCTGGGAGTAAGGACCGCGTGCACCAACAACCGACAAGTAAAAGAAGCGAGGCGAGCGCTTCCTCGGAGCAGGCCGAAGCCACCGCGGTAGGGCGCATCACTCCTATGGCAGCAGACGAGGAGAAAACATAGTCCGGCTGCTTCGGGCTTGTTTTTTTTTAGTGATACGCTCTATGAACCACAACTATGTCGCGGATTTATCAAATTATTGTATCCTGCGTGTCCAGAAAGAGTAATAGAAATTAGTTCGATTATTTTCGCGGTTTTCATTTCACTTCAGTCAAGTCATTGGCGAAAGCAAATAGTCCGCGCGTAATTTTATTTCTGTTGGCTTATTTTGCGGCTATATTATCTACGAATGCAACTACTTATTCACGGAAACTTAAAAAACAAAATAAAGCCAAAGCAAAGCCTCCACAGAGCTGACTGAAAGGCACTCGACGCGTTGGTAGACTCCGCCCATCGTATGAGGCCGAATTCAAAAAAGAAGGCGGGAGCCGGACGTTAATTAGATTTAATTGAGGAAATCGGCCACACAGGGCAATAAGTCGCAGCTCCTAAGAATGCTGGGAACGTGTACATCAAGTTCCCGCGGCAAAAAGACATGTTCAGAATCCTCTTCAGTGCACCTTTAAGCACAGAACCGCATTGCCGGAAGCAAGTCCCGGCACCATTATTCCTTTCCAAATACCTCTTAGTACTTCATATTTGTTGTACCCCCATAATGCTCTATGTTTTATTATCCCGGCGTATCTTCGTCCTTTTGCCCTAAGAGCCTGTTCATGGTTTTCCGTGTATATCTGCCCTTTGCTTAGCCATATCCAAAGGTATTTGTTTTCGGCCACTTTGGGTATTTCGTGGCCTTGTATTGTAAGCACCTGATCAGTTGTATCGTTAAAAATCATCACACCTGATTTAGTTGCGCTAAAACTGAATCCTAAAGCGTCTTCTTCGTCTCCACAGCAATTAACCAAAGTTTGTAAATCTTCCAGGCTATCTGCTAACAGTACAATGTCGTCCGCATACATTAAACCCGGGAGTCGCTGCTCAACTACATTTCCGCCTAATCTGTACGACAGATTATAACCTTGATTACTCTCTTCTAGCCTTTTTTCCATATTTATCACGTAAAGCATGAACAGCAAGGGTCATAGAGGACAACCTTGCCTTAATCCTTTGTGCACCGCCACAGCTGTGGCACTTTTTTCGCTTCCCATGTAATTTCAACTTCATTATCTCGGTAGATTTCCTGTAGAAAATCAATTACCTCATGACCGATGCCTGAATATTTTAATATGCTCCACAGGAGTTCCCTGTTCACGTTATCGTATGCACCGCTTATGTCCAGAAAGGCTAAATACAGAGGTCTGTTTTCCGCCTTAGCTATTTCTATGCATTGGGTAAGCACGAACAGGCTACCATCTAAGCGCCTACCCCTTCTGAACCCATTCTGAAGTTCTCCGCGTATCCGATTACCTTCTACCCAGGACTGCATTTTTAATTTCGCCGCCTGCATTGCCAGCCTGTACATAACAGATGTTATCGTAATCGGACGGAAGGATTTTATGTTCATCTTATCTCCTTTCCCTTTATAAATCAAATTCATTTTACTCTGTCTCCAGCTGTGCGGAATTTGCTTATTTGTCATGACTGTCTCCAATGCTTTTATCAGCGCTTCCTTGCTTCTTGGGCCAAGTTCATTAATCAGCTTGATTGGAATTTTGTATATCCCTGCGGATGTGGTTTTAGGAATATTTGCTTCCGCCTTTTCCCAGTTAAGACTAGTCAGATCTAAGCTGCTCTTTATTGTGCTGTCCCGTTGTCACAGAAGTGGCGGCAGCCTCTAAATTTGTTTTGTTTGTATAAAACTGATGCGTCCGCGTTTATTTCTATGTGTCTCGGGAAGAGCAAGAATGCATGCACGTTTTTCAGTTATTTAGACAACCCCTCGCATTGCGAAAGCGGAGGCGGCTCAAAGTCGACCCCGATACTGCCGAAGTCTGGAGCTGACCATTAGCAGGAAAGAAGTTGCGGCGTGCGTGACTGGCTTTTTGGTTGTGTTTTACTTTTTTGCGTTTCCAAGGTCACCGAAGCGGGAGTCGAAGCCTGGGGCTTCTTTTTAGTTGTGCGTTAATTTTTTCCTCCTCCAAGATGACGGCCATGCAGAGTCAAAGTGTAGGTGCCTACGTGCTCTTGTCGCGCTTTTTGGTGTTTTGTTTTTTCGACGCCGACGCTGTGGCGCCGCGAGTGCTCGCCCGCTAGCGCCCGAGGGCTTTAAAAGGTGGCCGTATGGAAACGAACTTCAGTACATGGAGTATCTGATCTCGCTTCGGCGAGCGCGGCTTCGGCCGCTTATCTGATTTTTTCAGCAGCGTCCGCTCCGGCGGACGCAGTTGTTGCTGCGACGCGCGTCTTTTCTTGCCTTTTTCTCTTTCCTCTGATCTCTTACCTCTCCTCTATCTGCATGTTGGCAGCGGTGGTGGCTTGGCTAGAGCCAGTAGCAGGCCCGTGCAATTTCCTTTTCATCCTTCTCTCAGTCACAACAACAACAACAACAACAACTTCAGTCCGCTCGTCGGTGGAAACGCTGCCGCCGCGAACTCCCGGGTCTCTGAGCCGCCGCACCGCATCCTCGAAACCGCAAGCTGCCCTGGACGGACGTCGCCTTCGGGGGCCGCACTGACTGCGTGTTTGTGGATGGACTGCAGCCGCGCTTCCCGGTTGACTGTATGTTTGTTCACCTTCTGATTTCTTGGGACTTTTCACCTCTCAGACGCGTGAGAGCTAACTAGGCCTAACGCCCAGACCTAGCGTAGCTACCCGTGCATCGACGGGAGCCAGCCCCTGGGGTGGCCCCGTGACCACCACGATGATCAACGCCGTCGACGGAGATGAACTGGCGCCCTCGGAATTTGAGAACAGTGAGTGGGAGACCGTTCTCAGCATGCACGACCGCATGATGAAAAAAGGCGGGAAGCCTGGAAACGCCAGCGGAAACGCTGGCACGAACGCCGCCGCGAATTTCGGCGGGAACGCTGGCGATCACGGCGCCGGGGAGAAGAAATCGACTGCCACTCAGAAAAAGAGGCAAGACCCGAACATCCGAAAAAGGGCACCAATGCCGAAGCTCCCGGAGAGCGACTATAAAATAATCTTCAGGCCAAGAGGCTGCAACTTGAACGATTACGTGCCACGTCACCTACTGCAGGCCACCTGCGCGGCCACGCAACTACCATACGGAGATGTCCTGGACGAAGACACTTCAAGAATCAACTCCGTGAACAACACGTACACGATCAGCACACCGAATCCTCAACGCGCGAGCACATACGCGAGGATAAAGACGATAATTATCGGGGAGAAGACCCTCGCTATGGCACCCTACGTCGCGGCTCCCGACGACGCAATAAAAGGCGTGGTATACAACGCCTGTGATATCGGAACACCGGAAGAAGTCCGTCAAGGATTCATCAAACGCAACCCGGAAATCGTAGTACTCAACGCCAGAAGAATTGGCAAGTCGAGATCTATTCTCATCACCTTTGGAGAGAAAAAGCTTCCCAGACAAGTCTTCTACTGGGGATCAGTGTTCATCGTCGACCCGTACCGAGAGCGGGTAGAGACCTGCTACAACTGCAGAAAGGCGGGACACAGGACGGATGTGTGCTATAAGCCATGGGTAAAGCGTTGCCGCAGATGCGGCGAAGACCATCCAGACCCACCGGAGGGAGAACTGCCGACATGCAAGCCCGAATGCATCGTATGCGGGGGGCCACACAACACCGGCAGCCGGAATTGCAAGTATCGGCTGGCAAAGAAAGAACCTTATAAAGCCAAGAACTACCTGGGGCAACTTGACTCCGGACACCAACCAAGACCGAAGACCAGGGACCACAGCGGCACCGGCCAAGGCCACCGGGGGAGAAGCAGATCGAGCTCCTTCCCACCATTACCGGGGACCGGAGGCGCCAGCTCGGGTCCTGACAGAGAGAGCAGCTCGAGCAGAGGAAGAGGCTCAAGCAAGGACAGAGAGCGGGCAAAAAGGTGAGCTGGCCAGATAAGGCCTCTTCTTGGGAAACCGCTCGGGAGAAGGAACTGGTAGAACAGCTCGCTAAGAGAGACAGAGAGCTAGACACCATAAAGAAGGAAATGGCGGAGCTGAGGAAACTCATTAACGCTAACACAAAACAGCCGAAGGTGGTCGAAAAACCTCCTTTGCAACAATCACAAAACGCGAGTCAGGCGCCCCCGCGTGACACATATGAAGGGGGAGACATTCAAAACGCAATGGATACAGACACCAGAGTCCCCTTGAAAAGACCTCTACCCAGAGAGGGAAACACAGACGACAGTACTCCCAAAAAGGCGGCAGAAAGTCCTAACGAGGACGCATCGGCTAAAACCCACATCAAGGTTAGGTCGGACATGAACACACTATTGAAGCGGGTTGACGCTCAAGACGCTAGAATTGATGCCCTTACCGCTAGGGTAGACAAAATAGCCGAACGTGCTGACAATCTGACGGCGGAATTCGTCATGTTCAGGGAACGAACCATGGGTTGCTTCCAGCAAATTCTGGAACAACTAGCAAACATAGAAGCCAGGCTTCCCCCTGTTGCCGGCAACTCCCTCCCCTCGCTGCAACCGCAGCAGCAGCCTCTATAGGACATCATGGCCCCTCGCCAACAAGTTAGAATCTGGCAGTGGAACTGCAGAGGCTTCCAGTCCAAAAGATGGAACCTGCAGGCATACATTCAAAAAAACATAACCACACCGGACGTGATCACGCTGCAGGAGGCAAGCGGCATGGTCAAATTAAATGGCTACGCCGCGTACGCCCCGCTAGAAGTGCAAAAAGAGCACAAACCCAAATCGTTCACGGCCACGCTAGTGCAAAGAAATCTAACGGCAACGCAACACGCACTCGAAAACACAAGCGAGGACTACGCGATGTTAGAAATAATCCCAAACAGAAAAGGGGACAACAGTCTCTTTATTCTGAATATATACAACTCACCGAAAAACCGGGGCACAGGGCTGGCGGACCTATTACGTAAAGCCATTAGATTATCTTATAAGAAGGGATTAGTAATCACGGGGGACTTCAACGCCCCTCATCCGGCATGGGGATATCGGACGGCCTCCCCTAAGGGAAACAAACTATGGACAGAAATCCAAAACTTAAGGCTCACGCTACTAAACAACCCGCAAGACCCCACGAGGATAGGCAATAGCGTCAGCGTAGACACGTCCCCAGACTTGACGCTAGGCAAAGACCTCGAGGGTGAAAGATGGTCAAACACAGGACACACCTTGGCTAGCGATCACTACATCATAGAGATTGAAACACAAACCAGGCCGATGAAGGGGAAGCTGCGCGAAACGAAGCTGACAGACTGGGACACCCTCCGAAAAGTCCGGGACAGAACCGCTCCGAGGGAGATATCGGATCTAAATCAATGGGTTGAGACACTTAAAAGAGACGTAAACAGTCACACTAGACAGACCCCAACCACCGGACATGGCATCACAGACTCGAGGCTGGCCCACATGTGGGAAGTCCACGAGAGCCTCTTGAAGAGGTGGAAAAAACAGAAACACAATAGAAGGCTAAAGAAGAGAATATCGACACTCGAAAAAAACGAGCTTCAGCGTCAACACTGGGGACAAATTTGCGGTGAAATGAATGGAAAGCTAGGGTGCAAGAACACGTGACATCTTCATCGCCACTTACTAGACCCAGGACAAACAAAGTCGGCGGCACAAGGGCAACTTAAACGACTGATTCACAAATACCAGGGAACAGCCGCGGACCTAATAGAGGAACTGAAGAGCAGGTACCTTAACACAGACAAAAGGGGTTCATCTCCAGCTTACCAAGGAGCAGAGAACACACAGCTAGATGAGGACATCTCGATAGCGGAGGTATGGAGAGCAATGAGTCAACTAAGGACCACGTCGGCAGCGGGGGCAGATGGAGTAACCAACAAAATGCTAAGGAACCTAGATCTAGTCTCGGTCACGGCAGTCACAGATTACCTAAATGAGACATGGAAGCGAGGTAGTCTACCTTCACAATGGAAACATGCCAAAGTAATCTTTATTCCAAAACCCGGGAAGAAACTTGAAGTGGGCAACCTCAGGCCGATATCGCTAACGTCCTGCCTGGGGAAGCTGATGGAACATGTCATATTAAACAGGCTACAGGAATACGCAGAGGAAAGGGAGGTATTTCCTGAAACGATGCTAGGCTTCAGGAGCAAGTTGTCCACGCAGGACGTCATGCTCCAGCTCAAAGCAGACATCATAGACCCGCCCAACAAAGGGGGCGTCAAAACTATACTGGGCCTAGACCTACATAAAGCCTTCGATAACGTCAAACACGAGGTCATACTAACTAATCTGGCGGAGATTGCCCCTGGAAAGCGGACCTACGATTACGTAAGGGACTTTCTAACCGGCAGAACCGCAGAAATAAATCTAGGAGACATCCAGTCAGAAACTATTAAGCTGGGAGACAAGGGAACTCCACAGGGCTCAGTGCTCTCTCCTTTCTTATTCAACCTGGTGTTGAAGAACCTACCGCCGCTATTGAAGACTGTCGAAGGTATAAACCATACGCTATATGCGGATGACATAACAATATGGACGCATACAGGAAACGATGGGGAAATAGAACAAAATCTCCAACACGCGATCGATATTGTCCAGGATTACGCGGAATGGGCAGGACTAAAATGCTCGCCAAGCAAATCCGAACTTCTGGTGATCCGGGGGGCTAGGAAACGCGATACCAACGCAGGAGACAATCACGTACTGGTAAATGAGACTCCGGTAGCCAGAGTTGACAAAATAAGGGTCCTAGGACTTATAATACAGGACAATAGAAAGAACACAGAGACAATAAACAGGCTTGACTCCACAATTAACATGACAACCAGGCTCATAAGGCGAATAGCTAACAAAAGACGGGGAGTCAAAGAGAAAGATCTCTGCCGAATGGTTCAGGCTTTCGTGATAAGCAGAATAGTTTACGCCGTTCTCTACCTCAAGCTAGGGCTGGCGGAACAGAACAAAATCGATGGGATCATAAGGCAGGCATATAAAGCAGCATTGGGGCTGCCCCACTGCACTCCTACGGAAAGACTTCTTAAACTGGAGATCTACAACACCACCACGGAACTATGCGAGGCACATATATTTGCGCAATTAAGGAGGCTTGCGACCTCACCCCCGGGGAGAAAGATCCTGAGCAACCTAGGATTACATGATAGAATTCCGGAAAGAAACGCGCAGGCAAAATTACAGACCAAAGTTAGAAAATTACTCACTATTAAACCACTTCCAAAAAACATGCACCCTGCTTTTCACGAAGGCAGGAGGAGAGCCAGAGCAAAGGCCCTTGAAGCGAAGCTCGAAGGCTCGGAATACACAACCTATGTAGACGCGGCGAAATACGAAGGAGGGGACTCCTTTGTGGTCGTGGCCGTGAACGACTCGGGTGAAACATTAACGGCCGGTTCGGTCAAAACAAAAAACTCAGGGAAAGCGGAGAGGGCGGCTATCGCCATGGCAATGGCCAGCACCAAAGCAGTCACCATAATTAGCGACTCAAAGGTGGCTATCAACAATTTTGCGCGGGGTATGATCTCCCAGGAGGCAGAACGAATATTAAGACATAAAGACTGGGACCAAAGAGAGGTGGAACTAATATGGGTGCCGGCACACTCGGGGAACAGGGGAAACGAGTTGGCTCACAGTATAGCTCGAGGTTATGTCAGCCGAGCAGTGAGCCGGGTTGAGTCCCCAAATTTCACGAGAGATGCATTCATATCATTTCACGAATACACCAATCAGTTTAAACTGGAAAGGAGGATATATCCGCCTCCAGACAAAAAGCTCGACAAAAGCCAGGAGGTAACGTGGCGTCGGCTCCAGACGCGAGCCTTCTTTAGCACGTCGAGACTAGCACACATGTATCCAACACAATACAACGCTACTTGCAAACAATGCGGCGAGATAGCAGGATATGACCACATTTTATGGAGCTGCAAAAAGGCGCCGCCACCGGCGGACCTACTACCAGTCCCTTATCTAGAGCGGTGGGAGGCTATACTGGCCAGCTCAGACCCGTTGACGCAAGTCCGGGCCACTGAGTGGGCTCACAAGGTCGCCAAGAGCGATGGGCTCGAAGCCACCTAGTATAATGCCCACTAGGGCTCAGTGCTGACAATAAACGTTTTCCAATCCAATCCAACCTTCTGACTTTTCATCGACTGTATCTAATTGGCCTCTCACTTGTGTTCTGACCTGTGTAGAAATATTCAATGTATAACTTAATTCAGTGTGTTTACTGTTATGTGCTTTCCGCAATTGTTTTGTAGAATGTAAATTAAGAGTCTTTGAAAGCTGCCGCATTGTTCAATCGAAGCTATAAACGTTGTTTTTGTTGTTGTTACCTCTTAACACGCCTCGGTCTCAGTCACTACGTTTGCTTACCGGCTACGCCGGGCATCAAACGGTCACCCCCTCATTGTCCGGAGTCGGTGATGATGTCGCGTAGTCACCGAACCCGTGACAATTAACTGGCGTCCGCGACAGGACGTTTGATGCGAAGAGAACGTGGTGAACCGAGAGGGAGACTTGTTGAGGTGTTAAACTGCCGACTTTAGAGAGGTGTCGTGTATCAACAGGATTTGCTTTGTGCTGAGCTTGTAGCTGTGTTATTGAAAGTATGCTTGGAGATAGAAGCATGGATTTGGAAAGGTTCATAGCTATGGGTCGAAGATAAGCTGCGCGAAGAGGGAAAATGGGTCGAAGATAAGCAGCGCGAAGAGCGTGCGTTTGCCCGAGAGAGAGTGGAGCAGGAGCGCGCGGCCGCGAAGGCAGCTGACGAACGTCAGATAGAGATTATGCGTTTAAAAATAGAGTGTCAGCGACTAGAGAAAGAGACTAGAGAGAAAGAAGGGAGCCAGGACAAAGGTGATTTGAAGTTGAACACAAGTAAACTCCTGATCCCATTTGACGACCGGAAAGATGATTTAGATGCTTATATCAGACGATTTGAAAGCATTGCGAAGAGCCAGAAGTGGCCGGAGAGCCAGTGGTCGACAGAGCTAGCTACTTGTCTGAGTGGGGAAGCGCTGAGTGTTTACAGGCGTTTGCCGCCGGGTGATGCAGCGGATTATACCATGGTGAAAACCGCCCTTTTGAAGAGATTTCGGTTCACCGCGGAAGGATTGCGACAGAAATTCAATACAGGAAAACCGGCGGATGGCGAAACTGCAGCTCAGTTCTCAGCGCGTCTCAGCCACTATTCTGACCGCTGGATCGAGCTTTCAGGCATCAAGACTGAGTTTCAGGAACTCAGAGCTCCTTATTAAGGAAAGGTTCCTACAGGGCTGTCATTCCAACATGGCACTTTACCTGAAGGAGAGGAAAGCAAAATCGCTAGAGAGATGTTGGACATAGCTGATCAGTTTTTAGAAGCGCAAGGAAGCCTGAATCTCTCCAAATCGAAGACAGACAGCCGAGACTATGCCGGGAGGCCCGAAAGTGAAGGAAAGAAAATCAATCAAGGAGCACCGCCTCGCTGTTACCTTTGCAACCGCATTGGGCATCAGGCTTCACAGTGCCGTACCCACACCAGCAACAGTCATAGCGTCACCTGTTTCAAGTGCGGGCAAAAGGGACACAAAGCGGATGCGTGCCGCTCAGCGGTAAAGGATAGGCCACAGGCATCGTGCGTCTACTCACCCGCCAAGAACGTTAATGAGGAGAGCATTCGCGATGGCTACCTGGAGCTCAAAAATGGAGATAAAATTCCCGTCGTGAACGCGGTCATGATGACGCGACCGAAATTCCTCGTCGAAGGACTGCCGGTGGTGGCTGGAACGTTGGGAGGCAAGAGCATATCGGTACTGCGGGATACCGGATGCAATACGGCGATCGTGAGACGAGAACTCATCAACGACGACCAGCTCACAGGAGAGAAGAGGCCAGTATACTTACTAGATGAAACAGCTAAGATGCTGCCTGAGGCGCGGGTTCACATCGACACCCCGTATTTTTCTGGGATTATCTCGGCGCTCTGCATGGAGGAGCCGCTGTATGAATTAATTCTCGGAAACGTAGAAGGCGCAAGAGCTCCAGATGACCCGAAGGAATTGGTTGAGCAACCGGTCAGCATCGAGCTCACTGAAGAGGAAGTTGCAGCGGTTGTAACAAGAGCGAAAGCAAGGGAGCAAAACAAGAAGTTCCAAGCGCTTAAAACCCCTGGCGTCGCAGTGGAGCCACCCAGGAAGAGTTATGCAGAGGAGCAAGCAGAGGACCAGTTGCTCAAGCACTGCTTCTCCCAAATTGGCAAGAAACTGACGTGTAGGGATTCGGAAGGCAAAATAGTATTCCAGAAAGAGGATGAAGTACTGTACCGAATCTACACCGAGAAAACTGGGCGGATCGTGCGGCAGCTCGTCGTTCCAAAGTGTCATCGAGAGGCGGTGCTGAAAACTGCGCACGACGGAATAATGGCCGCACATTTAGGCGCCCAAAAGACGAAGGACCGGATTTTGGAAGATATTTTCTGGCCGGGTATCACCGCGGACGTGAAGCGATTTGTTGCCTCCTGTGACATCTGCCAGAGGACAATCCCGAAGGGCCGGGTCGCCCGGGTACCGCTGGGGAGGACGCCGGTCATCGAAACGCCATTCAAAAGAGTGGCCATAGACATTGTGGGCCCAATCCAGCCCCCTTCCAAACATGGCAACCGGTACATCCTGACCTAATGGATTATGCAACCCGGTACCCAGAGGCCGTAGTGCTGCCGAGCGTGGAAACTGAGAGGGTCGCTGCGGCACTGGTCGAAATGTTTTCTTGATTTGGAGTCCCTAATGAAGTCCTAAGCGACCGGGGCACCAATTTCACTTCCAACTTGATGAACGAGGTGGCCCGACTTCTCTCCATACGCCAGCTGCATACCACGCCGTACCACCCCATGGCGAACGGGATGGTCGAAAAATTCAACGGCACCCTGAAATTAATGTTGAAGAGAATGTGCGCCGAAAAGCCGCGAGACTCGGACCGCTATCTGGCGCCGTTGCTCTTCGCATACAGGGAGGTCCCACAGGCAAGTTTGGGCTTTTCACCCTTCGAACTTTTGTATGGGCGGCATGTGAGGGGACCCCTGGCCATTTTGAAGGAGCTCTGGACAAACCATCACCTCGACGAGGAGGCGAAGACCACATACCAGCACGTCTTTGACCTCCGTAATCGACTGGAAGACACGTGCAAGCTAGCCCACGAGGAGCTCGAAAAGCCGGGGCGCGCTACGCAAAGCTGTACAACCGGAAAACCAGAAAGAGGATGTTTGATCCGGGAGACAGGGTCCTGATTTTGCTGCCTACGGACAACAACAAGCTACTGCTTCAGTGGAAGGGGCCCTTCGAGATCAAGGAGAACAAAGGCGAGGCCGACTACGTTATCGAGACAGCCGGAGGGAGGAAGATTTTTCACGCCAACCTGCTTAAAAAGTACGAAGAGCGGGAAAGCCAGCCAATAGAACGCGTGTGCCACGCGATCTGCGGCGTCACCGAATCGGACAGCGAGGGAGCCATTCCTGTTCCGGCGCTTGAACAGTCAGAGGGCGAGCGAGGTGAAGCTTTCTAATGATTTGACGGCGGATCAACGGAGACAGCTCCGAGAAGTGATTTCAGAACACTCGCATCTTCTCCGACGTCCTGGGCAAGACGGACTGGGCCGAGTGCCGGTTAGAGCTCATTACTCGCACTCCGGTCCACATAAAACAATACCCACTGCCGTTTGCGACGAGAGAAGCCGTAGAAAGAGAGATGCAGCAGATGGAGCGACTGGGAATAATCGAGAAGTCCCAGTCACCCTACAATTCACCGGTCCTCTTGCTGAAGAAACCAGACGGCACGAACCGGCTTTGCATTGATTTCCGACGCCTTAACGACGTCCTGGTTGCCGATTCGGAACCAATGCCCAGAGCGGACGCGGTCTTCGCTGCAGCTGGAGAGAAGAAATACTTCTTAAAGGTATACTTTGCCAAAGGATATTGGCAAATCCCATTGACTGAGGAGTCCAAGCCCAAAACGGCGTTTTCAACGACATCGGGTCTCTTTCAATTTCGTTTTATGCCGTTCGGCATAAAAACTGCCCCGGCAGTATTTTCAAGATTGATGCAACGAGTGGTGGAGGGAATTCCCGGAGTGCAGCACTATTATGATGATGTCCTCGTTGCCAGTGCTACGTGGGAGGAGCATCTTTCTTCGCTGTTTGCGAGAATCGAGATGGCCGGCCTCACAGTACGACCAAGCAAATGCGAATTCGGGATGGAAAGCATCGAGTTCCTTGGGCATCGCATTGGCAGAGGTGAGCTGGCACCACTCGGGAAAACGCTCGACAAGATACAGGCGGCGCCAACTCCTCGAACAAAGCGTCAGGTACGCGCTTTCCTTGGCTTGTCGGCGTATTACCGCGACTTCATCCCCGACTACGCAAGAATAAGCGAGCCCCTCACCCAGCTGACGAGAAAGGGAGAGAGGAACGTCGTAAGGTGGACGCCGGCCCATCAGGAAGCCTTCGAAGAGCTCAAGCGACGGGTCTCAAGCCCTCCGATACTGCGGCTGCCAGACTTCTCTAAACAGTTTGTGCTGCGCACGGATGCCTCTGATACCAGCCTTGGCGCGGTACTAATGCAGAGGCATGACGTAACGCTTCACCCGGTGGCATACGCGAGCAGAAAATTGCTCCCCAGGGAAGCAGCATACAGCACAATCCAGAGGGAGTGCTTAGCGTTAGTTTGGGGAATACAGAAGATTTCCACCTACCTGTATGGGGTACCGTTCTTTATTCAGACGGACCACCAACCACTGAGCTACATCCAAAGAGCGAACCAGCTAAACAGCAGAGTCCTGCGCTGGAGCTTGCTGCTCCAAGAATACCAGTTCATCGTCGAGCGTATAAAGGGCAAGGACAATGTCGGTGCTGATTTTCTTAGCAGGCTGTAGATGTGTCGCGCGCTATTAATTTTCGCCATTAATTTATCCAAGTATTATGGTGCATATATACACGCTGACTTGGAATTGTGTGCTTGTTTTATATAAGTGGTTATGTCACGCGCTGTATATATGTGCACAGGCCTGCTCGCCGACTTCTGTGGGTCTAGAATATTATCGGATAATATTCCGAAAGTGGGGGGCCGTGTCACAGAAGTGGCGGCAGCCTGTAAAATTGTTTTGTTTGTATAAAACTGATGCGTCCGCGTTTCTTTGTATGTGTCTCGTGAAGAGCAAGAATGCATGCACGTTTTTCACTTATTTAGACAACGCCTCGCATTGCGAAAGCGGAGGCGGCTCAAAGTCGACCCCGATACTACTGAAGTCTGGAGCTGACCATTAGCAGGAAAGAAGTTGCGGCGTGCGTGACTGGCTTTTTGGTTGTGTTTTACTTTTTTGCGTTTCCAAGGTCACCGAAACGAGAGTCGAAGCCTGGGGCTTCTTTTTAGTTGTGCGTTAATTTTTTCCTCCTCCAAGATGGCGGCCATGCAGAGTCAAAGTGTAGGTGCCTACGTGCTCTTGTCGCGCTCTTTGGTGTTTTGTTTTTTCGACGCCGACGCTGTGGCGCCGCGAGTGCTCGCCCGCTAGCGCCCGAGGGCTTTAAAAGGGGGCCGTATGGAAACGAACTTCAGTCCGTTCGTCGGTGGAAACGCTGCCGCCGCGAACTCCCGGGTCTCCGAGCCGCCGCACCGCATCCTCGAAACTGCAAGCTGCTCTGGACGGACGTCGCCTTCGGGGGCCGCACTGACTGCGTGTTTGTGGATGGACTGTAGCCGCGCTTCCCGGTTGTCTGTATGTTTGTTCACCTTCTGACTTTTGATCGACTGTATCTAATTGGCCTCTCACTTGTGTTCTCACCTGTCTAGAAATATTCAATGTATAACTTAATTCAGTGTGTTTACTGTTATGTGCTTTCCGCAATTGTTTTGTAGAATGTAAATTAAGAGTCTGTGAAAGCTGCCGCATTGTTCAATCGAAGCTAAAAACGTTCTTTTTGTTGTCACCTCTTAACACGCCTTGGTCTCCGTCACTACGTTTGCTTACCGGCTACGCCGGGCATCAAACGGCCACCCCCTCATTGTCCGGAGTCGGTGATGATGTCGCGTAGTCACCGAACCCGTGACACCCGTGTTGCCACCTCACTTGGGGAGATTACCCTATTGTCGTTGCTAAAAGACGCAGCTATAAATGACGCAATGTAGTTCACGGCATCGTCTCCCTCTAAACATTTTCCCTCAACATCTATAATCTGTTCCTGCGTTCTTTGATTTGTTTTTCCCGACCAACTTATATGGTTCCAGAATTTTCTTGCCCCCCCCCCCTCATTTTCCTCGCGAACTTCAGCCAGCCATTTATCAGAGGATTGCTTCATTTTAGCCTGGACTAGAACCTGAAGTGGCTGTTTCTTTTGTCGATTAGATTCCCATTTTTCGCCTTTTTACTCTTCAGATAACTGCGCTCTCTTTGCTTCTCTGTGTTCCCTTGAAGCCACCCGTCGTTGTTCGATGGCCTCCTTAATTTCCATGTTCCACCAGCTTCGTGACTTCCTCTTTCCTCTCAAGCGGTTTACTCCTTTCACTCGGAGGTCAAACAGCGACGAGAGCGCTACCGCTCGGCGGTACAGGCAAGGGCGACATCCGCGGCGTCGGAGTTTGCAAACTGAAAAAGTAATCTAGTAACGTTGGGCCTGAAACCGGTTTAGGAGGCGTTGCTTCGGGCAGCTGCCGATGTGCCAAGTGCCGCCATATTGTATTTTTGATGGGCATCAGCTATCGCCGTACTTTGCTCTGAACTCTACGGTCAACATTTCCTGCAGAGGAAGCACACGCATGGTCATCACAGGCAGGCCTGAAGCGTTAAAAAAAATGTACTCTTAGTGATGGTGTTCCACACCTCCCTACTGCATGTGAACGTTCCTCATGACAATTTTTAACTAGCCTTCACCGCGTACTTTTAACGCAAAAACATGACTTGCGAACTGTACGCCGTTCATCTTGGGCAGTACTCGGTAAAAAGAAAAGAAAAAAATACGAAGTTTCCAGAAGTAATGAAAATGCTTGAGAGTGTTAAAGAAAACATCAGCTCAGAACAATCAGGAGATAGACGCTGCAGTAAAGGTGACGGTATATTCACCATGACCTCGTAATTTATTCCCACGCGTATACTAGTTTCGCCAGAGGGTATGCTATGAGTACAAAAAGAGAGTTGTAAACAGCATAGTCATTCTGAGAGGGATAAAAAATGAGACCGCAAGGCTGCAACAAAACAAGAAGCTTTTTACCGATCCTTATTATTGTTATCATTTTCTTGTGGATGCGCCTGCCGCGATGTGCGCGCCCCCTTGGTGGCGGGGCGCAGAGCGCGCATCACAGCACCCTAGATGCTGCAGCACTGCAGCGACACACCGGAACTAAATGTATACGATGGAAGCAAGGAACGCTGAACAAAATAAAAAAAATGCATTTGAGATCCCAGGATATGATGGGACATATCTCCGTTAGTAGTATTCGTTATATACAGCCAGGCCTGAATTAAACGCGAAGAGCGGCTTTGAACAAAACAGGTTTTTTTCGGCACCGCAATTTTTCGAAAACATTGTTGTGTAGCCGACACCATGCAGTGTCCAGAGTGGTCCGGAAGCGGAGGTCGTGTCCAGGGACACTACAAAAGCCAGCATTGAAATGCAGTTTATTACACGTTGTAGATAAGGGTCCCCCCAAAAAATTGGCGGCCCCAATGGTACAGACTAGTGCACTGAGGAGAAGAGGGGTTTCCTCAACGCAGCGGTGTCAGGCTTTGGATAGTGGGCTGTAGCATCATTGCCACCAATGTTTTCGAAAAATTGTGGTGCCGAAAAGAGTAAAAAATAAACAAATAAAAAGTTATTGCTTGATATGTTTGGTTACTTTAATGCAGCACTAAATTCGTCTAAACCAACCGAAACAAATACAACAAATAAGGAATGCTTATGACAGTTTTTTTGCTACGTGTAGCGCCCTCTCGGGTGGAACACGGCATTGCCACTCTCGCAAATATAAATATTTTCGTATTTCTTCACATTGTCGGGAGTACAGATTACTGCCTATATAACATAAGATTGTGTTAACGGAATGCTAACTCTTTGTGACCCAATTTTAGCCCAAAATAAATCGGTTACCTATTTGAAGTGTGCATGAGTTAGAGTTTCCCGCGCTTTTGACAGTTTTTTTTTTCATTGTTAGTCACGTACAGCGCCATTTTGTTCGAAACACGCCATGGTACCTACAAGAAACTTAATTATTTTGTTTTTATTGCTGGATCAAAAATAAAAATCCTTGCAAAATATAAAAATATATACGAGCAGAATGCCAATTCTTTTCGACCGCTTTTTGGACTAAGATCGCTGAACTGTTTGAACCTCCAGCGCTTTATAATATCAGACGACGCGCACTTGCTAAGCCTAGTAGCTCTGTCAATACAGAATCAATCTGTAAATCTGCCGTATTTTATGGCTAAAATTTTGTGATGATTGGTAACGGTAAGAAGAGAATTATGCTCAAGTAAAGGCGGCTGCTCGTATAACCGTGCTTTCGTCGTCGTCGTGTTCTACTCTGGCTGGCTCTCGCTCGGGCTCCTCGAGCAGCCTGTCCTCGCGACGATCGACTTCGAACGCAGCTGTGGACGTGCTCAGACGCCTCCATTCTTCCTCCGGAGGGACACTGGCTTTCCTCTGTAGCGTAGAAGCGTCGGTCTTACAGCCTGCTACGTGGAAGTGATCTTCCTCGGCCACCAACACCAACAGCATGTGTCCTCTTCTGGGCATCGAGACTGCAAGAGGCTGCGAGTCCTCGGACGAAGGCTCCATGCCGCCGCGCCCGCGTCGACACGTCCTTGGTAACACGTCACCGTGCGTCGCCATCATCCACGTCGCGCTTCCGCACTTCTGGTCGTAGAACTACGCTGTGTTGTTTTGCTCACGTGCAGGCAGTAGCCAGCCTCAGGCGCACCACATCACGAAGAGTAACGTATCCTGTCGTCTCCTCCCTGCCTTCCGAAGTGGCCGGCCAATCTGGCCACCTTGTACTTCCCCTGCTCAACTTCACGCAGAGGAGCAGCCACGCCAGGAGGTACCAGATGCGCGTTGCGCTTGGAGCGTTGTTCCTGACCTGCGGCTGCCCCGAGTACGCGGTGGGGAAGCTCTGTCGCCACCGCATTGACGCCGACATGCGCCGCTACCATGCAAAGACCAGCTTCTAGGATGGCCAGGAGTCGGTGTTTTCAACCATCAGTATACAACCGGAACCTGCTGCGTGCCCTGAACCAGTGTGAGATTGAGTTTGAGGGCGAGGGTTGGCGCGCATGATGGACACCTGTGGCGCGTACCAATGCGCCTGGTCCCACGAGCTAAACGCGACCGAATAGTATTGGTATGGGTGCTTTTACTGGAGAAATTAAGCCGTTTTTCTAAGCGTACCTTACTGCTGCATTTATGCCTTCGTATCTCATAAATCTCTTGATAACAAACACCTTGTTTATGTTTTCTCTTTTTTCCATGTCCCTGTGTTTTTGCACTTCTTTGCTCACTGAACAACTGTCGCATCCGGTGTTCAACGCCCTGCTCGCGCAAGCGTCCTTGCCTTTATCAGTGCCCTGTCACTTTGTAGAAGGTGTGATTTCACCTTTGAATGGGATTCCTATAGTCGTTCCTTGCCTCACAGGACTGCCATCCTGGCGCAGTTCCGTCCGGGTTGCTTGAACGAATTGAACAGCCAACACACACACACACACACACACACACACACACACACACACACACACACACACACACACACACACACACACACACACACACACACACACAGATATATGTACTACTTTTTTGCAATTGTGTTCCGTCGAAGTGCTGCCGCTACGTCGGGGATCATATTTCGCGAATTTGTGCTCAACAGCCCAATGCTATTTATGCACTCTTTATGCATGATTAGGTGATGTCTCTGTATCTCACGTCTCTGAACCCACTTCCTGCTGTTGCCTCTGTCGCTCTGCCGGGAGTCGAGCACGCGACTCCTTTCCTGACTCTTCGTCAGCCCCCGAGAAAGCCCGGCGGCTAATCGACTATAGGCTAGAGACCGATGCCCGATCATAATAGTGCTGATGCACAGCACAGGCAATTTTGGTCAGTCGCTGCATTCGATTTTGTACCTGTTTGGGGAACTACGCTCAGACGGCACGGGAAAATTACAAGTCGCCACCGACAACATCAGCCATGTTTCACAGGCTACTGAGTTCGGAGTTGCTGAGCGCGCCCGCGTTGTGAAGTTTCTACAGACGGCGGAGAACTTGAAGGCAATGGCGAATTGCGTAGCGGGAACTGAATGCTCCGAAGGCGTGGTTGTGAAGTGTAATCGTCTGTGCTTTACGCATCAATACCTTGCCCGGCACCTCAGGGTACGCGCGCCTTCAAAGAGTGAGGCTGTGCTGCCGAGGAAGCGGGTGATTTCGTTCGTAAGGAGGAAAGAATATTCGTGATCGACGGAAGGGAAGGCTTTTCAAGCGCCTTTGCAGTTATGGCTCCCAGCTGGCTTCCAAACTGCAAACAGTGCTCACTTTTGGACAGTACAATTCGCTACAAAGGGATCAAGCATTACAAAGCGCTTCGTAGAAGCAGCCTGCTTTTGGCCACTCGTCTGTGGGGTTGAGAAAACATTCATAAAAGTTCCGAACGGCAGTTTTCTCAAAGCACTCCCAAATGACCTACGCCAGTGAGCCATGGGTGGAGCCATGGAGCATGCCCTATACGCAAACGCTACGTCACTGGCCGCGACAGTTAGCAGACGGGAATGCGTTTCCTGTCGTTGTTCGGTGCTGCTTTCTTCAAGGAGCTCGCAAAAAAAGTACTTCAGAAGCGCAACATGACAAAATAGTCATGCAATTGACAGTGACATGACGTGTTACGGCCAATTTTCACCTTAATTTCGTCCCTCGTATGCCATTCACGCCTACTTCAAAGGGTACAGTGGTTCTTTTGGAGCACTGTAGTTGGAGATGGTTTTCCTAAGGAGCTATTCGAAAGATAAAACGCCGCGTGGCGTTTTTGAACCCGTCCCTTGTGTGGAGGAGGGGCTTCCACTCCACGGAGTGGAGGTGGAAGGTCGAGTCGAGCCGCCTTTGTGATTTCGGCGGTTACTTTCGAAGGGCATCGCAACTACGCAGTGAAGGCTCCCCTGAAACGCGGATGTCTCGGTAGGGACTGAAACTCGGTCCTAGCAGTGAGCAGATAAGGCTATCCAGTTACCAATAGCGGCCATAAAATTTACGTTCAAGTGACAAATTAGCCGTGTGCTGACAGGGGATACAGAAATAGCTTTCCGGAAGGGGGTGGCATTTAAAGATTTTTAACTCGCCCTCACATAAGTCATGCAAAACTATCTATAGTACCATCGATAGTAATTTCGATAGTTCTATTGATTGTACTATCGATAGCACTCCCGATAGTTCTTTTGATAGTGCTATTGGTAGTGCTATCGATAGCGGTCTCGACACTACTTGCTATATATAGTACTACCGATTCTATAAAAGCAACCACGCTTACCCACTGCATCCTAAACTTGGTTTCCTGAGTGTGCGGTATGGAGGTAACGGTGTGAATAACTGACAGGACTCGCCCGTTTTCGCAGCCTACGCGTCACCGAGGGCTGCAGACATTCCCTACGTAAAGTTACTGGATAATGTGTTAGTGTCGTGAATGTCCTAGTTGCGAAGCATGTGTGCGAAAAACATTTCTGCAGCGGTTACGTCAGCAAGACGACGTCTGCACTGCACTATGGTGTCGTGTTAGCCATCACAAATTGTGCTGTTTATTCTTTCATTAGATGCAGTTCCAGCTATAAAACCGTGAGACCAGTCAGGTATCGCAAAGTTTTTGGCAATATCGCTGGTCAACAAATGCATAATATTGCCGCACTTAGTTTAGACATCACTCTACCGGCGCCCCCGTGCGGTCTACTGCTGCCGAAGGGGCAACACTGAGCCGGCCGCGAGGCACAGTGGCCCTGGAGGGGAGGGACAGCCGCCCAGCACGCTGCGACGGGGGCGGCAGCATGCTCCTGCGTGGAAGGGGTTGTCCCAAAGGCCTGCGTGGAATGGCACCTTGCCCCAGGGTCACAGTGGTGTCCTCCGCCGTTGCTGCTTTAGACGGTGCCTTCCTCGGGACGGCTGCCGTGGGTGGAGCCGTGGGCATGGGCGCTACAGCGAAGGTGGTCTCCGCATTGGGTACAGCCAAGCCCTCTTCATTGACGCACGAGTCCACCGGCACAGCCGGAGAGGCTAGTGATATCAGCCAACTGTCCCCCTCAGTAACAGGGCTCCTGGGTTGCTCTGGAGACTGAAACAGGGCACAGCGGGGTACCGGGTCTGCATCCCCCTCCAACTCGGGGTCTGAGACCCAGCGGTCGACCAGTGTGATCGGGCGTGTGTCGACAAGGGGTGTGGTTGCCAGCTCCTGGAGGACTTGGGCGATGCGCCTCATCTCACGCTCCACCATCGACAGGCTCATGGGCGGCGACTGCACCAGGGACGCAGAGTCCCCATCACCATCAACGCTTGTGGACGGCCATGCCAAGTGTTCTTGCAACCGCACTGGTGTTGAGGAGAGGCGGGTCGCCACTGGGGACTCCACAATCGGCAGCAGCAGAGGCGGTGCAGCACGGCTGGAAGATGCCCCACCGGACGCAGCCGGCCGAGGCAGGCCACCAGCCGCTCTGGTCTTGGGAGGTGGAAGGCGGGAGTGGCCCAGTTGAGGTGCCAAGGCTGCCTTTGGCTTTGGTTGTGGCGCTGGCTGTGAATTGGTGAATACAAGGGGGGTACTGCGCACAAAAAGACAAGGACAAGAAGATAACACAACAAGCGCAGACTCGCGACTAACTTTATTTGAAAACACGACACTCCTTTTATAGTTTCAAAACTGTCACATCACACAGATGATGAAACCAAAAACCTGTCTTCATTGTGATACAGTTTGATAGAAGGGTCACTTACGCAATCTTTATCCTTCTGTTTGATGCAAAACGCCTCCGCCAACTCACGCGCCACCTGGTCACGGCTCCTCCTCAAAACTTTTGTATCTGTCAGCAAAGGCAGGCAAGGGTTATTGCGCGTAGCATCCGAGCATGCGCCACAATGCAGGGGTAAATTCGACCCTGTCCCTGATTTCATGGAAAGCTGGTGTTCTCTTAAGCGCTCATTCAGACATCGGCCTGTCTGACCGTTATATACCCTGCCACAGGTGAGGGGAATCTGGTAAACGACACCCGTCTGGCACCTGACAAAACGAGTGGCATGACGCTTCTCGCAGTCCGCTCTCCTCTTCCCTCCGGACATGACCTGAGGGCACAATGAGGCCAACTTGCATGGGGCGGTAAAAACTACCGGCACGCCGTACCGTTTCGCCACGTTCTTCAAGTTGTGGGAAATTCTGTGAATATACGGTAGAACCGCTGGCCTCATTTCCTTAGAACGGCCACTATCCCGGCACGTCCTATTTTTCAGTTTGCGCAGAAGCTTCTCTGCCACTGCAACAATGATTGAAGCAGGAAAACCAGCCTTCGTCATCCTAATTACCTGATTATTGAGGCTCTCGTGCACCAGGTGAGCGCAAGACTTAGACAAGGCGCCCTGCAGGCAATAGGTTCCGATAGCCCGTTTAACATTCTTGGAATGTGCTGACCTGAACGGCAACAGGTCTTTCCGTGCACGTGGTAAGTACATCCAGCAAACGTGATCTGGTGTTAAAGTCAGGTTAATATCTAAAAACTGTAGCTTGTCATGTTCCGGTAACTCGTGAGTAAAGGTTAGACCCTTCCCATGTCGTCTGAAAATCGATAAAAATTCTTCCACAATCACAGTGTGCGTCGCGCCAGGTCGATCTTTAAGAAACACTAAATAGTCATCAACGTACCTAAATATTTTCAGAGTAGTCTCATCGTCAAAACAGCGCACCAGATCACGGTCAATGCTGGACAAGAAGATGTCAGCTAGTACAGGTGCCACACAGGAACCAATGCAAATTCCTTTGCGCTGAACAAGGATCTGATCGTTAAAAGATACAAAGGTAGAACCAAGATAAAACTCAAGTAAAGACATAAAATTGTTCAGCGTTATACCGCAGGCATTCTGAAAAGCTATTACACCCCTATCTTCAATACAAGACCTGACGGCGCAACAGGGCATCGTGGGGTATTGAAAAGAACAGGTTTTCAACGTCAATTGAAAAGGCGTAGCCTACAGGCGGAGCATCCTGTAGGTAGGCGACAATATCATCCGAGTTCCTAGTTAAGAATGGGTCTTCCACTACCACCAATTTCAGACACTTTTGAATAAATACACTTACTTCACGATGCCAAGTACCTTTTTCACTTACTATGCACCTAAAGGGCTTGTCAACCTTATGTGTTTTTACAGTGAAAAACAGTTCTAAGCTATCGCGCTTGGAGTTAAAAACTGCTCTCGACAATTTATCTAAAGCAAGGTCCTTGCACAGCACAGAAGCTTGGGTCTTTACCTTTGACGGTTTCACCTTCTTCCGAACAAAGTTCTTCTCGACTGCTTGAGTAGCTTTTTCACCAAACATCCCCGAAGGCAGGACGACGAAGCCTCCCTCTTTATCAGCTTGCAGAAGGGCCAAGCCGTTGTCTTTGAAGAAAGAGACAACTTCTTTTACTGATGTCTTGAGGCGTGAAGTGCTCCCACTCGCAGACCTCCGAGGCATAGCAGCAGTCCGTAGAAGGCTGTCAACACCATCTAGTAGGCACCGCTCCTGGTCCTCATCAGATGCCTTCCGCGCCAGCTGCCGGTTCAATGAAAGAAGCTCGTGCGCAGGCACACTAGGCTCAGTGCTAAACTTCGGTCCTTTCTTCAGCACCTCAACAATTCCACTCGGTAACTCGGCATCGCCCAGTACTGACACGGAACCACCGTTATCCTTGGATCTTGGCCTATCTTTGGGAAGACGTAGTAGGAGACATTTCCACCAGAAATCCACTGCCTGGGCTGTCTGACGTCGTAAGGCCCGTAGCCTTACTTCTCCTACCCATTCGGGGTTTGTCCGGAACGCGAGCAGACGCAACCAGTCGTATAGGAGTCTGATCTGACGCCAAAGTTCAGATCTTAGAATTTTGCACACGCGTCTAACATGTCCCGCAGACGGCACCATGTACCCGAACAGAGCGATGAATTCCGAAGGCACCAGGCCTCTCTTCAGACAGAAACCTAAAAACCTTGTGCGACAGGTCGCAGCTACAATGGCGCTAATCACAGTTGAAACATGACAGTTTGAAGGAGAAACACAAAGAAAGGGCCCACGGTAGAAGAAACATAGTTTAAAAGCGTACGTTGTTGGGCTAGTCGGTCAATCATGGCGAATACAAGGGGGGGGGGGGAGTACTGTGCACAAAAAGACAAGGACAAGAAGATAACACAACAAGCGCAGACTCGCGACTAACTTTATTTGAAAACACGACACTCCTTTTATAGTTTCAAAACTGTCACATCACACACATGATGAAACCAAAAACCTGTCTTCATTGTGATACAGTTTGATAGAAGGGTCACTTACGCAATCTTTATCCTTCTGTTTGATGCAAAACGCTCCGCCAACTCACGCGCCACCTGGTCACGGCTCCTCCTCAAAACTTTTGTATCTGTCAGCAAAGGCAGGCAAGGGTTATTGCGCGTAGCATCCGGGCATGCGCCACAATGCAGGGGTAAATTCGACCCTGTCCCTGATTTCATGGAAAGCTGGTGTTCTCTTAACCGCTCATTCAGACATCGGCCTGTCTGTTCACAGAATTTCCCACAACTTGAAGAACGTGGCGAAACGGTACGGCGTGCCGGTAGTTTTTACCGCCCCATGCAAGTTGGCCTCATTGTGCCCTCAGGTCATGTCCGGAGGGAAGAGGAGAGCGGACTGCGAGAAGCGTCATACCACTCGTTTTATCAGGTGCCAGACGGGTGTCGTTTACCAGATTCCCCTCACCTGTGGCAGGGTATACATCGGTCAGACAGGCCGATGTCTGAATGAGCGCTTAAGAGAACACCAGCTTTCCATGAAATCAGGGACAGGGTCGAAATTACCCCTGCATTGTGGCGCATGCCCGGATGCTACACGCAATAACCCTTGCCTGCATTTGCTGACAGATACAAAAGTTTTGAGGAGGAGCCGTGACCAGGTGGCGCGTGAGTTGGCGGAGGCGTTTTGCATCAAACAGAAGGATAAAGATTGCGTAAGTGACCCCTCTATCAAACTGTATCACAATGAAGACAGGTTTTTGGTTTCATCATGTGTGTGATGTGATAGTTTTGAAACTATAAAAGGAGTGTCGTGTTTTCAAATAAGGTTAGTCGCGAGTCTGCGCTTGTTGTGTTATCTTCTTGTCCTTGTCTTTTTGTGCGCAGTACCCCCTTGTATTCACCATAATTGACCGACTAGCCCAACAACGTACGCTTTTAAACTGTGAATTGGGCTTGGGTGCTTGCCTTGCCATCTGTGCTGTGAGTTGGCCAGCTGGTGTCTGCGCTTTCTGTGGTACGGCCAAAGATGTCCTTGGGCCAGCTGCAGCTGTCTTAGCCGGTGGCCTCAGCGATGTTCGTGAAGCAGCTGCTGTCGCGGGCACCACCGACATCCTGGGTGCTGGGCCCCGCTTGGCAACGCCACTCGCCAGTGCACCACTCGCTGGCGCTTGGAGGCTCCTCCCGGAAGCCTGCACCAACAGAGGGTCCTGCCACGGACCTCCTCAGGGAGGGCACCCTGGGGCCAGGTACGGCAGGTTGAGACAAAGCTGCTGTCTGCCGCTGGCTGAGCTGCTGCGGGGCGCTTGTGAGTGCAGACAGCCGTCCTTCTCGTTTGGCCCTGTTCACCCCGAAGGTGGTGTCTGCTGCTGCCGAAGGGGCAGCCACGGGAATCGGTGGGACGGCGCGGTAGGGGCAGGAGCGTAGAACGCCGGCGGTGGTGGCGCCGGACTTCGTCCTCTTATGCTCGCTGCTGGGCCTGCCAGCTGCGCTCTGCCCTGTGTGCTCGCCAGGTACTGTTCTGCCACTGATAGAACGTTCTACCGGCGTCCGTGACATTTTTTGTGCAGCTTCTGGGTACGATCTATGTACGAAGAGGTGCCAGGAACCTCCAGCGCTCCGTCACACCCCCTGGACACAACACCTGTCCACAAGTCAAGCCGCCGTTTGAAAGGCTTAGCCCCCGAGTACAATCCCCTCACCGCGCCATCCCGCAAGATGACCTCTACGGTGGCCAGCCAGACCTTCCAGCAATCTGTGAGTTCGCCACCGCTGCTTCTTCATACGCCTCGTACGCCCGCGTCGTTTCATGGTGACAAGTTTGAGGATGTGGAGGACTGGTTGGACGGGTATGACAGGGTCGCTGAATTTAATCTGTGGGACGAGGACCGCAAGCTTCGGAACGTCTACTTTGCCCTCCAGGACGCCGCCAAGACGTGGTTCGAAAATCACGAGTCCGCCATCCGCACCTGGCAAGACTTCCGGCGGCAGTTGCTGGATACGTTCAGCAGCAACGAACGGAGGGAGAGTGCTGAATTGGCCCTGCAATCGAGAGCCCGGAGCTGGTCATCACAGGCAGGCCTGAAGCGTTAAAAAAAATGTACTCTTAGTGATGGTGTGCCACACCTCCCTACTGCATGTGAACGTTCCTCATGACAATTTTAACTAGCCTTCACCGCGTACTTTTAACGCAAAAACATGACTTGCGAACTGTACGCCGTTCATCTTGGGCAGTACTCGGTAAAAAGAAAAGAAAAAATACGAAGTTTCCAGAAGTAATGAAAACGCTTGAGAGTGTTAAAAAAAACATCAGCTCAGAACAATCAGGAGATAGACGCTGCACTAAAGGTGACGGTATATTCACCATGACCTCGTAATTTATTCCCACGCGTATCCTAGTTTCGCCAGAGGGTATGCCATGAGTACAAAAAGAGAGTTGGAAACAGCATAGCCATTCTGAGAGGAATAAAAAATGAGACCGCAAGGCTGCAACAAAACAAGAAGCTTTTTACCGATCTGCCGCCGCGGTGGCTCAGTGGCTATGGTGCTCGGCTGCTGACCCAAAAGACGCGGGTTCGATCCCGGCCGCGGCGGCTAGAATTTCTTTGGAGGAGAAATTCTAGAGGCCCCCGTGTACTGTGCGATGTCAGTGCACGTTAAAGAACCCCAGGTGGTCGAAATTTCCGGAGCCCTTCACTGCGGCGTCTCTCACAGCCTTAGTCGCTTTGGGACGTTAAACCGCACCGAACCTTTTTACCGATCTTTATTATTGTTATCATTTTCTTGTGGATGTGCCTGCCGCGATGTGCGCGCCCCCTTGGTGGCGGGGCGCAGAGCGCGCATCACAGCACCGTAGATGCTGCAGCACTGCAGCGACACAGCGGAACTAAATGTATACGATGGAAGCAAGGAACGCTTAACAAAATAAAAAAATGCATTTGAGATCCCAGGATATGATGGGACATATCTCCGTTAGTAGTATTCGTTATATACAGCCAGGCCTGAATTAAACGCGAAGAGCGGCTTTGAACAAAACAGGTTTTTTTCGGCAGCGCAATTTTTCGAAAACATTGTTGTGTAGCCGACACCATGCAGTGTCCAGAGTGGTCCGGAAGCGGAGGTCGTGTCCAGGGACACTACAAAAGCCAGCATTGAAATGCAGTTTATTACACGTTGTAGATAAGGGTCCCCCCAAAAAATTGCCGGCCCCAATGGTACAGACTAGTGCACTGAGGAGAAGAGGGGTTTCCTCAACGCAGCGGTGTCAGGCTTTGGATAGTGGGCTGCAGCATCTTTGCCACCAATGTTTTCGAAAAATTGTGGTGCCGAAAAGAGTAAAAAATAAACAAATAAAAAGTTATTGCTTGATATGTTTGGTTACTTTAATGCAGCACTAAATTCGTCTAAACCAACCGAAACAAATACAACAAATAAGGAATGCTTTTGACAGTTTTTTTGCTACGTGTAGCGGCCTCTCGGGTGGAACACGGCATTGCCACTCTCGGAAATGTAAATATTTTCGTATTTGTTCACATTGTCGGGAGTACAGATTACTGCCTATATAACATAAGATTGTGTTAACGGAATGCTAACTCTTTGTGACCCAATTTTAGCCCAAAATAAATCGGTTACCTATTTGAAGTGTGCATGAGTTTGAGTTTCCCGCGCTTTTCACAGTTTTTTTTTTCATTGTTAGTCACGTACAGCGCCATTTTGTTCGAAACACGCTATGGTACCTACAAGAAACTTAATTATTTTGTTTTTATTACTGGATCAAAAATAAAAATCCTTGCAAAATATAAAAATATATACGAGCAGAATGCCAATTCTTTGCGAGCGCTTTTTGGACTAAGATCGCTGAACTGTTCGAACCTCCAGCGCTTTATAATATCAGACGACGCGCACTTGCTAAGCCTAGTAGCTCTGTCAATACAAAATCAATCTGTAAATCTGCCGTATTTTATGGCTAAAATTTTGTGATGATTGGTAACGGTAAGCAGAGAATTATGCTCAAGTAAAGGCGGCTGCTCGTATAACCGTGCTTTCGTCGTCGTCGTGTTCTACTCAGGCTGGCTCTCGGTCGGGCTCCTCGAGCAGCCTGTCCTCGCGACGATCGACTTCGAACGCAGCTGTGGACGTGCTCAGACGCCTCCATTCTTCCTCCGGAGGGACACGGGCTTTCCTCTGTAGCGTAGAAGCGTCGGTCTTAACAGCCTGCTACGTGGAAGTGATCTTCCTCGGCCACCAACACCAACAGCATGCGTCCTCTTCTGGGCATCAAGACTGCAAGAGGCTGCGAGTCCTCGGACGAAGGCTCCATGCCGCCGCAGCCGCGTCGACAAGTCCTTGGTAACACGTCACCGTGCGTCGCCATCATCCACGTCGAGCTTCCGCACTTCTGGTCGTGGAACTACGCTGTGTGGTTTGCTCACGTGCAGGCAGTAGCCAGCCTCAGGCGCACCAAATCACGAAGAGTAACGTATCCTGTCGTCTCCTCCCTGCCTTCCGAAGTGGCCGGCCAATCTGGCCACCTTGTACTTCCCCTGCTCAACTTCACGCAGAGGAGCAGCCACGCCAGGAGGTACTAGATGCGCGTTGCGCTTGGAGCGTTGTTCCTGACCTGCCGCTGCCCCGAGTACGCGGTGGGGAAGCTCTGTCGCCACCGCATTGACGCCGACATGCGCCGCTACCATGCAAAGACCAGCTTCTAGGATGGCCAGGAGTCGGTGTTTTCAACCATCAGTATACAACCGGAACCTGCTGCGTGCCCTGAACCAGTGTGAGATTGAGTTTGAGGGCGAGGGTTGGCGCGCATGATGGACACCTGTGGCGCGTACCAATGCGCCTGGTCCCACGAGCTAAACGCGACCGAATAGTATTGGTATGGGTGCTTTTACTGGAGAAATTATGCCGTTTTTCTACGCGTACCTTACTGCTGCATTTATGCCTTCGTATCTCATAAATCTCTTGATAACAAACACCTTGTATATGTTTTCTCTTTTTTCCATGTCCCTGTGTATTTGCACTTCTTTGCTCACTGAACAACTGTCGCATCCGGTGTTCAACGCCCTGCTCGCGCAAGCGTCCTTGCCTTTATCAGTGCCCTGTCACTTTGTAGAAGGTGTGATTTCACCTTCGAATGGGATTCCTACAGTCGTTCCTTTTCTCACAGGACTGCCATCCTGGCGCAGTTCCGTCCGGGTTGCTTGAACGAATTGAACAGCCAACACACACACACACACACGCGCACGCACGCGCACGCACGCACGCACGCACGCGCACGCACACACACACACAGATATATGTACTACTTTTTTGCAGTTGTGTTCCGTCGAAGTGCTGCCGCTACGTCTGGGATCATATTTCGCGAATTTGTGCTCAACAGCCCAATGATATTTATGCACTCGTTATGCATGATTCGGTGATGTCTCTGCATCTCACGTCTCTGAACCCACTTCCTGCTGTCGCGTCTGTCGCTCTGCCGGGAGTCGAGCACGCGACTCCTTTCCTGACTCTTCGTCAGCCCCCGAGAAAGCCCGCCGGCTAATCGACTATAGGCTAGAGACCGATGCCCGATCATGATAGTGCTGATGCACAGCACAGGCAATTTTGGTCAGTCGCTGCATTCGATTTTGTACCTGTTTGGGGAACCACGCTTAGACGGCACGGGAAAATTACAAGTCGCCACCGACAACATCAGCCATGTTTCACAGGCTACTGAGTTCGGAGTTGCTGAGCGCGCCCGCGTTGTGAAGTTTCTACAGACGGCGGAGAACTTGAAGGCAATGGCGAATTGCATGCTCCGAAGGCGTGGTTGTGAAGTGCAATCGTCTGTGCTTTACGCATCAATACCTTGCCCGGCACCTCAGGGTACGCGCGCCTTCAAAGAGTGAGGCTGTGCTGCCGAGGAAGCGGGTGATTTCGTTCGTAAGGAGGAAAGAATATTCGTGATCGACGGAAGGGAAGGCTTTTCAAGCGCCTTTGCAGTTATGGCTCCCAGCTGGCTTCCAAACTGCAAACAGTGCTCGCTTTTGGACAGTACAATTGGCTACAAAGGGATCAAGCATTACAAAGCGCTGCGTAGAAGCAGCCTGCTTTTGGCCACTCGTCTGTGGGGTTGAGAAAACATTCATAAAACTTCCGAACGGCAGTTTTCTCACAGCACTCCCAAATGACCTACGCCAGTGTGCCATGGGTAGAGCCATGGAGCATGCCCTATACGCAAACGCTACGTCACTGGCCGCGACAGTTACCAGACGGGAATGCGTTTCCTGTCGTTGTTCGGTGCTGCTTTCTTCAAGGAGCTCGCAAAAAAAGTACTTCAGACGCGCAACATGACAAAACAGTCATGCAATTGACAGTGACATGACGTGTTACGGCCAATTTTCACCTTAATTTCGTCCCTCGTACGCCATTCACGCCTACTTCAAAGGGTACAGTGGTTCTTTTGGAGCACTGTAGTTGGAGATGGTTTTCCTAAGGAGCTACTCGAAAGATAAAACGCCGCGTGCCGTTTTTGAACCCGTCCCTTGTGTGGAGGAGGGGCTTCCACTCCACGGAGTGGAGGTGGAAGGTCGAGTCGGGCCGCCTTTGTGATTTCGGCGGTTACTTTCGAAGGACATCGCAACTACGCAGTGAAGGCTCCCCTGAAACGCGGATGTCTCGGTAGGGACTGAAACTCGGTCCTAGCAGTGAGCAGATAAGGCTATCCAGTTACCAATAGCGGCCATAAAATTTACGTTCAAGTGACAAAGTAGCCGTGTGCTGACAGGGGATACAGAAATAGCTTTCCGGAAGGGGGTGGCATTTGGAGATTTTTAACTCGCCCTCACATAAGTGATGCAAAACTATCTATAGTACCATCGATAGTAATTTCGATAGTTCTATTGATTGTACTATCGATAGCACTCCCGATAGTTCTTTTGATAGTGCTATTGATAGTGCTATCGATAGCGGTATCGACACTACTTGCTTATATAGTACTACCGATTCTATAAAATCAACCACGCTTACCCACTCCATCCTAAACTTGGTTTCCTGAGTGTGTGGTATGGAGGTAACGGTGTGAATAACTGACAGGACTCGCCCGTTTTCGCAGCCTACGCGTCACCGAGCGCTGCAGACATTCCCTACGTAAAGTGACTGGATAATGTGTTAGTGTCGTGAATGTCCTAGTTGCGAAGCATGTGTGCGAAAAACATTTCTGCAGCGGTTACGTCAGCAAGACGACGTCTGCACTGCACTATGGTGTCGTGTTAGCCAGCACAAATTGTGCTGTTTATTCTTTCATTAGATGCAGTTCCAGCTATAAAACCGCGAGACCAGTCAGGTATCGCAAAGTTTTTGGCAATATCCCTGGTCAACAAATGCATAATATTGCCGCACTTAGTTTAGACATCACCCTACCGGCGCCCCCGTGCGGTCTGCTGCTGCCGAAGCGGCAACACTGAGCAGGCCGCGAGACACAGTGGCCCTGGAGGGGACGGACAGCCGCCCAGCACGCTGCGACGGGGGCGGCAGCATGCTCCTGCGTGGAAGGGGTTGTCCCAAAGGCCTGCGTGGAATGGCACCTTGCCCCAGGGTCACAGTGGTGTCCTCCGCCGTTGCTGCTTTAGACGGTGCCTTCCTCGGGACAGCTGCCGTGGATGGAGCCGTGGGCATGGGCGCTACAGCGAAGGTGGTCTCCGCATTGGGTACAGCCAAGCCCTCTTCATTGACGCACGAGTTCACCGGCACAGCCTCTTCACTGGTGGTCAAGGGCCGTGGTGGGGCAAATGCTGCTGTTGTCTGCTTCAACCAAGGACGGCTGTTCGGACGTGTCACGCTTGGTCTCACCCAGAAGTGGTGGAGAGCCAAGCAAGTCTGTCAGTGCTACCGGGTCCTTCAGCACTGCTTCCTGGTTTGTGATGGGCAGAGCGACACCAGCCTTGACCCCTGCCAGCGGGGCCGGAGAGGCTAGTGATATCAGCCAACTGTCCCCCTCAGTAACAGCGCTCCTGGGTTGCTCTGGAGACTGAAACAGGGCACAGCGGGGTACCGGGTCTGCATCCCCCTCCAACTCGGGTTCTGAGACCGAGAGGTCGACCAGTGTGATCGGGCGTGTGTCGACAAGGGGTGTGGTTGCCAGCTCCTGGAGGACTTGGGCGATGCGCCTCATCTCACGCTCCACCATCGACAGGCTCATGGGCGGCGACTGCACCAGGGACGCAGAGTCCCCATCACCATCAACGCTTGTGGACGGCCATGCCAAGTGTTCTTGCAACCGCACTGGTGTTGAGGAGAGGCGGGTCGCCACTGGGGACTCCACAATCGGCAGCAACAGAGGCGGTGCAGCACGGCTGGAAGATGCCCCACTGGACGCAGCCGGCCGAGGCAGGCCACCAGCCGCTCTGGTCTTGGGAGGTGGAAGGCGGGAGTGGCCCAGTTGAGGTGCCAAGGCTGCCTTTGGCTTTGGTTGTGGCGCTGGCTGTGAATTGGGCTTGGGTGCTTGCCTTGCGATCTGTGCTGTGAGTTGGCCAGCTGGTGTCTGCGCTTTCTGTGGTACGGCCAAAGATGTCCTTGGGCCAGCTGCAGCTGTCTTAACCGGTGGCCTCAGCGATGTTCGTGAAGCAGCTGCTGTCGCGGACACCACCGACAGCCTGGGTGCTGGGCCCCGCTTGGCAACGCCACTCCCCAGTGCACCACTCGCTGGCGCTTGGAGGCTCCTCCCGGAAGCTGCACCAACAGAGGGTCCTGCCACGGACCTCCTCAGGGAGGGCACCCTGGGGCCAGGTACGGCAGGTTGAGACAAAGCTGCTGTCTGCCGCTGGCTGGGCTGCTGCGGGGCGCTTGTGGGTGCAGACAGCCGTCCCTCTCGTTTGGCCCTGTTCACCCCGAAGGTGGTGTCTGCTGCTGCCGAAGGGGCAGCCACGGGAATCGGTGGGACGGCGCGGTAGGGGCAGGAGCGTAGAACGTCGGCGGTGGTGGCGCCGGACTTCGTCCTCTTCTGCTCGTGCTAGGGCCTGCCGGCTGCGCTCTGCCCTGTGTGCTCGCCAGGTACTGTTCTGCCACTGATAGAACGTTCTACCGGCGTCCGTGACATTTTTGGTGCAGCTGCTGGGTACGATCTATGTACGAAGAGGTGCCGGAACCTCCAGCGCTCCGTCACACCCCCTGGACACAACAAGCGCTCATAGCGTATACCAACTGCCAAAGTCGCACCTGGGTCGTTACGGCCAGAAGTAGTGCTGGAAGGAACAGCTCAAAACGCCATTTAAAAAACCCGATTGGACCGCTATATACTCTTCCTAATTCCTAGAAGCCGGCTTTGCGAGATTCTGGAGCCTCGTAAACATGACGCCGCTGCCACGGCGCATTGTATCGCGTTACTCGACGGAAACGAAATGAGGCTCATGGCGTCGGCGACAAGGAAACATGTTTGGTCCGGCTCCACCGTATATGCGGCACGTCTGCAAACAAATAGGCGAACCGTGGCTCCGGCGCCATCCGAACAAATCTGCACTGAGTGGTGCACCGCGGGCAGGTAGCAAACCTGAGCTCATGAGAAAGCGCACAAATAAGGGCACGGGGCACGGGGCGAGTGGAAGCTGTCTCTTTTTATGCGAAGCATATTTCTAGAGGTACACTACAGCCCTTCGCCGTGGTTACGCGCCGTGCACACCACGTGGTACAGTGACGTCACACCACGTGACACATGACGTCACGACAGAGGAAGACGGAGGTCCACCTCGCGCCGTCGTTGTGGTTGCACGCCGTGCACACCACGTGGTACAGTGACGTCACACCATGTGACATACCACGTGACACATGACGCCACGACAGAGGAAGACGGGGTCCACCTCGCGCCGTCGCTGTGGTTGCACGCAGTGCAGACCACGTGGTACAGTGACGTCACACCGCGTGACATACCACGTGACACATGACGTCACGACAGATCGCCGTCACGCGCTGGGAGAGGGAGAGCGATGCCATCGCACAGACACCGGAATGTCCTCGAGCGGCATAGACCTCTTGCATTGCCCAGGGGGCGCTGCGAAAATGGTGCTAAAGAGCGCCCTCTGCCCTCGGCTGGGTAGTACCGGGCTCTGGCGTCTGCTTCGGAAAGCACGTTGGCAGTATGAACCCGCGACTTTCGCTTGTGCTGTGCCATGGCCTACAGCGAATATCGGGTGCCGAAGATTTTTTCAGGGCTGGCGCGCTGTGTAAAGGGAAGAAATTATGCGACGCCAAGTACGTGTACTCTGTTCAAGAAATAAGCAGCTAAGTTTCAGCGCGGTGTCATTCGCAAGAGAAGAGAGTCGCGTACGAAGTTGAACTTCAGATAAGGTCTGCACGCTTCGAGATTTAAGCGCACCAACGCGATGAAATACTTGCAATATATGAATTCGCAGCAGCGCTAAACAGACATGTATACGGGACTGCTCGAGCGCACGACGGTACACGCCGCGCCAGCAGCGGTCTTTCAGCATGCCACGAAACGGTGGGCCTCCTGCAGTCTTTTTTCACTGCATCTCGCTGAACAAATAGTCATGCCTGCTTTGTAGTAGCCGCCATCTGTTCCTTCAGCAAATGCTAACATGATGCAATGCATATATGAGCTCGCAGCCGAATAACGCTGCAGCGCGAGCTCGTGCGCTGCGCGCTTCATGTCGCTTTCTTGATGTAGCTTTTCATCCTTAAAACGACATCGCTCGAACACGTTCGCTGTTATCTGTGATGCCGCGCTGCCACATACGTACTGGTTTGAGGTCGACAATGTGCAGATTTCACTCTCGACGCTGGGCTAGCTGCTCGTACTGCGCAGCGAATTCGTACCTAATCAACCCCCCCATTTGTGGTCATTTGCACGCACCTGGCCACCTCACCACGTTGCACCGGTCGAATTGTCAATTGTCTCAGTGGCCGGGTCTCTAATCGTGAACCACCAGCCATGCCTGCTGATATGTCGATTTTGCCTTAATAGTGATTATCTGAAGCGAGATGTTGACATGACATATGAATTATACCATGCATTTTTTTGTGCTCTTTGCTGTGTTGTGCATTCCCTTGATATGATCTCTGAATTATGCTGTTCGTTTCTCGCCTTTTGCTGCTGGCTCTGTTGCGCATTCCCTACTGTTAGTTGATTGTCATGGTACACTTTTTGCTGCTTGCTTGGTCCAACTGCCTATGTAGAGATGTATTAAGCAAGTTGTGTTGTAGAATGCATAAATTCTCATTCGACGCCTGCATTTGCGGCTGCTCCCTACATATACATTTTTTGAGAGAGGTAGGCGCCAAAAGAAGACGAACACAAGGAGGATGAGACCGGCTGTAGACCGCGTGGAAGATTGTATGTACATATGAGGGATGACTGGCATTGTTTTGCTCGTTACCCACAAAGTGGCGACTGCATAACCTGGTGTTCGGCACTGCATCCCACGCTTTGCCGTCCGGACTGCATGTGCAAAAAGAACGAATTTCAGCAACGCGGATAACCAAACAAACATCAAGGGAGGCGAAGCAGCCAGCACAACGCGAAGGTTCGCTTACTCAGTGCGTCGAACTGCAGCTATCCAGCGCGCCCGGCGCTCGGCTTCGTGAGACCTTGAAGGAAAACGGTAGAATTTGATATTGGGATTCAGACCTTCTTGCTCGTGGCAGCCCACGACACAGCAGTAACGACGGTGACGCTTTTTCGAGACTGAGCGAAGTCTCTCGGGCGGATCGGCGTCGCAGATTCCTTCTGCTGCCTGCATTTCGTCCTAAGGCGCACGGAGCGTCGGTTTTCTAAAAACAAAGCCACGGCCAGGCCGCGGCGTGGTTGGTCACAAGTGACGAGCCTCGTCGCACTCACAACAGTACAGAAAAACGTGCGAATCGACGCAAAACGCAGGCTAGAAAGGTACGCCGCCACAACCAGCGCTCACTACTACCCAACCTGGTACTACCCAGCCAGCTTTTCCTTGCTGCCACCAGGCGCCGCCACGTTACCTCAAACTCCAGCGCAAGAGCCCTATTACCGCGCATTTCGAACGCGCGTTCACACTCGGTGTAGGTGAAACGCTCGCTCCACCGGGCAGGCAGACGCGGCTTCCCTGGCAATTCAGGCGCTCACCCAACTCGCGTCTCGGGGTTAGTCGGCGTTCCACTGTAGCCATGCCGTTGTCTTCCCCCACGACGAAGGCTTCTAGTGGTTGTATTAAAATGACCAAGTATTCAAACAAGGAAAGCAATGTATTACCAAGCCTAGCCACCAATATGCTTCGAATCTGACTAGGCTTAACCTTAGCTAAGCCTCGGCCATTTTTCCCCCCCTGTCTCCCTCAATGCCTTTCGCACAGTGCAGGGCAGCACACCGAGCATCTTCTCCTGGTTATCGTCTACAACTCTCCATCTGCTCTCTCTCTCCGATACACACAGACACACACACACACACACAGATATGTACTACTTGTTTGCAATTGTGTTCCGTCGATGTGCTGCCGCTACGTCTGGGATCATATTTCGCGAATTTGTGCTCAACAGCCCAATGATATTTATGCACTCGTTATGCATGATTCGGTGATGTCTCTGCATCTCACGTCTCTGAACCCACTTCCTGCTGTCGCGTCTGTCGCTCTGCCGGGAGTCGAGCACGCGACTCCTTTCCTGACTCTTCGTCAGCCCCCGAGAAAGCCCGGCGGCTAATCGACTATAGGCTAGAGACCGATGCCCAATCATGATAGTGCTGATGCACAGCACAGGCAATTTTGGTCAGTCGCTGCATTCGATTTTGCACCTGTTTGGGGAACCACGCTTAGACGGCACGGGAAAATTACAAGTCGCCACCGACAACATCAGCCATGTTTCACAGGCTACTGAGTTCGGAGTTGCTGAGCGCGCCCGCGTTGTGAAGTTTCTACAGACGGCGGAGAACTTGAAGGCAATGGCGAATTGCATAGCGGGAACTGAATGCTCCGAAGGCGTGGTTGTGAAGTGCAATCGTCTGTGCTTTACGCATCAATACCTTGCCCGGCACCTCAGGGTACGCGCGCCTTCAAAGAGTGAGGCTTTGCTGCCGAGGAAGCGGGTGATTTCGTTCGTAAGGAGGTAAAAATATTCGTGATCGACGGAAGGGAAGGCTTTTCAAGCGCCTTTGCAGTTATGGCTCCTAGCTGGCTTCCAAACTGCAAACAGTGCTCGCTTTTGGACAGTACAATTGGCTACAAAGGGATCAAGCATTACAAAGCGCTGCGTAGAAGCAGCCTGCTTTTGGCCACTCGTCTGTGGGGTTGAGAAAACATTCATAAAACTTCCGAACGGCAGTTTTATCACAGCACTCCCAAATGACCTACGCCAGTGTGCCATGGGTGGAGCCATGGAGCATGCCCTATACGCAAACGCTACGTCACTGGCCGCGACAGTTACCAGACGGGAATGCGTTTCCTGTCGTTGTTCGGTGCTGCTTTCTTCAAGCAGCTCGCAAAAAAAGTACTTCAGACGCGCAACATGACAAAACAGTCATGCAATTGACAGTGACATGACGTGTTACGGCCAATTTTCACCTTAATTTCGTCCCTCGTACGCCATTCACGCCTACTTCAAAGGGTACAGTGGTTCTTTTGGAGCACTGTAGTTGGAGATGGTTTTCCTAAGGAGCTACTCGAAAGATAAAACGCCGCGTGGCGTTTTTGAACCCGTCCCTTGTGTGGAGGAGGGGCTTCCACTCCACGGAGTGGAGGTGGAAGGTCGAGTCGAGCCGCCTTTGTGATTTCGGCGGTTACTTTCGAAGGACATCGCAACTACGCAGTGAAGGCTCCCCTGAAACGCGGATGTCTCGGTAGGGACTGAAACTCGGTCCTAGCAGTGAGCAGATAAGGCTATCCAGTTACCAATAGCGGCCATAAAATTTACGTTCAAGTGCCAAAGTAGCCGTGTGCTGACAGGGGATACAGAAATAGCTTTCCGGAAGGGGGTGGCATTTGGAGATTTTTAACTCGCCCTCACATAAGTGATGCAAAACTATCTATAGTACCATCGATAGTAATTTCGATAGTTCTATTGATTGTACTATCGATAGCACTCTCGATAGTTCTTTTGATAGTGCTATTGATAGTGCTATCGATAGCGGTATCGACACTACTTGCTTATATAGTACTACCGATTCTATAAAATCAACCACGCTTACCCACTGCATCCTAAACTTGGTTTCCTGAGAGTGTGGTATCGAGGTAACGGTATGAATAACTGACAGGACTCGCCCGTTTTCGCAGCCTACGCGTCACCGAGCGCTGCAGACATTCCCTACGTAAAGTTACTGGATAATGTGTTAGTGTCGTGAATGTCCTAGTTGCGAAGCATGTGTGCGAAAAACATTTCTGCAGCGGTTACGTCAGCAAGACGACGTCTGCATTGCACTATGGTGTCCTGTTAGCCAGCACACATTGTGCTGTTTATTCTTTCATTAGATGCAGTTCCAGCTATAAAACCGCGAGACCAGTCAGGTATCGCAAAGTTTTTGGCAATATCGCTGGTCAACAAATGCATATATTGCCGCACTTAGTTTAGACTGTGAGCACGGATGTATTTATTCTACCGTCGAACAGTTACAAACAAAAGGCTTCAAATACAGACGGCAGCGTCTCCGCTCGCGGCTGAAGGCTCTCTCCCCGACCCGGCACTTCGAGAGGGAACGCGCGGAGACAGTCAGGGTTGCCAGGCCACTTATGAGTTTGGCTGTTCTAGGCGGTGAGTGGCTTGCACCTCACATCCCACCCCGCCTGCAAGTCCAAGTCCTCTTGGACAGGAACATTAGTCTACTTTGGCAAAGTCGTAGTCAAGCAGTCGCCTGGGTGGTGCACGGTGACGCTGAGGTCGCTGACTCGCTGAACCAGTTGGCTGATCCGGCTCATTGGTCATAGGTGGCATTTGCTCGGCATTGTCTTCGTCAGGACTCGGGATAGGTTGCACGGCTTCGCATGTGGGCTCCACTAGCACTGGGTCGAGTTTGGAGACCCACAGTGCCTGATCATTGTTGCACAGTTTTCGGAGGACGGTCACAAGTGTGGCATTGGCACGTTCCACCAGTCTGTTGCTAGCTGCCCTGTAAGCTACTGCGAAGTGTATGTTCACACCATGCGTATGCATGAAGTTCTTGAGCAGGTGTGATTCAAATGACTTGGCATGGTCACACAAACAATGGTCAGGAGCACCGAACCTGTAAAACACTGAGTGGAGATGTTTCAAGGCATCTTTTGTAGAGGTTATAGGCACAGCCGTTTCATTGTGGAAGTGTCCCAGTATAGGTGCTGTTGTAAGTGCGGCACGAAAGGCTTCAAAGGCTTGTTGACACTCAACTGTCCACTCGAAGTCAGCCTTTCGGATGACAGCTTGCAGAGGTGCGGCAACTTTCGAGAAATTCGGGATGAAGCGCCTGTAAAAGTTAGCTGTCTGAAGCCAAGATAACAGGTGCTTTGACGAGCGTGGCGTGGGCATGCACATGATTGCGGCAATCTTTGATGGGTCTGGCTGTTTCCCTTGTTCCGAGATCATAAATCCCAGAAACTTCACACTGGGGACAGCAAACTTGCATTTGTTCAAAGAAACTTTGAAGCCGGCTTGTAGAAGGAGAGTGAGGGTCTCGTCTAGGAGATCGAGAAACTCTGGAAAGTTATCACCGAACACGATGATGTCGTCAAGATATGTGCGTACACCACATCTTGACTGTCGGGCTTTGAGTCGAAAAAATATTTGATGCATCGCTTTCTGGAAGGTAGCTGGTGCATTTTTCAACCCAAATGGCATTCTTGTCCACTTGAAAGTTCCCTGGTGCGTGATGAAGGTGGTTTTTTCTTGGTCTTCATCTTTTACTTTAATCTGCCAATAAGCGCAGCAGAGGTCAAGGATTGCAAAGAGAGAACTTCCTGCAAGGTCGTCAAAAATGTCGTCGGCGCGAGGCAGTGGTTGGAGCACATTTATGGTCATCCTGTTAAGAGGTATGTAGTTAACACATAGCCTCTTTTTGTCTTTCTGCGTCACGACGATGGCAGGAAATCCCCAAGGTCCAGATGAAGGACGGATGATGTCATTTTGAAGAAGAGATGCTGTTTGGGTTTCGAGGAACTTCCGATCACTGGCTGTGTAGCGGTATGGTTGCCGTCCATAAGGCTTTGCATCCGGCAGTAAGTTGATCTCGTGCTCGATGCCTTCATAAAGGCCAATGTCATCAGGACTGGTAGCGAAGAGACGTGAGTGGCGGTGCACTATTTGCTTCACTGCTGGCTGTTCTTCGGGCTTGAGTTGGGTCCCGATGATGATATCAGGGAAACTGTTGGGCGTGGATGAACATGGCTCAGAAGGAAATACGCTGCATGAGGCTGGCTGGGCTGGGCTCTTGTAGTCTGCTGGCTGAGTTTGAGACTGGGCTGCCTTGTTGAGCTTGCTCCACACGGGCTCGTGTTCGTCTGGTTCAAAATCCATTTGTAGGGGTTCGCTGGTGGTATGCGGTGGGTCAAAGCGAGACAAAGTTGATGTTTTAAGTATCACTGCATTGGACATACGCGGTAACAGTTCCTCTTTGCACAGCACGACAGTGTTTGTAGAGGGCTGGCAGATAACAGGAAGGTGTGGTGGTCTGAAATGAAGTTCCGCTTGAGCAGCATAAAACCAGTCCTCTCCCAGGATAAGGGGAAGGGCATTTCTCTGAAGGACTGCTGCTTCCACAATTGCAGAGAGGGGGCCTACGCTGATTTGCAAGAAGACAGATCCCTGAGGCGCGACGGAGGCTCCTCCTACGACGAGAAGGGGTGGCTTTGTCCACGGCTCTACGCTGAGGTTTTCAGCTAGGCTGGCAGCGAGGATAGTGACGTTGGAACCACTGTCTGGGAAGGCATTGATCTCTCCAAGGCCCTTGACGTGAGCAGTGATAACCGCACACTTGAGCATGGATCCAAGCAAAGGGTCCTCAGTGCGGCCAACACAAGCTGTTGGCGTTTTAGGGATTGTTTGCGTGTTGTCTCGGGAGGGCTGTCCTTTCTCAGTGCAGTTGCTAGCCAGATGGCCCTTTTTCTTGCAGCTATAACATACTGCTTCGCTTAGGTCTTGCCCTCGTCTGTAGGCAGGTGCACCATACTTGGAAGAGATTGCCTCGTACCGATGTTCTTGGTCAGCAGGTGGCAGGTTGGATATTCTTGAGGGCGGCAGCCTTGCACGGTTTGGTTGCTGGTAGGTGCTATTTATAGGTTGGGAAGGCTGGCGGATGTCTGCAGTGCTCTCGGTCGTGGCTGTAGCACTGGAGGTGACAGGACGCGGCTGTCGACTTGAAATTGGCGCGGATGGCTTTGTCAGTCTAGTCATGCGAGAGTGGTCCATGGCACGATCAACTTCTGAAGCGATGCTTACGAAATCCTGGACAGTCTTCGGGCGTTGAACGACGATCGCTGTAGCCACTTGCTCATCACGGATGCCCTGAATTAAATATTCGATGCGCTCTTTGTCAGTCAATGAAAGTGGGCACCTTCCAATTATCTTGAGCTTGGCGAAAGTATAGGTAACCAGGCTCTCACCGGGGCTTTGCTCACGCGCACCGACAAGTTCCTGCCACTGTATAAGCGACAGTCGCTCGCCGAACTGCGCTATAAGCGCTTCCTTCCACTCTGACCAAGTTTTTAGCTGGTGGCCAGTGATTTCCTTCCAGTCAGCGGCTGGGCCACGAAGTTTTGAGAGGGCGATGGCTAGCAGGGTAGCGGGTTCCCAAGAGGCAAGCTGTTGGGTGCGCTCGAGATCGTCTATCCATCGGGTTACGGATAACCCTCCGTCGCCACTGAATGTCGGAAGCGTTGATGACAAGTCCGGCAAAGTTGTTACGTGCACTGCTCTCGTAGAGGCTTGTGACAGTGACAAAGCTAGTTGATTTTGAAGGTAGGCGGTCAAAATCTGCATATTCTGTACGGGGTCGGCGCTGAACACTGGCATAGGCTGGAAAAACTGGTCACCTTGAGTTGGAGCGGGCTGCGTCTCGGTGACTGATCCAGTTGTTTCCGGTAGCAGGACTCGTTTTGCGGCAGTGTCAGCAAGGATGCGAGAAATAAGTTCGTCCTTGGAACCAGTATTGTCCAAATTGCGTTGCGATAGTTCATCTCGCAAGAAGTCCATTCTAAAACCAGCGAGGTCCGAGGCGGTGGCTTCCTCCCAGTTTATGAGCGGCATGGCGGCGGCGGCGGCGGTGAGACGGGCGTTGGGCTTTGGCTGCTGGTGCTCGACACACGTTGACTCTGGCTTTCGGTGAAGTGGCTTGCGGCTTCGAATGGGCGGGCTACACCGAGGTTCGGGACGTCGACTGCGCCATATGTGAGCACGGATGTATTTATTCTACCGTCGAACAGTTACAAACAAAAGGCTTCAAATACAGACGGCAGCGTCTCCGCTCGCGGCTGAAGGCTCTCTCCCCGACCCGGCACTTCGAGAGGGAACGCGCGGAGACAGTCAGGGTTGCCAGGCCACTTATGAGTTTGGCTGTTCTAGGCGGTGAGTGGCTTGCACCTCACAAGACATCACTCTACCTGCGCCCCCGTGCGGTCTGCTGCTGCCGAAGGGGCAACACTGAGCCGGCCGCGAGGCACAGTGGCGCTGGAGGGGACGGACAGCCGCCCAGCACGCTGCGACGGGGGCGGCAGCATGCTCCTGCGTGGAAGGGGTTGTCCCAAAGGCCTGCGTGGAATGACACCTTGCCCCAGGGTCACAGTGGTGTCCTCCGCCGTTGCTGCTTTAGACGGTGCCTTCCTCGGGACAGCTGCCGTGGGTGGAGGCGTGGGCATGGGCGCTACAGCGAAGGTGGTCTCTGCATTGGGTACATCCAAGCCCTCTTCATTGACGCACGAGTCCACCGGCACAGCCTCTTCACTGGTGGTCAAGGGCCGTGGTGGGGCAAATGCTGCTGCTGTCTGCTTCAACCAAGGACGGCTGTTCGGACGTGTCACGCTTGGTCTCACCCAGAAGTGGTGGAGAGCCAAGCAAGTCTGTCAGTGCTACCGGGTCCTTCAGCACTCCTTCCTGGTCTGTGATGGGCAGAGCGACACCAGCCTTGGCCTCTGCCAGCGGGGCCGGAGAGGCTAGTGATATCAGCCAACTGTCCCCCTCAGTAACAGCGCTCCTGGGTTGCTCTGGAGACTGAAACAGGGCACAGCGGGGTACCGGGTCTGCATCCCCCTCCAACTCGGGGTCTGAGACCGAGAGGTCGACCAGTGTGATCGGGCGTGTGTCGACAAGGGGTGTGGCTGCCAGCTCCTGGAGGACTTGGGCGATGCGCCTCATCTCACGCTCCACCATCGACAGGCTCATGGGCGGCGACTGCACCAGGGACGCAGAGTCCCCATCACCATCAACGCTTGTGGACGGCCATGCCAAGTGTTCTTGCAACCGCACTGGTGTTGAGGAGAGGCGGGTCGCCACTGGGGACTCCACAATCTGCAGCAGCAGAGGCGGTGCAGCACGGCTGGAAGATGCCCCACTGGACGCAGCCGGCCGAGGCAGGCCACCAGCCGCTCTGGTCTTGGGAGGTGGAAGGCGGGAGTGGCCCAGTTGAGGTGCCAAGGCTGCCTTTGGCTTTGGTTGTGGCGCTGGCTGTGAATTGGGCTTGCGTGCTTGCCTTGCCACCTGTGCTGTGAGTTGGCCGGCTGGTGTCTGCGCTTTCTGTGGTACGGCCAAAGATGTCCTTGGGCCAGCTGCAGCTGTCTTAGCCGGTGGCCTCAGCGATGTTCGTGAAGCAGCTTCTGTCGCGGGCACCACCGACAGCCTGGGTGCTGGGCCCCGCTTGGCAACGCCACTCGCCAGTGCACCACTCGCTGGCGCTTGGAGGCTCCTCCCGGAAGCTGCACCAACAGAGGGTCCTGCCACGGACCTCCTCAGGGAGGGCACCCTGGGGCCAGGTACGGCAGGTTCAGACAAAGCTGCTGTCTGCCGCTGGCTGGGCTGCTGCAGGGCGCTTGTGGGTGCAGACAGCCGTCCTTCTCGTTTGGCCCTGTTCACCCCAAAGGTGGTGTCTGCTGCTGCCGAAGGGGCAGCCACGGGAATCGGTGGGACGGCGCGGTAGGGGCAGGAGCGTAGAACGTCGGCGGTGGTGGCGCCGGACTTCGTCCTCTTCTGCTCGTGCTAGGGCCTGCCGGCTGCGCTCTGCCCTGTGTGCTCGCAAGGTACTGTTCTGCCACTGATAGAACGTTCTACCGGCGTCCGTGACATTTTTGGTGCAGCTGTTGGGTACGATCTATGTACGAAGAGGTGCCGGAACCTCCAGCGCTCCGTCACACCCCCTGGACACAACAAGCGCTCATAGCGTATACCAACTGCCAAAGTCGCACCTGGGTCGTTACGGCCAGAAGTAGTGCTGGAAGGAACAGCTCAAAACGCCATTTAAAAAACCCGATTGGACCGCTATCTACTCTTCCTAATTCCTAGAAGCCGGCTTTGCGAGATTCTGGAGCCTCGTAAACATGACGCCGCTGCCACGGCGCATTGTATCGCGTTACTCGACGGAAACGAAATGAGGCTCATGGCGTCGGCGACAAGGAAACATGTTTGGTCCGGCTCCACCGTATGTGCGGCACGTCTGCAAACAAATAGGCGAACCGTGGCTCCGGCGCCATCCGAACAAATCTGCACTGAGTGGGGCACCGCGGGCAGGTAGCAAAGCTGAGCTCATGAGAAAGCGCCCAAATAAGGGCACGGGGCGAGTGGAAGCTGTCTCTTTTTATGCGAAGCATATTTCTAGAGTTACACTACAGCCCTTCGCCGTGGTTACGCGCCGTGCACACCACGTGGTATAGTGACGTCACACCACGTGACACATGACGTCACGACAGAGGAAGACGGAGGTCCACCTCGCGCCGTCGCTGTGCTTGCACGCCGTGCAGACCACGTGGTACAGTGACGTCAGACCACGTGACATACCACGTGACACATGACGTCACGACAGAGGAAGACGGGGGTCCACCTCGCGCCGTCGCTGTGGTTGCACGCCGTGCACACCACGTGGTACAGTGACGTCACACCATGTGACGTACCACGTGACACATGACGTCACGACAGAGGAAGACGGGGTCCACCTCGCGCCGTCGCTGTGGTTGCACGCAGTGCAGACCACGTGGTACAGTGACATCACACCACGTGACATACCACGTGACACATGACGTCACGACAGATCGCCGTCACGCGCTGGGAGAGGGAGAACGATGCCATCGCACAGACGCCGGAATGTCCTCGAGCGGCATTCCCGCGCATTTCGAACGCGCGTTCACACTCGGTGTAGGTGAAACGCTCGCTCCACCGGGCAGGCAGACGCAGCTTCCATGGCAATCCAGGCGCTCACCCAACGCGCGTCTCGGGGTTAGTCGGCGTTCCACTGTAGCCATGCCGTTGTCTTCCCCCACGACGAAGGCTTCTAGTCCGGATTAACATTGAAAGCAGTGAAGTGCCACTTTGCCTATGAACAGCTGCTCTTTCTAGGCCCCATAGTAAGGAAGGAGGGAGTGCGCCAGACCCGCTGAAAACTACTGCTATCGCACTATTTCCGCCGCCGGCCGATAAGAAAGCTGTGCGCAGATTCCTCAGACTGCGCACTTATTACCGACGATTTGTCAAGAACTTTTCGCGCATCGCCGAGATTCTGACCCGCCTGAAAAATGCATATGTGGCATTTAAAGGGAAGCGCTGCAAATAGAAATCTTCGAGGAACTTCAGCGTCGTTTATTGGCCCCACCAATCCTCGCGCGCTTGGCTGAAAACGCCCAGACTGAAATTCTTGCCGGCGCAACCAGCGTGGGCCTAGACGTTGTCTTCGTTCAAAAAACTGACGGACTGGAAGACGTAAACGCGTCGTTAGCCGTTCCCTGTCCGAGACAGATGCTAACTAGTCGACAACTGAGAAGGAGTGTCTTGCCATTATTTGGGCTAGATCGAAATTCCGCCCCTACCTGTATGGACGACCCTTCAAGGTGGTCAGGGATCACCACGCACTGTGCTGGCTTGCCAGTTTGAAGGACCCCTCCGTGCGCCTCGATCAGTGCAGCCTGCGCCTCCAGGGGTTCGGATGCAAGTCCGGATGCAATACTATGACGTCAACTGCCTCTCACGTGCCCCTGCAGATGCATCGCCGCCTGAAGACCATGAGGACGCTTTCCGGGGACCCATCAGCTCCAGCACAGCAGCAGCGCTTGGACCATGACTTAAAATGTCAAATTGAGCACTTGGAAGGCAAGGTTCCTTGACTCCCTGCCTCATTCAGGCGAGGATTTTCTTCGTTCTGTGTACAGAATGATGTCTTCGTGAAGAACATTGCAGCGAACAAAACTTCACAGGTCAGGTTTCACACGACGAGCCGACAGCTGGCCATCTCGTTGTTTCTCGCACCCTCCGCCGCATTCAAGACAAGTATTACTGGCCCCGACTGTCTGCCGATGTCTCATATTATGTGAAAAGCTGCCGAGATTGTCAAAGACGAAAGACCCCTCCAACCTGACCAGCAGGATCTTTGAACCCCACTGAAATCCCATCAAGGCCCTTTAAGCAGATCGGCATGCACTTTCTTGGCCCCTTTCCGAAGTAAACGTCTGGAAATAAGTGGGTTATTATAACGACCGACTACCTGACCCGCTACGCCAAGGCAAAAGCCCTATAGAATGGATCAGCAGCTGAAGTCGCCAGATTTTTTGTACAGTGCATTCTTTTGTGACACGGCGCCCCCGATTTGCTCATCACGGGCAGAGGAGCAGCATTCACGGCGGAACGGACGTAAGTCATCGTTCTTTACAGCCAAACCAGCCACCTGAGGACAACTGCATGCCATCCTCAGACCAACGGAATGACCGAGCGCCTGAACAAAGCAATCGCTGATATGCCCGCTACGTATGTCGATGCCGAACACAAGACCTGGGACGTCATTCTGCCTTACATTGTCTCCGCCTACAACACCGGAGTGCAGGAGACCACCCAGATGACTCCTTTTCGGCTCCTCCATGGCAGGGAGGTCCCAACCACGCACGACGCCATGCTGCCCAACGTTACCGAAGAAGATAACGACGTCGTCGCCGCCTGCCTTCAACGCGCAGAAGCCCGAAGACTTGCCGATTACGGACCAAAGACCAGCAGCAGACCGACTCCAGACGCTACAACCTGCGAAGACACAATGCAGAATACAAGCCAGGAGACCGAGTCTTGGTTTGGACGCCCATTAGCCAGCGCGGATTGAGTGAAAAACTTTTGCGCCGCTATTTCGGCCCGCACAGGCTTCATCGCCAGCTATGGGAACTGGACTATCAGGTCGGTGCTTTCCAAGTTTTATCTCGGAAGTTCGCTATCAGCTTTAAAGAGAGCACGGCGGAGAGTGTCGGGCATTCTGTTCGACGACCATCGAGCACGTTTGTTGCTACGCCACCACCGAGTGATTCAGTTCTATGAGGGCGCAAGTCAGCCCAAATAGAAAGTTTCGTTTAGAAGCCATTCTCGCTGTTTTCCTGTTCGCCGGACTTTAGTCACCATTATGTGACAATATAGCAAATGTTACGCTGTCATTTCTGGAGGAGGGGAAGGAGGATCAGAAAGGTTGATCAAAAACTATACTGCGCTTGTCCGCTTGAGTGCAGCCCTCAGTCAAGGGTTATGTGTGCTGCCACGATCTCACGGTCCCGCCGGAACAGCTTCGCTGGCCTTGCGGATTCATACCGGTCACGCAGGTCTCAAGAAGGCCTCTCAGCCGACGCGGTTAGCCACCGCTGTTTTCTTGACAGGCTTGATGAGCCGGTGCTGCTCGGTTGGCTGCGTGCCTGACAGGGCATCGTGCCAAGGGGAAGTGGCTGAGGTTGTGGGTGGGACACCGCGGGGTGGCGACGTGCAGGCCCAAATCTAATAGTGTAGGTCGGCAGTGTAGGTCGGTGTTTTTGGCAGCCTGTGCATTTGTCCGTTTGAGGGTGGGGAAGAACAAGTGTTTGTGATATAGGTTAGGATACGTGTTATTATAAAGTTGACGCCATGCCACTGCTTCGACCTTAGTCAGTTTTGGGTGCTATGGCGGCAGTGTTGCTGTTTCTGTGCAGTATTATTCTGTGATGTCAGTGCAAGTGTGCAGAGCTGCGAACGTACCCTCTTTGGCTACTCCCTCCTCCTCGACAGCGCCTGGAAGGTTGCTGCTTGGGCGAGCGCGTGGGTCTTGCCGTTCGCGGAAAGAGAGGCGTGACCAGCTGTTTAATTTGTGCGCATGGTGAGCAATATATCGGGATTGACTGGTGAAAGCGCGCCAAGCCAGCAAAAATAGAATACTCTTCGAGAAGGCGCGGCACACAGCCTGGAGCTGAACTGCGCGCCGAGGTTCGGCCTAGTGCCTCCGATGAGATGCTGGCGACGGTATCCTCGCTGGCACCGCTTGGTTCAATGGCATTCCCGGCTGTAGAACTACCTCCTGATCATGGGCCAGACTTCCGAAATTGTGCTCTTGTTTGATAAGCTGCGGCGCCTGCGCCTGCCCTCCGTTCTCTTTCGTCTGCATTGCTTTCTTGCTCTCACGAGGGAAGCATTCCTGCCTAACACTAGACCGCCCAGTTGTGTCTGCCCACTGCTCGGCGAGCTACAAAGCGACTGTCAATCTTTGGCAACGAGGAGCCATATAGATATTCCGAACAGGATTCTGCATTCGAACCTGGATGCGTGTTTCGGAACGAAAGGCGTTCGCGGCTTTACGGCCAGAAGGAAGTCCAGCATCACTGCTTTGTGGCTCCTGAACTTCCCTGCGTTGAAACGTTCGCGAACTCTACAGTGCAGTACAATTACCAGCGAAGTCTTTTTGCCGGTGCAGGTATACGTGGTTAACGGATACGACTTACAACTTTGTATTGTCAGCAATGCCGTATTAACGAGGAACAGCCCACCCTTCAGCGTGAGCTTTACGGTGCCACCCGCCAAGTGATCCAAGCACGCTATAGGGGAAATGGGCGTTCTCTCATCGTCATGTTGCAGGGTCCACCAACACCATCAGCCTGGTTGTACTACTATGGGAGCATTTTAGAGGCTTGGCCATATAAACGCACTGTACTCTGTTGCTACAGTTGCTTCCGACCTGGCCACATGCGTAGATCATGCCCTTTGACAACTCAACAGGAACCTGCATCTGGAGTGGCAGCGGCTTACCGATGTGGCATCTGCGGAACTGACGACCACGGCATCTTCCACTTGCCCAACGCAGGAGAAGGCAACAGCAAATATTCGACGTAGGAACTCTAAGCAGTTTACTCAGGATGTGAATACCACGACCCCCTCTATAAACTTCCGACCTGCTCACTGACGCCACCCCTACGGCGGCGCGCGGACCTAAAAACTGTTGTGTAGGGACCGAAGTTACCGCCAGGTGTCGCCTGGACTAACCCCCACAGCAGACGATGCGATGTCGTGCGCGACGGTCCTGGCTGGTCCTGACGCACTACAGTGTGCGCTCTTCTGTTTGTTTTTCGTGTTCCTAGCGCGTGGATTGACTGATTCATGGGGTTCAACGTCTCAAAGCAGCACTCGGGCCATGAGAAGCACCGTAGCGGAGGGTTCCGAAATACGATTGACTACCTGATCCAAGCGCACGAGCGATTTTGCCGTCGGAACGCATATATGTATGAAAAACAAACAACAGTATTATACAGCGCATGGCCTGGAAAATGCAAGTCTTATATTCCTTTCCTTGCTTCATTTTGTGCAGCAACGCTTCGCTGTCTGGTGCAAAAGTAATTCGTGCATGGGTAGTCAATACATTGATCTTGAAAACCATGCAAGTTCCTGCAGCGCGAAAAAAAATACAATTGGCGTACACTGTCACCCGTATAAGTCGGTTACCTTTACGACCTGCTCATTCCAGGTTCCGTAAACTTTACCTTTATCATCCTGTCCAGAAGGGAGGATAATAGAGAACGGTAGGGGCGCCCGCGTTTTATGCGTTGGGGTCTAGTAATAGCGACCTTCTAACAACGAAAGCAACACAAGTCGGCGTGCCGCTACGTGCTACAGCGACTATTCGCGCCTACAGTATCCTGAAAATGACCCCTAACAGCGTTAATTCTCGCGGTTATGGCCACTGTTTGAGCGTCGGTGGAGCTTCGCTGGCATTACTGCCGCGTATCTCGATCGCATCGGAGGTGCCCCGAGCTTTCATTACTGCGGCTACATAAAGCGTTAGGAGGCAAACTGGACTTCATTCAGCAACTCTTGTGAGCGCTTCTCATCCATAGGAATGTTCCAAGCTTTATGTAGTATAACCAACTTTAATAATCTATGAAAATCTTGTTCTGAGAAACTTTATTTCCATAGGATTTTCAACTTGAAAAAGGACATGTGTTCTGGTTGAACACTTTTAGACATCCTGTTGTTTGCAATACTAGATGAACCTGGGTGGTTAATCTTGATAACCACCTATTAACATTAGATCCACCTTAAAAGCCTCTGCAGAATGAAACTCAGGAACGATATTCTGCTGCAGCGAATGCATTACTTCTCAAAGTGAAATGCTTAGCGGTTAAATCTCGTTATGACTGCGACAAATTTTCACGATTTTCATGCTCAGTACTAATAGACAAAAATTTGGAATTCCATGCAAGTTCCATGCTGCAAACCTTTTGCACGCGGCTGTATGTAGTAGTTTTGCACTGCACGAAATAGAGGTAAAAAGCAAGCTCACAGTTCAAGCAAAGTTTTATTCCCTGAACATATGGTACATTCTAGCACCAGTACTTGTAGTGACCATTTCTGTTCACATTTGCAGACATTGCTTTTGAAGCATCACAAATGCAGGAAAATCAGTAATCCGAAACTGAAATGTTCCGACCAGCAGAACATATTTTATTAATGTACCATCATTAACACTGCCAAGTACAACCAGTATGCTACCAGTTAAAATTAGGCTGTATGACTAAGGACCTAATCGAATATATACAAGCTCCAACTACCTAGCCCCCAGCAATTTACCGACAGCCCACCAACATAACATCGGAAGCAAGTATACAGGCATCAGTTCCCCACTTCCTCTGGCAGAATAAAATCAACCCTGCTCTAGCGGCTACAACATACTGACCTAGGACGACAAATTCGCAAATGAGACCACACAGAATAATAATAGCTCCTTTAATTTTCATCATAAAGGTGAGGGAGGCACGGAGAAAAAGCTGAGAAGCATCCTGACCAGCTCCGGCTTCCCAGAAATACACACGATCATCTCCGAATGTCACAAAAGCAGACACCTGCGGCACGCAACAACAAGCGGAGCACGCGGAGACAGCCGTGCGGAGAGCGGAGAGCAAAGCCGGCAAGGGGGTAAGTTGCAGCGCCACTGCTTGCGGCGGCAGTTTGGCGAACTAAAAAAAAACTAGACAAGCAAAAGCAAATCTGGCGACAGGGGGAGCGTCAGCATGAACAGGTCGGAAGTTTATAGAGGAGGTCGTGGTGAATACATCCTCTCTGCCGACCCCCAACCAGTTTTCTGCTCTCCAATGAGATTATGACGAGTGTCCCCAACTTCCCTTGCCGCACAAGCATGAAACTGCTACCCAATAGACTTATAGCAATGAAGAGCGTAAGGACCACCGGCGTCACCAGGCTACGAAATAGCGTAGCATCCCGGAACCTCGCAACGATGACATGGCAGTAGTTTATGACTAAATTGCACACGTTTTGGCAAAAGTCTCAACGTTCTGGCAACACCATGAACTGCTTGCACGCCGTAGACTTGACTGAGGGCTGCACTCAAGCGGACAAGCGCAGTATAGTTTTTGATCAACCTTTTTCATCCTCCTTCCCCTCCTCCAGAAATGACAGCGTAACATTTGCTATATTGTCACATAATGGTGACTAAAGTCCGGCGAACAGGAAAACAGCGAGAATGGCTTCTAAACGAGCATGTGCGCGAACAACCGACTCGCTGAAAAATGACAGAATTGGATGAACTCCAACAGTTCTTCATTACTGCTGCTATCGTGCAGGTTTAAATACTTCATCGCGTACTGGACATCTGTGTGAAGTAGGAACTGCACTACATGCTATCAATATTCCTTCGTTCCCAAAACATCAGCAGAGTGTAATTTCCCACCTGCTACACATGCAACTGAAGTAAACTCGAGTGACATTACGTGCGAACCCTTCTAACTCCTAAACGGTTCAATGAACGAGCCAACGAGGGGCAAATATACCGCCTGTTCCGTATTTATCTGTCCGTGTTAGAAAAAATTCTCATGCGCAAACTACTGGACTATATGGGCTCAAACGCCGACTACAAGGTAGCTTATGATGGTCTTCGTCTTTCGATGTGTAATTTAACATCTAAACTTGCCTGCATTTTCAGGAATCGGCGAAAAACTGCATTCGGCTGCGGCAGAACTTTTCGTCCAGGAGAGCAAAGAAGCCACTTTGACAGGCTGCGCCATCTGGCAAGCGGTGAGGCAACCGATATCACGGCTTGGGGCGAGAATGCGCACCTCGCGCGGTTTCTTCGGATGTGCGTGTCGTCTGCTCCTTGAAATTAACACCGCTCGCCAGATGGCGCAGTCTGTCACACTCGCTTCTTTGGTCGCCCGCCTGGACGAAAGTTCTGCCGCAGCTGAATGCAGTTTTTCGCCGATGCCTGAAAATGCAGGCAATTTTAGATGTTAAATTACTCATCGAAACACGAAGACCATCAAAAGGTACCTTGTAGTCGGCGTTTTCAGCCCATATAGTTCAGTAGACTGCGCAGCGGAGTTTTTCGTAACAGGGACAGATAAATACGGAACACGCGGTACTAACCCGGACAATCTGTTGGTTCTCCTTGGGAAGCACGTACTCTTCGAAAACCTCCTTGGTCACGTGCTTGATCTTGGTTGTCTGCGACATGCTGCTTGGATTTGCCACTCAGGAGACGTAAGGAATGCAAACTCTGGCTCTCCTTGTCTGTGGGACGAGTACATGGTAGTCACAGCGCTTGGTCGAGGACTGCTGATGTGGGCCACGTTGATCAAGGTGTCACCAAGCGCGGGGTTGCGACCGGTTGAAATTAGGCCGGAATGCGCACCGTTGACGGGTCTGGACCGCTTGTACTCAATCAGAACGATCACCCGCAAACACGAGATCAGACAGGAAAAGGGGCGAGACTCCTACGTGCATAGCTCAAAGGAGAAATGTGTGTGTCTTGGTAGAGTGTACTAGACAACTCTAGTCTTGGGAGGTTGCGGTTTTTCCAACCGCGCACATGCAGTCCGCCATCGTGACTGTTTGTGAATGAGCGCGCGTCAACGAGAGTAAGAAGAAGAAATGCACTTTATTAAGTGCCGCATCCCACCGTTTCTTATTGTTTTTTAATTAAAATATTTTAATTATGTATTTAAATAAAACAGGTTTTAAATAGTTGTATCATTAGAAGTTGATTGAACTTTAATGCATTGCTATCGAGAGTTTCAGATTCGCATCTTTGGCTGCTGATTTCATCTGTTGATGTATTCAAAAACGTTTTGAATTGCTTTGATTCACTTCCGGGTAGCCCAGCCCGGTGCTACTGGTGAAAGGCGTTGCGTGTGTGCGTCCGCTAAAAACTGCTGAGAGGACATCCCAAAGTTTTTCAGACTTCGGGACCAGACAGGTTGTAGAAACTCTAACATCGGCGGATGTAATTTTGCCTACGGGCAACCATGAACATTCCGAATCCATATCGGGCAATCGCAATGCAATAAACATCAGTCTTCTGTTCACTTCCTAACGTGGTGCGTGTCGTTATTTTCGCTCCCCTAAGTTTCTATATTTTGGTGCCGAATACCCGGGATGAGTCGATCCAGTTTATCAGCAATGGACTTGTGAACCGCAAAGAAACGCGACCCACCATAATCACCAACGAAGCAGCCACCGCAGACGTGCGAAACAGCGCACGCCCAGCAACTGCGCAGCGAGGCCCAGCGGCGCTTCTCCGCCACGAAACCTGAGACGCAGTTATGAAGCGGCTCAGCCCGAAGAGGGCAGCGCTGAGAACGCAGGTGACGACGCTGCTCGCTGCCATAGACTCGTCGCTCGAGAGCGAGGCAGACGAGAAGAGCTTCACTGTTTTGTTGGCAAGGTTAAACGCCTTGCAGAAAAAACTAACGGAAGTGGATGCAGCCATAGAGAAGGTCGTACCAGACAGCGACGCGGAAGACGACTACATGCGCACCGTCGAGTTAAACGACCAGATCGTCACATACATGGCAAAGCTGGACCAGGAAGTGAAGGAGGCACAACAAAAGAGATCGGTGGCCGAAAGATCGACATGCCCCCAAAAGGAAGAAGGAATAGGCGTTGCATCAAAAGTGAAACTACCGAAATTGGAGTTACAACGATATGGAGGCGCCACAACAGAATGGCAGCCGTTCTAGCAACAGTTTCGGCACGCCGTTCACGACAACACTGCACTCACCAACTCCGAGAAGTTTCTCTACCTGCGATCAACGCTTACAGGCAAGGCATTGTCAGCTGTGGCATGCATTCAGGCGACAGGAGAAAATTACGACGCCGCCATCGACCTCCTCAAAGAACGCTTCGGTCGGCCTGATGTCCTGATTCAAGAACATCTGACGCAGCTGCTCGACTTACCACCGGTACGAAATGCAAACGAGGTGAGCACTTTACGACGACTATACGATCACCTACAGCGTAATATGGCCGCACTAACGACTCTAGGCGTGCAGAGTAGCAGTTACGAAGCTATGTTGTGCTCTGCACTGCTTAGGATGCTACCAGTTGGCCTCGTCGTGGAGTATCACAAGTGCCGCTCTTCAGATAAAGCGAATGACAATCTGAAGATAGAGAAATTGCTAGAGTTCCTGAAGTTGGAAGTCGAGAGTAGAGAGAAAGCACTTCAAGTTGGCCAATGGGAAAACAATGACGACAGTCACAAAACCTTAATACAGAAGGAAAGGGCCAGAACTCCCAAATGGTCAGCCACTCTCAGGGGCTCAGCAGCATCTCTCTTAACTAGCCAACCCAAACAGACTGAGGCCTGTGCATTTTGTGCTTCGAAGGGTCACGTTGCACGGGAGTGCCAGGCATCACTGTCTTTGGAAGAAAAGAGAAACAAGTTGCGTAAAGCAGGTCGGTGTTATCGGTGCGCAATCAGAGGACATACTTCTAAGGAGTGTCGCAACAAAAGAGTGAAATGTGAAAATTGTGGAAGAAGACACATCACTCAGATGTGCGACCCAACCTGGAAGAGATCAGATAACACGGCGACTGAGTTGCACTCTGCGACACACAATAAGGCACAAATGACGTCCGCCGTGCTGCTCCAGACAGCTCAGGTCTGGGCGGAGGGTAGCCAACGAAGAGTCCTTAGCCGTGCACTTTTTGATGGAGGAAGTCAAAGAACCTTTGTAACAGAGGAACTTTCACGCCAGCTACATCTAGAGGTACTGGGTGAGGAAGATATTACCATCTATCCTTTCGGTGGAACAGGCAATATTATCAAAGAAAAGCGCAGACGAGTGCGAATTTGGTTAAGGAGCCAGTACGACCGAGGGGATCATTGTTTGGAAGCCTTGGAGATACCTGAAATCTGTACTGACGAGCTTATGATCCCTGAGGATGTGGTACAAGAAGTCAGAATTAAAGTGACTGAGCTTGCTGATGTTACCTTGCCACCTGCACAATTGACAAGCAATGGCATTGGTATTCTGATCGGTGCTGACTATTATTGGACTCTAGTGACCGGCGAAGTACAGAAGATGCAGGGTGGTCTGGTGGCTATTAGGACACACTTCGGGTGGACACTTCAGGGAGCCATTCCCCACAGCAACGGCAGTGCAACCGTAGCTGTCCTTCGAGCCAGTGTAAGGGAAAACACCAGTGCACTGGCCACCGAGCTCAGGTCATTCTGGGAGCTGGAAAGCATGGGTATTTCCGAACCCCCTCCACATAAGCAAGAACATGAAGAAGTTCATAAGGCTTTTGAATCCTCCATTAAACATATCGATGGGAGGTACGAAGTGGCTCTTCCATGGAAGCCAGTGAATTTTCATCTTGCCGACAACGCAGCAGTCGCGAGGAAACGCTTGGCTAGTCTCACGAAGAAACTATTGAAAGATGAGACAATGCTGAATAAGTACGATGAGGCCATACGTCAGTACCTCGAACACGGATTCGCTGAGAAGCTTCCAAAGAACGAAGTCACCCAGACGGAGAATAGAGTGTATTATATGCCTCACCGGGCGGTGCTACGACCTGACAGCCTGTCAACTAAGGTCAGAGTCGTGTTCGATGCGTCATCGAGTGATGCGGGTTGCGTGGCACTCAACGAAGCACTAGATTCGGGACCGAACTTAAACCCGGACCTCTTGAAAATGGTGCTGAATCTCAGAACGCACCGCATCGGACTCAGTGCAGATATCGAAAAGGCATTTCTGCAAATCTCACTGAGAAAAGACTATCGTAACGCTGTACGCTTCTTCTGGTATGAGCAGGTACCCACAAAGAAAAGCCCGAACCCCCCGCTAGAAGTCTGGAGAATGGCAAGGGTCCCGTTCGGAGTAACCAGCAGTCCATTCCTACTTGCCGCGACAATACGCCACCATCTAAGTACGATTAACGACTGTTCTGGCACAGCAACCACGCTTGAAGAGAGCTTCTACGTCGACGACCTCATCACAGGCACAGACACAGAAGAAGAAGCTGAAGAATTCTATCGACAGGCAGTGCGCATAATGAAAGAGGCAAGCATGACTCTTCGAAAGTGGAATTCAAATTCCAAAAGACTACAGGAGATTTTTGAGAAGGAAAAAACTGGGTGTCCGACAAGCCAAGTTGAATGTCCCACAGCCAACACCACGCGCGTGTTAGGACTTGTATGGGATAAAGAAGAAGATCTCTTGGCCTTTTCAATGGACCCTGTCTTGGAATTTCTAGACCGGAACTGCAACACAAAAAGATTTATCCTTCAGGCATCGGCGCGCATTTACAATCCCCTCGGGTTGATCTCCCCGGTCACTGTGACAGCTAAGTTGATGTTCCAGACGCTGTGGGAACTAGGCGTTGACTGGGATGCACCGTTGCCTGAAGAGGTACAAATAGCGTGGACGCAGTGGCACACAGCGCTGCATAACTTAACAGCAATAACTGTTCCAAGATGGTGCCTCAGTGCTGCCGATGACGAATTGCAGATCCATATCTTTACGGATGCAAGCCCCAAGGCATACGGAGCCGTTGCCTACTTGCGCGCATGTCGACAAGGCAGGCCGACAGTAACCTTGCTCTTGGCGAAATCGAGAGTGGCCCCGCTGAAGAAGCTTTCTCTCCCAAGACTTGAACTGATGGGAATGCTAATGGGCGCCAAGCTAAAAGACTACCTGACTCGATCGCTAAGTCTCCAAGTGGAAGAGTGGTTTCTGTGGACAGATTCGACAATCGCGCTTCACTGGGTGAGGGGTTCTGCTCAACAGTGGAAACCATTCGTCGCCAACCGCGTGCTGGAAATACAGCAACTGACTGATCCAGACATCTGGAACTACTGCCCAGGAAAGGAAAACTCGGCTGACCTCCTTACCCGAGGAGTTTCCCCTGAGGTGCTCACGTCAACCAGGATTTGGTGGCAAGGACCTTCTTGGCTCACCGAACCCCGCGCTAACTGGCCACGCAGCGAGATCGTCTCTGGAGATACAACTGGCGATGAAGAAGGAAGCCAGTTCATGTTCACAGTGTGACACAAGGAGTGGAAGAATCTGTTCTACCTTTTAAACGCTACAGTTCAGTGTTTAAGCTGGTGAGAGTTGTCGCCTGGATGCAACGATATCTGTATAACTCAAAACATCCCACCGAGAGGCGGAATGGATATCTGACAGCAGAAGACACGAACAGCGCTCAAATTTGCCTGATCAAAGAGGTACAACGCGAAGCTTTTCCCGAAGAGCTCCAGTGCATTCGTCGCTCAGCGCGAATACCGAACGCGTCTCCAATACGTGACCTCAATGTCTTCTTAGACGATCACGGAATATTAAGAGTTGGGGGACGCCTGAAGTATGCCGAGCTTTCCTACAATGCCAAGCATCCTATTGTTCTCCCAGCGAGCCATCGCTTCATCGAGCTGTTAGTTCACGGAACGCACAGGCGCCTTTTACATGCTGGACCACTTGAAACGCTCACAGAACTGAGAGAGCAGTTCTGGATAATGAAGGGAAGACAAGTGGTAAAAAGGGTGCTGAAGAAATGCGTGACCTGCGACCGCCTCAACAGCCGAGCAGCCACTGAAGCAGTGGCTCCCTTGCCTCCTGAAAGGGTAACACAAGCGTTGCCTTTTGAAGTGACAGGCATAGATTTTGCCGGTCCGCTCAACACCAAAGATCAAGGCAAAAACAAGAAGTCTTACATTCTCCTTTTCACATGTGCTGTCACACGAGCGATACATCTTGAATTGGTGACAGACATGTCTGCCTCCAGCTTCTTTAAGGCGTTCAGAAGATTTGTGGCAAGAAGAGGAGTGTGTCGAGTTATTTTCTCGGACAACGCAAAAACATTCCAACGTGCGTCACGGGATCTAAGAAAGATGTGGAAAACCATTCGTAGAGAAGAGCTGCAAAGATATTTTGCGGACCATCGGATCCAATGGAACTTCATCGCTGAAAGAGCTCCTTGGTGGGGCGGCTTTTGGGAGAGATTGGTACGATCTGTGAAGTCTTCACTCAAAAAAGTGTTGGGGAACAGCTACTGCAATTTTGAGGAGCTTGCAACAGTCCTCACAGAAATTGAGGCAGTCATCAACTCCAGACCCCTCACATACGTGTACGCAGAAGCAACTGAACCGGAACCTCTCACTCCGTCGCATTTTCTGGTGGGAAAGCGTCTGACCTCCCTACCCGCCGTTTCTAGTTCCGCATCAGAGCCGCCGCGGTCAGACAACCTTGACAGCAGTTGGAGATATCGTCAAAGGATGGCTGACCACTTCTGGCGTAGGTGGCAGAAGGAGTACTTGAACAGTCTGCGCACTGCACATTTCAACATGCCGACAGCATCGAACGCCATCAAGAAAGGAACCTTGGTACTAGTATACGAGCATCTTCTACCACGGCAACTCTGGAAGATGGGAGAAGTCATCGAGGTGTTAGTCGGACGTGACGGACGGACCCGGGCCTGCATGGTGCGCCTACCGAGTGGAACTGTGGTTCGAAGACCAGTGCAACTGTTGTACCCCCTCGAATCCCTCTACGAATGAGCTAAGGCTCATTGGGGGGGAGTATGTAGAAACTCTAACATCGGCGGATGTAATTTTGCCTACGGGCAACCATGGACATTCCGAATCCATATCGGGCAATCGCAATGCAATAAACATCAGTCTTCTGTTCACTTCCTAACGTGGTGCGTGTCGTTATTTTCGCTCCCCTAAGTTTCTATACAGGTAAGGCGTGTACACTGCGGTTACTGGCTTGCTTTGTTTGCTACGCATGCATCCCGGCTAATGATGTTCTGCGGTTGTCCGGTAGTAACGGTTTTTCAACTTAGTGAACGGTCGACTTTGAACTTTTGTCAGCGTCTGGTCATTTGTTACGCTACTTCGGATAAATATACAACGTTTAGAAGTAGAATAGCCCTTTCGTCGTGGTAAAAGAGGTCTCGCAACGTGTGTGTGTGTGTCAGTTCCTCGGCCATGCACAGGAATTTCTGATTGTATTGTCATTGCGTTACATCGAGAGTTGGCGGTTCACAATATTGTACAAGTCCGGCCGTAAGCACAATGACGCCGATTGTTTGTCACGTGCACCTGCCGACGATGCTCCGGCCGAAACGGAGGACGACTTCCCGTTTCTTGCTCTCGTCACGTCGTCCGATATGGCCCGGCGTCAACGGGCTGACTCAGAGTTGCGTCCGCTCATCGAGCATCTGGAGGGCCTTAACGTCGCTGTTCCGCGGCTTTTCGTTCGGGGTTTGGGTTTCTACAGTCTCCGAGATGGCGTCCTTTACAAGAGGAACTTCGCGCATAACACTGAAACCTTTCTTCTGGTTGTGCCATCCGAACTCCGTCCAGAAATCTTGCACACCTGCCACGACGAGCCATCAGCTGGTCATTTGGGTGTTACGCGGACGTTTGCCCGCATTCGTGCGAAGTATTACTGGCCAAAGTTGCTCTCATCAGTTCAGCAATATGTGAGGACCTGCCGTGACTGCCAGCGACGAAAGACACCACCAGTTAAACCCGCAGGGCTTCTCCAGCCCATCCCACCGCCTACAACACCTTTCCAACAAGTGGGCATGGACTTGCTGGGCCCATTCCCATTGTCTTCTTCTGGAAACAAATGGATTGTTGTGGTGACGGACTACTTAACGCGGTACGCCGAGACACAGGCGCTCCCCCACGCTAGTGCTGCAGAAGTGGCTCAGTTTTTTATGACATCCATCGTCTTGCGTCACGGTGCGCCATCAGTCATCATCACAGACCGTGGAACCGCCTTTACGGCGGCATTAATGCAATCTCTCTTCGAACTTACCCACACCAGTCACCGGAAGACAACAGCCTATCATCCCCAAACAAACGGCTTGACTGAACGCCTTAACCGGACGCTTGCAGATATGCTTGCTATGTATGTCGACGTCGAGCATCGCACGTGGGACGAAGTTCTTCCTTATGCAACCTTCGCCTACAATACGGCAGAGCAGGAGACCACCCGTCTTACACCTTTCCAGCTGGTCTACGGACGGTGTGTCACTACCATGCTGGGTGCTATGCTCCCCGCTGCTCACAACGACAGAGACATCGGCCCCTACGCTGATGTTGACACATTCGTCCAGCGGGCTGAAGAAACCCGCCAACTCGCAAGGTGCCGGATTCGACATCAGTAACAACTCGACGCTGGTCGCTACAACCTCCGACACCGATACGTTCGGTACGAGCCCGGCGATTCTGTGTGGGTATGGACACCTGTGCGCCGCCGCGGACTCTCCGAAAAGATCCTCCGACGCTACTTCGGTCCGTACGAGGTGGTCCGTCGTGTAAGTGATGTCACATACGAAGTTGTTCCGCGGGACACAACCTCCTTACCACGTCGGCGCCATCCGACTGAGACTGTCCACGTGGTGCGCATGAAGCCCTACCATGACAGGCTGCAACCCGCCGCTTTACCAGCTTAACAGCTCTCTGTGTTCTCTGCCCTCCACCATCTATACCGAACATTACCTTTGCCGTCCGTGTTCGTTTCCGGCGTCGGGACGCCGCCTTGATGGAGGGGGTAATGGCGCGTGCTCATGGGAGCGCGCCGACGATGAAGACGAAGTGTGCATGTGTCGGTGGACGAAGACGAAGTCTGTGTGTGTGTGTGTGGTTCGGACAGCCATCTTGTGAGTTCTCTGCTGTGAGCTGAACTTCGCTGAAACTGTGGTCTGTGCCGGTCCTGTCCTCGTTACAATATTGAGAATTACGAACGGTCACATGCGTGATGTTGTCTGAACTTGTTTGAATGGGCGGGCCGTGCTGAAGCCGTTGCTGCCCCCATGCTTGAAAGTAAATGACCGATATACGATGCCGCCTAATATGGGAAAGAAAAACATTTGCCGAGCTGGTCGAAATGGGCGACAGGTGTGTCTTTGACGGCGTGACGTGCACGACTGCTACGGCGTGTGAACGGCACCGAGTGTATTAAAACGAGTACGTTGTTGATAGTTTGCAATGTTACGGGGCAAACATGAATAACTCACGAACAAAATGATTCATAGCTGTCCCGAACCGCTCCTGCGACTCCTAAAGCGAATCAGCTGCATCTGGACTTCATGACCAGAAATCGTGATGTCAGTAAGGTTATTTCCTCAAAAGACACACATTTTAAGTTCTCTTTCACCACTGCACGTAATTTTGTGTGTAAAAACTGGTGTACAAAATGCTGCTGGCAAAATTGCGTCGATGCAATCATTAAAGAATTAATAATTGCATGAAATCAGTGAATAAGCAACTGGCTGTTAGCGTCTACTTCAAAATTAGTTTTAAGAACAGACTGTCTCCAAATCTTGCACATTTGGTGACCTCATCTCTGCATGAAATCATACTGGCTGTCTCACTTTGTTATCCATTAGAATCGTAAACCTTAAAGGAGTCTAGCCCATCGTAGTGCTTTGTAGCCGCACTGGTCTCGCAAGAAAATGACATTTGCTTTTTCTTTTTTTATTCATGCAGAACATCCAGCCATGTCGTCCACATCCCAAAAGCACCGAAATTTCGCCTCTGAGCCAATAGGAGAAAAGGCAGTCACCGACCTTGCTGGGATCGGACAGGTCCTTGGCAAGCGTCTAGAACAGAACGGCTTTGATAAAGTGAGACATCTACTTCTGTGGCACTTCTGTACAGTTTGTCCACCGCGTTGGCTCGGTGGTTAAGGTCCTCAACTGCTGACCTGAAGGACGTGGGTTCGATCCCGACCGCGGCGGTTGAATTTCGATGGAGGCGAAACTCTAGAGGCCTGTGTTCTGTGCGATGTCAGTGCATGTTTAAGAACCCGTGGTCTAAATTTCCGGAGCCCTTCACTACAACTTCGATGTCTCTTATAGCCTGAGTCGCTTTGAGACATCAAACCCCATAAACCAACTGCTGTACAGTTTTGCAGTTAAGGGTTCAAATTTTGCCTCGGGGTAAGTAGGAGCCTGGGGCTTCATTTGCACATTTTTCGCAGTGTGGTGCGTTTTCTGCAACAAGGATCTCACACTCATATTGTTCTTCTGGTGGCTTTATCACTTCTTGTTGCTTGGCAGAGTTCGATTGCTCTTTCAACAGTAGGATTGGGAAACTCTGCTGGTTGTGGCAGCGCATTTGCAGCGTGTTGCGTTCGTCAGTTGGGGGCTGTGTATAAGTACTTTCAGTTCTCAGCGAGTTAATTCTTGGAGATTTTCTTGCCGAGTGCGCTGCCTGTGGCTTAGTGTCAAGTCTTTTCTGGTTTCTTGTTAAAGAAAGCTCAGGATCAGGCTGGTTCGTGTTCTTCAATATCTTGGGGGTTGCTTTAAAGCTAGAGAAGGCTATAGTCAGACGCAACTCAAGAAAGAAGCGGCAGGTACCTCGCAATGGAAACCCTGCAGCTAATGGCGTCAATCCGATTTTCATGACGCCAGGGTTATTCCCCATTCATCTGCCACCCCCTGAGATTTCACTCTAGCAAGTCTAAGGGGATCGGTCAGTCGAGAAAAGGTAGAATCACCACGTCATTAGCTGGAGAAATTCCTTTAACTCTTCAATTACTGCGGAAAAAATGCACGATTTGGAGTGTGTTGAAACAATTTTTTTTCGCAAGAAGTGACTAACCCAGTGCATATTGCAATGCATGAAACTGTAGCTTATTAGTTGTGTGTGCAAAGGTACTTGAACATTTATTTGTCAGATATGCCAAAAATGTGAAAAACGTGCAGCAAAAAAAAAATTACTGGCTGCACTAAGCCAGAACTTGATTAGAGGAAAACAGGAATATAAAAACTGTTGCATATGTTTGTAGCTGTCATTCTTCCAAGTTTCAGCTCTGAGGAAAAATTATTGCACTTTCCATGGTCGGTGAAGTCAGGGGTTATCACTGGAAAAGCAGTCAGGTGAAGATGTGAAGCAGAAATAGACATGACAGGCACTCCACATAACGTTTGATCTTTGTTCTCTGATAGCAGAGCTTGCAGTTCCTTTTTCAATTTTTTTCTTCTCGTTGGTGACGAATGGATTCTATGGGAGGATTGGGGGCGTGGGCTTCTTTTACCTTATCATACCCGAAGATTTGTTGAATGAGCTGCTCCCTGAAAGCCAGCTGATCAAATTTGGCGTTTTGTCTTGAGCAGTATGATTTGAAATTTTCCTGTTTCCTGGCCTCGATTGAAGTGATTTGGACAGCCTTGGATATGTTTATATTGGGTATATTTGCTCTGCATTTGGTGAAGCAACAATTTCGAGCTTGTTTTTAACGTGGCAGCGTTGGAGCAAGTGTTCGGAGCAAAAGCTGCATGCGTTGTCACACTAATACACTAATTCAGGATTGGTTGAGAGGGTTGCGACATCACACATTAAGCTGTACAATGAAAATGATTAAAACTGGAGTTTAATTTATTATAAGGTTGTAGAACAACTGAAATAAGGATATAAAGTAAATTGTGCTGAAAAGAAAATTGGGGTTGCGAGCTGGGTTGTGAGTCACACTACCCCTAGGCCAAGGAGCCGCATTCATTCGATTTGGTTGAAGGGAGACCTCTTGTCTCATTTGGTGTATCGCATGGTCCAGTATGCCTACTGATGAATGCTAATGAGTGTAATTGGAAGGAGGTACTAAAAGAACCATTCACACTGTCATGTCATAACCTCAAGCCAAAGCTTAAGTGTCCCTGTAATTTTTGGTCATTTCAGAAAAATAATTAATGGAGCACTCATTTACAGTCACTACTTTTGCTGCTCAACGTGCACACGAAAAGTACTTGGGACATTATTTGTTGGTCTGTCGGAACATCTTTATTTTGGTCAAAACGAAATTTTCGTTTCCTGATATTTGGCTTTTTTTTGGTCATTATTTCATAAAACTTTATTGCAGCGGGTAGGGGGTAGGGGTCCGAGAAATATAATGCGATCGTAAACTGAAAATGCCCTAAGTTCCCCTGTAGTCACCCTTTAATGGGAAAGTTTTTCAGGCACTGCTGTTAAAGCCACAGTATCCCAACTAATAGAAGTGCCATTACCACCATTGCTGTTTCAGGCCTATGTTGTCCTCGGTAAGTTCCTGGTCCTGAAGAAGAACAAGGACATCTTCGTCGACTGGATGAAGGACATTTGTGGCGCTAACAACGGGCAGGCAACTGAATGCTACCAGTGTTTATACGACTGGTGTGATGAATTCCTGTGAACTTTACTAGATGCATTCAGCAGTGAGCTGGACTTGTAAATACCAAGAGGACTTTCTTGGTCGGTTGAAAATTCAGCCTGCCTCCCTCATTTATGGCGTCTTAATTTCTGCAGGTGTTTTTATCTTGCGCGCTTTTTATTTCTGCAATAAACATTTTATGTCTTTTTCCATTGAGATGTGCATCTTTCCTTCAGATCCACACACTTCCTTGTGCGAGCATCTTTTGCAGAAAGCAGCACAGTTCACGTAAGTTCCTTACATTAACCCAGTAATTATTAAACAAATAGCCAAACGTATGGTTGCTGGTACCAGTGAGTGTCTTGCATTTCAAAGTGCACTTCGCACTCGAGCAAAGGAATAACACAATAGACTGTACGAATCATTGCGAAACCCCATGCCAGTAATCAATGAGTGGGGCACACTGCGCATGGCGCCGTAGGTTCAAACGTTTTGACGGAATGTACAGTCTTGACATGCGCTGCGTATAAATGTGGCGGCTCTCTTCAAAGTCCAGCAACCTCACCTTTTACTGCTGAGTGCCTCAAATCCCTGATGCCATTGGCACACTGCATACTATTTAACATGTAGAGCTTGGATGCTAAGTTCAGTGTCGACATATTCTCAGCAGCCAGCGCTTTCCCGGGCAGAATGTTCGTAGTCTCTGAGTCATCCTCCTGAAGAGAAAAAACCTAAGGGACACTCTGTTATGTGTGGTAATGAGAAGCTGTAGAGCACTGTTGTACCTTCCATCCTCGATGCACTCGGAAACATGCGACGGGTTTGCCTCCGGCTCTATGCCTATGGCTAACTGTACTGAAATGCAGACATTCGTTCAGCCTCGTCCCAGGTCTGGTCTGGTGACGTCACAGCTTTAGCAGAGGGCATTCGCCGGTCTGGTCACCTTACGTCCCTCCAGCCAATCGGATTTCTCCCGCTCTGGTGACGTCTCTGAGTAACAACGCCGGTTGCCCAGTTTTCGCTTCAACGAGACTTCTTAGCACGCTTCCGCACAACAATTCACGGGCGATTGATGCGGAGGGGACTGCGTTAGCGTGTGGGCTCCGATTTCGTGAGCGCACCGACTAATGGCATCCTCTCTGCGCAGCGCACGCTGGCGCTGAAGTCACGGATTTGTGGCGTCCTTTGTGTGCAGCTGCGTAAACTGTAGTGCTTGCTGAGCACAGTGCGAGGAGCTGGCAGTTCGACATGCGGGGAGAAAGGCTGCGGCGTTGAAAGACATCTCGAACATTCCGGGAGGCACACACATGCATCAAGATACGCGGTGAAATGTGGGGTCGTGGCGGGCTCGTATTATGCAGCCCGACTACTTCAGGCAGGAGTTTGATCGAGTTTTTCCTTTTTCAACAATTTTTCCATGCAATAAAGAAAAAAACTGCTGAAAAAGCAAAAACTCCAACACAAAGCTGCGGCGTTGGCCGAGTGATGGCCGAGATCAGCTGCAAGCGAAGCTGATCTAAAAAATTATTCACTGTCTTTGCGCCTTCGGCAAAATTCACGCTTGATGCGGCTATCTTAGTTGAGGATTCGACGGAAACCCGTCCGGCGAGGGAAATTCAGCATATTGAAGAAAACAGCACTCGCCGAGCGAGGTCACAGAGGAAAAGAAAAACAAAAAAAAACAAACACATTGACGTTTCGGCACCATTATGGGTGCCTTGTTCACAATGAAAATGAAACGAGATGGGCCGTTGCTTCCCATCTCCTTTCATTTCCATTGTGAACAAGGCACCTGTAGTGGTGCCGAAACGTCAATGTGTTTGTTTTTTATGTGTGCTGTTTTCTTCAATATGCGGCTATATTAGTCAATGTGGAGGTCTGAATTTTTGTCTGATTCCTTCATAATTTTGGCTAATGCCTCCTATTATAGGGCATTAAAGGGTTCAATAACGTTCGATTAGAAATACAGAGTTCAAGTTCCGTGCTGCTAAGTACAGCTGCCGAGAAACGAAAGTGAAACAATGTTGTGACCACGACAGAGTCGATGCCAAGCCAAGCAGAGACTGATTGGCCTGGTCGGTTCGCTGCAAATGCTAAACGCTAAACAAAGCGTACCGGAACTTGCTGTAGGACGTATTGCACTTACGTCAATAAACGTGCAAAAATCGAGGACAGCGTGTTGTGTCGTGCTCATCAGAAAATGTTCAACCTCTCAAGTTGACCGGGATTAGCTTCTGTCGGGCTGTCCACTTCGCCGTCGAAGATGAACAGCGACCGGGCTGGGAACACGCCCGTCTTCTGTCTTCAGGATACGTGGTCTCTGGTGATGTCACTTGAGTGTTTAGACAACCGAAAAGTTTTAACGACATGATCTTATTGCTCTTACCTTTCGAACTTCAATGACGCACCAGCAGTGATATCGCATTGCAAACGACATGTTCGCACGGTGGAAAGGTGGAACTGCTGACGATCTGAAACTGATCATTGCCGTTCTCACCAAATTCACGTTAGCGTAATTTTTTTGAAAAACGCGATAGGAAAATGGTTTCTGTGACATGAACCGTTTTAGCCCTGTTTTGTTTTAGCATTAGTGCATGGCTAATAGCTGTTTTGCTCGCAGTGTGATTAACGGTAATCGCGTAAACGAAACTGCAGCGAGAAGCGGCTCGGCTAGCTGCCAGCACAAGTCAAGCAAGACGCAGACTTTGGCCCTGATCCTTTTTTCAAGTCATCCACTACTGACGACTGCCTAGAACAGATACTGCAGCCTAAAAATAAGTAAGTTTTATTTTGCAACGATTTTCAATGGTCTCCCACTAAACACTGTTCCCATCAATGCACGAAAGAATCAAGCGCCGATGATGACTACTGGACCAATCCGAGCATGTCGCCTTCAACTTCGAAGATGACGTGGTAAGTATAGGTTGTCTGGAGCATAATATGCTCGAGCCTTGCCCCCTAGACTTGCTAATCTTGCCTTGCAACTATGCAGGAAGACGATGGCAGAAGGAACGTACAGTTCAACAAGAAGCCACAGTCTTTAAGCAACGAACAGAGGAAATTCGGTTTTGATGAACTGAACCGAGTCACAGCAGAAGTTTGTGGTATGAGAACGCAGCCTTCAAGTGTGCATAGTACGCAGCAAAAAAAACTTTATTTAAAGTCTACGCCTTTAATTATTAGGTATTGCTCCACTTGCATCTGGCTCGAATCTGAGGAATACAGACTTGGGAAACATACAAAAGCATGCTGAAAGACTGAAGATTGGACATGATGTAAGTATTTATGCGACTGTTTGGATAGTGCAAGTCATTTTTTGCATTCGTTATGCCTCAACATTGTAATTTTCTGTGCAGGTTCCCACGAAGGGTCTGAAAAGCGTGAACACTCCTGAGGAAACTGTAAGGAACATTGTAATAGGCCAGGTAATGAGTTCTTTGGGTTCTGATGTTGGTTTAGATGAAACTGGGGACGACTCCATCCCATTTTTGTTCATAGTAAAAATCGACTCTGTGACTCGGTGGTTGATGGTTGCTCGGCAGCAAAAGACGCATTTATTGCTGAGACAATTAGCTTTAAAGATTTTCCTACAATTCATTTCAAATTAACTAATAACATTAAGACCAGAAAAAGGACTCTGTCATTGTTGTTTTGAAGTGAATGGCTGTATAACCTAGACTTTGGGATCCACGTGCAAAATATTTTTGACCCACCGCACTTTGCTTATGAAATCGGTTGGGCTTGGCACCATCTTTATTTAACTTTTTGGCCTTTTGAAGGTTATAAAGCCTTCGTTTTCAGTGAAAATAGCATTTTTTAGTTAGAGTGCGATAGTCTATTGTACAGACCAACTTCAGTTAGTCCTCAGTGTCTTTTTAAGAGGGGACGCGGCTTTGAAATTCCAATAAATAGCGAAATATTTGATTTTTAATAAAACTGCGGTATCAGCGTGAATGCATCTTTTTTTTATGCTGTCCCAAATTTTCATTCCTCAAATTGAATGGGACATACCCTAAAAAATTTTTTCGCTGAACCTCAGCAGCTGTGTGGGGAAACGCTCGAACAGTGGGCGTTTTCCTCCGTTATGGTTTTCTACCTAGATATTCACCTTGTGGAGCAGATCTCATCATGGCTGTTTTTATTTATTTTGACCCCGTTTGTTTTATTGTACTCTGAAGACCATAGTGTAGGTCAACATTCTTCTAGTTTTTGAACTTTAAATTTCTTCTATGAAATTTTCTTCTCACTCGATATGTCTACAGACACTTAATCACAGAAATGTAAGGCCTAAATTTATGCTTTGCAAAAAAATTGAAAGGATGTCTTAATCTGTAGCATGTCTACAGGAATGCAATGAATGTTGAACCAGCCTTCTGTCACATTTTCTTAAATCTGCAGCTTTTTAACAATATTCAGAGAAAAAACAAATATAAAATTTTTTGTGGAGATATAAGAGTGAAATTTTGTGAGGGTAGTCATAAATTCATTTTTATTATATAAAAAATTGCATAAATATATCAAACAATACCCCCCCCCCCAAGGAGCATAGACACCAAATTTTAGTTGTGTTGTTTTCATTTCTGTAATAATGTGCAAGACATTAGTTAACATGGGTACCTTATTCACATGGATAGTATGGTATTCACGTACGAGAGGTAAATAATTTATAATTGAATTTTTTCTCATGCTGTTTTGGTTTTCAACATCCAAGCAATGGCTTTGACATGGAAGTTCAGTATATGCCATAGGAGGCATGAAAAAACTCTGGTGTAGGCACTGCATCTTCATTTGTTGTCATTCTGGATTTGAGGCAGGCTGGCTTTAGCATTGTAATGAATTAAAACAGCAAAGTACCGTATATTTTACATACCTTACATGATCTATACTGAACTTCGATGTCAGAGCCATCGTTTGGCTAATGAAGCCGAATCTGAAATAGCATGAGAGAAGAAACTCATTTGTAAATTCTTTACCTCTTTTAGGTGGATACCACATGCTGACCAATGAATGTATTACGGATAATTACAAAGAAGAAAACACACAACCGAAATCTAGCGCCTTTGCTCGTTTAACAGTGTCAAACTGTCAAATGCAAGAAGTGGAACACATTGGGCAGACGGCTTGAGGATTGCCGGTGATGTACCATGAATGTATTTCACAGATGCCTCACATTACATGTGAAGCGGCTGCCCCGGTAACAGTTTCAGCAACGTCTTACCTTGTGTGAGTTCTTACAGATCGTGCCCTCACAGTATTCACAAAGCTCCCTCTGTGAAAAAATTTCTTAAAACAAGTGGCGTTGAGCTCAACATTTGAAACATTGTGTGACTACATTGAGTACTCCATGTGGTCCGAACAGGCACACAGATTAGAGTTACATTAAAGGGCTTGAGAGCAGCGAACAATATATAATGGATATCCACCAGTGACAGGTATAAATTTATGTCCAAGCTACCTGCATAATATAAGCTCGAGTAGTGTGCAATAGTCATGTAAGGCCCTTCCTGTGTTTATGTGAAATGTAAATTTCAAATGAATGTAAATAAATGTGTTTATAAATAAATTCACATAAATAAATGTTAAGTTTAGTTTATGGGGGTTTAAAATCCCAAAACAACTCAGGCTATGACGGACGCTGAAGTGAAGAGCTCCGGAAATTTCAACCGCCTGAGGTTTTTAACTTGCACCGACACAGCACAATATAAATGAATGTGTCTATGTGAGAATGTTGCTCAGATAAGTGTACAAGACCGTGTTTTTTTTTAATTTTCATAATTCGTTACGGCAGTGTATTAGGTATTGGTTCATAATTCAAGATGTCTCTTTGTATTCTGCTATGGATACTATGCTTGAATTTAAGCCAGAGGTCATTGACTGATATATCCATACTATGAAATCACACCGTAATGTCAATGAATGAGCCTAAATAACTGTCACGGCATAGAGTAGTACCATAGCAATTTCTAGCAACGTTGTTAATGGTTCTCTTCTTTTTTATTTTTCTTCCACACAGCCGTATTTCCTTGGGAAGCATCGTTCTAAAGAGGACAAAATTGCACTTTTGAATGAGGCTGTGCGCATCCAAGATGGAAATGCCATAATTGCTGTGAGTCATTCTGAGTTAAACACGGTGGTTCTGTGGGGTAGCTATAGTTCGGTACAACTCAAGGCTGATGCCGTTGGTAAGAGGGCTTTTTTTGAGAGGAATTTGCAGCTTCATTCTCGAGTTGCAGTGCAGCGGACTTTAGTGGTTGCAACTTCTTCGGGTCAGAAGATAAATCGATGTTGGTTACCTGTAGTTTAGCATTACCAGCCGACATCACTTATTTCATGATTTCATCAGTTTTGTGATTGCAGGTTACTTGTGCAGAAAAGCAGCTCAGCTTTTTTATTTTTTATGTTTGTAAAATTAGGCAGGAAATGTCAAAAATGGTTTTCTTAAGAGCTGGCCTGAATCTCTCGACTAAATAGTGCATCGAGAATTTTTTTCCTCACAGCAGTGTATATGCACCTTATTTGAAACTGCAAGTCCATTAAAAACTTAAGAGTCCATTAATTGTTGTGCAGGTTCTGCTTTTTCTGAAACAAACGCTGAAGCCATCCCTTTTCAACCAAGAGCTGATGCAGAGGCCAAAGGCCGTGTCTCACTATCTCAGTCATCTGCGTGCAGTGCATATGACAACAGTCAGCTGATGGACATTCTTGGGTGAGAATGTGTGCTGGCGTCTTATACACAGTGGTTGAAGCGTTTCGAGTAAGCTCATTGAGCGATTGCAGATTGGCTTGAATTTTCACTGTGCTGAACCCAGAACTATTGTAGAAGCCGGAACCAGCTTACATTATGTGTTTATATTTTTTTTCAGACTTTGAACTTGTATTTTTGAATTCGAAGGCATCTTTAAGATAAACACCTAAGGCCTGGAATGAGGATATCAAAGTTGCCCATGCATCTTTAGGCAGCAGTTGACAGGGCCATGTGTATGACAACATTTTTTTTATTTTAGTCATAAATGCATCATATTTTTATATTCTTTTCTTTTATTTCTCTGCTTTGAACCTGTGAAAGAATGTCCCAAATCATGTAACAGTGGCAATTGTAAGGCCTGTGTCGAATGTCGATGTGTAATTTTGGGCATCTTTTGCTACATTTACACACTGTCAAGTTTTCTCCTGGAGCCCATCTTATAAAGAGTGCTTCATTGCCTGCGTTGTCTTTCCTTTTTTTTTCCCCCACCAGTAAGCTTGACAGAACTGAAGATGCTGTGGTATGTAGTTTACTCATTCCACAAAGCCCTTCTCAATGTTTTGTTGAAATGGAGGCGCTTAAAGCCAACCTCTGTTCTTCGATGGTCAAGTACAGGCTTGCGGTTGAAACACCAGAGGCTGCAACGAAACTTCGAAACCTACAGTCTTGCTACAAGCAGGTACAGGCCACTGTTCGATACTATTTAGTTCACCTATTAGCAGATTGTTGGCTGAGGGGCTGATTCTCTGCAGATCCCACTTCCAGTCCGACCCTTCACTGGAAATGCAGGCAGAAGTTGTGAGGGAAGAACTGAAGCTTCTTGAAATGCAGCTCATCATACAGGTAAGCAATACCTGTGCACTAACTACTGTTGTGTACTTTGAGCAGTATTCCCAACTAAAATCAAGATGCCTTTTTTTTTTACCAACGTTTAGCAATACTGTGCCCTGGAGTATTACGTGGAAAAACTAATCACAGACATGAAAAGGTATATGTTTTATTCCTTATTACATGAGAAACATTTCTTTAAGAAAAAAAAATGCATTGGAGGTGTTTTAGGGTACTACATGTGTGCGTCTACCATTCCTTGAGAACAGCCGAGACTGCCTGTAAAATTCTTATGTTCATACACGCATAGTATAGCTGAACTTTTACTTATGCCCTTTGTTGTAGGAGGAAGACTCAAAAGCTGAAAACGAAGGTCTTAACATACTGATGCAAGAATTTCCTTGCAAAGCACCCGTTGTTGGGACACCCCTGGTGACAACTCTTTACTACATCTGTCTCTACCATTACAATGTCTCAAATGTAAGTTACCCATTTTTCAGGGGCAGTTTAGGTGTTTTCTACATATTTGAACCTTATGCATTAAAAGCCTGTTTAAAACTGAAAGCCTGCATTACATCTTAGAGTAGCTAAGCTAACTCTTCGAAACCTGTTCAGCGATGCGCACTTAGTGCTGAAACAGAGCAAAACAAATCCCATAGCACACTGCCATGAAAGCATTGTCTGTAAATACTGATGTGTCTACTATATAATAGCAGCCACTTGCATTGCAGAGCGTCATATTTTGTTATGGGAATGTACGTCTAAATGAGATGTTTTTGACTTTACAGCTCTGTGCAGTCAGTGATAACAAGTAGCAATACAAACTGAACTATTCAATGTAGGCTTCAGTTATGCACAGTAGTTTGTCTGGAATTTGTAGTTGACTGCTCAATAAGCCTTGGTCCTTTCGTGTCATGTTGCTGGAGCTGAGAGTGCTTGTAATTCTCAGAGCGGTCACTCGCTTTTTTGTTGACCATCTCAGAGTTGCGAAACTGGCAGGTACACTCACATGTAGGTAAACATGAGGAGAAAACTAGACCTGATTAGCAGTTTTTAGTTAGCTGACTCTTCTCTCAAATGTGATGTTTGTCATGACATTGCAGAGCCACATTGCAAGCCCGACCCAGATGAAGGCTTTGTTTAATGTGAGTATATCCTTTCCCCATTTGGGGCGCAGTTTTTTGTTGCTACATCGGCATGTCCCATCTGCAGCCACATTTGACACGATTACTTTCATTTGCGCATTTGCCTCATGCGACGCCCAACACAGTGCCTTACAGCATGGCACAGAACGTTTGTGTGTGAAAAGTTCATGTTTGTTAGTGTTCATCCTAATGCAGCTCCTTTGTCCTTTCTGTTACAGCTGACTGAAAAACAGTTTGTATGGACTGCACTGACAGCTTTGGCACAGATCAAACACTGGAAAGAAATTGACAACCTTTTCAGGGAAAGGTGAGAATAGTATTAACTGTGCTTATCGTGTGACAAAGTATATTTAGCGTCCATGGTAGAGAGAGGGTGTGGTAGATGGTCCTTGGCGATCACAAAATGAACAAGGTAGGGGAAAACCTCAGGTTGCTTGAGCCAACGTTTCGACAAGGGGACTTGTCTTCATCTGGGCAAAGCGTTCATCATTGGCAGGGATTAAATAGGGCCTTCGCTCCGAGGAGGAAGGCCCCGGGTGGGGGAAGGAAAGTGGTGTGAGAGGGGATGCGTGTCAGGAAGGGGAGGGAGGTGAATCTTGATTCGTTAAGCTGCAATACTGGAAAAACTTATATCCGGGGGGTGTGTAATGAACAAAGGCTTTGAAGGGGCTGCGACGGGGAGGAGGTGCTGGGTGGACCTGTAAAGCTCAGATAAGAGGATTAGTCAGCGTGGCACAGGGAAATGAGAAGAAGGCAAACAAAATAGGCTGGCACTGGAAGGAGGGGCATTTCCAAGGAAGGACAAGGCAGGGGGGGGGAAATGGCTCGAGTTCAGAGAAAGCCAAAAGGTGGGGGCGGAGAGGATAACAGGAATGTCATGGTTTCCGAGAACTGATAGTAGGGGATTAGGAGAAAAAAAAAGGAAAACGTGAACAAAGGGAGAGGATGAGAAGGCCGGAAATGTGGTGGAAGACATGACGTGGGAAGGGTGCAAAGAGCGATAATTTACTTATGCGAGGTTCTAGGAAATGGTCTGACCACGTGCAAGACATTCGTTAATTTAAAATTATGCTAACCCTGGAATGTACCTGAGAGATTCCAGGTTTCCTCTGGACACGTTAATCCCTGTTGGTTGCAGTGTTTTAAATTTGTGGATTAGGAATGCTTCTCTGTATTTTCTGTCCCTATATGACAACCTTTATATGACAACGGGACAATTGTTGTCCCTCTTGCTTAAAGTGCTAGGAAAAGGACATTGGCACATCTGGGTGCCGTATTTTTGTATGCTCAATACTGCCTAACTCTCAAACAAATCATTCAGTGTGTTTTTATCTTTTGCTAATTGGCCTACTTGGTGTTCTGTGCGTTTTTAACAAGAGAAGGTGTGCAGTTCTATGCGGGCGATGCTGGTGAGAAAAATACATCGACTGACTCACTATACCTCTTGAAACAGTTTTCAGTTCTAATGTGTTGTCTTACAAGTCGATGAGACTGAGGTACGAATACGCATCACATTTGAGGTATTTTTATGAAGTCTTCAGTACAAACGTGTGCCCCCATTTTTTATAAAACCAGTGGTAGAAACGACTTACAAGGTTTCATTCAATTTCTATAGTCATTCCAAGTACAATTTTACAATTTTTATGCATACAATATGCATAAAATTTGCACCTTATAAAGGGTTAAAGGAGTGCAAGTGACCTGAGAATGTTATTGAAATATTTTTTATATTTTTTGTTCCTTTGCAGTCCTGGCTTGGCAAGTCAAAAATGCGTTGCTGCATTGGTTTTGACAGAGCTGTTGAAATCCTGGCCAAGGCACATGCACCACCTGAGGTGGGCTTGTCATCTTCCAAATGTTGGAGAAACTTGTCACGTGCAGTATTGAAACGGTCACAGCCTTGCTCAAAAGTTCAGGGAGACTGAAATAGCTTGAGAAAAAAAAAGAAAAGTGATAAAAGAGAAAGAACTTAACGTTTTGAGGCGCACGTGTTGTGAACAGCAGATCGCACTGTGGCATTGAAACAAAGCTTGGATTTGAGACCCAAATGTTGCGACTTTCGCACAACAATGCATACTAAATGTGTGATGGTGGCCCCACATTTTGGCATTGCAGCTTGTCTTAGAGGACTGAAATTCACTCATGTCTAAAAATTCGTCCAGCATGAAGCGCTTTTAGCTTTCACTGCCAGCATTCTTTGAACTCTCTCTTCGCTCCAAGCCTTTCACAAGAGCTTCAACAAAGCTCCTTTGTATGGCTGGTTCCTTGGGCGGCTTGGAGCACTTACAAGACCTTGTAACCATGTGCGCCCTGTAAAGTGCAGTGAAATTTAGAAGCAATTCAGAACCCTTTTCCTTCCATTCGCTCTCACCTTTCTCTTTCTTATCAGGTATTCGAGAAGTACCTCCAAATGGTTGACGACGCAGAGAAACGATTAACACTGGCAAAATTGCATAAGTGCCACAGTGTTGCCATTGAGGTGAGTTTTGGCCACCAATTCTAGATTTCAGCTTCAAAAGGCTGTCTTTAGGTTGGCAACTGTGTGTGTGTATGTGCCTAACACAAGTGGTGAACCAAAGTTTGACTTGCAGAACCAGGAAACCACCGAAGGCTAGAGGAGCGAAATAAGCGAAAAGCAGCGCTATGCTGTTAAAAAGTGCGATTTTTATCCGTTGCGTTGTTGTGTATGTTGGAATAACGCATCCAAAGATAGGACGATTTGCGTGTAACATGATCGCTTCAACTCGCTAAACCAGTAAATTCACAGTGCTGTTTGGAAATTCCTGGCATAGGGGCCCAACAGCTTAAATAATTAAGTCAATCCACTGCTGTGGTATTGAGAGGTTTAGGAAAGCTATTTTTTTAGCGAGTTAGCATGCATGCGCTTTAGCGTTGCGCGTGTTATGTGCAAAACGGCATCACACAGTCTATAATTAAAACTGCATTAGTGTTATAGACTCTCTGCACTTCATCAGGAGTTTGACATCGATGACACCTGTTGTGTGCACTTTTCTTTGCAGATATTAGTTTACCTTAGAGACCGGCAGCAGTTACTTAGGTACAAGAGTGAGTTACCACCACATTCCATTCCATACTTTGAGATTGAAAGGCTCCTTAATGGCACGGTAAGCTTACCTCTAGCATGTGATGTTTTCAAAAGGAAAACAGTTGACAGAGGACTCTCTTCTTGGGAAAGTAAATTTAACTGAAAAAAGAATGCCAATTACGGCGCATTCAGCAAACGTGGAGGGATGTTAACGGCTCCCTCGGAACACTTCCCTCCCTCTTTCTACACTCACAGTTAACGTTTAGTGACCCGGCGGTTGATTATGCGTGGGCTTAAAAAGCCAAGCTGCAATTCACCCATAGTCACACCTATTGAATGAACTGTGTAGTTTCCGAAACGTGTTATCTCAACTTGGTTGGCATTCTTTCCTCACTTAAATGTGTTTTGTTTCACAAGCATAAGTTGCCCTCATATTAGCGTGATCATTTTCTTGTGATGGTTGAAACCCCCCAGCTTTCCTGTTTGGGTTCCTGTTGGTAATGCGATGCCACTGTCACTATACAAAATTCTGATGTGATACACAACAGAATGTTGGGCGTGTGCAATTGCTTTGCTTTAATGTGTGACCTTGAACAAGTATAAAGGTTATAAAGAAAATGGCAGTAAAGGATGAAACAATACCATTCATGTTGTAGTGCATTGCAGTTCGGCAGTCATGCTTGTATTTTTAGAAGGTACTCTCAGTGATGTGCTCAATCTCTTTTTTTCTTCTTTCAGGCCGTCAAGTGGAAGAACTGAAACAATTGATTTGCTTAATAATGTGTAAATAAAAATGGAGTAAGTATTTCACATGACATGCTGAAAAAAAAATAAATTTATCCTATTTTACAAGGTTTCCCTTGTCACTTCATGTGTTACTTAAGTTAATGACCAATGCAAGTTTTGAAGGCTCAGATAATTTATTAAAGACCAACTGCACCCTCAGCAGACTAACACTACATATAATAAAAGCACTGTTAAATCTGTGTCGTGACTCAATCAAACAACCTTGGCAAAGAAATCTGAAAAGGTTGGACACTTCTCTGTGCGTACTGACTGAAGGTTCCCCACTAAGTTTAGTACTTGATACTACAAAAGTAGGCATACCTTATTTTTCAGTTTTTGCTTTGGAATGATGCCTGAGACATTCGTGAGGGTGGATCTCAACATGAACTTTGCTGGCACTCTGTGAATGATTCATCATTGTTCTTTTTATTTGTAGTTTCAGTTTCAGCAATTAAATGCCAGTTGTGATGTCATAAATATGAGATCACATGGAGCATACATTTATAATGGCAGTTCGCTCACCTGTTGTCATTCCGGCTTCTGCAGCGGGCTAGCATAAGAGTGGGAGCGAATTGAAAGAAATGACAAAGCAGCAGATATATAATGGTTTTTGTTCGTTCTACATGACCTCGCACTTACGTATTTGTGACATCACTACCACTGTTTGGCGACTGAAACTGAAAACTAAATCAGAGAAGAAATTCAAGTACTATTTACTGAGACACGAATTAAGCGCAGTGATCGATGTTTATTATCCCAAAGCAAAAACACAGTAAAAAAATTAGGGGGCTCTACCCCTTTAAACCCCACATACTACCCTGCAATAAGTGTTAAATATTACTGCACGACAGTGCAGTGGAAATATAAATATATTACATTAAGTTACAATATTTAACAAGGGCTAAACTCTACAGCAGATCAACAAAACAGCACTGGCTAACAGACACACTAGACTCCATTACACGTAATGGTGTCTAGTGTGTCTGTTGTCACAAGCATAAAAATAATCTGCTGAATCAGAGTAGTGGTAACATATCCATCCGTAATATATACATGAGAAGTCTGGTATTGCCTTTTTGCACAAACACAAAACCACGGTCTTGTTGGTTAAAATGCAACAACCATACTTTAGCGCACAGAGATAATTTTCAGGTTACAGAGTAATGCAACTGGAAACGATCCAACCCCACAAAAAGCACTGAATATGCACACACAGCTGCATGAACAGACCTTTAGAATCACTTTTCCGCTCCTTGCTGCTGGCAGTGCTTCCAGCAAAAAATAGAATGTATGCGGACTGAGTTGTGTTCTTGTAAAACTATACCATTTCAACATGGAGAGTTGTAATGCCATCAAAGGTTACCGTATTTTCCGGTGTATAAGACGGGGCTTTTTTTTCAAAAATCATGCTGAAGCGTCCTATACAAGGGTGCGTCTTATACACTAATTTTTCGTTTTTATTTTTTTCGAGTTCAGAAATTACTCAGGTTCATGTTCAATGGGCTTGTATGATAGCCTGCTGTTCCTGCTTACCGAAGGCATAGATATAGCTAAGACAGAAAACAGACCTGTGTAGTCAGCCTTTTTGGACATAAGCAGTGCATACGACAATGTGAGCAGAGAACTCCGCTGAAACGTGTTAAAAAATGAAGGTATCAGTAACGAGGCAGCTGATTTCCTGCAGGAAATACAGCGAGATAATAAAATTGTAATTATAGGGAAAGGGATAAAAGAACAACTGTTGAGGTACATAAATAATTAAGGCAAGGTTGTGCTCTATCATTGCTAATGATTATGGTCTATGCGAAAAATATAAAAAGAATGCTACAAGAAAGTAATCTAGGTTATAATCTGGCGCACAGATTAGGCGAAGAGGTACTTGAGCAACCTCTCCATGATATTCTACTGTTAGCAGATAGCCACAAAGATTTCCAAACTCTGGTTTGTTGTTGTGAGGTCAAAAGAGGCAGTCTCCTCATCTAGTTTGCTGTGCCCCTGACATTTGAAGTGAGGGAGAAGGTGTAGGTTTACTACGTAGGTAACCTCCAATATTGTAGTCATAGGCAATCATGGTTTTTCTTCCTTTTTTTGCAAAACATTAAAATGGTTGTAAGCACACACCGAGCTTTATTTATTATTTTTATGTTGCCAGACTTTTAGATTGTCCCAGGGTGGCCAGTATTTTCTGAAAACAAACAAAAATTGTGATGTTAAGCTTTGGATCATATTTTGCTTATTTTGCAGTAAAACATTAAAGGCATTTTGTTTTCTTTACAAATTGTTGCAAATATTTAGAAATTAGTGGAATTAGTTCTTGTTGCCAGATGTTTATATCAAATTTAGCACAGTTTACTAAGCTTGCAGTAAATGTTGAATGCTTATTAAGACACTTTATTGTAAATCTCAAAAGTGCAGTGCATAGATGATCCAAATAGGTTGTGTTTAGATTTACGCTAGTTTATGCTCCGGATTGTCTGGTTTAAGGTGCCGCTTCAGAATGGACCTTCAAGCGTCGGCTGTATTAACTGTAGCAGAGTGAGCACAATTTTGCATGTGAGAACTGTGGACTCGAAGGACACATGAACTAGTAGCGCGGTGGCTGTGGAGCAAATAGTGAACGCCAACTGGCACGCACCGTAGCAGCAGTGGCAGACAGCACCTTCTCGACGTGACGGTTTCTGAGACGTGTCAAGGAAGGGACTTGAGCTGACATTGTAACTTGAAAATTAAAATGGCTTATTTTCATGGCCACTTGTTTCTGATGTTGCTGGACATTCTTGTTGTGCAACATGTCATCTCATTTGCTGAACTGTGTGTTTGAAATGATGTGCTTGTAATGGATAATTAATTCTATATCAAATTAAAAATGATAATAATACAGGTACACAAAGCACTAAACATGACATGTGAGAGCATATTTATTGCAGGAATTAACCTGTAAATATGATGACTTTTTGCCAGCCAGCTGAAGGGAATATGGCAAATTCTGAAAATGCAAAAACTTTTCAGAAAAACTCAATTCTGGCAGAACCTTTTCTCCCTGCTACTAAACTTAAATTGGGTGACACAAATGAAATATATGACACCAGTTTCCTAGGAGCTTCAAAACCAATTGGTGTGCCCAATTGGACATTGCAAAGCCATTTGGAATATCCATTTGGGTGGCGACATCCCATTGGAATCTCGGGAACAAATGGGTAATCCAATTGGCCCACCCAATTGAAGTCCTGCGTCCAATTGGAACCAGTTGGCTGTCCAATTGGTTCCACATGGGATCAGTTGCTTCCTGTTGGAACCAATTGGAATTACCAATTGGTTCCAATGGTTTTTTTCACTGGGATCGATGTACAACAAATATAGTACTAAGATGTATGCATTTGGAAAGGAATAATGGCACAGGGTCTTCCTTTCGGAAATGTGATTCTGTGCTTAAGGGGAGAAGTTAAGTCAAGATTAGACTCAAATCAGAGAGCTGTTCTGTTGGAAGATTAGCACTAGGTGCCCACGAAAGAAACACTCATGAAGCAGTACAGGGGATATGGGTTGGACATCACTCAAAGCACAGAAGCTCAAAGTCAAATATTATATGAAGAACACTTGAGAAAATTAGTCCACCGAAGGTGCAGAGCTCTATATATATTTAATTCCTTATATAGGAGGGTTGCCTTTCCAAGGCAAAAAACAACAAGGAACCTAACCGATAAGTATGCAGAACAGAACGATGCCGAAAGAAACAGCATTAAACAACAGGCAAAAAACCACAGAATGTAAAAACTAGATTAATTCAATGGAGAAGAAGAAGAGCGTAGAACTACATCGATACTGGAAAAGGCAGATCAGGAAGGAATCGTTCCATGATAATTCAAGAAGCAGTTCTCTACTGTTTGAAGGGTGTCTTAAAACGAGCACCTACAAAATGAAATATAATGAAAAAGGTAACATGTGCTGCGCACGGTAAAGCAGCGCAGTTTTTTGCCAGATTCCAACTGTCCCGGAGCATATTATGGGGAACTTTTGAGGAGTTATTACGTTTGTTGGTTTATGCTTATCGGCATGTAATAAAACCTGGGAAGAACCTCGAACAGAAGTCCAAGTTGACGCCAAGGCACTCAGCCATTTGTGATACTGTACAGAAATGCAGGATCATGAAAACAGTACGGAGGGCATAAGGGATGGCTTAAAGTGATGTTTGGAGAAGGGTAAGCACAGCTTCCATTGGAAGGCAGCCTCACTTCAAAACAAAAAACAGAAACCAAGCGAAAGCTCGCACAGAAGCAAAAACAAAGCTAATTGGTCATTTATGCACGATTTGTGTACTGCTGCTCTATGGTGAATTCTTACCAACTCTCCTAGCTTCTTTTCTTAATCAGCGAGGACCTTTCTTGATGTCTACATCCAGGGTGAAATATTTGTGTATCAAATACGGTGCGCAATGTAAAAGAGAATTTAATTGAATCGAACAAAGCCTTCACACTGCTGTAATGTCTACCGCTGCTGGATATCCTCCAACGATGGAAATAGACTCAGTAAAAATGAAGAGGGGGAGGGAGGAGGGCTACATAGAAATATCTGTGGCGTAGCCCGCGCTGTTTCAGCTTCCTCTGTGTGCTGTGGGGACGCCTCCGTCCCCTGCGTTCGCTTTCCCTCAACGCACTAGTTCCCTGTAGTTAGCTCCCACGAAACGCGCTCTTCTCAGTTTGGTTACTTTAACTAACAGGGAAGGGCGCTCGCGTCACAGCGACACCAGCGCCAAGGATGGCGTTTTGCTGCGCGCTCGAGGGGAGCGACGGGGTCTCTTCTCCCTGGGACCGGCAAGCAAGCGGACGTTTCGCTCGCAGCTTCGCTCTTCGTCAACGGGCGCCTCTTGGTTGGAACTTGCTCCTGCCGAGCCCGTCCTGCTCGGCCTCGGAGTTTATCCCTTTGCCCTAGCGTGGGCGAACGTTCGCTCGTAACCGTGCTGGTGAGTCGGACATCCTCGATTCCTCAGTGTATTTTGTTGGTTGCTAGCTGGCGTTATTGTTGTTATAGCAATAAATGCCTTGTTTGTGTCAGCCAGTGTGTCGTTCCTTTGTTCCCACAGAGCAAGGCCCGCCGTGGTCGGCGAGCGCTCGGTAGCGTACACGACCACGGGGTGGGGTCCGCGCGGTTTTGAACTATGTCAGCCGCGGTTAAACGGGGAATACGTGTTTATCTCCCCTACTTTAAACCCCACAGTGCTTCTACATTTTCTATAGATAATAATGGAGAGGGTTACACAAGACGCTCGCTACAAGTGCCACCGATAACCGCCATGTCGTCCGAGGCAATTAGGTGCACTGCATTTTGAAGAACATGAGAATAAGAACCTCTTTTGCTGTTTCACACATCTGATATCTTTTGATGTGCCTACTAAAATTATTATTGTAGTTGCTTCAGAAAGAGCAAATCATTTAATTTTCGCAGATGTATGCTAGCAAAAAAATGGGGTAGCATATATGTCTATAACACCTGTCTTGCTGGCAGTTAAAATAGAGAGCCTTCTTAATCGTTTTCCTCTGACGACAAGTGTAGAACAGCTATGAATGCTAGTGCAATTTTTTCGTTCTCTCAAAGAACATCAAACTTTATGTGCAAAGCAGTAGCTATTCTGCCTCTTGGCCAATAACCTTGTGTTTTTGCTAAAATTCTCAAAATAATTATGAAATAATTCTTTACAGTTGACTTCCACACGACCTTATCGAGAAACATATTAATGAACGTCTCTTAGAAAAGACACATCTTAACAATCATCACTGCGAGTACCCGAGTAAAGTCACAACTGCCCGATTCTTAGGTTGAAGCAATTGTCATGCTTGGTTTACGAGCCGAACCCTCCACCACTTCCAGTCGAAAACTAACTGAAATAGGCTTGATTTGTTTCCTGCGTGCTTCCTAGCTTTCAGCAGCACCGAACCAGAAGTCATATTTCATCCTCCCCCATCCGCTTGATTAAGAAAATGTAAAAGAAATACACACTGGCAAACAACGAAACTACCGTTATACGTTGCCAAATATAGCACCTAGACACAAAATGATAAGTTCGGATCGTAACTGGCTCCCTTAGATGTATAGGCTGTCGCATTCATACAAGTGACAATAATACGAAGGAAACAAAAGTGATAACGAAATCAGACAATTACTTCATAATTATGCTAACTTTCAAAGGGGCTAGAATGATTAAAAAATTTGCAAAAAGACTTTGACACGATATTATTTTCACTAGTTCCAGGAGAGCACTATTTAGAGCCGCAAATCGGCAAGGCATATGACTGGTTGAACGAAACAAACGGAGAGGAGAGTAGCATTTCGCATTAGAGCGTCCATTCCTCTGGATCCCCCACATAAATGACAGAATATATACTACTATTTCAAACATACAGATTTTTACATCTGAAAACATGCACCAACCGTGCACAGGCAGACACATGACATGTCTTAGAAATAGTCAAGTGAAGGAGTATGGTGCTGTCTGCCACTGCTGCTACGGGGAGTGCCAGTTGGCATTGACATTTTGCTCCACAACCACCGCACTTCTAGCTGAGGTCTCCTTCGAGTCCGGAGTTCTCGCAAGCAAGACTGTGCTCACGTTGCTACAGTTACTACAGTCGACGCTTGATGGTCCGGGCTGCAGCACCACCTTGAATGCACAATCCGTAGAATAAACTGCTTCTCGAAGGAAACAGCGCACAAGATTTGATTGGAATTTTACAGCTATTCAGGGCTAGAATGGCTCTAGTATTTTGCAGATGTTATCTTCGATGCCTGATCTATGCAGTGGGCTTGTTTTTCTAAAATTTCCAGAAAGCAGATTTCGTTTTCTGAAACCAAAGTGCAAGGTACGTGGTCGAAATCCAGTCATCCACTACTGTGTATATTTTTCTTACTTTCTTTCACTCCCTCCTCCATCGCTTCCCTCACGGCGTGGTTGAGCCAGTTGAGGTTTCTTCTGGGAGATTCCCTTCCAACTCGGCTCAAAATTTTTTCTCTCAATCTCTCTACTGAGAATGCATTTTTCTTGTAATTACAACCAGTTGTTACATTTCAGTTGACTTCTTCTGCCAATATTTACCCGTTCTGTATATAGTACAGTTTGTTTTTCTCCTCATCTAGTTTGTGGTGCCCCTGACATTTGAAGTGAGGGAGAAGTTGTAGGTTTACTCCGTAGGTAACCTCCAATATTGTAGTCGTAGGCAATCGTGGTTTTTTCTTCCTTTTTTTTTACAAAACATTAAAATGGTTGTAAGCACACACCGAGCTTTATTTATTATTTTTATGTTGCCAGACTTTTAGATTGTCACAGGGTGGCCACTATTTTCTGAAAACGAACAAAAATTGTGATGTAAGCTTTGGATCATATTTTGCTTATTTTGCAGTAAAAAACTAGAAGCATTTTGTTGTCTTTAAAAATTGTTGCAAATATTTAGAAATTAGTGACCAAAGGCTCTTGTTGCCAGATGTTTATATCAAATTTAGCACAGTTTCCTGAGCTTGCAATAAATGTTGAATGTGTTGAATGCTTATTAGGACACTTTATTGCAAATCTCAAAGTGTACTGCATAGATGATCCAAATAGGTTGTGTTTAGATTTACGCTAGTTTATGCTCCGGATTGTCTGGTTTAAGGTGCCGCTGCAGAATGGACCATCAAGCGTCGACTGTATTAACTGTAGCAGAGTGAGCACAATTTTGCATGTAAGAACTGTGGAGTCGAAGGACACACAAGCTAGAAGCGCAGTGCCTGTGGAACAAATAGTCAATGCCAACTGGCATGCACCGTAGCAGCAGTGGCAGACAGCATCTTCTTGACGCGACTGTTTCTTAGACGTGTCATGTGTCTGCACGCAGAGGAGTGGTGGGCGTTTTCTCAAGTAAAAAATCTGGATGTTTGAAAAAATGGTATATACTGTCATTCATGTAGGGGATCCAGATGAATGGGCAGTCTATTGTGAAACACTATTCTCGACTCTGTTTGCGTTGTTCAGCCATTCGTCTACTTTGCTGATTTATGGCTCTAAATAGTGCTCTTCGGGCACAAATGAAAATATTATTCTGTGAAAATAATTTTGGCAAATTTTTTTATTGTTTCAGCTCCTTCTAAAGTCAGCCTAATTATGATCTAATTACCTAATATTTTTATCATTTTTTTTCCTTCATACTATTGTCATTTATATAAATGCGACAGCTTATACATCTAAGAGAGCCAGTTGCAAACCAAACTTACCATTTTTTTAGGTGCTATTTTTGGCAGTATTTTGCGGTAGTTGTTTTGTTGTTTGCCAGTTTGCATTTCTGTTAAATAATTTTAGACATGCCGACGGGGTGAAAGAAATATTCCTTTTGGTTTGGTGCAGCTGAAAAGCTAGGACACACAGGGGAAACAAATCTAGCTTGCTTCACTTAGTCCCAGATTGGAAGTGGTGGAGGGTTCGGCTCATTAACCAAGAGTGACAATTGCTTCAACCTAGGATTCGGGCAGTTCTGACTTTACTAGGGTACTCACAGTGATGATTGTTATGATGTGTTTTTTCTGAGACACGTTCATTAATATGTTTCTCGACAAGGGCTACGTCATGCGGAAGTCAACCGTCAAAAATTATTTCATCTACATTTTTTGAATTTGAGCCAAAATGGAAGTTTGGCAAGGTTGCAGATCAGCTACTGCTTTGCACATAACGTTTGAAGTTCACTGAAACAACAAAAAATGGGGCTAACATTCAGAGCTATTCTACACTTACCAGATAAAAATGATTAAGGAGGCTGTTAATTATATCTCCCAGCAAGACAGGTGTTACAAAAATATGCACCACGCACATATTTTCACTAGCATGCATCTTTGAAAATTAAATGAGTTGCTCTTTCCTTTAAGCAAATATAATATTCCTTTTAGTAGTCACGTCAAAAAATATCTCACCCGTGAAACAGCAAAAGAAGTTCTTATTCTCATGTAATTGAAAACACACTGCACTTATGTTCCTCAGACGACATGGCGATCATCCGTGGCACCTGTAGTAAGCGTATTGTGTTACCCACTCCGCAATTATATATATATGAAAAAGTAGAAGCACACAGAGGAAGCTGAAACAGAATGTGAGCTACGTCAGCGAATCTACAGCTCGGAATCTATAGCAAGCTTGGAAAATGGAAATTGACGAAGAGGGGAATATACTTTGAGGAAATGATCTTACGTGTATTAGTCTGCAGTTGGGAGATCTGTTCAAAAGAGAAATGCAGAAAAGACAAAATAAATGACAAACAAATAGCACTAATAGCAGCAGGCAGAGAAGAAGCAATTGAGAAATGTGTCATGAAAAAGTGGGATTATAATCAGTTAAAACTACTCATCAGTACTATAAGGAAACAAGTAAAAGCGGCAAACCACAGGAGAGGGAAGAGGAAGCTACAAACAGGTATATAAGGAAATTAAAGACGCCCTTGAACATTGATGGGTGGCTTCAAGGGAAGACAGCAAAGCACAGAAGGCACAGTTATCTCAAGAGGAACTACACAAAAATGGGAATCTCGTCAACAAAAAAAAACAGAAAGCGTAGGTCGTTGTCTAGGCTAAAATAAAGCAGTCCACTGACCGCTGGCTGGCTGATGTGCATGATGCAACTAAACAGGCGACAAGAAAATTCTGGAACCACATCAGCTGACTCTATAAAGAGAATCAAAGAAGGCAGGAACAGATTCAGGATGCTGAGGGAAATTTCTGAGAGGAAGACAACGCTGCGAGCTACATTACATCATTTATAGTTGAGTCATTTTGGAGCGATGATAGTGTAATCTCCCCAAATGAGAGAGGAACACAGGACAGCATAACAGAAAGCAGCTTAGAACTGACCAGTCTTAATAGGAATAAGGTGGAAGCAAATATTCCTAAATGCATATCCAAAGGAGGATACGAAATCCCAATCAAGCTTAATGAGTTTGGCACTAGAGGCAAGGAAACATATTTAAAAGCATTGGAGACTATCCCAACAAATAATCAAAGTCCACACAGCTGGCGACAGGAAAAATGAATGTTATTTATAAAAGAAAAGGAGATAGGATGCGCATAAAATATTTCACATCGATTATAACAGAATGTTATTTATAAAGGAAAAGGATATAGGATGCACATAAAATATTTCACACTGATTACGATATCATCCGTAGTATACGAGATGGCAACCAGGCGGTGAAATTAAATATGCACTCATGGGTAGAAAGTCATAAGATACTAGGAGAACCTCAGAACAGGTTCAGAAGGAAAAGGCACTTGTATGATAGCCTGCTGTTCCTGCTTACTGAAGGCATAGATATAGCTAAGACAGAAAGCAGACCAATGTAATCAGCATTTTGGACATAAGCAGTGCGTACGACCATGTGAGCAGAGAACTCCACTGGAACGTGTTAAAAAATAAAGGTATCAGTAATGAGGCAGCTGATTTCCTGCAGGAAATATAGCGAGATAATAAAGTTCAAGATACAAGGAAAGGGATAAAAGAACAACTGTTGAGGTACATAAATAATTAAGGCAAGGTTGTGCTCCATCATTGCTAATGGTTATGCCTTATGTGAAAAATATGGAAAGAATATGCTACAAGAGAGTAATGTGTTGCACAGATTAGGCGAACAGGTTCTTGAGCAACCTCTCCATGATATTCTACTGTTAGCAGATAGCCAGGAAGATTTCCAAACTTTGGTTAGTTGCTGTGAGGACAAAAGAGGCACAGTTTCTGTTTTGGCGCAAGAAAGTCAGGTGTGGCGCTTTCCTTTGAATGATCAGGCATTTACAACCCAGTCAAAAACAATCATTGGGTCCAATTGAGATTTCTAATTCGGCGCAAGTGGACCCAATTGGACTGAGGAAGACCACTTTGGGAATCCAACCAGTTTCCCTAATTCCGATTGGACAGCCCAATTCGCCTCTGAACTTGCAATTGGACTCGGGAATCCAACTGGGGAGTCCATCTGGTTTCTGAACTTTCAACTGGACAGAGGAATCCAATTGGGGAGTCCAATTGGTTTCTGAACTTCCAGTTGGAAGAACTTGTTGTTGGGCTAGTTGGTAGTTATTCATAATTAAATTCAAAGGCGCCATTCCAGCGGATTCCAGTTGGACTCGGGAATCCAATTGGAGAGTCAAACTGGTTTCTGAGCTTTAGCTGGACTCGGGAATCCAATTGGGAAGTCCAATTGGTTTCCCTAATTTCAACTGACCAGTCCAATTTGGTGTCTCTGCTTTCAATTAGCTTTGCCATTTAAGCTGAATTATCCAACTGGTCCCCGGGACTCCATTAGTTTCATTACTTTCGGTTGGACTGCTCAGATGGTCCCCTAGCTGTGTTCCAAACTAATGGTCAAATTGTATAAAGGCAGAGTTGATTCCTATATTACCAGGTGGCTGTAGTCCACTAGCCAGGTAATAGAGTTAGTGCCTTGCTCCAAATGAACAGTCCATAGCATATTGCTAGTGAGCCGAGCAAGAAGGTCCAACTCGGTGCTCCAGTTTGTTAAAGATGCACGACTGGAAAATTTCCAATTGGAAAAAACCAATTGGAAGCCAATGATTGCCTTGATTGGGATCAGAATATTGCTCTCTCTGAACACAAAACTGGGAAATAATGAGGTCTTAGTAAAAAGATGTGAGCTGCTTTGTCTACTCAATTAATTTAATCATTTCAATTGTCACTGCAGACATGAATTAATGAAATAACTTTGCTCAATGGACAAGCGTCACTGGCTCCAGCAGCAGTGTCTCATGAATGGGGTATATAAGTTGGAACAAAATCATGCTCTATGCATATATAAACTGTTTCTGTACTCATTCCATGTGATATTGCAGGAATTTCAATTCCCATGTAAAAATGTTAGCACTAAACGCACAGCGTCTTAAACTACAGGGAGAAAATCCACTTTGTTCTATACCATTCGAATCAAACTGCAACTGAATGTGAAATGAATTGACTCGTTGCTTTTAACCAAACCGCGTGCGGTGATGACGTAGGCTGAGAAATGTCTACTGAATCAGACCAAATGAGGCCTTTCAATTGGTGTGGATCCCTTGGTGCCTTCCCAATTGGAGCTGACCATTTGGTGTCGTCCAATTGGAGTGGTCCAAATGGTATTTTCCAATTGGTATTCTCCAATGGTGTTGAAAACATTTGTAAATATCCAGTTGGTTCCAATTGGACATGGCCAATTGGTACCCCATGGTTTTTTTCGACTGGGATGAGCTTTCAGTCTGCTCTGCCAATTCAGCTGAATTATCCAACTGGTCCCCAGGACTCCATTGGCTTCATCACTTTCGGCTTGACTGCCCAGTTGGTCCCCTAGCTGTGTTCCAAACTAAAGGTCAAATTGTGTAAAGGAGTTGATTCCTCAATTACCCATCGGCTAGTTCACTAGCCGGGTAGTAGAATTAGTGCTTTGTGCTAAATGAACAGTGCATAGCTTATATATACTGCTAATGAGCCAAGCAGGAAGGTCCAACTCGGTGCTCCAGTTGGTTGAAGATACACGGCTGGAAAATTTCCAGTTGAAAAAAAAAACAATTGGAAACCAATGATTGTCTTGATTGGGATCAGAATATTCCTCTCTATGAACACAAAACTGGGAAGTAATGAGGTCTCAGTAAAAAGATGTGAGCTGCTTTATCTACTGCATTAATTTAACAATTTGAACTGTCACTGCGGGCACTAATCAATGAAATAACTGCTCAATGGACAAGCGCCACTGGCTCCAGGAGCAGTGCCTCATAAATGGGGTATTTAAGTTGGAGCAAAAGTATGCCTTATGCATATATACTGACTGTGTCTCTGTTCCTTCTATGTGATATCGCAGGCTCATTTGTCTTCAGTTCCCTAAAGGCTTGGAGTAATCACAATTTCAATTGCCATGTAAAAATGTTAGCACAAAACGCACATCGCCTTAAACTCCTGGGAGAAAATCCACCTAGTTCTATACCATTCGAATAAAACTGGCCGAGAAATGTCTACTGGATCAGACCAAATGAGGTCTTTCAATTGGGGTGGAGCCCTTGGTGCCTGCCCAATTGGAGCTGACCATTTGGTGTCGGCCAATTGGAGTGGTACAAATGGTATTTTCCAATTGGTATTCCCCAATGGTGTTGAAAACACATTTTAAAATATCCAATTGGTTCCAATTGGCAATCTGCAATTGGAACCCAATGGTTTTTTTCGACTGTGTTAAGACAAGGCCATAAAGTACACTGAGCATCCTGACACAAATATATTGGGATATGGATAAACAAAGGACAGATATGCACAGAAAAGCACGAACAGTCTCTTAGGGCTAAAGACTTAAGGGATGCCGAGATAATGAAAGATACAACATTATGGATGTACAACAAACATAGTACTAAGAGGTATGCATTTGGAAAGGAATAATGGCGCCAGGTCTTCCTTTCGGAAATGTGATTTTGTGCTTAAGGGGAGAAGTTAAGTCGAGATTAGACGCAAATCAGATATTTTGGAAGATTAACGCTAGGTGCCCATGGCACAAACACTAATGAAGCAGTACGTGGGATACGTGCTGGACATCATTCGAGGCACGGAAAGCTCAAAGTAAAATATTATATGAAGAACACCTGAGAAAATTAAACAACAGAAGGTGCAGAGCTATATATGTATTTAAATACTTATAAAGGAGGGTTGACTTACCAAGGCTTTAGAAAAGAACAGGGAACCTAACCGGTTAGTATGCAGGACAGAATGATGCCGAAAGAAACAGCATTAAACAAAAGGTAAAAAACCACGGAATAAAAAATCTAGATTAATTCAATGGAGAAGAAGAATAGCGTAGAACTAGATCGATACTGGAAAAGGCAGATCAGGAAGGAATCATTCCATGGTAATTCAAGAGGAAGTTCTCTATTCTTTGAAGGCTGTCTTAAAACGAGCACCTACAAAAAGAAATATAATGAAGAAGGTAACATGTGCTGCCCACGGTAAAGCAGAGCAGTTGTTTGCGAGATTCCAACTGTCCCGGAGCATATTATGGGGAACTTTTGAGGAGTTATTACGTTTGTTGGTTTATGCTTATCGGCATGTAATAAAACCTGGGAAGAACCTCGAACAGATGTCCAAGTTGACGCCAAGGCGCTCAGCCATTTGGGATTCTGTACTGAAATGCAGTATCATGAAAACGGTGCGGAGGGCATAATGGATGGCTTAAAGTGATGTTTGGAGAAGGGCAAGTGCGCCTCTCATGGGCAGACAGCTTCACTTCAAAACAAGAAACAGAAACCAAGCGAAAGCTCGCACAGAAGGAAAAACAAAGCTATTTGGTCATTTATGCATGATTTCTGTACTGCTGCTCTATGGTGAATTACTACCAACTCTCCTAGCTTCATTTCTTAATCAGCGAAGACCTTTCTGGATGTCTACATCAAGGGTGAAATATTTGTGTATCAACCCAACAAACACAAAACCTCCTCAGAAACTCCAAAAAAGGATGGAATGTCCCAGTCCCAGTACAACGTTTATCAAATGTTTCTAGACCATAGAGGCACGACATAGAAACACAAGCAAAAAGGCAGTGCTCCCACTAAAGGTCTAGAAACGTTTTTTCTGGAGTGTTAAGCAGCAACAAAAGCGAGTTAATGCATTTTCGTCCCAGAAATGTAACTGGGCATAACGTTTTGGGACCAATGATTTTCAACAAGAAATAAAAATCGACTGCTCGCGCTCTCTTTTCTCTCTCCTTCGCGCCACAAGCTGCGGGGAGAGAAGGTTTTTCTCTTGCACTCGTCGTTTTGAGAGATGAAACGGCAGTTTCATTCGAACAGACGAAGGAAGCAGTTAACCCCGCATCTCTCTCGGTGCATGCGTTTCTCGCACGTGGGCCGTCGGCTCCATGCTGGAGGTAGGCGGCGGCGGTCTGCATTTTCATCGCGCCGCCGGCAGCGGCTGTCAACATCTTTCCCGTCTTCTAGCGTTTTCCCAGCTTGCGCCCAACTTCAAAATTGTGTGGTGGTCCCTCCAGGCGTCTCCGACTATCGGCACTCCTCGCTGCGCCGCTGTCTAGCAGAAGTGCGGTAATGGCCTCCCGTCGCTCGCCCGGCTTCCTCGCTGGACGGACGCCATTTTGCGCACGCTTATTCGCGCTGCCCCAGATGTTCGAGCACAAGCCCCAGCGCGCGGTAGTTCTTGCTCTCGTCACTGCGCCAACTGGGCTGTCGTGGACTTCGTAGCTACGGATTCACGGAAGTTTTCCCGCGCACCTCGGCGTGCCCACACCATTCCTTTTGGAACTGATGCCGCGGCTGCGCATCGCAAGTCCTTTGCGCAGCTCCACGGCCCTACTGATGCCGCGGTTCGAGGCGGCGTTCGTGGCAGCGGAGTTCGTGGCAATAGGTGACTCCTCGCACGCACCCTGCATTCCTCAGCGCCTCCGACGACTGCAGCACGTTGGTGGTGGCAGCGTGGCCGTCTACTACGGTCTGAGGCGGGAAGGACCTTCCGAGACCCACCACTCTCTTTCTGCGAGTGCCCATGGATTAGCCTGCTCTACCAACTTTGCCACCGCGCAGCCATCCTGCCGCAGCGGTATAGTTTGTGCAGTGTTCGCGTGGTTATATTGACTCTCTCCCACTGGATTAATCATGCCTTGATCTCGACTCCCACGCTGGACTGTGCCGCATGCGCGGTCTGCCGCACGTGGATGCAGCGCGCCATCGCACTACCTGAGCACGTTCACCTTCCCGCCTGGCTCCAAGCAGTCTTATCCCCACACTTAGTCGCAAGAAAATAAAACTCCCAGGATCGTTACGAGGGTGTAACGCGTAGTTTGAGCGCTCGCTGTGCTGTGAGAAGGTGCAGGACAGAAGCCTGCGTTTAATTTATGGTTTCAGCTGTTGCAGCCTTGTATTTCATCCCTGGGTTTCCGTAGGCAACGTCGTCAAGGTATGTTGGTTTATTTTAATTATTTATTTAATTTATTTATTTAAGCATACTGCAGGCCCTTTTCGCATTTTTTTTATTTTCGCTTAGTAGAACTAATATTTTTTTTCTGTTTTGATAACACGTCGCTGAAGCTTGCTCTGAGTCTCTAAGCATGAGGGGGGTTTCAACTTGAAGAAAATCCGTGACCTGAAACTGCGTGTCTGCAGCTTACGCCCATCTCGTCTTTTCTTTTGTCACCGAAGTTGCTCTTTACATACGTTTGCTTTTGCATGTGCATATCTGCTTTTGAAGCCCTTAGAATGCTCTTTAATGTGCATCAACTTTCAGCCTGTATTCTGTTTTACTTGCTTCATATTGCAGATTTCTCAGGGCTGGAGAAAAAAGTGGCCATCATATGCATGGCGCCGTAGTGTTATGTACACTGTGTATTAAATGGTGCATACGTTTGCGTCTGCTGTTTGTATTCATTCAGATTTGCGCCGTTGAACGTAAGTTTTTCGGCACGGACTTTCAATTCGGTCTGTATTGTTTTTCTTTGACTGAAACATGAATGCATTTTGATTGTGGTGGTGTATGGTGCGGTCGCCGGCATGGACGACAGGATGCAATTCGTGCTAAGAGCACACCTAGTAAACTGAAATTACTTCTGTATGGTGCTGCTATTTGCTCTTATATGAGCCAAATCGGGTGACTTTTTGAGTTCATATTTCCTTTGTGTGCAAAATGCTAGGACATTTCACGTAAACGGATAAGTGCAGGACGGCCGAGCCAGCACGCATTCAGACGAGTGGAAAGGTGGATTACACCACCTGTAACGTAAATATGCACCTGAAATTTGGCACATATGTGCGCTTGGATGCCTGCAGGCTGCACGAAAAATGAGGAATAATTTTATTGAACCAGAGCCGAGAAATCGAGCATTAACCTTTTGGGGCTTTCCATGGGACGCACAACTTTTTGGACATTGCTAGTTGTGGGGACGTTTTTTAGATGTGTTCGGGAAAAATGAGCACCTCCTGGGGAGATTCCAGATGTCCCGATGGGTCATTTTTGGGAGATTTTGAGGAGGTTTTGTGTTTGTTGGGAAATACGGTGCTCAATGTAAAAGAGCATTTAATTTTATCGAACAAAGCCTTCACACTGCTGTAATGTCTACCGCTGCTGGATATCCTTCAACGATGGAAGTACACTCAGTAAAAATGATGAGGGGGAGGGGGGAGGGCTGCATAGAAAATTCAGTGGCGTAGCCCGCGCTATGTTTCTGCTTCCTGTGTGTGCTTCTACATTTTCTATAGATAATAATGGAAAGGGTAACACAAGACGCTCACTACAAGTGCCACCGATAACCGCCATGTCGTCCGAGGCACTTAAGCACACAGCATTTTGAAGAACATGAGAATAAGAACTTGTTTTGCTGTTTAACAGATCTGATATGATTTGATGTGCCTACTAAAATGATTATTATAGTTGCTTCAGAAAGAGCAACTCATGCAATTTTCACAGATCCATGCTAGCAAAAAAAACGGGGTAGCATATATGTCTTTAACACATGTCTTGCTGGCACTTACAATAGAGAGCCTTCTTAATCGTTTTCCTCTGACAAGAAGTGCAGGATAGCTATGAATGTTAGCGCAATTTTTTCGTTCTTTCCGAGAACATCAAACTTTATGTGCACACCCGTAGCTTCTCTGGAACTTTGGCAATAACCTTGTGTTTTGGGTAAAATTCTGAAAATAATTATGAAATAATTCTTTGACTTCCACATGTCTTTGACTTCCACATGGCTTTATCGAGAAACATATTAATGAACGTCTCTTAGAAAAGACACATCATAACAATCATCACTGTGAGTACCCGAGTAAAGTCACAACTGCCCGATTCTTAGGTTGAAGCAATTGTCACTCTTGGTTAATGAGCCGAACCCTCCACCATTTCCAATCTGAAACTAACTGAAATAGGCTAGATTTGTTTCCTGCATGCTTCCTAGCTTTCAGCTGCACCAAACCAGAAGTCATATTTCATCCTCCCCCATCCGCTTGATTAAGAAAATGTAAAAGAAATACACACTGGCAAACAACGAAACTACCGTTATACCTTGCCAAAAATAGCACCTAGACACAAAATGATAAGTTTGGCTCGTAACTGGCTCCCTTAGATGTATAGGCTGTCGCATTCATACAAGTGACAATAATACGAAGGAAACAAAAACAAAAAATGATAACGAGACCAGATAATTACTTGATAATTAGGCTGACTTTCAAAGGTGCTAGAACAATTTAAAAATTTGCCAAAAAGATATTGGCACGATAATATTTTCACTAGTTCCAGGAGAGCACTATTTAGAGCCGTAAATCAGCAAGGCAGATGACTGGTTGAACAACACAAACAGAGACGAGAGTAGCATTTTGCATTAGACCATCCATTCATCTGGATCCCCCACATTAATGACAGAATATACTACTATTTCAAACATCCAGATTTTTACTTGAGAAAACGCCCACCACTCGTGCACAGGCAGACGCATGACATGTCTGACAAATAGCCAGATGAAGGAGTATGGTGCTGTCTGCCACTGCTGCTACGAGGAGTGCCAGTGGCATTGACATTGTGTTGCACAACCACCGCACTTCTAGCTGAGGTCTCCTTCGAGTCCGGAGTTCTCGCAAGGAAGACTGTGCTCACGTTGCTACAGTTACTACAGTCGACGCTTGATGGTCCGGGCTGCAGCACCACCTTGAATGCACAATCCGCAGAATAAACTGCTTCCCAAAGGAAACAGTGCACAAGATTTCATTTGAATTTTTACAGCTGTTCAGGGCTAGAATGGCTCTAGTATTTTGCAGAGGTTATCTTCGATGCCTGATCTATGCAGTGGGATTGTTTCTATAAAATTTCCAGAAAGAAGTTTTTGTTTTATGAAGCGAAAGGGCAAGGTACTCGGTCGAAATCGATCCAGAGTCCTCCACTACTGTGTATCTTTTTCTTACTTTCTTTCACTCCCTCCTCCATCCCTTCCCTCATGGAGTGTGTAAGCCAATTGAGTTTTCTTCTGGGGGCTTCCCTTGAAGCTCTACTCAAAATTTTTTTTTCTCTTTCTCTCTACTGAGAATGCATTTTTCTTATAATTACAACCACTTATATTTCAGGGACCTTTTCTGCCAATATTTACTCGTTCTGTATATAGTACAGTTTCTTTTTCTCCTCATCTAGTTTGTGGTGCCCCCTGACATTTGAAGTGAGGGAGAAGGTGTAGGTTTACTGCATTGGTAACCTCCAATATTGTAGTCAGACAGTTGTGCTTTTTTCTTCCTATTTTTGCAAAACATTAAAATCGTTGTAAGCGTACACCGAGCATTATTTACTATTTTTATGTTGCCAGACTTTTAGATTGTCACAGGGTGGCCAGTATTTTCTGAAAAAAAAAACAAAATTGTGATGTAAGCTTTGGATCATATTTTGCTTATTTTGCAGTAAAAAACTAAAGGTACATTATTTTGTTTACTAGTTGTTGCAAATATTTGGAAATTAGGGACCAAAGGTACTTGTTGCCAGATGTTTACCGTAATTTCCGGTGTATAAGACGCGGTTTTTTTTCAAAAATTTTGCTGGTGCGTCCTATACAAGGGTGCGTCTTATATGCGAATTTTCCGGTTTTTTTTTGCGAGTTCAGAAATTACTCAGGTTCATGTTCAAGCTTCTTTCACCGAAAAAATATTACTACCAATAACGCGGTTGTAACATGGTTAATACTTCAATACGGGGACCGCCGTGCGCAACTTTTCTAGGTGAACTTTATCATGATGCGGCGGGGTTACCACTTCCGGGATCTTAAACACGCGGCTAGGGACGCGGCCGTTTAGGAGGCCACAAGCAAAGGCAATGTGAAATGCCAAAAGATGGCGACAGTCGCGCTTCTCGCCATTGTCAAGACAAGCTAAGAGAAGCCGATGTTTTTCTTAGTCACCCTTTGCAAGTACGTAGTGCGAAGAGAATGCTTCAGCCGCGTTGCCTTTTCGATAGCGCATCCGAAGATGAAGACTTTGAAGGTTTTATGTAAAAATAAATTGTTATGGACATAAAGAGAGTTCTTTCGCTCTTTTTTCTTTTGTGCTAAAACGTGGGCGGGTATGACGTAGTGTTGACTTTTTCGATCACTTAGCGTTGCTTAAGAACTTCTCACACGTACGGTGCATTTTGCGATGGCCGTATAAGCATGTTTAATTAAGCCTCACTAGCCTAACTGGGTAAATTGGGGTGCGTCTTATACATGGGTGCGTCTTATATACCAATTTTTTCAATGACAGCCTGCATATATGGCGGGTGCGTCTTATACAAAGGTGCGTGTTGTACACCGGAAAATACGGTATGTCAAATTTAGCCTAGTTTCCCAAGCTTGCAATAAAATGTCGAATGCGTTGAATGCTTATTTAAGACGCTTCGTTGGAAATCACGAAGAAAAGTGCACTGCATAGAGCTATCCAAAAAGGTTGTGTTTAACTTTATGCTAGCTTATGCTACGAATTGTCTAGTTAAAGGTGCCACTGCAGAACGGACCATCAAGCGTCGACTATAGTAACTGCAGCACAGTGAGCACATTTTTGCATGTGAGAACTGTGGACTCGAAGGACACATGAGCTAGAAAAACAATGGCTGTGGAGTAAATAGGGCCAACTGCCACACCCCGTAGCAGCAGTGGCAGACAGCACCATACTTCTTGATGCGACTAATTCTGAGACATGTCATGTGTGTGCAACTGCAGGGGTGGTGGGCATTTTCTCAAGTAAAAAATCTGGATGTTTCAAAAAGTAGTATAATCTGTCATTCATGTGGGAAATCCAGATGAATGGACAGTCTAATGTGAAATGCTATTCTCATCTCTGTTTGCATCGTTCAACCATTCGTCTATCTTCTCGATATATGGCTCTGTACAGTGCTCTCCTGGTGTAAGCAGAAATAATTAATATTGCGTCAAAATATTTTTGGCAAATTTTTTTATTGTTTGAGCACGTTTTATAGTTGCCCTCAATATGACCTAATTATCTGATGTCGTTCTCATATTTTTCCCTCGTATTATTGTGATTTGTACAAATGTGACAGCCTGTACATCTAAAAGAGCTAATTACAAGCCGAACTTACCATTTCGTTTCTGGGTACAATTTTTGGCAATGTTTTGTGCTAGTTATTTCATGGTTTGCCAGTGTGTATATCTTTTACATTTTTTTAGACTTGCAGACGAGGCAGGAAAAATATGCCTTTTAGTTTGGGGCACCACAAAGCTAAGATCATGCGGGAAACAAATCTAGCCAGTTTCAGTTAGTCCCAGACTGGAAGTGGTGGAAGGTACGGCTCTTTAACCAAAAGTGACATTGCTTCAACTTAAATCCGGGCAGTTCTGATTTTACCCGGGTACTCACAGTGATGATTGTTATGATGTGTCTTTCCTATAAGACATTCATTAATAGGATTCTGGGCAAGGGCTATGTCATGTTGAAGTCAACTGACAAATATTTCATATTAATCTCTATAATTCTAGCCAAAAGAGAGGTTTGGCAAGGGTGCAGAACAGCTACTGGTTTGCACACAAAGTTTAATGTTCTCTGAAAGAACAAAAAATGGTGCTAACATTCCTAGCTATCCTTCACTTCTCACCAGAGGAAATTGATTAAGAAGGCTCTTAAATCTAACTGCCAGTAAGAAGTGTTACAGAAATATGTGCCACCCCGTTATTTACATTAGCATACATCTTTTTAAACTAAATGAGTCGCTCTATCTCAAGCTAATGTAATATTCATTTTAGTAGGCACGTCAAATGATATCAGATCTGTGAACCAGCAAAAGAAGTTCTTACCCTCATGTCCTTCAAAATGCACTGCACTTTAGTGCCTTGGACAATATGGCGATCATTCATGGCACATGTAGTGATCGTCTTGTGTTACCCACTCCATTATTATATATATGAAAAAGTAGAAGCACACAGAGGAAGCTAAAACAGAATACGATCAATGCCAGCGAATCTACAGCATGGAATCTATATCAATCTTGCAAAAAAGGAAATTAACAAAGAGGGGGAGTACACTCTGGGGAAATGATCTTACGTGTATTAGTCTGCAGTTGGGAGATCTGTTCAAATGAGAAATGCAGTAAAGACAAATGAAATGACAAACAAATAGCACTAATGGCAGCAGGCAGAGAAGATGCAAGTGAGAAATGCCTCATAAAAAGTGGGATTATAATCAGTTAAAGCTATTCATCAGTACTAAAATGAAACAAGTAAAAGGAGCAATGCACAGGAGAGGAAAGAGGAAGCTATGAGCCGGTGAATAAGGAAATTAAGGAGGCCATCGAACATTGATGGGTGGCTTCAAGGGAACACAGTGAAGCAAAGAAAGCGCAGTTATCTCAAGAGGAAATACACCGAAAATGGGAATCTGATCAACAAATGAAGCAGCAAGTGCAGGTCCTCGTCCAGGCTAAAGTAAAGGACTCCACTGACCGCTGGCTGGCTGGAGTGCATGATGCAACTAAACAAGGGCCAAGAAAATTCTGGAACCATATCAGCTAACTGTGTAAAATGAATCAAGGAAAGCAGGAACAGATTCAAGATGCTGAGGGAGGTTTCTGAGAGGAAGACAATGCTGCGAACTACATTACATCATTTATAGTTGTGTCATTTTAGAGCGACGATAGTGTAATCTCCACAAATGAGAGAGGAACACAGGACAGCATAATAGAAAACAGCTTAGAACTGACCAGTACTAACAGGAAAAATGTGGAAGCAAATACAGGGTCTGTTCTGAAAGTAGCAGGACTTGTTTTTTCCTGGGAGAACGGGCAGACGAAAGGTTGTCTGCGAGTGCAGGATCGGTGAAGGGGGATATTGGGAACACTGGAGAAAATCAGCAGTCTGCTCTCGGCCGTTGAAGAGAGCAGATCGCTTGTACTGTGCACCCCTGTTGAAACGCCTCGTCACGCAGAATCATGGAGTGTTTACTGGATCAGCGATACGCGATCAAATTTTGTGTAAAGCTTAGTAAAACGGACCAAGAGACTCACGACATGATTAAGCAGGCCTACGGGGATGCTGCCATGGGTAGATCAGGTGTTTTTGATTGGCACAAGCTGTTCCAAGAAGGTAGGGAAAGAGTGAAAGACGACGACCACTCCGGACGCTCATCGACCAGCAAGACCAACGAAAATGTGTCGCAATGAAAAATGTACCTATCAGTGATCGCAGGATGAGTATCAGAATGATTGCAGATGACTGTAGCATTCCTCAAACCCAAGTTTTGAGATCCTGACAGAAAACTTAACCATGAGGAAAGTGTGTGTGAAGTTGGTGCCGCGAGTGTTGTCAGAGGAACAAAAGGCCAGCCGGAAAGTGATCTGCCAGGATTTTCTTCATCGCGCGAATGAGAACCCCGATTTTGTGGATAACGTAGTGACCTGTGGCGAGATGTGGGTGTTTGAATATGACCCAGAGAGCAAGTGGCAGAGCTCAGAATGGCCCACCCCTTTTTCCCCAACCCCAAGAAAGCACAAAAGAGCAAATCCAAGGAAAAGTACATGCTCATTTGATTTTTTGATCGACATGGAGTCACCCATAAAGAGTTCGTACCACCCGGACAAACAGTTTATGCAGTTTTTTACGTGGAAGTCCTCAGAAGACTGCGAAAATGCATTGTTCGTGTCCGCCCAGCCATCGCCAACAAATGGCGGCTGCACCATGACAACGCGCCGAGCCAGACAGGGTTCCTCGTAATGTAGTATCTTGCCTAGTACAAGGTGGCAACGCTGCCTCGCCCCCCCTAGAGCCCCGAGTTGACTCTGCCAGACTTTTTTCTATTTCCGAGAATAAAGTCGACGCTCAAGGAGAAGCATCACGGATAGGTAGAGGTGGTTCAACAGGCCGTGATGAGGGAGCTAAACAGCATTCTGGTCCAGGCGTTCCTGGAGGCGTATGAAAGCTGGAAAACTCATTGGCAGCAGTGTGTAGATGCGGAAGGGTGCTCCTTTGAAAAATTCTAATCATTTGTACTATTATCATGAATAAAATTTTGAAAAAGAAATCAGTCCTACTACTTTCAGAACAGACCGTGTATTCCTAAATGCATATCCGAAGTAGGATACGAAATCAATGAGTTTGGCCCTAGAAGCAAGGAAACATTTTTAAAAGCATTGGAGACCATCCCAACAAATAAGCAAAGTCCACACAGCTGGCAACAGGAAAAATGAATGTTATTTATAAAGGAAAAGGAGATATAATGCGAATAAATTATTTCACACCGATTACAACTGAATGTTATTTATAAAAGAAAAGGTGATAGGTAGCGCATAAAATATTTCACACTGATTATGACATCATCCGGAGTATACAAGATGGCAATCTAAGCGGTGAAAACAAAAATGCACTCATGGGTAGAATTACATAAGATACTTGGAGAACCTCAGAACAGGTTCAGAAGGAAAGGCGCTTGTATGATAGCCTGCTGTTCCTGCTTACCGAAGGCATAGATATAGCTAAGACAGAAAACAGACCTGTGTAGTCAGCCTTTTTGGACATAAGCAGTGCATACGACAATGTGAGCAGAGAACTCCGCTGAAACGTGTTAAAAAATGAAGGTATCAGTAACGAGGCAGCTGATTTCCTGCAGGAAATACAGCGAGATAATAAAATTTTTAAGATAGGGAAAGGTGTAAAAGAAAAACTGTTGAGGTACGTAAATAATTAAGGCAAGGTTGTGCTCCATCATTGCTAATGATTATGCTTTATGCAAAAAATATGGAAAGAATGCTACAAGAAAGTAATCTAGGTTATAATCTGGCGCACAGATTAAGCGAACAGGTTCTTGAGCAACCTCTCCATGATATTCTACTGTTAGCAGATAGCCACGAAGATTTCCAAACTCTGGTTTGTTGTAGTGAGGTCAAAAGAGGCAGTCTCCTCGTCTAGTTTGTGGTAAAGTCCCTGTATGAGCTTTTCTAAAAAAAGCTAAGTACCGAAAACGTTTGCGGCGCCGCCGACGCACACGATTGGACAGTGCCCACTTCCGGTTGGGAACTGGTTCCGTTCCGCCATGTTCTTCCTAAGTCGTCCGGCTGCATAGTTCGACGGCGCTTGCACGCTACTCGTATAGTTGTGCTGGCGACGGACATTCATCGGAGGTGACTTTTTTATATTTGTCGCTGTGTGCTGGAAGTAACTTTCGCTGTGCGCTGGAAGTAACTTGAGTTTTTCGGGCACTTTTTTGTGCCCGAGCAGCAGCCGAAATGCTGGGTTGTTGCGCCTTCGGGTGCTCAACCCAGTCAGGAAAAGCGCTGGCATTGTTTTCAGTGCCGCTTGCAAAAAACGACATTGCGCGACAGAAAGCGTGGCTCCACAGGATTGGGAGAAAAAATTTCAAGCCGACGAAGTCAAGCAAGCTATGTGAGGTAAGTTCAATTCCGGCTTTCTATCGTTGAGATTCGATGCTCTAGTAGCAAACTTCGCCTGGCGTGTAAGAATTGGTAAAGCTCCCAGCTCGCACTGTGTTTGCCGATTGTTTGATTATGCGCTGCTGACCGCCTTTGTCGTTTCGTAAACATGCATGTCAGTGCAAGTATGCACGCGTATTTCAGCCTACAGCCCCACTCCGGCACCCACTGCAGCTGGTCCATTGAGATTAAGTAGCCAAAACCTTTTAGCTCAGTAATGCGCACTGAAACCGTTGCCTCTTGCGAAGTGTTCTGCTGTACGCCCAGCCAATTCTTTAACAGTATAGTGCGACTGTCAACCAGCCTGCTTGTCAGCGCCTGATGACGGCGCAGAGCGGCAAAATGAGCGAGAATCTGTTCATCTGAAACTAATGCGCTTATTCTCGCTTGATTCGCGCTCTGCGCCGTCGGCTGGTCAACGGTTGCGCGATACTGCTAAAAAATTGGCGGTGTGTACATAACTTGCGCTCAAATTAGATGAATTTACTTGTGTTCGCTCTCGCGCATAGCATGTGTGAATTATTGGAGTGTTAGCTGTGCAAGTGCTCTACGTGCCAAAAGTTTGTGTGACGCGGGCGCAAAGGAATTTTATTGCTGTGCGAAACCAACGGCCAGTCTCAGCGTCCACTGCCCATAATATTCCTTTCATTATATTCCCGCCATACAAATAATCCGAAAGGCAGCACCGTAATTATTTCGTGCCTACCAGCCACCCGCAGACATCAGCTTCCCAATCTGTCCTAGAAACCCATCAAGGGACTTCAGTGTGTTCACCTGCACAGCTGGGTTTTTGTATTTTTCATTTTCATATATATTACTAATACGATTGCCCTTCTTTACAGCTCCATTATACTGAAGACCAATTCGAGCCCATAATTCTGAGGAAGCTTGGCATAAAGAAACTGAAATGCACTGCTGTCCCATCAATATTCTCTCACCGGCCAGCAAAGCTGCCCCGCAAACCACCACATCCTCGTGGTACTGTCCACGCCTCGGGTAAGTGGGGCCTCATTGTTAAGCGTTTTGAAAAATGACACCTAGCATGTTACCGAATTTCTTCATATTTTTATTCTGACTTCTGCATTACCTTATTGTCTAAGGCCAACATTACATAAGACCTAAACTAGACTGCACTGTTTGTTGCCGACACACAGCTATTCCTGCTGCTTGTTCTTCAGGGCCATCTGCTGAAGGCGTGCCGAATGTATCAGGTGAGAGAGCTGTGCATTATCAGTGTCCCGTCGAAACACTTTTAGTTCAATGCTTCATTTCTTAATGAGTCTATCGTTTTATGTGAATTGCCAAACTTAGAAGTGCATTTTGCCTTTCCTTGTAGCACTGGAAAACATTCCCAGCTGTTCTGAGCTAGGCTCTACAGCTGAGCGTGCTCCTGAACCTCCATCATATGTTCTACCTTCCCTGCAGTCATGCTCAGAAGGTATGCCATTCTTTATGTCAGTATCAACTTCATGCTATACAGGGGGTTTTGTATTGAAAATAATGTTTGTTGAACTTGAATTCACTAGAAAACAGCAAAGAATATCGGTCTTGCACTGGTTTATAATTAGCTGTCATTACTGGTTTTCAGCAGAAAGACACTATTGACCAGGGCAGAGAGTTTAAATCTGGCACTCTAAATCTTTCATCGTATCGTGTTGTGTGCTTTTTCCAAAGTTATAACACTAGCTTCTGCATACATGAAGAGACAGCCCTGGTGATGACATGTTTTTTCTTTTGTATAGAGGGAAACACATCACAGGAGGCTCCATGTGGCTTTGAGAATTCAAGCATTAATGCCCTGGCTGTGCAGCGTGTTATAATTGAGCATCCCAGGAAGACAGTGCTGATCTGTACATCTGAAAACGCAACATTTACAGTCGAGAAGTCTTCGTCACAAATGCAAGGTACATACTTATTACATTTAGTGTGCATTTCCTCACATGGGAAGACTCAGCAATGAGTAGAAGAGTCATAACTTGCTACTATTTGCAGGTACAGTCAGCCGTTCTCTTCTGAAATTCCAGAAGAAACCTGCCATGAGTAAGCACATTTTCCTTGGTCGGCCATTCTTCTCAGTTATCAGTAGTGGATGTGCCTGCTTTGCAGCGTAAGATAACTGCATAGTGCTATTTTCTTCACAGAAACCAGCTCTATTCTACCACCACAACTGCTAACCCCAAATGGCTGCAATTTATTTCTACTTTGCAGAAACTGACATTCACACGGGATCTAGTGACAAGCAGGCATGTGATAGTAGAGAATCGATGCCTAGCGCTGGTGCATGCGTGCAGAACTGCATCAGTCAGCCACCAAGCAAGAGGCGACGTATGGATACCCCTGGCAGCACAACAATGGCGTCCACGGCTATTTGTTCCTGCACACTTGGTTAGTGTTGATGAGTTTTGTTAAAATTAAATCTGCAATGTAGAGCCCTTGCCATGTGGCTCATGCAGTAAAGCTGTCTGTGCATCAATATGAAAAACATTTAATGACCTTCACAGGACCCACTCAAATATCAATTCCACAGCAATGTGTTGCAAGTAATGTTTGTCTTTTTACATAATGATCTTTGAATTTACATGAAATATAACCCTTTGACACCCAGGATTTCACATTGCTCCATGAGCTGACAACTTCCATTGTAATTGCCAGTGTATAACGAAGCAATAATATGGCACCAAAAATTGGCTAAATTCGCAACTGTACAATAAGACGATTCTACTGGGGTGTTTTTTTTTTGTTCCAGTCACGCTCAGAAGCCAATGCTGTACTGTGTTGATCACAATATTCAGCTTCCTTTTTACCCTCTTTTGATGTGACAGGAATAATATATTTATAGCTGTACAATGTTGTATTTTAACATTCATTTGCTGCTCAAATTTATTACCACTCTGTAATAGTTGGCCAACCTTCCTCATTCATGTTTCTTAATAAAAAAGTGAGACGTGCTGTCTCTTTTTACGTTATGAAGTTCAGAGGAGCTATTCTCAGAACAGATGTGAAAGATTTCAAACGAGGTAATATTGAAGAAAAATGTTCAGTTGTCATTCGTGTGAAATGTTGGGCTTTAAAGCATTAATGGCTGTTGTAAAGGTGATCAATTTCTAATTCTGTTTCAGATGATGCTGACCCTCAGGTTGAAAGTGTGCAGAAGGAGATGGAGACCTTAAAAAGAAAGCTTGCTGGATGTCAAAAGCGAGCAAGAACACTGGAAAGACAGAACCAGAAACTTGTGAAAGGTAATATCATTCCAATGGAGACATTAATATCAGTACACAAAAAAGGAAGGAGATTGCTAAAGGAATACAAAAGTTTTCCTTGCATGTTTTCTTCTTTCAAATGATGCATCAGACATTCGTATACACGAATCACAGTGTAACATTTGCATACGGCCGATAAATAATTTGATTGAATTCCTTGTTGATGCTGTTGCGATTTCATCTTGCTGAACGATGGCTGTGGCATGTAGTTGACCTTTAGATCACATAAGGCACAAAAAAGCAGGAATATATTGCTGACATATCATTTGTTGTCATTCCAGCTCCTGAAGCAAGCTGGTATGAGTGTTGTAGCGAATTGAAATTATGTAGCAGTGTTTATATCGCAGGTTTTTTCGTACCTCACTCAACCTAAAGGTCAACTACACGTCACAGCCATCGTTCGGTTCATAAAACCAGAATAGCATCAGAGTAAAAATACGGCTATAAATTATTTAATGGTCGTAGGTGAACACCACACGATGTTCCATCTATTCTAATATATAACCCATGATTTGCAGGAAGCATGCTACCAAAATTAGGTGTCTATAGTCCTTTAATACCACAGCATGTCTCCTGCATGGAAAACCTTCACTGATACACTCAGGTCTGTACTTAAAGAAGTGAAAATTCATATGTGGTAATTTCATATCTGTTCGAAGTGAGTTGTCCATATAAATGCCTGTTATCCATTCTACTTTGGTGTCGAAACAAAGCTTTGCTGTCTATTTAATGTGTGTACAGTGTTGAATAATAAATGAGCAGGCAGGTTAGCAAGGCTAAGGTGGAATATCATGCAGTAGCACTAGTTACTGTGGGCACCTAAGGTCCATATGCGCTGAAGGCATTTGACTTAGCCCTTGACCTAAAGTTGTTTGCCCTGAAAGCATTTTACTTTGAAGGACTTTGCCTAGGTGAAGTCATGCCAGGTGTGCACACCTAGCAGGTTGCCCACAACCCAGTGGGCAGGTGGGCTGCCTCATAAAGCCCAAAATCAGAAAATGTGCCTAGTAGTGCTGTCACACTAAAAGCAGAATGTTTTTATTATTTTGTACATTCACATTTGATCTCAAATGGCAGTGATGGAAGCTGATGGTGAAAATTGCCAGTGCAGGCCATGCGATTTTTGTTTCAAGCCCTCTTTGGGCATCCATCCGTATAGATACACCTCCGACTTTGCTGTGCCTTATATTCCCAATTATTGTCCTGTAGACATGCAGGCATCAGCAAATACTTCAATCAAGACCAGCTTCGAAGCCTCCAGATGAGCACGATGCAAGGCTCAACATGGAGCAACGATACTGTGGTGAAGGCATTGAAACTGAGGTTGGCTTGTGGATCGTGGGGCTACGATGTTGTACGGGAACTGGCCAGCCCGCTTCCCACAGAACGGACTTTACAATGAAGGATCGAAAGCTTCAAATTCAAGCCTGGGATCCTTGTGGAAATGATGGACCTGCTGAAAATAAAGGTTGGCAAACAAAAAAAAATTGTTTACGGAGAATGTTCACTAGCTCAAAGGTGTATGTATACCTTATATGAAAGTAGATTAGAGAAAGGAAAAGAGGGGCTTGTTATCACATTTATGATGGAAGCCAACAGTTACCAAAACGAAGGAGCATAGTGGGATATATATTTTTTAATAATTTGTGATGTTCATCAATGGAAGGCCAATAAGGTGATTACTTTTTTATTTTTGAAAAGATAATTGATTACAAACCAGAATAAAAAACAAGCACATGCCACTGGTGGGATCCAAACCAGTCATACTTAAGCGTACTACTTCCGCCACTACACATGAATTCCCCCGAAAGCAGAAGATTAGACAGCCATTGCCGTAGCCCAGTTGGCAGAGTACTGGACGTGGAATTCGAAGATTGTGGGTTCAGATCACACTGGCAACGTGTTTTTTTCTTTTGCTTTGTAATCAGTGATATTTAAAAAATAACCATTTTATTGACCTCCCTTTGATGAACACCACCAATTCCAAAAAAAGAACATCCCCTATGCTCCTTGGTTTCGATGACTGCTGGCTTCCGTCATTATTTAAAAGTAGTCTTTTATTGTAGCCATGCGCAGAAAATGTGTATATGGGTTCTAGTACCCTTTCTTTGTTCAGTGAGTGGCTTTCTAGACGTTCTTCCTATTGTTACTTTTCAGATCGGTCTTCTTTCTGAGGAAGAGAGGCATGCCGTACTCATGATTGATGAGCTCCAAATCACCAAAGGTCTGTCTGGATTTCGACCCATTGACCGGCCGGATCATCGGTGTGCCATCAGTTCCATTTGCGAATGGTACAGTTCCTGAAGACTGTGTGGCAACACATGGCCTTGTAATGATGCTTGGAGGGCTGTCAACACGATGGAAGCAGACAGTCGCATATGAATTTACTGAAAACAGCTTTCATGCTCCTACCATCAAAATGAAGATTGAAGCTGTGATAGCAGCATGTGAAAACATCTGCATAAAAGTGCATGCCATTGTTGGCGACATGGACCCTGCAACCAGGCACTATGGCAGTTTTGCCTTTCAGTGGGCAAATGTACTCAGCGGAAGTGTTATATAAATCATCCGCAGGATACTGCACAGCGCCTGTATTTCATAGCAGATGTGCCTCATCTGCTGAAAAACTTGAGAAGTCATCTCACAAGAGGCCAGAACATATATCTACCAGATGAAATTGTGGAGGCCAACAAACTTCCTACAAATGAAGTATGTCGCAAACCCATAGAAGAGCTGATAGAGCTTGAATCAGGGGCTGATTTTAAAGCAGCGCCAAGACTCAAAAAAGCATGCATCAGTCCAGGCCACTTTGACAAGATGAAAGTGGCGCCAGCATACACCTTCTTCCATCATGGTACTGCTGCAGCGCTCCGGTATCATGTGGAAATAGGGCACTTAGATGAGACAGCAGTCACAACTGCTTGGTTTGTTGACCAAATGGAAAAGTGGTTTGGTTTCATGACATCCAGAACAAAAAAGAAAGCCTTACTACACAGGAGACCAGATGGCATCCCAGTAAAAAAAACCATTGGAACCAATTGGATTTCCAATTGGTTCCAATTGGAATGGTGTTCCAATTGGATGGTCCAAATGGACTATGCAATTAGACAATTTGGTATTCCAATTGGTGAGCCCAATTGGTCTTACCCATTGCATCCAGTTGGTCAGCCGAACTGCACCCAATTTATCCAATGAATGTTGGCATGTTTGTCAAAAAGGTAGAACTAATATGGTACTTACAATAACAGTTATCAGCAGCTTAGCCTAATAAATTGTACTCATCACCTACACCACCACTGGAGCTGAAATTAAATTAAATATGTGCACTCAGTGGGCAAGCGCCACCGGCCCCAGCATAAGAGCCTAATAAATTGGGTATATAAGTTGGAGCAGAAGTGTGTTCTCTGGATGTACATATTGAGCTAATGTATGCTACTAGTGCCTGAATGTGCAGTGTTGCTTGAGTGTGATGTATATGTGTCTGTTTCCTTTGATATCCATAAAAGCATGTTAATTTCAATTCCGTAGAAAAATGTTGATTGGCACTAGGCAGAGTGTCTCCCTGCAGTCCTCATAAATCAGTTTTCTTTTTGCACATTACAATGTGTTAAGTTGTAGAAATATTCATCCAAGATCCTAGAGCATATTATTCAAACGTTTAGCTACCTTTCTCAATGAACGTAACATATTTTGTGAATATTTTCTGGGTCAAATAACTGCCTGGGCTAATGGGTCCAATTGGTTAGTCCTGTTAGATCCAATTGGTCGGGGGCTAGAAACACAGCTGGAACCAATTGGTTCCAATTGGGAAATCCAATTGGAAGCAATGGGAATGTCCATTTAGTTCCAACTGGAATGTTCAATTCGTTCCAATGGTTTTTTTGTGACTGGGCCCAGTAAAAAAAACCATTGGAACCAATTGGATTTCCAATGGGTTCCGATTGGTTCTAATTGGAATGGTGTTCCAATTCGATAGTCCACATGGACTATCCAATTGGACCATTTGGATTTCCAATTGGTGAGCCCAATTGGTCTTACCCATTGCATCCAATTGGTCCGCTGAACTGCACCCAATGTATCCAATGAATGTTTGCATGTTTGACGAAAAAGGTACAACTAATATGGTACTTACAATAGCAGCTATCAGCAGCTTAGCCTAATAAATTGTACTGCACCTACACCACCACTGGAGCTGAAATTAAATTAAATATTTGTGCTCAGTGGGCAAGCGCCACCGGCCCCAGCATGAGAGCCTCATGAACTGGGTATATAAGTTGGAGCAGAAGTGTGTTCTCTGGATGTACATATTGAGCTAATGTATGCTACCAGTGCCTGAATGTGCAGTGTTGCTTGCGTGTGATGCACGTGTGTCTGTTGGGTTTAATTTCCATAAAAGCATTTTAATTTAAATTCCGTAGAAAAATGTTGATTGGCACTAGGCAGAGTGTCTCCCCGCAGTCCTCATAAATCAGTTTTCCTTTTGCACGTTACAATGTGTTAAGCTGTAGAAATATTCATCCAAGATTCTAGAGCATATTATTCAAACGTTTAGCTACCTTTCTCAATGAACGTAACATATTTTGTGAATATTTTCTGGGTCAAATAACTGCCTGGGCTAATGGGTCCAATTGGTTAGTCCAGTTAGATCCAATTGGTCGGGGGCTAAAAACACAACTGGAACCAATTGGTTCTAATTGGGAAATCCAATTGGAAGCAATGGGAATGTCCATTTAGTTCCAACTGGAATGTCCAATTCGTTCCAATAGTTTTTTTTGACTGGGGTATGCCCCTGGTTGTCCTGACAGAAGATGCTTTCAGGCTATTGAAAACAATGGAAGCATTTTTTCTGAGCAACAGAGAAGCACTTCTTCAGAATTGCGCACGTATTATTGCTGTGAAGAAGGCGGTGCTTAAAGTTGTGCCTACCAGCATACCTGTGTGCCACAACGTTCCAAACAAGCTGCTCCATTGTTTTGTGCACTCACGGGTGTACTTGTTATTAAGGAAAGAGAATAGCCGTATTTCTGCCGACAAGCAGTCTGCCAGGTGTGGCAGCAAAAGCATCGGGATGCGAAAAGCAGCGGAGTCCATTGCTTAGATGTAGCAACAGCAAGTTCACTGGATGAAACTTGAGTGGTATTGCAAAGTTAGCAAAGCCATGCAGTGTGCAGATGGTTTCTGATTTGTGGGGTTCAACGTCACGAAGCGACTCAAGCTATGAGGGACACCATATATGTAGACTGGAAAAACGTTCACCACCTGGGGTTCGGTGTACACCGACGTCACACAATACACTGACCACTTGCATTTGCCTCAATGAAAGTGCAGCTGCTGCAGCTGAAATTAAATCTGCGATCATGGAGCCAGCAACCAAGTGCCATAACCATTAAGCCACTGCTGCAGGGCAATGTGCGAAAGTAGTGAAGTTTGGTGCTGAGGACGAAAGTGCAGTGAAAGACAATAGGGAACTATTTTTTCTACTTTGGAACGTGATAGCTGTTGCTTCACAAACCATTCGGGCCTTGTGAGGCACCCAAACTGAGAAGAAACTCCCAACACTGTGACAATTCTTCAGCATGGAATAGCACTACTAGCTGCAGTTAATTTCATGTTTGTTGCAGGTATTAACATTAATGTGTCTAGGACTTGTGCACATTAAAAACTGTCCAGCAGGAAGCAGCAGGTCAGTGTAATTGGCCCACTGGAGGTGTCGTTTTGGTCTGTATTCTAAGCAAAAGAATTGTTCTTGGTGTATTTATTTGTTAAAAAAAAATAAACATTGATGTGACCCTCACCACCTTGTGTGCTGTGTGAAATAATTATGTTGCAAGCAGGAACATTGCCTAACAATTACATGTGCTGCTTCTGCACTGCAGTAAGAGCTTGAGCCAGGTTGGCCAAACTGAGGCCCCTAAATGAGCTTTGCTTTTTTAGAAAAACTTAAGAAAGGACATTAAGTGAAACAGGGGTATAAAAACAGCTATTTGGCATTTAATGCAGCTTCTCAGCTGCTGAAGCAAGGCACATAATGCATCAGGCCTTTCTTGATTAATTGAATACCGTGGCAGGAATGAGTCCCACAAGTTCTTCGCAAGGTGGCCATACGAAAGAACAGCAGCCAAATATGTAAACTTGCAATACACTCTGGTTTCCACTGAAACCAGCTGACTGAAGCCAGCAAAATTTTAATGTGCATCTTTTTATTTGTGTGAAATAAACTGGTTGTGAAGCCTTGAATTTTTTCATCATGTTTTTCTTTGACCTCTAACTTCGGCAATACTGGTTATGTTATATTGTAGGTTCACCTCGAACTATGATTTATGCAAATTAGAGCCACATGTAGCACAAATCTGTGTGCAATGCACGCTTCGAAAGGCCCTGCATCAGAGTCTTTTTGAAAAGCGTGAAACAGATTCCCCTACCGACGGCAAATTTTATTTCGTGATAGTACGTGAATTTGACTGAGCGCGAGTGACGCTTCTGTAATCGTGCATTGTGGCATACTATTCAAAACCACGTAGTGGGGATGCTGTGTTGAAACAGCAGCATATAAGAGGTGCTGTAGCGGTAATAGTTTCATTGCAATAAAAAACAAAAAGATGCTTCCGGTTGCGGCAATTCCTACCTGATGTCTTGCGCAAATGAGCTGCGGCCGGTGGAAATAAAAGCAAAAGGGAGAACTCGGCAAGGGGTGAGCGAGAATGGACAGGGAAGAGCAATTACACTATTTATCAGGTACAAAAGTTCGCACCGTTCGGGCATGACTCTCCAGGCGCAGTTATGAATTCTACTATGTGCGAGTGACTGTTGGTAGTATTTAAAATAATACGCCATATATAAAGCTGCGCGCATGTCCGTGTTCTCTCGCGAACTTGGCCGCTGCACTACGACTGCAGTTTCACCGCACTCGCCGTCTCCGACAAAACTCAATGCAAATCACATTCGGAGCGCATTACTGGCATGACTCCCTTCTCCTCATACCAAGCTCATTTGCTACATTCTTTACTGCCCCTTACAGCAAAGCCGCGACTCTGCAAGGTCCGCCGTTCCAGTGCATACGACCGCGCCGCCGGAGCGCGTTGGGAAGAACATGGCGGACGACGCGAGCCGCAGGGGAAAGGGCGTTAGAAGAGGAGGGACTTGTCGCTACTTAGCAAAGCTGATCTAGGGACTTTAGTTTGTGGTGGCCCAGACATTTGAAGTGAGGGAGAAGGTGTAGGTTTACTCTGTAGGTAACCTCCAATATTGTAGTCATAGGCAATCGTGGTTTTTTTTTCCTTTTTTTGCAAAACATTAAAATGGTTGTAAGCACACACCGAGCTTTATTTATTATTTTTATGTTGCCAGACTTTTAGATTGTCCCAGGGTGGCCAGTATTTTCTGAAAACAAACAAAAATTGTGATGTTAAGCTTTGGATCATATTTTGCTTATTTTGCAGTAAAAAATTAAAGGCATTTTGTTTTCTTTACAAATAGTTGCAAATATTTAGAAATTACTGACCAAAAGTTCTTGTTGCCAGATGTTTATATCAAATTTAGCACAGTTTCCTGAGCTTGCAATAAATGTTGAATGCGTTGAATGCTTATTAAGACACTTTATTGCAAATCTCAAAGAAAAGTGTACTGCATAGATGATCCAAATAGGTTGTGTTTAGATTTACGCTAGTTTATGCTCCGGATTGTCTGGTTTAAGGTGCCGCTTCAGAATGCAGCGTCAAGCGTCGACTGTATTAACTGCAGCAGAGTGAGCACAATTTTGCATGTGAGAACTGTGGACTCGAAGGACACACAAGCTAGTAGCGCGGTGGCTGTGGAGCAAATAGTGAACGCCAACTGGCACGCACCGTAGCAGCAGTGGCAGACAGCACCTTCTCGACGTGACCGTTTCTGAGACGTGTCAAGGAAGGGAATTGAGCTGACATTGCGACTTGAAAATTAAAATGGTTTATTTTCATGGCCGCTTGTTTCTGATGTTGCTGGACATTCTTGTTGTGCAACATGTCATCTGATTTGCTGAACTGTGTGTTTTAAATGATGTGCTTGTAATGGATAATTCATTCTATATCAAATTAAAAATGATAATCATACAGGTACACAAAGCACTAAACCTGCCATGTGAGAGCATATTTATTGCAGGAATTAACATTGGCGATGACCAAAGTAAAATCACAGTACACTATACTGATTGGCGACTTCAATGCGAAGGTAGGCAAGAAGCAAGCTGGAGACCAGGCAGTAGGTGACTATGGCATAGGTTCTAGGAATATCAGGGGAGAGTTATTAGTAGAGTTCGCAGATAGAAATAATTTACGGATCAAGAATACCTTCTTCCGCAAACGAGCCAACAGGAAGTGGACGTGGAAGAGCCCCAATGGTGAGACTAAAAATGAAATAGTCTTCATAAAGTGCGCTCAGCCTGGCATCGTAGAGGATGTGGAGGTCCTCGGAAATGTCCGTTGTAGCGACCACAGAATGGTAAGATCTCGCATTAGCTTAGATTTGCAAAGGCAGCGCAGGAAATTAGTGAAGCGGAAGTCTATTAACGAGTCAGCATTAAGAGGGAAAGGAGAGGAATTCAGGATTTTGCTGCAGAACAGATTTTCCGTTTAACTGAAGATGACGACTGTAATGTTGAAATAATGAACAATCGTCTCACAGATATCATAACGGAGTGCGCCGTAGAAGTAGCTGTAGGATGGTTCGACAGGATATTGGGAAGCTATCTCAGGAGACTAAGGATCTGATTAAGAAACGGCAAAGCTTGAGGACGTCTAACTCCATAGATAGAATAGAACTATTAGAGCTGTCGAAGTTAATAAATAAGTGCAAGGTAGCCGACATCAGGAAGTTTAACATGGAGAAAATCGCGCATGCTCTAATGAGCAGAGGCAGCCTAAAAGCAGAGAAGAGAAAACTAGGCATAGGTAAAATCCAGATGCATGCAATAAGAGACAAAGAGGGCAATGTCATTAGAAATATGGATAAGATAGTTAAAGGTGCCAAAGAATTTTACACAAATCTCTACAGTAGCGATTGCAATCAGAATGTTACTGAGAGAGGCAGTGGAACACAGCAATGGGCCATCCCACCAGTAACGAAGGAGGAAGTAAAGAAAGCCTTGGGAGCAATGCAGAGAGGGAAAGCAGCTGGTGAGGATCAGATAACAGCAGATTTGTTGAAGGATGGAGGTGAGTTTGTGCTCGAAAAACTAGCCACCCTGTATACGTAATGCCTTGTGACCTCAAGCGTACCTAGAGCTTGGAAAAATGGTAATATTAGCTTAATTCATAAGAAAGGAGACGCCAAGGACTTGAAGAATTACAGACCAATTAGCTTACTGTCTGTTGCCTACAAGGTATTTAATAAAGTAATCGCTAATAGGGTCAGGACAACCTTAGACTTCAATCAACCAAATGAGCAGGCAGGCTTTCGTAAAGGATGCTCGACAATGAACCATATTCGCGCAATCAATCAGGTGATAGAGAAATGCGTAGAATATAACCAGCCCCTATATATAGCATTCATAGATTATGAGAAAGCATTCGACTCAGTAGAATCCTCAGCAGTCATGCAGGCATTGCAAAATCAGGGCATAGAAGAGTGTTATATGAAAATATTGGAAGACATTTATAATGATTGCACAGCTACCATAGTTCTCCATAAAGTCAGCAATAAAATTCCGATAAGGAAAGGTGTCAGGCAGGGAGACACGATCTCGCCTATGCTATTCACTGCCTGTTTGCAGGAGGTATTCCGGGGCCTGAAATGGGGACAGTTGGGGATAAGAGTTAATGGAGAATACCTAAGTAATTTGCGATTCGCTGATGACATTGCCTTGCTAAGTCACTCAGGACATGAACTGCAAAGCATGATCAATGAATTGGACAGGCAGGGCAGAACGGTGGACTAAAAATTAATATGCAGAAAACTAAAGTAATGTTCAACAGCCTAGCAAGGGAACTGTGTTGGTCAAATGTTTAGGGGAATCCCCCAAGGTGGAGTAGATTTGTAATAAGGGAGTAATTACTCATTGACGTCCACCCGAGCACAGCCATACGGCTACAAAGGAAAGCTATACAGCTTTCTCAGAAACTTCGTAGTTAAAAAAAAACAGCAGTTCGCAGTTGGTAGCCAGGTGCTGGTAGTAGGAGAATATGTCTATTTAGGGCAGGTAGTGACAGCTGATCCAGATCATGAGAGGGAAATAACTAGAAGAATAAGAATGGGGTGGAGCGCATATGACAGGTTATCTCAGTTCATGAATGGCAGTTTACCAATATCTCTCAAGATAAAAGTATACAACAGGTGTATCTTACCGGTACGCACCTATGGGGCAGAAACGTGGAGGCTAACAAATAGGGTTCAGCTTAAGTTAAGGACAACGCAGCGAGCTATGGAAAGAAAAATGATAGGTTTAACGTTAAGAGATCGGAAGAGGGCGGAGTGGATGAGAGAACAAACGCGCGTTAATGATATCTTAGTTGAAATCAAGAGGAAGAAGTGGGCTTGGGCAGGGCATGTAATGCAAAGGCAAGATAACCGCTGGTCCTTAAGGGTAACGGAGGGGATTGCAAGAGAAGGCAAACGTAGCAGGGGCGGCAGAAAATTAGGTGGGCGGATGAGATTAAGAAATTTGCGGGAATAAGGTGGCCGCGGCTGGTGCAGAACAGGATTAATTGAAGAGACATGGGAGAGGCCTTTACCCTGCAGTGGGCGTAGTCAGGCTGATGATGATGATGATTGGAAATCTTGAAGAAAAGTGTACTGCATAGACTATCGAAATAGCTTGTGTTTAGCTTTAGGCTAGTTTATGGTACAAATTGTCTGGTTTAAGGAGCCGCTGCAGAACAGAACCTCAAGCGTCGACTATAGTAACTGCAGCACAGTGAGCACATTTTTGCATGTGAGAACTGTAGACTCGAAGGACACATGAGCTAGAAGTGCAGTGGCTGTGGAGCAAATAGTCAATGGCAACTGGCACGCCTCGTATCCACAGTGGCAGACAGCACCATACTTCTTGACGTGACTAATTCTGAGACATGTCATGTGTCTGCAAGTGCAGGGGTGGTGGGAGTTTTCTCAAGTAAAAAATCTGGATGTTTCAAAAAATGGTATATACTGTCATTCATGTGGGGGATCCAGATGAATGGGCGGTCTAATGTGAAATGCTATTCTCGACCCTGTTGGCGTTGTTCAACCATTCGTCTACTTTGCTGATTTATGGCTCTAAATAGTGCTCTCCTGGCGCAAATAAAAATATTATTCCGTCAAAATATTTCTGGCAATTTTTTTTATTGTTTCAGCACCTTTTAAAGTCGGCCTAATTATGATCTAATTATGTGATCTCGTTATCATATTTGTTTAACTCGTATTATTGTGATTTGTACAAATGTGACAGCCTATACATCTAAGAGAGCTAATTACAAGACAAACTTATCATTTCGTTTTTTGGTACAATTTTTGGCAATGTTTTGTGCTAGTTATTTCATGGTTTGCCAGTGTGTATATCTTTTACATTTTTTTAGTCATGCGAGACGAGGCGGAAAAAAATATGCATTTTGGTTTGGGGCACCACAAAGCTAAGAAACATGTGGGAAACAAATTTAGCCAGTTTCAGTTAGTCCCAGATTGGAAGTGGTGGACGGTACGGCTCTTTAACCAAAAGTGACATTGCTTCAACTTAAATCCGGGCAGTTCTGATTTTACCCGGGTACTCAAAGTGATGATTGTTATGATGTGTCTTTCCTATAAGACATTCATTAATATGATTCTGGACAAGGGCTATGTCATGTTGAAGTCAACTGACAAATATTTCATATTTATTTCTATAATTCTAGCCAAAAGAGAAGATTGGCAAGGGTGCAGAACAGCTACTGGTTTGCACACAAAGTTTGATGTTCTCTGAAAGGACAAAAAAATGGTGCTAACATTCATAGCTATTCCTCACTTCTCACCAGAGGAAAATGATTAAGAAGGCTCTTAAATCTAACTGCCAGCAAGACGTGTTACAGAAATATACGCCACCCTGTTATTTTCATTAGCATGCATCTTTGAAAATTAAATGAGTCGCTCTTTCTCATCCAATATAATATTCATTTTAGTAGGCACGTCAAATGATATCAGATCTGTGAACCAGCAAAAGAAGTTCTTACTCTCATGTCCTTCAAAATGCACTGCACTTAAGTGCCTTGGACGATATGGCAATCATCCTTGGCACTTGTAGTGAGCGTCTTGTGCTACCCACTTTGCTATTATATATATGAAAAAGTAGAAGCACACAGCGGAAGCTGAAACAGAACACGAGCTACGCCAGCGAATCTATAGCACGGAATCTATAGCAAGCTTGCAAAAATGGAAATTGACGAAGAGGGGGAATACACTCTGGGGAAATGATCTTACATGTATTAGTCTGCAGTTGGGAGATCTGTTGAAATGAGAAATGCAGTAAAGACAAATGAAATGACAAACAAATAGCACTAATGGCAGCAGGCAGAGAAGATGCAAGTGAGAAATGCCTCATGAAAAAGTGGGATTATAATCAGTTAAAGCTATTCATCAGTACTAAAATGAAACAAGTAAAAGGAGCAATGCACAGGAGACGAAAGAGGAAGCTATGAACCGGTGAATAAGGAAATTAAGGAGGCCATCGAACATTGATGGGTGGCTTCAAGGGAACACAGCGAAGCAAAGAAAGCGCAGTTATCTCAAGAGGAAATACACCGAAAATGGGAATCTGATCAACAAAAGAAACAGAAACTGTAGGTCCTCGTCCAGGCTAAAGTAAAGCAGTCCACTGACTGCTGGCTGGCTGGAGTGCGTGATGCAACTAAACAAGGGCCAAGAAATTCTGGAACCATAAAAGCTAACTGTGTAAAATGAATTGGAAATTGGAAAAAAAAATCCAGTTGGAAAAAACCAATTGGAACCCAATGATTGTCTTGATTGGGATCAGAATATTGCTCTCTATGAACACAAAACTGGGAAATAATGAGGTCTTAGTAAAAAGATGTGAGCTGCTTTATCTACTGCATTAATTTAACCATTTGAACTGTCACTTTAGGCATTAATCAATGAAATAACTTTTCTCAATGAACAAGCGCCACTGGCTCCAGGAGCAGTGCCTCATAAATGGGGTATTTAAGTTGGAGCAAAAGTATGCCTTATGCATATATATTGACTGTGTCTCTGTTCCTTCTATGTGATATCGCAGGCTCGTTTGTCTTCAGTTCCCTAAAGGCTTGGAATTATGATAATTTCAATTGCCATGAAAAAATGTTAGCACTAAACGCACATCGCCTTAAACTCCTGGGAGAAAATCCACCTAGTTCTATACCATTCGAATAAAACTGGCCGAGAAATGTCTACTGGATCAGACCAAATGAGGTCTTTCAATTGGGGTGGACCCCTTGGTGCATGCCCAATTGGAGCTGACCATTTGGTGTCAGCCAATTGGAGTGGTCCAAATGATATTTTCCAATTGGTATTCCCCAATGGTGTTGAAAACACATTTGAAAATATCCAATTGGTTCCAATTGGCAATCTGCAATTGGAACCCAATGGTTTTTTTGGCTGGGTTAATACAAGGCCATAAAGTACACTGAGCATCCGGACACAAATAAATTGGGATACGGATAAACAAAGGACAGATATGCACAGAAAAGCACGAGCAGTCTCTTAAGGCTAATGGCTTAAGGGATGCCGAAATAATGAAAGATGCAACATTATGGTTGTACAACAAATATAGTACTAAGAGGTATGCATTTGGAAAGGAATAATGGCGCCAGGTCTTCCTTTCGGAAATGTGATTTTGTGCTTAAGGGGAGAAGTTAAGTCGAGATTAGACGCAAATCAGATATTTTGGAAGATTAACGCTAGGTGCCCACGGCACAAACACTAATGAAGCAGTATGTGGGATACGTGCTGGACATCATTCGAGGCACGGAAAGCTCAAAGTAAAATATTATATGAAGAACACCTGAGAAAATTAAACAACAGAAGGTGCAGAGCTATATATGTATTTAAATACTTATAAAGGAGGGTTGACTTACCAAGGCTTTAGAAAAGAACAGGGAACCTAACCGGTAAGTATGCAGGACAGAATGATGCCGAAAGAAACAGCATTAAACGACAGGTAAAAAACCACAGAATGTAAAGCTGACTGAAATGTGTACGTAGGTGCGCACGTAGGGCTCTACTTCCTTTTTTAAGTATGCATAATAATGTCATGGCTAGTAGCGGCAATGTAAAAGCATGACTTGTTGGTAGACCATATTATGACCCCCTTAAGAGTGTTCAGTTGATCCTTCTGCACGACTGGTCTCAGTAAAGGTGAAGAGTTCTGTCAAGTTTATTGGTCAAGAGTTCTGTCAGGTTAATTAATACAGGGAAGAAATATGAAAGCAGTCGAGGCAGTGGTGCTAAAGGCACTTGTTCATGGCAGTAGCAACGGTGTTTACCTTGATTCTGTGTGGTACTTGCTTGTCAAGTTAAAAAGGATTGCCAATTGGACAGGTTCGTTGACACCTAACCAGCAGTCTCTGATATGTCAGCCCATTTTGTTGGTATGGAAGGCACATGACTGTGCCAAGTGGTGCAATAATACACAAAATCTAAAATCATTATTTAACTGGCACTCTTCTCTTTGAAACAAGGGGTGTGCAAGACCTATAGACTGTTTATAAGTGACAATGTTTTACAAGGGACAAGCTACACATGTACTGTGCTAGCTGCATGCCAGCCGCCTGAGACGTGCTTGTATGTCGACTCCTTTCAGTAAAAAATTCCAATGCAAAGTGACCTCTTCTTGTGCATGCAATAAGTCATGCAGCTGGCTTTAAGACTGAATACCTTAGCAGCCTTCAGGATGCAGAGAGTTCCATTGTTGCTACCTTTGAGAAGGATGAAGCCGTGCTGGCCTGTGTAGTGGTGGGATGCTCGCAGCCAACCGAGATGAAGACTGAGGCAAATAACTCGATGCCCTGCTTGAAAGGCTCGTACTCGCGTGCCAGGTTGGGTGTGCCATTAATGGTGATGCTTGGCAGTTCAGCATTCAAGATGGTTACCCATGACTCCACAGGTGGAACCTCCTGTGCTTTTCCATTGCTGCACCGGAGGGGGGGAGGGGTGGGGGGGGGAGGAATGATGATAAAAAAAAAATTAGAACCAATGCCATGAGAAGAGTTCGCACTTCGTACAGATAGAACTCGTCAGAGAAACATGCCAATAATCTCATGGAACGCAGCAAGGCTACCCTGAAGGAAAAGCTTATTCCCAGTGGTCCACACAACGCACAAAATGTGCAGCATTACATGAAAGGAATTAACACAATAAGAGAGGTGTGTTGGGTGCATGCAGGTGCATGATTTGTGTCACGGAGTTCACCCTTCCGGCACTGCACCTCACTACAGTGTTGACCGCAAAACAGACAAGCAGATATATACAGCATGTTCTCTAGAATAGACCCCTTTCAAAAGTCACTAAGTTGGCTTTGCCACATAGTGCATTAATCAGGAAATAGCATTGCTGGCCAGCAGTCAGAGGAAGACAAAGTGCTGAATGTCTTTGCCAGCACTTGACAACTGTGTGTGCTGCAGTCACAGGAACAGCGTCAACACCATTTATGTTACAAAACACATGACCACATGTGCATTTTCTGCATGAAAAGTTAGGTACTTCACCCTTACTTGGGCATTTGACACTACTGTGAAGCTGGCTCAATGTATTTTAGAACCCCATTAATATGTGTTGGAATGAGCCACTTCGCTTGTGACGCACGTGAAAGTGACAATTAGTCTTTTTGCCATTTTCTCTCCACTGTGGTCCAGAATGGAGAATGCTAAATGCAGAAAAGGCAGTGGCTGTATAGCACTGCTGCCATAGTTAGAGAAATATCACGTGTTTATCTTCCTCTGTTCCGGTGCTAATATTCAATCCATAGTGAAAACAGCAAAGAATGAAATTAACAGCACTCAATAAGTGCATCAAATTCGAAATGCCTTCATTTCAGTACAGAATAACAATGTTCCTTTAACATGCAATGACTAGGCTCCATTTAGGGCCTCTGATGTGCTGTCCTAGTCTACAATGACCTAGCTGCTGTTCAAGAGAAGTTCTGATTAACTTGATTAACTGCAACACTTTACCTGGACTAAGCACAGCTTGCGAGCTAAAAGCAGGTGCAATGTGCAAGTTATCTACTGCCACCTTTAGACTGTTTGCAGGCCCATGAGGCCTTCTGCTGGGTGAGCTCTATATGGCATGCCAGCCAATGAGAAACGTTTGAAATATGTTTGCGCCCCATACTGGCCGAACTCAAAAAGAGCAGCACAGTGAACATGCATTTATGTAGTTTGATCGAAAGGATCCAATATATTTTCAAACTACATGCACCAACTGCAAAATTTTGGCTTCAGAAAAAACATCCAGTGTTCCCGAAAACCCACACCCCACGTGCACATACTGGACATCAAGAAGGCACCGATTCTGGATATCCATGGATTATCCCTCAATACCTGCAGACTTCCCCTGCGTACCTATTTGACATACAATTTGGATATCGACAAAATACTTACATGACAGTAGTGGCCACAAGAAATGTATGACGACCAGGTGTGGGGAAGTCACGCAAATTGACATAAGCCACACGGAACACGAGATCATCGAGGGTGTCCTGGTCCCGAGCTGCCGCTGTGACTTTGCTGCTCGGAATCAGAGGTCACTTCCTGGAAGAACACTATGAAAAGAGCGGCCAGAAACATGCAATCACAAGAAAAGAATTGCCATTCTTGTTGCTAATGACAGATGCACAAGCATGAAATGCTTGCAGTTGGCAGCTTAATGTTATCTGGTGCTAATGAGAACATTACATGCCATAACAGTACCGCGCATGTGCCAATAATAGCTCTCACAGCTAGTCTGTTCTTCCAAGCCTCAAAGGAACGATGCATTCCAAAGGTATCACAAAAAATACCAGCTCAAACCAACAGGCAGAACTTCCTTTAATGCACAAAGAGTGACAATCCCAGGAGTCAGAATACTTCAAATTTCGCTCTTGAAGTTGACCACACTGAGCAGCAAACGCTGTGAATACCTGCCTCCAAAACAAAACAGTGCCAGTGTCCAATCAGTCTGTGTTCGTGTGGCTGCCAGTGACCTTTAATGGAGCTTGTTTCGGTTGCACAAACAGCAACCCGAGATCCTGACATTAGATCTGCAAGGACTGGCACAGTAAGTGCTGGGGATGTGAAATCAGCCCTGTTCCACCTTATCTTATTCAAGAAAGCAGAAAAGACCTAGGCCATAGCAAGGCATCCACTTTCTTGAAAATCTCACTGTTACATGAGCACCTTCTTTGTATGGCACTAGAAAAAAGCAGTTGGGCCTTTCGATGTATGCAAGTCAAACTATGTGACAATACCTTCTCTAACGACATCCAGATCTGAGTCCCCAATACACAGCAAGGAAGACATCTGCCATGAAGCCAGATCACTGAGCATAGGACACACCGTCTGCCACAGGCCATGGAAACCAACTCTATTTACTGGTAGAATTCATGGTGCTGACAGCAATAAAGAGGCCACATAAATATCTGCCACTTGCCATTTCTGCAGCCTGTGAATCAGCAGGGGGAATGTCAAGCCACTCCTTGCAGCGATGCAGGAAGGAGAGCACATCAGGAGATTCCGTACGCTCCCTCAACACATACAGGCCCATCAATAGCTGCGGAAATGGAATGCCATCTTGTTGTTCTTGGCTGCATGTGCGTAAAGTGAACGTAGTGGCTGCTGTATTCTGCCTGTTCAGTGACCTACAGCACGCTTCAAAGGCACACCAAGGCATGCATGTGGCTAGGCTCTGCATGACCAGCTGAATTTAGGAAGCAGAGCTGGCTTTACATCATGGGATTAGAAAACAGTGGCGCTGCTTATCACCAATTTTGCACCAAAGATTTGAAAACGCTCACCAACCTGTAGTGACTTCTGGTCCCACTAAACATACTAAATGGGTCAATGTGCAGAACCTCATTTTAGTTCTGGCCTAGAGGAAAATATTTCTCAAGATACAACTTTAGGAAGCATGCCAGATTAGCAAGCTTTAGATGTGGCTTTATTTTGTCAGAATGGTAACAACAACATCATTGCCATCATCATCAGCCTGACTATGCCCACTGCAAGACAAAGGCCTCTCTCCCATACCTCTCCAATTAGTCCTGTCCTGTGCCAGCAAGCTGGGTCCATCTTTTCCACGCGAACTTCTTAATCTTATCTGCCGACCTAATTTTCTGCCACCCCCTGCTGCGCTTCCCTTCTCTTGGAATCCACTCCAATACCCTTAAGGACCATCAGTTATCGTGCCTTTGCATTACATGCTCTGCCCAAGCCCTTTTCTTTCTCTTGATTTCGACTAGGATGTCATTAACAACATACTCCCTACCATAAGTAAGCTTATTTAGACCTCTTGATCTGTCAAGAATTCAATATAATAAAAAATTAATGAGTCAGCTCTTAAGCCAGAGATGTAAAGTGAATGCTGAGTTTTAAGGTTGCAGAGGACCGAAATGAAACATGCAACGCTACCTCAACGCATACACAAATGGCATGTTAGCAAAAGGCCAGCAGTAGTATGACTGCTCCTAGTTTACTGACATAGAACAAAGCAGCAAAAAATTCTACCAAACCAATCTGTAGTATATTGTTATACCTCACGTTATTTCAGGTAACTTTTTCTTTGTTTATATCCTTACACTTCAGCTCATGCAGGGAAATCTACAGCAAGTTGTAGAGAAGTTTTATTTCCTTCTGTGGGAGCACATAACATGTTCTTTACAGTAGATGCTGTTGGAAGCCGCTAAGGTCGTCAGTGTAAAACAGGCAGCATACCTTGCCAGCAGGCTCCTACAGCAAATGTGGTGTTGATGTTCTTGGTCTGGTGAAGAGGCCAGTAGTCTACAATTTCTGGGTTGTTAGCCGTCACCTTAAAGGGCCATCTGTCGACACAGAGTGAAGCCTGCATCACACAGAACCAAAATGATACTGCCATTCAGAAAGGAAGTGTAGGAAAACCCAAATGCCTGAACTAGTTCAGGAATTAAAAGGCATGAGCCATGTCCCACTGAAATACCCAAAGAATGCTTGTCCACAAAACCCAACTGACCACAGACATCTGTGGAATGTCCACATAACATCCAAAGCTACAGTAGATCAAGCTGTACCATGTTCATTCTGAACTCGTTAAGGGCTAATTGGGCACTGTTCAGTTCAAACTCAAGACATTTGATACTAAATGCAATGTTTCTAGTAATGATAAGCACTCCTTCACTCAGTACTAGCTGGGTACCAAGCAATCTACATGTACCAGCTTTATTTAAACCGTTCTTTAGAGTGAGTGCATTTGGAATTAGTGCTGTTCACTATTGCAATAATTGTTCTAAGAATACTGCAATAAACCAGTCTGAACTAATTAACTGCCAGCTTATCATCTTCCCCTGGACTGATCTGTTTGTGTGCCCTACCCAGTAGGAGATACTGTATCAACATGGAACATCTACTCCCAATTATAGGCACATTTCTATATTCCATGACCAGGTACTTGATGTGCTTATCAGCACACTTGACCCCCACAATGCAACGCTCAGCTAAAGGGATGGTACATGGATTGTGTAGTGCAGATTGCAGCCAAGGATGCTAGCCTCAAGGACGTTGACGAAGAACGCATAATGGTGCCACCTGTCGCAGCACACCTCGGGTGTCTTCCAAAGCCACTCAGCTGGTGTGAACTTGTTGGCCTGCTCCTGGGTGGGCTCTCGGTGCAGCAGCAGGATAAGCCTGCAGTTGTGGATGAAGAGCACTGGGTGATGCTGGCTCATACCTGCATGAATATTAGCCACACACATGAAAGCTCAATGAGGAGAGCTCATTTTCTTCTTTCATATTGTTCTCAACATAATGCAATGAGGCCAAGTGATCATGAAATGCATGAGGCCCAAGGAAAATGGAAGCAGCAGATACAATGCCTCTTTTTTAATAGTAGCTGAGTGCTATTTCTATTCCCTGAAACACTTTCATGTGTGTGCTTAAGTATGTAAACAACTTGGGCAAAGTGGAGGAATATGGGGCTTAGCATACCAAGCTGAATGCCCTTTTGCCTGACCAACTATGCACTGTAAACACCCTACTGAATCAGACTACAGGTCTGATGAATGTGAACGAATTGTAAGAAAAGAATACCAATTAGCAAAACACCTATTTTCAACTTGTTGATGAGGTCACTACAACACGTTAATGCCACAATGACAATTTTGCTAGACAGGTAGAGTCGCAAGCCAATTGGTCACTCTTATTCAAGGGAAGATAGCACAGAGGAAAGGACATAATAAGGAGAGGTAAATGCTTAAATGCATGAGCTGTTTTCGGTTGCATGAGCTGTCTTCATACCGAAGAGTTGTACCAAGGTAGCACCTTAATAGTTACATAGAACCATCTTTGGAAATATCACATTCGTTTTGGCAGGTCATTTCACCCAAAAGTATATGTCCACTTTGCACCCTTCTGCTCACATCTCGTACAATCATGCTGATGTCCTGTCCGTGAATGATGCTGCTAGGTAGAAAAGTTTTCATAACAAGATATAGTTGAAGATGATTTTTTTTTCCAAAAATGTGCATATTCAAGAGCATGCAATAAGCATTTAGTGAGAAGCAGGGAAGCGACTTGGACTAAGTGGATGTGACAGCGCACTTACGGTGGCCATCAGAGCTGCACAGGACATGCTCTTTGAGGTGGCTGGCGTTGTGGGCTGTGGGTGCGCGGGGACATATCCAAGCCCACAGTGAAAACATTGGTTAAGTTGTGCGACACAGTACAGTCGGGAATGACCACAGCATTTCTGGCACCATCAATTCATAGACCTGGTCACTCTCACGACCTTCGTCCGTCAGCAGAACTTGCGTCCACTCGGCTTCCATGTATGTGGCAAAGAAGGAGAATGCTCAGTGCGATTCCTCTGGGCACAGTCTGAAGAAAGCTTGTAAAGCAGAAACTGAGGGACATTAATAATTAATTTGTACACATCTTGGTGCACTAGGTAGCCTGAAGATGTTAGGATGAAATCTAACCATTCAGTGAAAAAATCCCGAAGAGCCAACAAATTTGTTCAAAACATCAGAAGGAACTATAAAGTTCCATTCCACCATTATGAAAGCAACCAAGCCATGATATTTTGTGCAGGAACCATGACACTGAGGTTAATGGTCACTGGAAAATGATGAAAAGTGTGCAACTTGCGACAGGCATGCTACCATAGAGCTTCCTTTGAGAATCGACCGAGTAGGTGTTCCAGTCACAACCCTTGTCCACGTGGCGAGTGGCCGGAGTCAGACGAGCCGACAGCTGTTCGGGTGCACAGGCCCCTTCACCCAGCTCCAGCAGGGCATCCGGGAACAGGGCCCGGCGACCGGAGCCTGGTTTGTACTCCACATGCTCCTGCATGCTGCAAGCACAAAACACGCCACTGTGTTGCAGCTAGTGCAGAAGCCACTACGACCATTATAGCTGTAACATCGGCACTCTTCCTAGTCTACAGGCATCGATAAACAAGAGCACAAAGAAGGGGAAATTAACACTGTGAAGATGCTTTTTCACAAAAGCTTTCAGCCAACCCAAGTCAGTTAGTTGCATGTGATGGCAGCATCTGGTACTTCAGAAGACAAACAGAAAAAAGGAATAAAGGGTTTCCACATGTCAATTGTTGTGGCTGATGTAATATTGACACATATGCACCAAAACATTTGGCTAACTTTTTTTAAGGATGTACAGCTACTTCAGCAGGTCAGCAGCAAATTTTGCCACAGTGACATTCCAAAATGTGTGTCTGTATGCATGCATGCATTTAAGTGTGTGTATTGTTTCCCTCTGTAGCCATAAACCTGTACTCAGGTGGATGGTAATCAGTAATTTCTGGCTTAAACCATACACGTTAGCAGCTTTGGTACCATCTACTGAGACCTGCACTGGTTGCTGTGGTGTGCAGTGCACCCCATCTACATTATTCCGCAGACACTGCAGCACGTGCCACAGATGTTTAAGTTAATGTTAAGAAAGCTAAAGAAGGATACATGCACTCTTAATATCTATAGTTGAGTTTACCTTTCCATCCAACTTTGAGCACATGCCACACATGTTGTAAGTTAATGTTAAGAAAGCTGAAGAAGGATACACGCAATCTTAATATCTATAGCTGAATTTACCTTTCCATCCAACCTTGCAGACCCTGTTGACCGTGGTGGTGACATTGACCGGATGGCTCTGTTTCTTGCTACAGTCGAAGGCGGTCACTTTGAAAATGTGGTTACTGCTTGCCTCCCAATCCAGGGGCTCCAGATAGTGCCTGGAGCACAGAAAAAGCAAGACATGCTTCTTCAAGCATTTGCATGGTGAAGGTGATGAAAATTTGAGAACAAGCCTTGATAACTGGGCAAGAAAAATTCAAGGAATGAAAGAATGCAACATAGCTTGACATTGCTTGCAAGGCACGCTGGGTAATCCCGACTTGCGGGTCATTCAGCAATAGGTGGTGTCCAATCTGAACGAGTCGCAAGACATGCTGGGTACTCGGACTTGTGGGTCGTTCGGCAAGATGCGCGTGCACGGTGCTTTGCTTGCAATGCGGAATTGTCAAGCTAAAATTCGGCTCTTAATATGTTTATAAGCGTTAATGAAGTCATAAAAAAGATCTCTATGCTCTATGTGCATTATTATGCCCACACTCGATGTGCCATATTTGAATTAAGGGTGCAAAAAGCGTTGTAAGTGCGAACGCTACAGCATGCGTTGTCTGTTTGTGCTGAGTTTAGGATGCTTCATTCACTCGCTTAAAGGTTCGCCTCTTGCTACTGTTACTGTGTGGCTGTTACATTGTTCTCTAATATAGTTTAGGATACATATTTCCTAGAGGTTCTGCATTTCCAAGAGGTGAATATATGAACTACCAACAACCGCAGTCTATTACATACTAGTGCACTGTGGCTGCGACAGCAAAGAGCTTGAACTGCTTGAACCATACAAATCCTCGGAGGACTTTTAGTACTCTTTCTATACATGCCGCAGTGGCCTAGTGGTTAGGGCGCTCGGCTACTGAGTCAGAGGACCCGATCCTGGACGCGCGGATGCGTTTCGATGGAGGCGAAGCGTGAAAAGCGCCCTTGTGCTGTGCGATGTCAGCACATGTTAAAGGACCCTTGGTAGCTTCAATTAATCCGGAGCCCTCTACTATGGTGTCCCTCATTGCCCACGTGTCGCTCCAAACCTCAAAAGTCTGCGTACTTACCAATGTTTTACAACCTTAGCAGGGGGCACAGTCTTTTCATGTTCTTGTAAGCTTAACTGCTTTTGTTGAATATTTGCTATGCTTTATGGAAGACTTACTGCAGAAGCTAGCATGCTTAACAACTCTCTCAAGTTAGTTAATTTTAGTTCAGCTGTAATGCAAAAATGCAACTGCAATAGAAATTTGTTGAATTTTCAGTACTACTGTGTAGTCTTTCTGCATGTACAGAATATGCCCCAACAAGCATGCACTGAGACATAGTGGCTGAAAACCTCTGTTAATGTGTGACAATATCCTGGATGGGCAAGTGACATAGCAGCTATTCCAGCAGTGAGAGGCATCCACTTACTCCAGCTTTGATGGATGCAATAAGAACTTTGCTCACAAACAAAATTAACCATGCAAAATTAACCATGCTACAGTGCATAAGCACTGTACCTGCACTGCATTGCATTTCACATCTTGCATGGTGGTGTGGCACATTACGTGCCATTTACACATAACTTACAGCTCTGAATGTTAAGGATTTCTGTATTTGATTTCCCAATGCTGGATTACGTAGATGGAAAAAATTTACAAAAAAATGCTTTGTTTTGTGTCATCTCTTGAACGTTCAGTAGCTTCAGAATGTAAAATCGATGTTGCTTCCCATCAATGCAGAAGAGAGCCTGTAGCCATTTTGCAGTCGTGTACTTTGTGCTCCGCGAGACTAGTCGAAGAAGAACCACCAGCCTGTGTACAAGCAGATGTCCCTAATGGTTCGCACCTCAGCTGCTGATGCCCAGCTATGTATAGAAATGTGGAAAGTATAACTTGTATGCATTGTATGCACAGTGCTCAAAGCAGTAGCAGCTAGGCAAAAGATGAGCTTGCCTCGTGTTTTTCTAGTTATTTCATGGTTTGGCAGTGTGTATATCTTTTACATTTTTTTAGACATGCAGACGAGGAAGAAAAAATATGCCTTTCGGTTTGGGGCACCACAAAGCTAAGAAACATGAGGGAAACAAATCTAGCCAGTTTCAGTTAGTCCCAGATTGGAAGTGGTGGAAGGTACGGCTCTTTAACCAAGAGTGACATTGCTTTAACCTAAGATCGGGCAGGTCTGACTTTACACGGGTACTCACCGTGATGAATGTTATGATGTGTCTTTCCTTTAAGACATTCATTAATATGAATCTGGACAAGGGCTATGTCATCCGAGTAAAAAAAACCATTGGAACCAATTGGACATTCCAGTTGGAACTGAATGGACACTCCCATTGCTTCCAATTGGATTTCCCAATTGGAACCAATTGGTTCCAGTTGTTTTTAGCCCCCGACCAATTGGATCAAACTGGACTAGCTAATTGGACCCATTAGCCCAGGCAGTTATTTGACCCAGAAAATATTCACAAAATATGTTACGTTCATTGAGAAAGGTAGCTAAACGTTTGAATAATATGCTCTAGGATCTTGGATGAATATTTCTACAACTTAACACATTGTAATATGCAAAAGGAAAACTGATTTATGAGCACTGTGGGGAGACACTCTGCCTTGTGCCAATCAACATTTTTCTACGGAATTGAAATTAACATGCTTTTATGGAAATCAAAGCCAACAGACACACATGCATCACACACAAGCAACACTGCACATTCAGGCACTAGTAGCATACATTAGCTCAATATGTACATCCAGAGAACACACTTCTGCTCCAACTTATATACCCAATTTATTAGGCTCTCATGCTGGGGCCGGTGGCGCTTGCCCACTGAGCGCACATATTTAATTTAATTTCAGCTCCAGTGGTGGTGTAGGTGATTAGTACAATTTATTAGGCTACGCTGCTGATAGCCCTTTTTTGTTAAGTACCATATTAGTTCTACCTTTTTCGTCAAACATGCAAGCATTCATTGGATAAATTCGGTGCAGTTCGGCAGACCAATTGGATGCAATGGGTAAGACCAATTGGGCTCACCGATTGGAAACCCAAATGGTCCATTTGGATAGTCCATTTGGACCATCCAATTGGAACACCATTCCAATTGGAACCAATTGGAAACTGAACTCGTCCAATTGGAACCAATTTGAACCCATTGGAAATCCACTTGGTTCCAATGGTTTTTTTTGACTGGGGTGCTGAAGTCAAGTGCCTAATATTTCATATTTATTTCTATAATTCTAGCCAGAAGAGAAGTTTAGCAAGGGTGCAGAAGAACTACTGGTTTGCACGGTCTCTGAAAGAACAAAAGAATGGTGCTAACATTCATAGCTATTCCTCACTTCCCACCAGAGGAAAATGATTAAGAAGGCTCTTAAATCTAACTGCCAGCAAAATGTGTTACAGAAATATGCACCATCCCCTTATTTTCATTAGCATGCATCTTTGAAAATTAAATGAGTCACTCTTTCTTAAGCTAATATAATATTCAGTTTAGTACACATGTCAAATGATATCAGACCTGTGAAGCAGCAAATGAAGTTCTTATTCTCATGTTCTTCAAAATGGACGACATGGCGATCATCCGTGGCACATGTAGTGAGCGTCTTGTGTTACCCACTTTGCTATTATATATATGAAAAAGTAGAAGCACACAGCGGAAGCTGAAACAGAACACGAGCTACGCCAGCGAATCTATAGCACGGAATCTATAGCAAGCTTGCAAAAATGGAAATTGACGAAGAGGGGGAATACACTCTGGGGAAATGATCTTACGTTGATTAGTCTGCAGTTGGGAGATCTGTTCAAATGAGAAATGCAGCAAAGACAAAAAATGACAAACAAATAGTGCTAACGGCAGCAGGCATAGAAGAAGCAATTGAGAAATGCCTCATGATAAAGTGGGATTATAATCAGTTAAAGCTATTCATCAGTACTAAAATGAAACAAGTAAAAAGGGTAACGCACAGGAGAGGAGAGAGGAAGCAATGAACCAGTGAATAAGGAAATTAAGGAGGCCATCGAACATTGATGGGTGGCTTCAAGGGAACACAGTGAAGCAAAGAAGGCACAGTTATCTCAAGAGGAAATACACCGAAAATGGGAATCTGATCAACAAATGAAGCAGCAAGTGCAGGTCCTCGTCCAGGCTAAAGTAAAGGACTCCACTGACCGCTGGCTGGCTGGAGTGCATGATGCAACTAAACAAGGGCCAAGAAAATTCTGGAACCATATCAGCTAACTGTGTAAAATGAATCAAGGAAAGCAGGAACAGATTCCGCATGGTGAGGGAATTTGCTTAGATCAAGACAACACTGCAATCTACATTACATCAGTTATAGTTGAGTCATTTAGGAGTGACAATACTGAAATCTCCCCAAATGAGAGAGAAACACAGGACAGCATAATAAAAAGCAGGTTATAAATGACCAGTACTAACAGGAAAAAGGTGGAAGCAAATTTTCTTAAATTCATATCCGAAGGGAGGAATGAAATCGCAATCAAGCTGAATGAGTTTGGTCCAAGAAGCAAGGAAACTTGGTTAAAAGCATTGGAGACAGTCACAACAAATAAGCAAACTCCACATAGCTCGCGATAGGAAAAATGTATGATATTCGAAAATGAGAAGGAGAAAGGATGCGCCTAAAATACTTCACATCAATTACGACATCATCTGCAGAATACAAGACGGTAATGCATGCAATGAAATTAAATATGCAGTCATGGGTAGAAAGTCATAAGATACTCGGAGAAACCCCGAACGGGTTCAGAAGGAAAAGCCGCTTGTATGACAGCCTGTTCCTGCTTACAGAATGCATAGATATAGCTAAGACAGAAAACCGACATATGTAGTCAGCCTTTTTTGACATAAGCAGTGCATACGACTATGTGAACAGGGAACTCCACTGGAACATGTTAAAAGATGAAGGTATGTGTAAAGAGGCAATTGATTTCCTGCAGGAAATATAGAGTGATAATAAAGTTGAAATTACAGCGAAAGGAGTAAAAGAACAACTGTTGAGGTACGTATGCAATTAAGGAAAGGTTCTGCTCTATCATCACTACTCATTATGCTTTAAGTGATAAAGATGGAAAGAAGGCTACAAGAGAGTAATCTAGGTTATAATCTGCTGTACAGTTTAGGCGAAAAGGTTCTTGAACAACGAATCCATGGTTTAATGTATGCAGATGATATTACTGTTAGCACATAGACACGAAGATTTCCAAACTCTGGTTACTTGTCGTGGAGAAAAAAGAGGCATGGTTTGAGTTTTCGCACAAATAATTCAGGTGTGGCGCTTTCCAATGATACAAGTGATTCATTTACAAGATAAGGCCATAAAGTACACTGAAATTCCAGACACAAATATCTTGGGATATGGATAAACAAGCGACAGACACGCACAAAAAAGCACGAGTAGTCTGTTGGGCCAAAAGGTTTAAGAGTTGCGATATAATGAAACATAGGGCATTATAGGTGTACAACAATGTAATACTAGGAGGTATGAATTTTGAAAGGAATAATGGCGCCGGGATTTACATTAGGAAATGCGATTCTGTGCTTAAGGGCAGAAGTTAAGTCGAGATTAAAAGCAAAGAGGGTTGACTCACAAAGGCAGAAAAGAACTAAGAACCTAACCTGTAAGAATCCAGGGTGCAAGGACGCAGAAATAAACAGCATTAAACGAGATGTAAAATCCGCAGATTGTAAAATCTAGATTAATTCAATAGAAAAGAACCATAGCATAGAACTACATCGATACTGTAAAAGGCAGATCAGGAAGGAATCATTCTATGATAATTCAAAAGGCAGTTCCCTATTCTTTGCAGGGTGTCTTAGAACGAGCAGCTACAAAAAGAAATATAATGAAGAAGGTCACATGTGCTGCACGCAGCAATGCAGAGCAGTTTTTTTGAGATTCCAACTGTCCCGGAGGATATTATGAGGACATTTTGAGGAGTTATTACATTTGTTGGCTTATGCTTATCAGCACCTGATGAGACCTGGGTAGAACCTCGAACACAAGTCCAAGTTGATGCCAAGGTGCTCAGCCATTTGTGGTTAGATACAGAAAAGCAGGTGATTAAAACGGTGTGGAAGGCATAAGGGATGACTTCAAGTGATTTTTGGAGAAGGGTAAGCGCACCTTCCACGAGCAGACATCTTCACTTCAAAATAAAAAGCAGAAACCAATTGAAAGCTCGCACAAAAGCAAGAAACAAAGCTAATTGCTCATTTATGTGTGATTTCGGCACTGCTGCTCTATGGCAAATTCTTAGCTACTCTCCTACTTTCTTTTATTAATCACCAAGGCCTTTTCTTCATGTCTACATCAAGGGTGAAACATTTGTGTATCAAATAAGGTGTACAATGCAAAAGAGCTTTTTAAATGAAGTGAACAAGGCCTTCACACTGTTTTAACTTTACCGCTGCTGCAAATCCTCTGGCAATGGCAGTACACTCAGTAAAAAGGGCGAGGGAGGCTAAAGGGAAAAATCGCTGGCATAGCCCAGGTTCTCTTCCAGCTTCCTGTGTGCTTGTACTTTTTCTATAGATCATGGCGGAGTGGGTAACACAAGACGCTCACTACAAGCGCCACGGATGATCGCCATGCCGTCCAAGGCACTTTAGTGCAATGCGTTTTGAACAACGTGAAAATAAGAACTTCATTTGCTGATAAATAGATCTGATATCATTTGACGTGCCCACTAAAATAATTACTATAGACGCTTGAGAAAGAGCACCTAAATTAATTTCCACAGATGTACACTAGCGAAAAAATTGAGGGGGGCGCTTTGTTGACATAAAGTATGGTGAGGCGAAAGCCTTAAGCACGGTGTTGCTGCTTGTGTCACTGATTTGTGGTCAATACATAAAACTTCGCCTCGAAGAGTGGAACACGACAGTGTCTTGCAATGCTGCCAGGGAGTCCACAGAACGCCACCGCCTGTTCGGCTCTCCGCCATGCTTGTTGGTTTATTGGTTTTTGAGGAAAGGAAATGTATCTGTCTCGCATATCTCGGCGGAAACCTGAACCTTGCCATAAGGGAGGGAGGAAGATGGTAGATAATGAAGTCACCATACTCACTAGACGCACCTTTGTTCATTCCATACCAACGAGCTGGCAAAGCGGAGTGGTTAGCGTGCTCGTCTCGCACTCCGGAGACCCTGGTTCGATTCCCCAACTCGAACAATTTCCTACTCAGATTTATTTATTTATTTATTTTACTTGGAGCATCACTATACCATCCCTTTAATTGGTTGGACGGTTACTAGCCAAAGTACAATTGGCCTCGTTTGAAATTTGCGCATTATGACGTCACGACCAATTGAAAAGCGTGACATTTCTGTCGACAACTCCTGCTTACAACGATGAGGCATCAAACGCATCCGCCTTAAAATACGGCGTAGCGCATATGTCAGTAACACCTGTCTTGATGGTAGTTACAATAAAGGTCCTTCTTAGTCCTTTTCCTCTGGCGAGAAGTGTAGAATACGCATGAATGTTAGGGCGATTTTTTGTTCTTTAAGAGAACTTAAAGCTATGTGCAAACCAGTAGCTGCCCAGTCAAAAAAAACCATTGGAACTAATTGGACATTCGAGTTGGAACTAAATGGACATTCCCATTGCTTCCAATTGGATTTCCCAATTGGAACCAATTGGTTCCAGTTGTGTTTTTAGCCCCCGACCAATTGGATCCAACTGGACTAGCGAATTGGACCCATTAGGCCAGGCAGTAATTTGACCCAGAAAATATTCACAAAATATGTTACATTCATTGAGAAAGGTAGCTAAATGTTTGAATAATATGCTCTAGGATCTTGGATGAATATTTCTACAACCTAACACATTGTAATGTCCAAAAGGAAAACTGATTTATGAGGACTGTGGGGAGACACTCTGCCTAGTGCCAATCAACATTTTTCTACGGAATTGAAATTAACATGCTTTTATGGAAATCAAAGCCAACAGACACACATGCATCACACACAAGCAACACTGCACATTGAGGCACTAGTAGCATACATTAGCTCAATATGTACATCCAGAGAACACACTTCTGCTCCAACTTATATACTCAATTTATTAGGCTCTCATGCTGGGGCCGGTGGCGCTTGCCCACTGAGCACAGATATTTAATTTAATTTCAGCTCCAGTGGTGGTGTAGATGATGAGTACAATTTATTTAGGCGAAAGCCTTTAATGTCTCATCGTTGTAAGCAGCAGTTGTCGACAGAAATGTCACGCTTTTCCGTTGGTCGAAACGGTCGTGACGTCACAGTGCGCCAATTTCAAACGGGGCCAACTGTACTTTGGCTAGTAACCATGCGACCAATTGAAGGGATCATGTAGTGATGCTCCAAGTAAGTGGGACTGAGCTTAGTTAATTGTTTAATTACCCAATTAGCCTAATTAACTTTTCTAGTCAGGCCATATAAATAAATAAAACCGAGTAGGAAATTGGTCGAGCTCGGAAATCGAACCCCGGTCTTCGGAGTGCGAGACGAGCATGCTATCCACTCCGCCATGCCAGCTCGATGGTTTGGTGGTTTGGAATGAACAAAAGCGCGTCTAGTGAATACGGTGTTTTCGCTCACTGCCAACCTCCTCCCTTCCCTTCCGGCGAGGTGTAGGTGTCCACCGAGATATTACAGACAGATACATTTCCTTTCCTCAAAAACCAATTTACCGACGAGCGAGGCGTAGAACCGAATGAGCGATGGCGTTCTATGGACTCCGTGGCAGCGTTGCAAGACGCTGTCGCGTTCCACTTTTAGAGGCGAAGCTTAACATCTTAACCACACATCAGTGACCGCACTTTAGGTCAAAAAAGTGCACCCCCCCCCCCTGAATTTTGACGGGTGTCCACCGAGATATGTGAGACAGTTACTGAGCAATTTCCTTTCCTCAAATACAATTTTCATTTTCTTCATTACGGGCCCTCTTTGTCTTTCTTCTTTCACTCCCACTTCCTCCCTTCCTCTACGGTGCGGTTCAGGTGTCCACCGAGACGACAGAGAATTACTGTGCCATTTCCTTTCCTCAAAAAGCGTTGCCTTCAAACGGCAAGGCATTGCACCGAAGGGGTGGTGGTGTTCCGTGGACTCCCTGGCAGCGCTACAACACGCTGTCGCGTTCCACTCCTAAAAGCGAAGCTTAAGCGGCATTAATTAGAAGTTAATTAGTAGTCAGGCATTAATCAGTAATTAACCATTAATTAGTGATTTGTCATCACTTAGTAATTAGTACTCAATTACATGTAGCGCCACCTGTGCCACAGAAGCAGTCAAAGTGGTGCGGAAAACGCTTTCACCTCTACACACTTTAGACAGTCAAAGTGCCCCCTGAATTTATTAGGCTAAGCTGCTGATAGCTCTTATTGTAAGTACTATATTAGTTCTACCTTTTTCGTCAAACATGCAAACATTCATTGGATAAATTGGGTGCAGTTCGGTGGACCAATAGACGATATGCGAAATTGCTTGGCGGCCTGGCAACAGCGCGCCCACAACTTCCGGTTTCCATCTTGGCTCGGTCGAGCTCGTCGAGCTGGTGCATCGTTTGCTATGCGTACTTTCTTCTTGCCAGTGGAATTTCAACAGGCAAGCTTCAGCTGCTGCGTTGTTTTCACAGCTGATCTTTGACCAAATGTAGGTGCTTTCAATAACCGCCAGCTTACTCCTACCGCGTCCTCAGCTTCGCTTGAAGTCTGGCGCTGATGATCGCAATAATCGGCACTCGAAAGTGGATTGGAAAGTCGAACCGTGACCGCACGTGTGTTGACAAACTTCTGTGACAGTGCGAACTTTCGTTCGCGCCGACGCCAGGAGCTTCGTGCATTGCAGTATAATCACACAAGACCCTCGACCAGCTGCGTAATTCGATTCGTTTACTGTAATGTGCAATGCGCATCCGCGGTTTTCAACGTCACCGTTTCAGAGCCCCGGCGTCGTTTGATTTTCGACACAATTAGTTGAAACCGCGTCCTGCTAAAGACGCAGTCAGTCAGTCGACATTAACAAGAGGAAAGTAGGCATGCACATATAATTCAAAACATTGTAAGCAAAGACGCAGCTTTTTTTTTCAGATAAGCACTGAGCCACCACGGCGGCTTGATTAGAGAAAGATGCTACAGCTGTAGGTGCATGCATGGACTTGATACGCTGGTAAAGTTGTGTGTGCAGGGGCAAAATTAGCATGTTCGGTTGCTTCCGAAACTTAATTAGCTTACTCCCAAACTTGGACAAATGGCTTTGTTGCGAAGCAAGCTGTTGGAGCTTGCCACAACTATAATAAAATCTGATGGCCCAATCGTTTTCAGCACACTGTTGCACGTACTTTCTAGCTTAGAAATGCGTCCCTCCTTCATAATAAAGTAGCTATATTATTCGATTCTTTTTTTAGAGATTCGTCGCCGCAGATATCGAAGGTATAGAAATCCTGAAGAAATAAAGCATTCGCACCTCAGTTTTTATACGTAGAGTGTATTGCTTCACAAAGACTCCTTAACGCGCATAACATATGAGTATGGTCCAGAGAGTTTGCTCGCCCTTCTAAAACTAATTGAACACGGGAAAAACTTAACTGAACACGTAGCAAACTAAGCAGTAATCGGCATATGGTTCTTCGAGTGAACATATTTCGGCAGGGCATGAGCGATTGGCCCGCTCAAAAAAATTACCTTCTCTGTTACGTTGTTCAAGTATGCGTCTTTATATATTCACGCCCGACCGGAGAGTTGATAAGTGCACAAAATCGGCTACTAATTTTGATCAGAGGTAACAAAGCCTGTGGTCCCTATCTTAATTTAAACGCAAATCACCTCGAGAGATTTGTCAAAAATCAGCGCAGAAAGCGAAAGCTGCGCACTGATCCGCGTGCTGACACATGATACCTGGCATGGCGTTTTGTGTTACTAAAACGTTGGGACGGAGTAAAAAATAGAAAAGCGAAAAGCTGGAACGCACCTAGTTCTGGCACGCATCGTGGTGTCTTTTCCTAGTGGTGAGGGTAGCGCAACACTGCATCGGCATTTTACTTTTCAAACGAAGCGCAGCCGTTTTCACCCAACGCTGGGCAGCCGTTTCGTTTTCTGTACCGTACCAACATGGAGGACTTAGTTCTCGGAGCGCCGAGAGATGGCGCTGCGCATTTCGCATATCGTCGATTGGATGCAATGGGTAAGACCAATTGGGCTCAGGAATAGATGATATGCGAAATTGCTTGGTGGTCTGGCAACACCGCGCCCACAACTTCCGGTTTCCATCTTGATTCGGGCGAGCTCGTCGAGCTGGTGCATCGTTTGCTATGCGTACATTCTTGATATCGGTATAGCTGTCATGAATCTTGCGTGTGAAATTTCAACAGGCACAAATTCAACAGGCACAAATGAAATTTCAATTGGCACAAATACCAGACCTACATCACATGTTCTATGCAGATGACATCACACTTTGGGTAACCACAGTATGCGAAGGCTACATAGAAGACACACTCCAAGAAGAAGTGGACATCATTGAGACATGCGCATGGGAATCCGGCCTCACTTGTTCAGAGCAAAAATCTGAACTCTTCGTGATCCGCCATAAACGAAGAAGTAGGAGTACTACGACTCCCCCCCCCCCCCCGCAAATAAATGTCTATGTCAATGGACGATCCATCAAAGAGGTACAAACCATGAAAATACTGGGGTTGTATTTACAAACAAATGGAAAGAATACTGACACACTCACTCAGCTAAAACGCACGGTAGAAGCGACGGCGCGATTAATCCGCCGCATAGCTAATCGAAGACAAGGGGTGAGGGAAAGATATTTATGCCAACTAGTGCAGGCCTTTGCGCTAAGCAGGATGCTCTATGCCACCCCTTATCTCAAATTTGCGAAAGCAGAAAAGGGCAAATTGGATAGCATGATACGGCAGGCCTACAAAGCTGCGTTAGGACTCCCACTAAATGCCTCAACCGAAAGGCTTATGAGGTTAGGAATACATAACACCTACAATGAAAGAAGCCCATTTTAATGGCTCAAACAGCGAGATTAGCCAATTCCAGAACTGGTAGGAGTATTCTTACCAGGTTTGGAATTAACCTTCAACCTACGAATACAGATGCCAAAGTAGACTCACCCCGCGGCTATAGGACGGCCCTATTAATCAAACCCCTCCCCAAAAACATCCACCCCTTACACCATGAGGGTAGAAGACAAGCACGAGCCAAAGCCTTGCATAATAGATACAAACAGTGCGCTGGAACACTTTATGTAGATGCGGCAGAATACAAACATACGAATGCATTTGCAATTGTGGCTGTGAACGAGAATGGTGACCTCATCGTCTCGGCAACAGTCAAAACGAAATCCTCTGAAACGGCAGAAGAGGCGGCTATAGCCCTCGCCCTAGCGCATACCCAAGACAGCATCATACTCAGTGACTCCAAAATGGGTATCAATAATTTCGCAAAAGGCCGAATTACAAACACCTCTCTTAAAATCCTTAATGCAACCAAATTCTCACCAAATTATTCCGAACTGATATGGGTCCCAGCCCATTCGGGGAATCCGGGGAAGGAGGCAGCCCACAATAAAGCCCGAGGTTTTGGCGACCGGGCAGTGGATGAGTCTGGCTCCCTGAATTTCGCGAAGGACTCCATGATCACATATCATGATCTCACCAATCATTTTAAACTAGAGAGGAGAATTTTCCCCCCTCCAGGCAAAACACTTACTAAAGAACAAGAGGCTACGTGGAGTTGTCTACAGACGAGATCGATACGCACCCCATCACTCCTCGCGCACATTTTTCCCGATCTTTCCAACCCAAACCGCAAGCACTGTGGCCAACGTGCCACCTACGATCACATCCTGTGGGACTGCAAAATAGAGCCACCTCCGGGTGATCTAGTTACAGCTCCTTCTCTCGAGCGGTGGGATACCGTGCTGGCTAGCTCTGACCCCAGAATGCAAGTTTTGGCGGTGGAGTGGGCTGACAAAGTCGTCGAGGGCTATCTACTCTCGACCACTTAACGCGACCTCTTACCAAGCTCTTTGCGGCGAATAAAATGTTTTACAATCAATTCTCGCACCACGATTGTGCTCCTCTCAACCGTGGCTTGAGTGAACGAAATCAGCTGCTGGCAAGGCGCGACGACCTCAATGCTCCAGCAGGCCGATATGTCAACGGTGGTTGCGGCGTTCGCGCGAGCCAGTCTGCAAGCGTGACGCTACAAATTGCAACGAACGCGCCGGGCATTGTGAGCTATGAAATGGCCAAAGGTGCCAAAAAAAATGCGATGAGTTTTATTCGCCACTGAGAGGCAAAAGGAGATAAGTAAAATACTTGCATATCTTCTTTTTCCTCTTAGTGGCGAATAAAGCTCGTCGCATTTGTGTTTGCCTATCTTCTTTTGCCTCTCTGTGGCGAATAAAACTCATCGCATTTGTGTTTGTCACTTTTGGTCCTTTCATAGCTTACAATGCCCGGCGCGTTCGCTGCAATTTGCAGCGTTACGCTTATAGACTTGCTCGCGCGAACGCCGCAACCACTATTGACATATCGGCCTGCTAGAGCATTGAGGTCGTCCCGACTTGCCAGCAGCTGATTTCGTTTACTCAAGCCACGGTTGAGAGCAGCACAATCGTGGCGCGCAAATGCGCTGGTCACGTGATTTTTCTTTTATTTCGCGGGCTTTCTTTGGAGCTCGGAAAAAAGATACACGTGAAGCTTTCTTTATCGCAAATCAATGGAATGGGGATTTCTGAAGGTGCTCTCCAACTTTGCGGTTCACATTTGCTGTCTAAAGTCAATATTTTCGCGTTTAGAAAAATTATCTTAATTGCTAATTAATTAATTGCGAAACAAAAATTGCCTATAATGCGCAAGCCGGATGATAGATGTATGTAAGTGGTTTCCCTGGTCTACCTCAAATATTTTATTTGTAACCCTTGGCTAAAGTTAGCGTGGACACCCTGTATAACAGGTGTATGTTACTGGTACACACCTATGGGGCAGAAATGTGGAATCTAAAGAAGAGGGTTCAACTGCAGTTAAGGACAGCGCAGCGAGCTATTGAAAGCAAAATGACCGGTCTAACGTTAAGAGACAGAAAGAGGGCAGAGTGGGCCATGGATCAAGCACAGATCAATGATAACCTAACCGAAATCAAAAGGAAGAAATGTACTTGGGTAGGACATGTAACGCGAAGGCAATATAACCGATGGTTTTAAACGGCAACTGCACCACTTAGTGAGAATGCCGTGACATTAACAGATTAAAATTTATACAGCCTTTAGGTAAAGCGTGCCAAGTTTACTTTAGCTAGCATTTTAAATGGGGACGTAATCCACGATTAAATTTGAGACTTCTCTTCATAGCGCCAAAGGACTGCGGAGAAGCTGGGTCTGACGTCACTGACAGAAATTTAAAATTGTTTTTTTTTATATTTTTTAGGACAGGAAATGACGCAGTAACTGTCTGACATATCTCGGTGGACACTCGAACCGAGCTGTAAGGGAAGTGTTAAAGGAGAGAGTGAAAGAAGAAAGGAAGTGGTGGTGGAAAATGTTTATTTGCTCTATTTTACAGTATTTATTGGCGGCTTCAGATGGAGCCTTCCATCTTCTCTTCAGGGTCGGTTCCCCTAGTCCAGGGCTCCGCCGAGGGTAGCTGCCATGCGTGCACGCCTTACTAGTCCTTGTTGGACTTTCAGGATGTCGCTGGATAGCATCCTCTCCCACTGTTCCGCACTCGGGTTTTCTATTATGGGTAGCTCGTCTATTTTCTGGCAAGCCCATGTGATATGGTATAGGGTTGGTTTGTCTCCACATCACGGACACTCGCTCTTGTAATGCGTGGGGTAGATTTTACTTAGCATGTCCCGTTTGTAACTGTCCGTAGTGGAGGTCTCCGAAATAATTACGACCACCTCGGGATCTTTAGCTTGCACTGACATCGCACAGGGGCGATTTCCCCTCCACCGAAACGCGGCTGCCGCAGTCAGGTTGAGGCCCGGGTACTGCGCTTCAGTAGACGGGCGCATTAAACCGCGGCGGGTAGACGGACGCTAGCATTTCGAAATTCCGCTGCGGTGCATCAAAGCCTGCCGTATGTCGCTGGATGTTGCCAAACATCACTAGGAGGACTTTGCATTCGGTGGTGTTGGTTGTTTTCCTTCAAAGCAACCATTTTCGAGTTCGAAATGCACTGGAATCGTAGATGACGTCATTGCGCAGCCCCCTCACCCCCCCACTCCTCGGCGCTGCGCGCTGCGAACAAGCTTGAAGGCCATCGCGCTTTTAATCTTCGATTACGTCACCATTTCAAATGCTAGTCCAAAAGGACTTACCTGCAACTTTCACACATTCCAAAACCCCACCCCATGACTCCCTCGACAATTATCATCATACACTTTGGACGCGGCTTCAAACACGCACCTTACCCTACCCTTATATACGCTCGCGCTATCACCAAGTCTTCACAAACCCCTCCTGTACCCTCTGCCGCCACCCCAAAGCCACTCTCGACCATATCCTTTTCCTCTGCCCGGCGGATCCTCCCCCGCGGGGCCTGGAGCACCTTACCAACTGGGAGGCTTGGGAGACCCTACTGCGGCCGCCGCGGTGGCTCACTGGTTACGGTGCTCGGCTGCTGACCCGAAAGACGCGGGTTCGATTCCGCTGCGGCGGTTGAATTTCTTTCGTCTTGAAAGAATGAAAGAATTCTTTCAAGAGGATGTACCAACTAACCCGTCAAAAAGTTCTACTACAGAATTTCTTTCGAGGAGAAATCCTTGAGGCCCGTGAACTGTGCGATGTCAGTGCACGTTAAAGAACCCCAGGTGGTCGAAATTTCCGAAGCTCTCTACTACGGCGTCTCTCATAGCCTGAGTCGCATTGGGACGTTAAACGCCATAAACCAAACCAACCTACTGCGCTCCGAGGACCCGCGGCCAAGCAAGCCATCGCCGCAGGCCGGGCTGCCAGCGTCATGAGCCTCCGGGACATGAACATTTGAGTGCAGTGGCGCCTTGCGGGGCCCCAAGGACCTACGTGTCCCAAACTCTCCTGTTCCAAATAAAGTTTTCACCAGAACCACACATTTACCTGTTTAAAGCTAGTAAATTTCTAAAAACTTCAGCTGCACTATGAAGGGTCCCTGAAAAGGGTGCTTGAGCACACCCAGCAATTCTGGACAACAGTATTTTCAACGGGAGCCAGTTTATGAACTCAATTTTTTCATGTATTGTAAGATTTCACTGTAACAATCAATATATTCACCAATCTCCCGTCGGCAGGCTTGCATTTTTTTTTCTATTAGCGTTTTTGTTATTGGCAAAAGCGTTCCCCATTGGTTTTCTACGGCAGTTCTAACTGCTCGATGCCAGCTATGGAAACAGTTTAAAAGAAAGCGTTTGCTGCACATCGGAGTATAACCATCAGTATTTCCATTACAGTCCCTTACAGTTTTCCAATTTTCAAAATTATTGTCCAATATATCTGGATGTGTATTATAGAGTACAGGCCCCCGAGCGTTCATACCGCGTAAAAGGCTTCAAAAATGAGCCGATCATTTACAATATGTTTTTTTTTTAAATGGCGCTTCTACCCCTCGGGGCGACCAGCCGTGCCGGGCTGCCGCCCGAATCCGCACGCAATGCGTCATGCAGCGCTCGTTATGTCAGCAGTGGAAGCGCAGCAGCGGAAGCGCATGCTCAGGAAGCGCACGCTAGAGAAGCTGTCGATTACTTCCACAAAATGAGCGCTGAAGACGCAGACAAAAGAGAGCATTCTTTCGAGTGTTATCTCTGCGGCTCTGACAAGCATTTTTCCCGCGCCTGTCCGCATATCGCAGATAAGTGATCCAGCAATATGCGTTGTGGGGCTAGTTGGTTCATACTCAGATTTCTTTTATGCGCACAGAAAGACGACACAATAAGACAAGGTAGACAGGACGGAGCGCATACTTTCAACTGTTTCATTCCATAAAAAGTACATGAGATTTTGGTATAAATGTCATGTACTTTTTCCGGAATAGGTTTGGTTTGGTTTATGGGGTTTAACGAGCCCTAGCTTCACTATGGCGTCCCTCATAGCCTGAGTGGCTTCGGGACGTTACCCCCCCCCCCCCCCCAAAAAAAAACAAAAACAAAAAAAGCTGTTCACTTGTTTACATATTCGTCTGTTTTAAATAGCTTGGCGCCATTGCTGCTGGTTTCCGCCGCCGCGGTGGCTTAGTGGCTACGGCGCTTGGCTACTGACCTGAAAAGGCGCGGGTGCGATCGTGGCCGCGGCGTTCGAATTGCGATGGAGGCGAAATTCTAGAGGCCCGTGTACTGTGCGATGTCAGTGCACGTTAAATAATTCCAGGTGGTCGAAATTTCCGGAACCCTCCACTACGGCGTCTCTCACAGCCTTAGTCGCTTTGGGACGTTAAACCCCATAAACCAAACCAAACCAAACACGTTCGCAAGCGAGCCGTGAACAAGTCGGCTAACCAACTCAACCCACAACTTCATGTCACACTGCACGAACGGCAGGGAAACGAGACAGGTTGCTGGGGTGTTGCCTCGGTATGACAGCTTCCGGGAACCGGAACAATAAACAAACAGCGTTCGTGGACCCGGTTGGCGTTGTTAGCCGGCCGGGCGCGAATTTCCCGGAGACACCGAACCAACCAAATAAAGCACTACGCGGTGATTCACCGGTTTTGTGCCTTTCGTGCTTGGAAACGTCGTTTTCAAAGTACAAAAAAGAGCGTTTCCTTTCGTGGTAATGTCGTCTGCTGCGGTACGGCGTCTTGCACGCGGGCGGGAAGGCTGCTGTGGCCACCGTCGGCTGTCGGATGCGGTCGCCGTGGAGAAGCACGTTCGATCTCTGTCGCATTCTTGTGAGCAAGCGTACACTTCTGACGAACGCGGCTCTGTAGGGAGCCAAAAGTAATGTCTTGCTCCAGGGACTGCCTCGGCCGCGAGCTCCAACAGTTTCTTGACGGGTTTGTGCGCGAGAACCACCCGAGCAGGAGCCGGCATACGAGTGTGCCAGTTGCTCGCGTGAACATGCCGCCGGGAAAGTGACCTGATCGCGATGATTGAAGAGAGGCGCTTTCCATGGGATATAACAGACCCAAAATATGAACGATGTGATCTGGTTTCAAGAGATCGCTAGTTGGGACCGTATTTCACAGGTTAGCGCGAGTTACCTGTCCTGCTATTTTTGAATTTGAGATGAACAAGAAAGCAGTGCTGCATTTTTTTCTTTGAGATAGCAATCAGAATAACTTTACTGGGCTCCCATTTGATTGCAAGAATGATGCGTACAATTTTAGGTTTTGTAAATACTCTGACAGTGGAACAAACTCGATGAATCTGCCGAGATTATGGCGTGATTTATAGTGACCGGCCGGGTTGATAATGCATTGTGGAACAGCAGCGCAAAATACGAAATTCGTAAAAGTAGACACAGGGCGCAGAAAGTAGAAGCGTGTAGCCCGTGTTTAATTCCCTCGTATGAGGTTTTCGAAAACGCTTTGCTCGGGCGCCCTTCGCATCCAGTCGATCATCCAGCGCGGTTTCCCTGTGGTGGCGGCTCGTCGTCCGAGTCAGAATCAAGCAAGGCTGCACCTCAGCCGCCGCGCACGGTCATAGTTTGTCCGATGTTCTGCAAAACTGCCAGTACCTACGGCAAGGCAAGGTGTCCCCAGTTTCCGCGGCTGTGCGCACGCACGGAGTAGAGTGCGCGAACAAGAGCAGAGAAGCGCCGGGGAACGCGATTGATGTAGTTTTCCTGGTGTGACAGAGAGTTTCTGAACAAGCGGCGCACATGTGGCCAACACAGGCTGGCGGGAGACAGCGACACGTTTCCCCTCTGTTCGTGTTGACGCGGTGTGACAGGATCGCCAACCCAACGAAAACACTGTTTTGTCGGACGGGTTGGCCGACAGTTTCCGCGGTGTGACTCGGCCTTAAGGTACAAGGATCAAGTAGGTGACCTTCCGTTGTACGTCGTAGACTACGGCGGTCCAGCGTCTTGCATGTCTAGAAAGCAGCCCAGATAGGGGCAACTGGCGCTGTGAAGGTCTGAGGATGACTGCGGCCTTGTTTCCCCTTTTATAGCCGCGCTTTACCTGAGCGAAGCACCCAGTGTCCCAAGATCTCCCTCCCTCACGTGTTTTTCCAGCGCCCGTCGCTTTTATTAAACTACCGCAAGCCGTTTGAAGGTCGAAGTAAATGCATAGACGCGCTCTTTCACACCATTTTGCTGTTTTCTGTCGAAAAGAAAAGGTTTCTCTGCATAGGCACAATACACGCCTAAGTCGACAAGCTTATTTGTTGAGCCCGCCATTTTGTGTTATTTACAACCTCGATTGACGGTTGTTTTCGTTACCTGGCTGTTTGCGGATGCTGTGCCAAACCTGGATGGTGCATCGCCAGTCAGTTTCGCACAATTCTTCATGACTGGCGCCAGGCAAGATCATCTGAGGTTCTTTGTCAAATCACGCATTTTTTCTAACATCCGCTCAAAACAGGACACATATATCTTTTAAAAAATGGCAAACCACACGAAGGCGCAGGCCACTTTCCTTAGCTTCTGTGGTAGTAAAGACGGCCCGATTGCCAAGTTATATTTGCCCCATCACGGGGCTTATTGTGCTTGATAGGAGGACGAATGACGGGAGATTTATATGAAAGGCTGATGTAAAGAAAATAGACGAGGAATTGTGTTGGGAGCGGCGATAAGAGGTTTATCGTAATGATCGGGTATACAGGAAAGAATGAAGCTGATGCGCGAAAACATGACATGCAGCACGGAATTCGGTCTATGAATGACCGTTATTTAGGACCATATCACGAGCGGAAGAAAAGTGCATTCGAAAGAGCTCATATAGATCATGGAAATATGGTGAAATTCTAAAGGTAATTAAGAGAGATAGATTTGGCACTTAAAGGGACCATGAAAAGAATTAAAAGCCGCTTGTAAATGTTAGAAGTGATGCTCAGAAGCATTGACACCAAGTATGAATCTTCGGAACTGAGCCGGCAATTTATTATGAATTTTTAAAAATCGTGTTTTTTAAAATTCGCGGGCCGCTTGGTGTCTTCGTAGGGAGCAATTCTGAAACCAAAATCGGGAAAACAGACGTCACTAGTCCCATGACGTCGGCAGGCCACCACACGCTGTCATTCGCTAAAGCCGCGGCAGCTTCGACGTCACGGGCACACTTCCGGTAGCGGTGAACATCGTCTGCTCGAGCGGCCGCGCGACCCCCTCGGGCAAGCGCGAGCGAGGGCATTGCCTTCGCGCATATGGTTTTAATTTACCTCTGCCGCCTCTTTCTGTCGCGAGTTCGGGAGCCAAGAAAGCGCAGAGACCGGAGAGACGCTGCCGACGCACGCTGCTCCTCGGGAGTGGGACAACCGGAAGTCGTAAACCGAACGTCAGCGAATGACGTGTTCATGGGCGGAGCCCAGTCCCGGAGCTGTTTTCTTTATTTTTTTATGGTACCCCGCGCGTACGAGTTGAGGGGGGAGAGGAGGAGCGTGATTTTTAATCGCCTATAACTTCGTTGTTATTGATGCTAGCTCAAAAATTCTTGTGCTGGAGTGACGAGTGATGGATTGCCTATCTTTACGTAATCTCAATAAATTTGTTTCATAGTCCCTTTAAGATAAACAGGTGGAGAGGCAAAAAGAAACCCAAATGTTGGTGGGACGCGGATATTAAAGATGCAATATCAAGCCGCCAAGCAGCTTACAGGGCACATAAGAAAGCAAAACAAGAAAATAGACCCTTGCCCGAAATTCAAGAGAAATGGGTGGAGTAGAAGAACAAAAAGGTATGCCCAAGCCTAGGAAAAGACTAAGGCTACAACCGATAAGTGGATGGCAGATAGAAAAAGAGATAAGCAGGCACTGAGAAAGCTTTGGAACAACCTGAAGGCACTAGCTACCAGTTCGAAGGAAACGCGTTGCCATATACAGGATGACGAGGGTAAGTTAATGGAAAATGAAGCAGCCCTGCAATTGATTTGCAAACACTTATCAGAGGCTTCTAAAGCGTGTGGTGGCATCAGCGGTACGCAGCCTGATGCAGGTTGCTACCAAGGGAAGGTTTTTGACGAAGACAGGCCGGATATAGTGGGAAAAAGCGGAGAAAATGGTCCTTTTGCAGACAGCAACAGGTTTGGACCAAATACCAATGAGCCTATAATTCCGTTGCTTGGTAAAAAAACAAGAAAGACTTCGTATGCTGCTTTTAGTTACGTATTGAGAACTAAGGAAATCCCAGCAAGCTGGCGAGAGAGTAGAACGGACTTGACGTGCAAAGGCAAAGGTTGAAAGATCGCATTAAGTACTATAGGCTTATAACGGCGACATCGGTACTGTATCGAATAACAATGCAAGTCATCAAGGATCAGCTGCAAGGTTGGACTGGAGATGTGCTTTTGGTAGAACTGCAGATTGGATTCAGACAAGTTTAGAAAACTTGTTCGCAGTCACCCAATGCATCGAAATTGCTGCAAGTGAAGAACGACCATTGCGGATGGCGTTTTTGGGCATAAAAGGGGCTTACGGCAATGTACCAGGTCTGTTAGAAAAGTATCCGACCTTTGACCGAAGAAACAAAAACTGGCATAACTGGAGTGTTGGAAACCTAGTAATCTTCAAAGTAGTCTCCTTGGGACTCCACACACTTCTCCCAGCGGTGCTGCCATTGTTAGAAGTATTCCGAAAAGGCCCCTTTCGGAAATGAGTTTATCTCCGCGGTCGTTGCAGCCATAATGTCCTCTCTTGTCTGAAATCGCGCTCCTTTCAATGGCCTCTTGATTTTGGAAAACAGCCAGAAATCGCAAGGGGCCATATCAGGAGAGTAAGGAGTCTGCTGAACTACAGGAGTCTGGTTTTTCGCCAAAAAAGTCTGAACCAAGTGCGAGGAATGCAATTGTTTGACCCTGTGGGGTGCGTACTCGTGGTGTGCCACACAGCGGGAGTCAAAGAAAGCAGTCAGCATCACTTTGACGTTGCTGTGCATTTGGCAGGCCATCTTTGGTCTTGGTGACGTGGAATGCTTCCACTGTGAGGACTGGGATTTGGTTTCCGGGTCGTACCCGTACACCCAAGACTCGTCACCAGTGATTATAGTGTTGGTGGAGTCGGGGTCACTGTTTGTGGAATCCAGTATGTCATGCGAGACTTCAACACAAAGCTGCTTTTGCTTCATCGTGAGCAGCTTCGGCACGAATTTCGCCGCAACTCTCTCCATGGCCAAATTTTCGGTGATAATGGAATGTGCAGAAAAATTGCTAATGTCCACCTCTTCCGCAATTTCTTGGACAGTCACACGAGGGTCCCGCATCACCACAGCGTTCACTTCGGCAATGACCTGGTCATTTCGGCATGTTGATGGTCGATCGGAGCGTGGCTCGCTCTCCACTGATGTGCGGCCGTACTGCTTAATCTGTGTGCTGCTCATAGCATAGTCACCGAAAGCCGTCTGAATATTCCGAATGGTTTCCACTTGGTTGTCGCCCAGTTTCTGGCAAAATTTGATGCAGTAGAGCGGCTGCTGTCGCACCGCAATTTTCCTTGCAATTAAAAACCGACGAGAGCACTGCGCACTGCCTCACTCACACACTGCGCCCCAGCGACTGGCACTCTCGGCAGGCGGGAAAAAATTCGTGCATGCGCACGAAGGTTCAAGGTCGGATCATGCAAGCGCGCTTGTTTCAAATCCATCAGGTGTTCGCAAAAAAAATTAAAGTTTGATACTTTTCTAACAGACCTCGTAAACCACGCCCCTGTTAGGCAAATTTTTGAAAAGTAAGTGTGGGCTGTGAAACAATTTGTTCATTACAAGAAAATTAGAAGAACAACCTAGCTGTGAATTGTCAGGAAATGGAAGCTGCTGAAAGATTTGCAGTTGAAAAACGACTTAAGACAGGATAGAAACGAGCGGATTAGGTTCTACTGGGTCGTGGTGGCGAAGGGGCCAACTGGTGACAAGTCGTACCGGGATGGACACATACAAATGACATCGTTCTTCTAACAGATTGAGCGAGAGGCCTTCAAAACTTGGCAGACCCTTGCGGAAAAGAGCCGGAGGCTCTAGGACTGAAATTAAACGCTGAAAAATCTGGAGTCATGGTTTATAATGATGAGCCTGGTACGATTACGCTACCGATCTTAGAGTTAGAGGCGTACAAATATATTGAAATGTGTATTAATGATAGCAGAGACTAGATGCAAGGCCAAAAGGAGGAAGTTAAGAAGAAAGCAAAAAGAAACGAGGCTGTCATGAAGAATTGCGCGTTCTGAGGATATAACAAATATTATTCGGGAAATCTGAATAGGTGCGATGCCACCGGGCTCGTCGTTTGTAAATGCTGTGGTGTGCTTATTGTGGCGACCCCACACACTGCGCGGGTCCACACGGGACGGAGAGGCACAGAGACTCCGTTTCACTTAGCTGGAACAAAACAGATATATTCAAGAATTACATATTGGCGAGTACATGATGCAGAGGTAGTGGTGTCGAAGCTTACATGCTGCTGCGTTGACGCCGGATTCGACAGAAGGAACGGAGGGCTGCGGAGTGAACCTTGTTCGTTCGCCGGTGGACAGACTGTTGTCTCGGGCTTTTCTCGGCACCAAAACCGACTGGATTTTTCTCGTTTTTTTTTAAAAATCCATTGAGGCCATCCGTCTTTACAGGCTGGAGCGCTTCCTTCGCCTTCCTCTCGGCGCTGGCGACTGCTGCATTCCCCGTCTTCCCCCGCATTTTCCCACCGAATCCTGCCTTTTCTTCTCTGGCCGGCGCCACTGCCACTCTTGCCAAAGGGTGTGCCCGACCAATTGAATGCTTACAGATGGCGACCAGGCTGTCAACCTCCGGACCTGTAGTGAGCCTTGGCCAGCGACACCCGGATATTCCTGGCGCCATGCAGTTTGTTGTTCAAGCGCGTCCGGGGTCAAACACAGGGAAGATGTCGCCGGATATAACGACCGTCCGGAGACACGCTGCGCACGCAACGCCAGCAGGCGAATTTGAGACTGAAATTAGCGGTGCGTTTGAGGCAAGAAAATGATAACGTTGAAGACACCACACAAAGAACATCGTAGTAAAAATAGCAGGCGAATTTCTCGAATGAGCATCTGAATCTTCACAGAACAATAAATTAACGGCAGAGAATTAATCCAAATTGGTTCCTATACAACCCAATTGCACATTAATTACCACAGCTTATCTGTCCATGCTTCCCTTCACGCTTTTTGCCTTGATGCAACGTTTGGACGCCGACCGCGGTTCGCCGGCTAGCGCTTTGTAAAAGCAATGAGCTTTAAACAAAAAAAATGGGCGGAAGCGCCTATCGCACGCATTACCGAGCTCTAACATTGTACTGTGAAATCTCGGACGCAAACAAGCATTCAGAAGGGAATTGCCAACTTGCACAGGATGACAACTTAATTGCTATGTTATTCCCTCAGGCGCCCTCTTTTTTTACACCCAGCAAGACTAATAGGGCAGATAAGACATGTGACCAATACTAACACTGGACGACAGTTACATACCCACATACAATATTTACAAATCGCAATAAACATAGCATTGAACCAACATGCGGCACTTGCACTGCAAAGACTAATAGGGCAGATAAGACATGTGACCAATACTAACACTGGACGACAGTTACATACCCACATACAATATTTACAAATCGCATAAACATAGCATTGAACCAACATGCGGCGTTTGCGCTGCAAACACGCGGCGAGTTGTTCGGTCACCACTTCTCGCGCTTGACCCGGACCAGACACACAAGTTTTTTGCGGGGCTGGGTCTCTTGGAAAATGAAACATCCTCAACCATTTCTCGAATGGTTTCTCGATTCCTGCCTTCGCGTGCATGTTCGCAAGAGGCTGAGTTACGTAACAAAGAAAAAAAGCCGGAGGGTTGCTGTACTTCATCACGAACGATGAGACGGATATATTCTTTTATATTTTTTGGCGTTAAAAGCAACTTAAGAGAGATCCCTCTCACGAAACTAGAAAGAGTATAAGACACCTATTGTCGCTTTCAATGGAAGGGACAGATTTCGAACACTTTATTTACACTGCTGATACCTTATAGCACGCACTGATTGTAGGCGAATTGATAGCAATGGCTCAGACAGCAATGGGGAGCAGTAAAGGTGAGCTGCAAATAGTGCAGACTCAACATTCGCAAGTTTTGTGCAAACTCTGCAAGTCATGTGTCATGTATGTACGAATTTTCTGATGCGGTATATCGCATCGATAGCGCAGAATAATATAAACAAGGAATTTCTTAACACATACATTGAGGTTAGATGTGCTGACACACATATCCGGATAGATTACTACAAACGTCAGGAACTGCAGTACTTGCCGGGAGAGGTTTGCCGACAATGCATTAAAGGGAATGGAAAACCATGTATATTCATTTACGGCATTGCATGGTTCTCCATAGAAGGAGAGAAAAATATTCCTATTATAGATTTATGCAAAAGAGATTCGGAGTATTGCCAAGCAACAGTTGAGATATTCTGTATGTTTTCATCGTTCGCTAAACTCCGTGGCTTGTGCTACGATATAACTATAGCGGAGCCTCATTTCCTTTCTGTGAACATGCATCATAAACATAACCAGGTAACAGCGTGCCTGTAAGGCCGACTGTAGCTGCATGTTTCGGTAGCAGAAAAGGAGCGTTTTCATTTTGCAGCCGGATTTGTTTTCGACAAAATGTAAACAATGCGCTCTGTTAGCACGACTCACTCAAAATGCAATGACGGGGTTTCAGAAAGGCAGAACAGAGTATAGCTCGCGAGCAGTTCTCAGTTCGCTGAAAACATTCTGAAATTTGGACATGCGGCGGCAAAGAAAAGCGGGAGCTATATGCTATGTATTCAAGCGATCGCGAAATATTACGTGGGGATAAGTGCAATAAAGCGCACAGGCTACTGAAATTGTGCGCATACTGTAAATAAACGTTTCCTGCAGTTAACCTCTGCAGATGTATTTTCCTTGACAACGTGGAGCATGGTTTTCTTATTTGGTGGCGTTCCAAAAAAAGCTTAGGTTCCGAGTTCTTTTACTGGTACTGAGTATTGAATTGAAAATCCTGTCATGTGCAATTTACCGTCACGTTGTAGCGGAGTTTTAAGCATGAAATGCTTTTAGCCCCCGTTGTCGGCAGTGTGGTGACGTCACACCGAGACCGAGAGCCATCATCCGGGCACTGAAATCCACTCATCCGGGCACTAAAATCCACTCATCCGGGCACTGAAATCCACTCATCCGGGCACTGAATTCCAGTCATCCGGGCATTGAATTCCAATCATCCGGGCACTGAATTCCAGTCATCCGGGCTCTGAAACGAGAACATCCGGGCACCGTACGAGACTTAACGAGATTTAACGAGACTCTGTAAGCCCTCCTACGCGGCCAGCATGCAAGCGCCGGTTGGTCTCCAAAGGAGTCACAAAAAATAACTGCTGCCAGTGCCTTCTCAATGTTTATCAAGATATCAGTCGCTGTGCGTTTGATAATGCACGGAATTATAATTTCCGATTTCTAATAACGCGTGCAAAAAGCACATAAATGCCACGATACACTTCGTCGTCATACGTGATCTCTTAGGGGCTTCGCGCATCGAAGCAAAGCCGCGCAGGCGCACAGGGGCCTGGGGGAGAAGCGCTGCGTTCAAAGGGCAAGGCATCGCGCCGAACGGGTGGTGGCGTTCCTCCCTTCCATTACGGTGTGGTTCGGGTGTCCACCGAGATGGCAGAGAATTACTGCGCATTTCCTTTCCTCAAAAAACCTTGCGTTCAAATGGCAAGGCATCGCGCTGAACGGGTGGTGGCGTTCCTCCCTTCCTGTACGGTGCGGTTCGGGTGTCCACCGAGATGACATTAGGCCCGTAAACATTTCATGCTTACTCTACTCTCAGTTACGGGAGAGGCAGAGATTTTTAGCCTGTTCTCTGCTGCTCAGCAAGAAAGAACAAAGGCCGACGCTGCCAGGATGCCTCGTGTCACGCATATATATATATATATATATATATATATATATATATATATATATATATATATATATATATATATATATATATCATCGTGGGACCCTAATATAAGAATAGCGGCAGAAATGATCATACGGTGCTGCGTGTACTACCAAAGTTTGATACATCTTACTGACGAGAATAAACCGAATAGTCGTCATATCCCAGCTCGCAAATGATTTTAAAAAAATTGCGCCCCTCCCGTAACCGAGAGTAGAGTAAGCATGAAATGTTTACGGGCCTAACATAGGCTCCATTGCTCGGCTTAAGCAGCTGTGACGGTGGCGGCATTGAAATCCAGGACGATACTGAAGCGTACGCGGACACGACGAGACGCAGGCCTGACACTATATGCAGCGCGTTCGAATACTCCGCGAGCGTGTATACTTCTGCCTGCCAGAGGGGGAAAGGGCTTGAAGGCCAAGCGGCTGTTCTTTTACATGCGTGAGTGTGGGACCGCAGCGCCATCCTTGGGGAGTGAGCGAAAGTTTTCCGCCGAAACCCCTTCTCGGCCTGGAGCTCCCCTCTTTCTCTAAGCGGCCTTCTCTCAAAGCCCCTAACAGATCACGTATGACAACGAAGTGTATTGTGGCATGTATGTGCTTTTTCCACACGTTATTAGAAATCGGAAATTATAATTCCTTGCATTATCAAATGCACAGCTCGACTGATATCTTCATAAACATTGAGAAGACACTGGCAGCAGTTATTTTTTGTGACTCGTTTGGCGAGCAACCGGCGCTTGTATGCCGGTCCCGTAGGAGAAACGTTTGCGGGTAGGCAGGCTGGAAACGCTGATTGGTCGATGAGATGCGCTTCTCCGTGACGTTTTTTGACTTCGCCCTCGTTCTCAACCGGACGTGGCGTCTGCGCGCCTTTCTCGACCTCTCCCTAGAGCGCCTGGGGAATCGCTAGGTGCACCCGCCGCGCCGCGCGTGCGTGGTGAGCGGGCATTCGTTTCGTGATCCATTCCTCGGCGCACGCGCTCGTTTCGAGGCGTGTGCAGCTATGGCGTTCGTGCGTGGTGCGCTCGTCGGCGACAGCTAGCTGAAATTTCTGTGCAGTTTTTGCTTGCGGCTTTCGTCGTTTCGCCAGGAGCACGTGGCTAGTGTCGTGCTCGTATTTAAAGTTTTTGCCGCGGCACTACAAGGATCCGCATCAGGCGCGCTTTGAGGACCGCCGTTTGACAGCTACGCTGACGCGCTTGTCGGGCGTGCGCATTCTCAACCCCGACGTAAGGACTGAACTACATTGTCGCAAGTTTTCTCGTGCATTGAGGGCTCACCAAATTTCGGTGCTTGTAACGAAACTTTTTTTTTTGCAGCATCGTTCCCTGGATATGCTTCTCGGAAGCCGATGTCATTGTTCGCCGCGGACGCTGGGCCTACTGCTCGCCGCCACGCCGCTGTAGGTTGACGTTGAAGAGCTGCTCCCAACGGCCCTTTTCAGGGCCGCTTCATTGCTTCCTGGGAGATTGCGGGCATCCAATCTCGCGGCCGTGTTCCCTCTCTTTGTCGAAATCGGCGCCAGACATCAGAACCCGCGCTAGGCCTCGTTGCAGGGTTAAACGAGTGCAGTGTGACTTTAGAGAAGTTATGACTTGCGCTTAGTCTAGCTATATCATTCACCCAGTGCAGTGTGCCTTTGCCTCTTTAGCGACTTCTAACGCCTTGTCGAAATCGGATTTAAAGCTCACGCCACGCCTCGTTGAATGGGTTAACCGAGTTCAGCGCCTAGCTTTGTTTTTTTGTGTTCTAACCTGTAAGCAGTGTACCTTTCTTCGCTCCTTACTTTTGTTCTTTTCAGTCGTTTCCTGAATCCGTCGAAAAAGCCGGGCTTGCCGGATGATTGTTCGCCGTGAATGGAACCACGAGGCGATCGCATCTGCATACACAGCACGACTTTGTTCCCTCGTGTTTTTTTTACCAAGGATTGCTTCGACAGCTCGGGCAAAACGAGGACTGCGCACGCAGTGTCGTCGCTGCTTAGTGAAGAGGCACAAAACAGATGTCGTCCTTACTAAAGGCCCTTCTCGGGCCACCTCAGTGTTTCCTGGGAGACCACGCGCTTTCCGCCGTGTGCACATGTTCCCCTCATTTCCAATCATTTGTAAGTTGCATATCAATGAATTAATAAATCAGTCAATGCACTTTATTTACCAGAAAAATCTGGCTGGTCACCCTAGGCTAAAAGCTGTGCACACAGCTTGACAAGGCCCAGGGGACCATTAGATGACAGTTTTGAACGTAGGAAAAAAAAGTTGGTACTTTAAAAGAACATGGAAAGTACACCAAACAGTATAAGAGATAAACATTACAATCGCGCATTACAGTAAAGAAAAGGAAAACACTTTGAAAGCAGACATATAGTATCAATTTACACTATAATACATACAAAAATTACGACATTTAGCACTATGGCACGAAATATAAGAACAGCGCATAAAGCAAAAAGAGAATGCAAGTTACAATAGTACAGATAGATTAGCTGTTTACATTTACATATGCATAAAATTAGTCCTCGGCTCCTTGGGCCTCCTTCAAATCCTGCAGAAGGCTTGAATTTGCAACTGCTAATATCAAAGAAGATTTAGAAGAACTTCAGTTTGGGGTACATGGTGCATAGTACTTGAGAAAATAAACAATAGCGCCTACAATGACACACACAGAAGAAGAACGATGCAGCACAAGCGCTATCCTGCGCTCTACAGTATGGAACTGTGACTGTGAAAAATGAACCTTCACGTCAGTGAAATATCAGTCTTTAGGCTGTCTACAAATCGTTATTACAGTAAGAAAGAAATATTAGTGAATGTTGTGTAAGAGGCTTGCATATTACTCTGTTTGTTCATTTATTTATGTTACCCCTCAAGGCCAGTGGCATTACACAGGGGGAATGGTAAATATACAAAAACTGAGAGAAAAATACAGTTGATTACATGAATATTAAACAGCGCCTGAATATACAATGTTAGCTAGTGCCACGCGGAACTGCTCATAATTTTCAGTGCCGGCAACTTCTGCGGGAAGGTGGTTCCAGTCTCATGAGGTTCGCGGCAGGAATGACTGCGAGCAGCATTTTCTGTTGCATGACATACTTCCGACTTTGTGATCATGATCAATGCGGCGGGATACAGAAATTGTATGGGGAATGAGGTGATCACGAAGAGCGGGATGATGGTACAGCTTGTGGAACAGGGTGATACGAAACAATTTTCTACGCGATGTCAGTTATGGGAGGCAGATATTAGACTTCACAGTAGTTATACTCGCTGCGCGGTTGTAGTTAACAAGGATTAAACGCACAGAGTTATTTTGCACCAGCTCAAGATCATTAATGAAGTTGTCATGAGCAGGGTGCCATACACGTGTTGCATGCTCGAGTTTTTATCGTATTAGTGTTTGATAAAGCAATAGTTTCAAATTGGAAGGAACGTTAAAGAAGTTGCGACGTAAGTAGCAAAGCATGCGATTAGCATTTTCAATTATGTTCTCGGTATGAAGAGACCAGCTAAGATATAAGTAATGTGGACGCCGATGCACTTATATGATGAGGCTGATTTCAACGAAATGTTATAGATGTAGTAGTGAGGTGGGACGGAAGTTTTTCTAGATACACGCATGACTTTGCATTTGTTCATATATAGCTGCATTCACCATTCTTCGCACTGAAGTCAGTGGCGGTCTCGTCAAGTAGTCCCCTGCTTTGTACGTTCACCTTGTTAGCGGCTGTCTTATTTCACACAAATCCACGTTCTACACGTTGATAGTTATACGAGCACAATTCGTTGTGATTGTCGAGGAATCGTGTTCCTGCCTTGCCGCCACCGTTGTCTTGCCATGCCGCCGGCGCGGCGGCGACGGCGGTGCCATTCACCTGCGGTTGCGGTGGCCAGCAACCTCGTCGGCGGGGGAGGGGGGTAGGGAGCCACACATTCATGTCTTTATCCCACCATGGGACACAGCGACGCCAGCGAGGGGACCATCCCTTTCTGGCTTGACAAGGAGCGCCGACCAGCCTCCTTGAAGGAGGGGAGGACTGAGGGCGGAACAAAGCCACTTCCCAGAACTGAGAAATGAAGGCCGCTAACCCCACTGGTGAAATGTCCGGGCAGGTGCTTTGACCTTAGTGGACATGTCGTGGCGGGATAACTCAGACGTCGACTCGTTTCCGCTGGTATCGAAATGAATATTGCTCGCGTAAACGTTAAAGGGCCACTGCCCAGGGTCCGGACATTTTTGAAAAACAAGCCCACTGCATAGATGAGGCATCGAAGATAACCTCTGCAAAATACTAGAGCCATGCGCGCCCTGAAAAGCTGCGAAAATTCAAATCAACACCCGTTCGTTCTTTCCTTCCTTCAAAAACGGGCCCGGCCCACTACTCTGCACCCCGCTGACGTCAAGGGGGGCTACTTTCGCTAAAGGCACTCCATTGGTGCATCGTTCTGACTGACGGGAGAAGGTTGGGCGTAGCCTTGGCGTCGCGTCGTCTGCACAAGGCTTTCCGCAGCGCCTTCTGTTCTGGCTCATGCCTACAAACCCGCATGAAGGAACAAAAAAAAAAACTGTGGAGGGAGCGTGCGGCGACAGCCTTGAACCCTAGCCATAAAAAGTAAAAAAATAGTAAAACTGAGGGAGTTGGTTCGCCCCCCCCCCCTCCCCCCCCCCGCCGTGATCACGTCACGAGACGCTCTGCGTGCGCGCTCCCTTCTCAGTTTCTTTTCTTCTATGCGAGCCCCCCAAAACAAGGTTTTAATTAGTAGTGCAGCAGAGCCTTTCCCTCGCTCGCCCACTTGACCGCTCCGCACACACACCGCTTATCTTTCGTGCATCTTGCGTACGCCTTGACTCCAATGAATGACATATGCTTTGGAGCGGAGAAAAGACACAAACACACAGAACACAAACACGCATGGAGAAAAGCAAACGGGCGGTTGCCGGGTCCGCGCTTCGCCGTGTGTTTCGAACACAACCGACTTCCGCCCCTCCGCTCGTGAAACGGTGGGGAGGCCTAAAAGAAAATGAAAAGGTGGCTCGTTAACTGGGAATGACAAACAGATGTATGAAAGGATGCGCTCGCTAAGAAGTCTAGGTGGTCGAGCCGATCGCGCCTCTCGATCGTTCAGTGTGCGGAGAAAATGCAAAAACCAAGAAAAGAATTCTATTGAAGGCGGGGCCATGACGTCGCCCTGTGACGCACTCCATAGACACCACGCCTCCGGCTTACACCGGAGAAAGAACGGGTGATTTTGCCTTGCCGAGCCTACTCGACAAGGAGCGGGAGAGAAGAATTTCGAGGAGGGAATGGAAGGAGAGGAGGCTCGCTCAAAGAGAGGTAGAGAGTGTCTGCTGCGCTGGGGTGGGCACGGGCCCTTTAACATTCAAAGATTGAGTAATGGTATAACGTCTATACCTTTCGCCATTTATTTTTTAATAACAAAGCGCAAAAAAAATGTTTGTGCAAATAAAATAAAAAATAGTTATTTCTATTTTTTCTTTTTTTATATACAGCAGTCTGTCCGCTCCCCCTAAAACCACTCTCTGTGACCGCCACTGACTGAAGTAATGTAAGGTTGTTAGTGTTGGTTATTTCTCTAAAAATGACGCAAACATCAGCGAATAGGTGAATATGAGAATCCATAAGAGAGCGGGGATCATTAATGTTAAATCAGGAACAGTAGCTAGGGTCCAAGAACTGAACAGTGTGGAACTCCGGAAGACACCTCTGTAAAACAGGTGTTATAACCGTTAGCAAAAACTAATTGTGAGCGATTAAGTAGACATTAAATCCATTTCAATAAGTTACAGTCAATATCCAGATGCTTTAGTTTGTGAGCCAAAAGGTTGTGACATACATCGTCGAAAGCCTTTGAAAAATTCAGAAATATACAGTCAGTTAGTGATGATAGATCTAGAATACAGTGCAATGCACGCGTAAACTATATTAACTGTGTTTCGCAAGAGTAAGGTTTTCGAAAACCATGTTGCGCTCACATAAAAAAAGTTGTTCAATGAAAGGAAGTTAACAAGGTTGGTGAATAGTATATGTTTGAACATTTTGGGTCAAGTATTGGTAAGGGATATGGGACGATAATTAATAGGGGATGCTTTGCTACCGGATTTGTAGTCTGTAACCACCTTTCCGATCTTCCACTCAGTAGCAGCGTTGACTGGTCAATGCTGGAAAAGTTTGGTTAGTATAATGGGCGAGTAAGCTGCAGTGCTTTTTAAGTAACGCAGTCATAACCCGGAGCGCAATGAACACTGAGTCCATCAATAAGCTTATTCACACCAGTAGGAGCAACAGTTACAGGTGGCATAAAAACATAGTTGAAGTGGTGAGTTGTAGGCATATGTATACATCAGATATGGGTGTAAAGTTGTCAGTGATTGCGCGGTTAAGAATCGTGACGCAAACGTCGGAAGGTATGGGGTCGCCTAACGGGTCAGATAACGCAAAACTATCATCGGTGGAAGGATTAATGACCCGCCAGAATTTTTGACATTGGTGGTTACATGTGAGTGGAAGTGCTTTTAGCGCTTTTGAGCGCCTGAACATACATGTTGGAAGCCGCTGAATACGAAGTCCGATCACTCACTAGTTGGCGAGAACTTTACGATGCGGTAGAGGCTTTCTTTTTGTTAGATAAACGTTTAATGTTATTATTACACCAGGGAGCTATTGAGTGGGTGGTAGCAGTGCGTTCAGGAGAGTATTCTTCTGTGAGTTGGGTGACTATAGCTGTGAACATGCTCCAGTTGGTTTGAATGCTGCGGACACCAAAGCTATGGGAAAGCATCGATAAAAAAAATAGTTCATTATTTATCGCCTGAAAATTTGCTCCGTTGTAGTCTGGTATTATTATTTTTTTCTTTTTGTTAGTGTTCGGAGTGGCTAGATTAATGTCAGAGTGCATTAGCTAGTGGTCGCTGATGCCTGGCAGGTATGTAATAGGTGAGACTATGACACATCGATTTGTCAGGATTAAATCTAGCGTATTCGCCGCGTTGGCTGTTATAGACCCTTGTGAGCACAAATGCACTAACGAGAATACTGAGCGCACATCTAAAAATTCGCGACTTCGAGACGAGAACGGGGACATTAAAGGGGAGTTGGGATTCCATGTTATCTTCGAAAAAATTAGATCGGCAAATAAAACAATACTGAAATAGATCATGGTGCTTTGTTTTTAAGTGTTTCCATAAAAAAGTATGGCAACAGATAAGGAAAGGCTTAGGTGATCGTGATCGAGGAGGTTAGACTGAATTATAGTGCAACAGCTTGAAACAGGTCTTCACATCATTCATATATACTAGAACATTGCAGGAGACCGGACAAAGCAAAACTACACAAATTACGTTTGAATAGAGATCATGGCAGGAAAGTGGATTAAATATATCTAAAAGAAGAATTGTGAACCGAAGCAAAGTATGTAATGAGCCAGAAATATGCCTATCAAAGAAGACACTGCACTGAGAAAATGGACAGCATGAAATAAATGAGCAGCACAAGTGCAGCGTACAGGCCTTTATCAAAGAATTTATTTTTTGTTTATTTACCACGTCCTGGTAGTGTTAGCTCCATAAAGCATTATCAAAATTATCGCAATTTTCAGTTTTATTTGCTTAGGAGAACTTAGAGCAATAAGAACTTGGTTCAAAAATGCACTTCAAATATTGCATAAATCATCGTACTCTTCGTCCTGGGCCACAAGAGCTGGGGCTTCATGAGATAATTATTACGGTGCATTAACGAAAATTTCAACATGCCGTCAGCAGCAAAGATTTTATACTGGCGCTGAAAAAACCGCATTTTTTAAATGTTCACTGGCATGAGGGAGCAACTTTCTTGACTGCGCTGCTTTCTTCCTAAGCAAATGAAAGACGTGTATGCCGACCTCTTATACCTGTTTTGCAGCAAAAACAATTCGAAAATATGTAGCATAAGATATAACACTAATGCACTGTGAAGCTTGATGCATTATTGGTCCAGTAGAGTGGAGAGCTGGGCGAGTTAATTGGTTCACGATTGTAGAAAGAAAACCAGCGCAAAAGACGGGGATACAGAACTGGGAACACAGAATACAGGAACACAGAACACAGCGTCGTCCTGTGTTCCTGTTGTGCGTCTCCGTCCTTTGCCCTTGTTTTTTTTTCCTTAATTGGCCATGCACTTGTGGCAATTTAAGTGCACTTCCTGTGAATTTTGCACAAAAGTAGTGTATTTTTGCATTCACCTTTTTCACACGCTGAGTTGTTTTATCTTTTGGTCACTTCAGAAGGGAGGAGTTAGTATAGAAGTAATTTACTTGGAGAATACAAGGAAATATATCTTGCGATGAATTTTCTCATATTTTAATTCTTCCTGATGGGAATGCATTACGCGCCATACGGTGTTACTCACAACCAAACGCCCAGGGCTCTAAGTTGGGCAAAGCATGTATCATATATGTGGAAGTGCGAATATGGCTGTGGTGCGCTGGGCGTCTTGCATGCACAGCAGGAAGTGATTTGTGTCTAGACCATCCAGGAGGGAATGTACAAGGAGGGGAGGATAGTACAAACGCTAAAAAAAGCTAGCTGGGGCTGGACACGCATTTTTCGTTCTAGCAAGTACCAACGTTGCGGCAAAGCAACCAGTTTTGGGCGCCTTGTAAGAAGAAAGGATGGTTCTGGGAAGCGGAGGCAGGGCTGCCTACGGCGCACGCGAGGTCGCGGGGTCACGGAGTCGCGCTGCAGCAGCACATCGGGAAAAGGTTAAATTCTTCCACTCGCCACTCGCAGCGCACCGCAGAGCCGGCAGCCTTCTCTCTTGTCCGCCTACCCGGCAGGAGCCACTCTCTCCGGTTCCGGCCGGGGAGACGGACAATAGTCGCGGGCGAGAGCGAAGGGGGGGGGGCCCACCACATGAATGGCATTAGAAGAATGTCACTGGCGCCTCCACTACAGCTCAGCTCGTACTATTCTGGCGCAGTGCTGCGTTTCGCCGTAATCGCTTGTCAGCGAAGTGAACACAGCACCGTGCCTTCCCGTGAATAGTAGAAGCAGGGACGTCGCGGCCACATCGGCATTCGCAGGATAGCGCCGCCATGTCGCTTATTTGCTCGCTTATCCTCTGACAAGTCAAAAAGTCTTCCTGTCGTGGCACGCCATCCTTGGCTTACGACACCACGTCTGTCGTTCCCCTTCGTACTTCAAGCGTTTCTCTTCTTGCTATGAAAGTATTAGCCGTTGCGGTCACCAATTCAAGCAGCGAGAAAAATTTCAGCGCCGCAGGATTCGTAATGAAAGAGCGCCGCTCTTGTTTCGATCAAGCCATCATCAATGAACAACTTGCATATTTAGAGTGATAAATCTATACCTTTATGCGTTGTGTCTTGTGTATAATCCCAAACTGTGATCTGGAATGCGAGGTCAAAATTTGAATGTCATTGAAATAAACTCATTTTCCTGAAATTCTCTTTTTGTGTCGTCGCCGCTTTGCAGGTCGGGCCGGGCCGAGCACGAGCGTGCTCAGGGTCCTTCAGTGTCGGGCCGGGCTTCCTGTCGCTAGGTTAAGTCCCGGGCAGGGCGCGGGTTCGAAATTGCAGCCCGTGCTCAGCTCTATTCAGCAACCTAATCACATTTCCTTTTGTGAAAAAAGAGCTATGTGCAGAGTTTAAATGGTGCAAGTATGAAGCTACAATGAAGTCAATTACAGACTTCTGTGCAACAGCTAGAGGAATTTCAAGAGCATGCTATACGTGATGCTAGTTTCCTCAGTCACAATTGATGCAGTCAAGTATTATTTCGTATATTTGTTTTTTACCCAACAGACATGAAATGTCTGAAGATGAATATGTACCAAGCACATCGAAACATCAGTTGTGATGCCTGAAAAAAGTTGTACTGCAACATATAAATGCTCAAGTCTCGATAAGCAGGAATACTGAAGGGGAATAAAAACAGTTTTCTTTTGTTCGGGCTCACGCACCTGCTACAAACATATTCTTTATACATAGCAATAAAACTTGAAATAACTGTTTAAGAAGCGTTTTGGTCAATAGTATAGCTAAGTATGACTGAAAGGAGTCCGCAAGAAATGCACAGAAGCAGGCATGCAGTGTGACAGCGCAGCGCGACAGGTGCGCTTTTTAATCTCGCGCGCGCTCTGAGGAACATGGGTTTATGGTTTATTGGGGTTTTAACGTCGCAAAACGACTCAGGCTGTGAGGGACGCCGTAGTGAAAGGGGTTCGGAAATTTCGACCACCTGGGGTTCTTTAACGTGCACTGACATCGCACAGTACACGGGCCTCTAGAATTTAGCCTCCATCGAAATTCGACCACCCCGACCGGGATCGAACCCGCGTCTTTCGGATCAGCGGCCGAGCGCTATTCGGTCGTTCCAGCGACGGTGGCGCCGCCACGCAGCCTCCTCCTGAAGCGGAAAGCCGGTGATCGCCCAGCGCGGCGCAAGCGATCCCAGTGGCTTGGAGCGTGAAGATACGCGTCAAAAACGAGAATATTCAGCTATTCTACGATGTGCGAACATTCGAAAAAGGAGACATGTTGTTTCTAAAACACGTAAAGAGTGCAAAAAGCATTGAATAAGTGCGTTCGGCAAATTGGCAAGGCGTTTCAGCCGCACGTACTTTGTTGACGTCTTGACACCGCGTCGCCACTGCATTCCTGTTTAGAGCTGCATGAAGGCAGTGCAGAGCTTAAACATCGAGCTGATGGGAAGTATATTGGTTATATTTTCAGGCTGACGTTTGCAGCAAATGAAGATTTTTCATCAAGCTTCAGTCCGTTCAGGTCTAGATTAAACACGGTGTTCTGGCCACAACGTGATTGCGAAATGGCGATATAAATACAAGAATTTCACAATGGTTTCTTCATTTTTCGAATATAATGCGCAAAGTAGCTGAATAATCGCAAACGTTTTTTGACAACTCGTCAGTTCATTCGGTCACTGCGCTTTTCATTCCGCTTGTCTAAAACAGATTTCAGCGCAAGAATGGGCTGTTCCATTAAGCAAACGGCCGTCTGGCTGCCGCTTGGAACAACAGTATACATTGCATTTTCTATTACCGTATATGGGAAGAAAGCACGCTGCAGATAAACTTAGTAGGATACAACTAAGTCTGCAGAGAAGCTACTGCCCACATTAAAGACTGCTGAACAGAAAAATTGTAGGCTGAAGGATGTTGGTGTATCTGGCTTGTTTGATACAGCCAAACATTAAAAAGCTGATTTTGTTCGAGCTGTAATTGGTAAGGGAAGTAGTACAGGATGCCGCGGGACCAATGCCATGGTGTTACTATGTTCTTTTTAATTGTGTCCTTAAAGATCAGCGCGAAATAAATACACATGTCGCATTTATGCGTGTAAGGGCCGCCCGCACTCATGTAGGCATCAAATATAGGGCCAGACTGTCTGGGTCATTAAAGTAGCTTCTTCAAACAATAGCTTAAAAACTGGACTGTAGAATTCCGCTTTCGGATTACCGCCGAAAACAACCAAAATTGCGAATAAAAGTCAGGCCCTTACCCGCGTATAGACAGTAATTGCCGCACATAAACGTGTCAAAAGAAAAAAAAATGAACGGTAAAATATTCAAAGTGTCTGTCGCACTTTACTGTGCAGAGTTTGGTTCGTGTGTGAACGCCGACGAAGTTTTTGCGGCACTTGCGAACTAGCAATTCCATGCTTATATAGAAATTTATTTCTAGCCTGCAATGCACCCAAACACAAGCATGAACTCTTATTATTGTCTGAAAATGACTTACAACTGCTTATGTAGGCGCTAAATCTCTCACGAAAGATGCCACAACGTCAAGAAGCCGCTTTGCTTCTAATATGTGCACGCCATGGCAGCGGCGTCATCGCCGCCTCGTCCGCCATGTTGTACTGCCGCCGCGCCACCTATAGGAGCTGGAATGGTCGAATAGCCACTGAGCCACCGCGGCGGGTCGAAAGACATGACGGGGACACGCCGAGGAGGCAACGCTGCAGTGCCAAAGCCACCTAGGCAGTGCACGCTGCCTCCTCGCCTCTCGGCTCCTCGCGAGCAGCCCCGTCCGCTGACGAGCGGTGGCGGGGAAAAATCTAGGGAAAACATGCCTGTCCCCAACCGGACATGACGTCATTAAATATCACGTCACCTATGACGTCACGCGTATGACGTCATATTTCTTTGACCAATCAGCGTTTCCAGCCTGCCTACCCGCAAACGCTTGTCAAACGCTTGTCCCGTAGGAGGGCTTAGAGAGTCTCGTTGAATCTCGTTAAGTCTCGTACGGTGCCCGGATGTTCTCGTTTCAGAGCCCGGATGAGTGGAATTCAGTGCCCGGATGAGTGGATTTCAGTGCCCGGATGATGGCTCTCGGTCTCGGCGTGACGTCACCACAATGCCGACAACGGGAGCTAAAAGCATTTCATGGTTAAAACACAACTTAGTGAATGCAAGAAACCTGCGCAGGCCTGCAACGCGGTCCCACAGCAAAAGCGTCAAGGCGCTTCCCACGCAGGCGGCCGCTCCGCCCGCGTTCCTCGAAGCCTTGGCTGCTTTTCCGTCGTCCATCATCATCACTGTCTCTGCTGCTTGACCGCCCAACCATGTGTCCGCGCCCTTGGAGGCTAGAGTTTCTTTTGTGAAGCCATACTCATTCGCATACTGGCACAATTCTTCCTTAAACTGATTGTCTGAGTTCCGCAACTCGTAAAAACCATCTATACATAGCATTGCTACAGCAATTGTCCACATACTTCGACAGCCTCGTTTCGCTCGCTTAATCTCAGAACAACACGATCAACAAACTATTTGCGCGGCGATAAATGTGAGTACGCAAATGAGATCCCTTAGAAGAAAACTGTTCAGACCACTTTCAAATACAGGCACTTCTCTTTTTTTTTCTTTTCGCGAGGCCTCACCTACAGTGCCGCAAGCGGGGGTACCACTCCGGCAGCGCGAATGCTGCCTTTTAGGCATTGTTCGCGCGAGCATTGTGCGCGATGCTCTTGTTCAAACAGCGCAGTGTAGGCATCGTCTGGAAGCTCAATGTGCACTGTCAATTGATGCACACCGCTGGAGCGTAACTGCATTAACAACTGCGCAAGAGGTGGCATTGCAGATGACCAATTCGGTAGTTTCTTCGACATGACCTACTTCAGAGAACTTTTCTGAAGAAACTACATAAATTAGGACAGTTTCGTTTGGACTACACGTAGAATAGACATTAGTCTGTTACTTTACATTTTGGCATGTGCACTCGTTGAATTTTTGTGATCGGCGGCCTTTTAAATACATGAAAACTTAGTTATTTTGGGCACAAATATCTGTCGCTTATCGGAGCGCGCAGCATCAATATTTTCACCATTTGGGGAGGAAAATATAGTAGTGCAGTGTGCGCAGTTTAATCAACGTATCTTCATTAGTCCGTTTTTAATTGCCTTTCCAATTTTAAGATTTCTGTAATACAGAAAGAAATAGAGACGGACAGGGCAACGCACGCCCGCGCTAAGATAACGCTTGTCTGCGTCGTCCTATCTTACTTTAATGATTCCTTCGCGCTACTTTTTAATCATGAACGTCCACCAACTCGCCCAACTTTCGCCTTTACACAGCAACATGCCATTGGTATCTCCACGAAGTTTGACACGCCCATGCATGTAAACTTCCTGCGTCGAAAGTGAGAAACAAAAGCAAACTCAACCTAATCGGTAGCCTTTCTTTAGTAGCCTTACGTGAAATAACAAAACGATATCGGCTACCAGAAATGGCCAAGTACAGGCACGATCTATGACAAAGGTGATTTCCCTCTGCCGCGCTCAAACAATGGCCTTTTCAGCCGCGCGCGTAGGGGCCACGGACTAACCACCTTTCAGCTACAGGGGCTTAGGGAGAGGAAGCCAACCCACTCTTTGCCTTCGCTAGCGTCTTTCCGCCCTTTCGACAAGAGTAGAGGTCTTTGGTAGCGCTTGCAAAGCCCATAATTGCTGTCGACAACAGGCTGCAACAAGTACTGTCCCGCTCCCCCTATCGCTTCGAGTCCCGACTCTTCGGCTGTGCTCCTGTCTGGCTGCTTCCCAAGAAAAATCCCGCACACGCGTCTTTCTCTCCTGGAGTGTTCGGGGAATCCGCATATATCCACGATAGTTTCCCCTCAAGTCACGCGCAAGGAAGCTCGCACAGCGATTTGCCTTTTCTCTTGCCGTCTTTGACCCAGGACAGCGCAATTTGATTCTTCTCGCGAACTGACGGATTTTCATGGGCTTCTGACATGCATGCCTGGAAAATTCGTTTTTAATTTCCTGCCATTGCGGTCAGCTTTTGAAGCACCAGTGCCTGTCGCCTGGCCAGGAACCCTGTCCGCGAGTTACAGTTGCGCACCGCGGGAAAACTTCGGGTTCTACCGCCTTCCGCTCTTTGCTCACATCAGCAGCTGTGAGCACAAATGAATCGATTTCTCTGTTTGCCCTTCGCCTTTGTCCGTTTTCCTATTCTGCGCATAGACTGCTGAGCGTGTGTCCCCAGATCAGAACTAGCTTCTAGTTCTTCCATCGCACCTCGGAAACCTTCATCCGGTTCAAAACTAGCCACTTTGGCTTCGCAGCATTTCCAGCTCCACACAGCTGACAGACGGACCTTCAGCTTCCCGCGAGTTGTGCCGTTTGCTCCACTGAAGGTAATTCTCTTCCGCCTCGCCTGCTTATCAGCCGTCATGAGTCTTCAAAAGCCAGCTCGCTGAAGTAGCCACACCGCTTTCTGTTTCACTGATGCTCTAGTGACGCCTTGACTCGCAGCTGCCTCGACTCACACAGACTGAACGGTTCCGCTTTGTTTCTCTTCTGAAACCTGCACCTTTGGAGAAATCTCCCTTTTCGCGGGCTTGTAGGTTCGACGCCTGTAGCCATGGGCGTCCAGAGGGGGGGGGGGGGGGGGGGGGGGGGGGGAAGGGGGGGCGGCTGCACCCCCCTGGAAAATCACTCACTCGAACCGTGAGTGATGGCCGCACGCCAGGGGCGGTGGTGCGCTCAGCCAAAAGGGTAAAAGCAGCCCCGCTTCCACGCTTTGGGTCACATCTGCGAAATGCCGCGTCCGGGCGGGCGTCGTTCCGCCGTTTTCAAACCACGCCATCGTTAGCTCTACTAAAGGGCGACCTGTTGCAGACATACAGCGGCACCGGCGAGCATGTGTTTCGAGCCGTCTTGAGATGGGTGTCTGTTTCTTTGATCTCTAGAGAGATAGCGACACGGAGGCAGACAGTGCATAGGGCATCTTGTTTTCGCCTTCATACGCTGGCCACCGATGAATTCTTCAGAAGGGAAGGACAAATCAGCCGTGTCCACCCCCGCTTTGTCGGGGTGCTCAGTGGCAAGGGCGATCAGCCGGCGCCGCCGCCGCTCGCTGTCTCCTCCGATCCTCGGGAGAGCGCAGTTCGGTAGAAGCGCTGCTTTCAGAATCTTCGGCAAAGGGGATTAGCTGCTTTTGTTCACGACGACGCAGTCTCCAGAGGCGCCCCACACCAGCGTTCCTTAAGTCTTCTCCGAAAACCAGCCCCTTTGGTCAACGCAGCCCGATGGCGCCTGCCTGGCTCGCCTGTCCCCTCTGGCTGGGCCTCAAATCACAACAGCGCCCATGTACTGTGCGATGTCAGTGCGTGGTAAAACGACCCAGGTGGTCGACATTATCCGGAACTCTGTACTACTCCGTCCCTCATAGCTGGGGCTCTGAACCCCATAAAAACACAAAAACAAATTTTCCGACCGGAGTGGCGAGTCACGAGTGTCCCTTCCCCTCGGAAGTCGCGCGGCGTTCCTTTCACCCCCAGAGTGCGCATTCGGGGATATTGCGGCAAGTAAGCCCTTGCACGTGTGCGCGCCTCTGTGTTTGTGCTTCGGTGTTTATAGTGGCCGGTTGTCAACGAAGCTGAGAACAACCAAAACAGCGGACGAGAAAACGACGAGCGGCGAGCAGTGTGTGTGCGGTTGCTCGGCTGTGCGGATGCGCGAGCAAGATGGAGCGAGGTGTATGAAGCTGCGAGCGTGCATTTATCTTGTAAATAAGTTTTCGTTGTATATATAGTCATCTTTTGTTTTCGACGTACGCGTTCAACCGTTTTTCCAATCAATATGTATGATGAGTGTGCACCGAGAGCGTGTAATGAAGCACTGAAATGAATTTATCACCCGTGTAATTACGCAATTCGCCCAGAAAAATCCGAGGCGCCTACAGTTGCTTTTCAAGGAAGACTGACTGAGTGAGTGAGTGACTGTAGTTGCGTGTTTGTGAACATATATTGTGCTGTGTGCTGGTCATCAATCCGGGTGAGTCGAGAACCCGTATGCAGCAAGGCTGAGCACACTTCTCCACGAAGTGATAGTATCTTTTTGCATTTTTTATTAGTTTTAATGGTTTCTTCGTTGATAAGCTCCAATGTATCTCTCCTAGCCGCGCTTTAATTTGCGACGCGGTCTGTGCGCACGACGTCGTGATCTTGAACCGGGAAAAGTATGCGCACGACGCGACCTTAGCGCCCTCAGCCGCGACGGCGCGCGCGCTCGATGTCGGAATGCCGGCTCGGCCGCCGCGCTAGCAGACAAAACTAACGAAATGCGATGTATCGCGACTCACAGATATAGACGTGGAGAGTGCCTTTTCGGCGCATTCAGACTACTGAAATCGGCAGCCGGACGTACTGCTCGTTGCGGCGTCGTGTGGTGCTGCTGCATGCTCACGCTAGAGTTACTGTATATGCTACCAAAGGTAGCATGTATACGCTCCCTGCGGGAGCATATACAGGAACTCTAGCTCACGCTGGCGTTGCAGTCTGTGAATAAAGCGATGCGCGGTGGCAATTCTATTCCGCTTTATTTGAAGTCCTTTTACGGGGGTATCCGAATTGCTGACAGCGAGATTCGTGGCAGCGCACAACGCCGTGCTCGTGCCGTATCGCTCCGAATCAGAACTGACAACAGTAAAACCCCGACCCTAATCATCGTCGGGCTGACCCGCGCGCGGGAATCGATTTTCGGTTGGTGCTCCTGATCACATATAACAACAAAGTCTACGACATACGTCACATTAAGTTCTAGTACAGTCTAGCCCGGTTATAACGAAGTCGGCGAGAATCGGAAATCACTTCGCTATATCCGCTATTTCGTAATATGCGGACTACGAAAAAAATGCAAACATCGGCATACCGATTTACTGCCGCTGAAAGAAGTCGTCCAGCGTCCCCTGAACACGTTTCGCGAGTGCGGACTTCAGGATTGCGGCTTCCATACCATCCAACTGCGAACCAAAGATCTGGTCGAACTCCGGACTTCCGAGGTACATCCATAGCGTGTCAACAGCTGCGATGGCCGCTGCGGAGGTGACCGGCTTAGGGGCACAACTAGGATCGTGGCGCGTTTCGTCTTCAAAGACAGCACCTTTCTCTTCCCCGTTGAAGTGCTGGGGCTCGCGAGGCTCGACATTGCAAATAAATGGAGTCAGTTCCGAGAAAGGGGACAGCTAAGTAGGTCCGCTGAGGCGAAGCGGTCACGAAATAGAAAAAGAAGCGGAACAAGACAGGAAACCGTGATGGCGTCAATGCGGGCAGAAAACAAGTGACAATGGCGTCACGCGCGATCTCAGTAGCGTTCGCCGTGCTCCCAACCTGGAACAGTGCGACACTGCGCTCAGTTGTCCGTTCACCAGCTAGATCAAGTCGAATAACTCTGTACTTATAAACAGCATACAACGATCCGCGATAACGATAAAAATGAGCCACGCTTCCAACATGCACAATGCTGCCGCGCTTTCTCCCTGCCTTGCGCACCGCGCCACCGACATAAAACAAAGCGCGCGCTGCCACACCTCCTGCAGACTGCAGTCCAGCCGTGGCGCCAACTGCCTGGGAGAAATAGAGAACCGCGATTGGCCAAAACGGCCGCTCTCTGGACGTCATCGAAAAAAAAAAAATCGTCTCTGTTCTTTTTTACATTTTCCCCTGCGCGGCGTGCTCTACCGCTCTACGCCGTGACGCCATTCAAGGACGGCGCAACACGAGACCGGCGTGCCATGCGATGCAGTGAAGCAACCTTTCGCTCCGCAGGAGAGCAGACGACGCCACGAAAGGACGCCGTCAGCCGAATTTTGCTATATTTTCGCGGAAAAAATCGCCTCAAGGACGGAAAAATGTGTTGATTGGCAGATTATTTTTCGGTTCGTATTAAATCTCTTCGTTATATCCGCTGACGCGCTCTTATTTACTTCGTTAAAACCGGACCCAAAATGTATTGAAAATGCAAAAATGGGAATGGGAAATTGAAATCCCTTCGTTATAACCGCTATTTAGCTATAAGTGGCTTCGTTATAAACGGGCTAGACTGTAGTTCACAATGAAAAAGCATAGCCAGGCATGCGAGGAAACAGTGGTAAAGTTACGTAGAACTAGTTTTCCGGCAATTTATCAGAAGGAACGAATTATTTCTTTCCATTGAGTAAAGGAAGGTTTATGGTTGGTTTATGGGGTTTAGCGTCCCAAAGCGACTAAGGCTATGAGAGACGCCTTTAACGTGCACTGACATCGCACAGTACACGGGCCTCGAATTTCTCCTCCAAAGAAATTCAGCCGCCGCGGCCGGGATCGAACCCGCGTCTTTCGGGCCAGCAGCCGAGCACCATAGCCACTGAGCCACCGCGGCGGCGGTCCATTGAGTAAAAAAGCATTGAGTAAAAGTGCAGTGTGTGGCATAATATTGTAACCAAAACTCCCGTGCCCGGTGGGCCCAAACTCAATTTGCATGTATCCGGCTTTTTTAAGTCCGCCGCTACTGCGGCCGAATATGTTTGCAACGGAATATTGGGTGACTAGTAGATCTACCGCAGAGAGCCATGCAGATAGCCGCAGATAGATAACCATGCAAGCCGACGTACGCGTGACATTTTGCGGTGAAATTATCTGAAGTGACATCTCTTACAAAGCAGGAAGGAGCAAATCTCTCATCCAAATCTATCGCGGATGGCGAGCGAAAAAATGTGGGAAACAAAGCAACGTCGCGCGTAGGAGACCGTCTGGCGCTGGAGTCGGTTTGCGGATGCTGCTCGCTCCGGGTCACATATCATTACGGTACCGTCGTCAGATCTATGCGGGAACACTTGGACAGGGCAACGTACCACAAGGAAGCGGGGGAGCATATAACCACGACGCTGACCGCACCCGCGATTGATTAGTATCACCGGCATGAGCAGCGGTAGCGGCACACAACGCCGCGCCGTCCGGCCGCCGATTTCAGTAGCGTTTAGAGGGAGACTTCGGCACCGGGGGGGGGGGGGGGGGGAGGTTGCGTAGCCACCGCCGCTGCGCCGCCGCGGCGCTGAGGTCGCGTCGTGCGCATACTTTTCCCCGTTCAAGATCACGACGTCGTGCGCACAGATCGCGTCTTAATTTGCTGTTTGTAATTTTTCTTTCATGTGTGTATTTTACTTATTTTTATATATATATATATATAAATAAATAAATTCACTCCGCAAATAGTGCCTTTTTGCTACGAATATACCCCCCCCCCCCCTCCGGCGCCAACACCAATGGGGTCCCCCCCCTGCAAAAAATTCTGCGGACGCCCTTGCCTGTAGCAATTCAATTGAAAGGGCTTCACTCTTAATTACCCGACTTACGGTCTCCGTTGCCACTCCTACCTTCATCGGAGGGGAATCCTCGCAGTCGGGTCGCGTAGGCCCCTTCTCTGAATGCTCTCTATCGGCATTGCGGCTGCCTAGCTCGAACACGGCCTCGGATACTGCGGCTTTCCTTGGAGCACCTACCGGTCGGACGCGTTCTCTGCCGCTTCCCTCGTGGTGTCGCAATTAACCAACTCGCCTACAGTCACAGACTTTGTGGATATAATCTGAGAAGTAGCCTCACTCCATTTCTCCAAGATTTTGCCTTTCCCGATGTGGGCTGCCCTTCGCTGCATCTCAAGCTGGAGTTTAAGCCGCTTCACTTCTGCGTGTTACCTTTCTCTGTCCTGGTCATTTACCCAACGTTGCACATTTTCCCAAGCAATCTCACAATCATCCTCTTACTCCGTTTAAGGATTCTTGATTACCTGAATAATACTTTTTATCTAGAGCGACGCGCAACTCATCGCACAAGAACAACAGCCCTGCCCTCGACAACCTCGTCATGTCTGTGGTCGCTGCATTTAAATGCTGGTCTTGCTCGCTCATCGTGATTCTGAGCTACTGTACCCCTGTGCTACAGACATCCTATCAACCAGCAGTTAAAACATCAACGCAGAATTTGAAGCCTCGAGGATGCAAACCAAAAACCAACACTCACCCGCAGATGCTGCACCTTGTTACCCGGTTCATCTCACCGCCTGGCAACAGTGTTGGATGGGGGTTTCGGTGTAGCGGCTCGACAGAATCTTGGTCAAAATGACGCTCTTTACACCAGGACAGTAGGGCCGCTGAGTGAAGGAGTTGTGTGATGGTGAAAGAACACGACTGGGTTTATTTACGTACACCGCCAAGAGCGGAGAGTCGGCCGCACTCGCTGACGGCGGCCTGAAACGTTCACTTTTGCGCACAACACTTCCCCTCCCTTGTGGACACGCCTCCGTCACGTGTTTGAGGGTGAGGAGGATGCCATCGAAGCAGCGCAGACTGCGGTAGGATCGCATGTGATAATCTCTCGGCACTCGTGGCGGCCCTCGTGTTGCCGACACCTGTTCGTCATCACCCGACGCGCGAGGAGGCACGCCAAAGGAGAACCACCGGGAACGAGACCCTGATCGCTGCGGCGGCGCTCGGCACGTGAGGAGACACCGGAAATTGGGCCCTTTCCTGCTCGATCTTAACTGGTCGAAGACGGCCGCACTCCGGTGGGGCAAAGCACGGTAATTGGAACCACATGACGTATGTGTCCTCTCCGTGTCTCTGTGTGGTGGTTCATTGCGTCAAGCTGGCTGCTTCCACAGGATACTTGCTGAGTAAACGTAAAGCGCGGTAAACACATGGACGTAAGAAAGACGACGGACGAGCGCAAACTTCCAACTAAATTTTATTACAAAGAGAGGTAAGAATATATAGCGACATGAAAAGGTAACAAAAAAGACACCATCACAAATAGCGTACAATGCGAAATGAAAGTCATTCTCGTAGTTTATTCTGAGATACATAACCTACTTTTTTCGGAAATGCGACTGATGGTGCACTTACGCAGCCACTCTATGTCCTGTCCATCTCCATAGATTCCGATGGCTGTCAACACAGAATGTGCGAAATCCGGAGCACAGTGGCTGCCACCCTCGAAGTCACAGTCGCGGCAATGAACTGAAAGTGTTCCACGCATCTCACGCACACTGTTGGCATGCTCTCGCAGACGTTCGTACTCAAATCGTCCGCTCTGGCCCACGGAGAAACAGCCGCATGACAACGGTACCTCATAGACGATACCCTCAACACATGTAGTAAACATACTTGTTGGCATGTCGTGTCTCGCAGCCTACATTTTCACTTTCTGAAGGGCTCGTCAGCCTGCAAAGCCTTCTTAGTTTTTGAGGTGCTGACAGGACGACTTTTACGTTCACTCTCCATGTTATCTTGATGATATTGTGAGACAAAGAATGGTTGTATGGCAAGGCTACAACACTTTTTTCTGTTTTTTTTTTTATCACGCTGTCACTGTCGACCATCTGTTTTTTGAAGATGCCCTCAGCTACAGCACAAAACAGATTGTTGGTATAGCCGCTCGACTTCTAATCTGCCTTGAGACACATTCGTTAATCAAGTGAGGCAAGACTTTCCAAGGACATTCGAAAGGCTGGTCTGCATGATGCGCCCTTTTTACGAGCTTCGTCGTCTTTCTTACATGTGTTTACCGCAGTTTACGTTTACTACCGATCACAAACTAGCCCGCACCCGCACCGCTGTTATCAACAGTAAGAAGGCGAGGTGGCGTTGTGCTTAGCTGTACCTTGCCCCAGTAGCGTTGCGGTTCCGCGTTGCAGACCGTGTGCCCAGCGGCGTCACGACGGAGGTGAGGTGCGCAGCCGGGTGCAAAGCTCAAGGGGGTGCAGCTCCAGCAGAGGAGGAGGATGGGCGGGAGCAGTGACCGTGGCGGGCACGCTGCGCTTCCCGAAGCGCCTTATTTAGCTCGGAATGAACTGAAGAGTTAAATTCCGAAACTCGCAGCCTTCTGTAGCTACAGTCCGAGAACGCACTTTTCGTCGAAATAACTTGCCTGCGGATACACCTCAAAAAAGGCATTGACCTCAAAGAGGCCAAGCATTGTTTCGCATAGTACTTCGTCACATTCATAACTCAGTGGGAATTTATTGCCTAACAGCGCCTTTTCACACGACCTGTAAATATTTCTGCCACCATTAGAGGGGGGGGGGGGAGGCATGCTGTACTTTGAAAACTACGAAAAACTTCTTGACATCAAAATGCAACAACGTTGAAAAACAATCTGCATCTTTGCGTTGTGTTGTGTTAGTGTCGCATAAGCATCTAAGGCTATCATGCGCCAAACACAAGGTATTGAAAATTCTTTTGTGCGGGATTTTATAAAAAGTGTAAAACAATGGTGGTTTAAAGCACCGCAAAAGTTTTGTGAGGCCTAACGTACCGAAGCTACAAAAGGGTACACATGGCACTATAACATCGCACACCGCAAGGGCGTTTTTGTATTTCGGCTTCATCGAAATGCAGCCGCCACGAACGATATCGAACCCGCGACCTTGAGATCAGCAGCCGAACGCCAAAGCCAGTGAGCCACCGTGGCAGGGTGTTTTCGCATTTAAAAAAGATCTTTTTTTCTGCCATACACAATCCGAGAAAGTGAATTCGTTTACCAAGTGCCCCCCCCCCCCCCTCCCCATCCATTCGTTCTTGATGAGGGTAATCAGCGGAGAGTTCAATTATCAAATTTTCTACCGTAATATGGAACCAAAATTTGCGGAGATAATTACAGCTTACTGCATATCAATGTAATGCTCTTGACATTAACAAATTAATTCCACTTCGCCGTTGCGGTTGCCATCACAACGGAAGGAAACTTTTCGTTGCCGCAGGGAGCCTGTTACCAATCCTTTGACAGCAATACGATAAGGAAATCGCCGCCCGCGCCGAAATTTCTTCGGGTTATGAAGGACATAAAATCCGTGGAGCCCAGGTCTGAACTGCGGGGTGAATGGTAAACCTCCATGGTGCGCGTTCCAAGATATCAACTTGTGATTTCCGAGCCATGTAATCTGGCGAATTGTGAATTATTTTATTTTTGTCGTCGACGTTATCAAAACCGTGTGACCATATGATTAACAAGAGCTTCAGTGAACAAGCTGAGAGACTAAGGGAAGCAGGTACAAAAAACGCTGGAGATGCCTTTTAAGTTGTCGCATGTTTCTGTGCGGCATCACTCCGCCTTATCATAAAAAGGTACGGTACGAAAAAACAAAACGGAAAGGTTAAATTATATCTTTGAAGAGGAGGCCGCCGCGGTTGCTCAGTGGTTATGGCGCCCGGCAGCTGACCCGAAAGACGCGGGTTCGATACCGGCCGTGGCGGTCGAATTTCGATGGAAGCGAAATCCTAGAGGTCCGTGTACGATGCGATGTCAGTGACCGTTAAAGAACCCCACGTGATCGAAATTTCCGGAGTCCTTCACTACGGCGTCCCTCATAGCCTGAGTCGCTATGAGACGTTAAACCCCCATAAGCCATAAGCCTTTGATGACGAGGAAACTTTTGCGAGCACAGACTTTGAAAAACGATGCTGCTAACCAGTGCTAAAGCGTTGCCGGACCTGATAACTCAGTCGCCCATATCGCCTCACTGCAGTGCAGTGACACGCAAGAAATCCTGGAACTGAGTGCCCAAGTTCCAGTTTACGAGAAATAATTGCCGAACGAATACATACAAAGATTTCTCGTAATACGCGGCTAATTTTTATCGACTGAAGGCTAAGCTAACTGGGCTCCCAGCCGCCGCAGTGGACTTGCAAGGAGGCATGAAAATGGTGGGATCACACACACACACACACACACACACACACACACACACACACACACACACACACACACACACACACACACACACACGCGCGCGCGGGTACAAAAAAGCCGGTAAAGAGAAAGGCTAATTCAAGGTGTTGCGGGTATTAAAAAGGGCTGTCCACCATGCAGGCAGTCGCAGACGCCTTAAACACGAATGGCGTGTGTGTCTTCGGCAGTGCTTGTGTGAGCGGTGCCGTTCGCTTCAGCCGCCCAAATTTGTTTCAACGCTCGACAGTGTGCGCGTGGCTCGTGTGTACTCGCCTGGAAATGCCCGCGCTTGGAAGACGCGATTGACTCCATGTAGCATCGCAGCGCAGCCGCACGTCTGATCCGGTGTCTCGGCAGTCGGCTGCGGGAGGTAACTTCTGCAGCAAGATCGTGCTTGCAGAGGGATGGAGACCTTGAGATCTTTTCCCGAGGGCCTTCTGCACCGCTTTGCCATTGAGAGCCCGTGCTTGACGAGTGAAGAAATGCTCGCCACTACAGGTACGGCAGAGGACGCCGACGCTCATCCAGAGCAGCCGCCGCCGGCTACGCAGCAGCAGGACACGCTGCAGTGGCTCCGCAATGACGACGCCTTGCCTCTAAGCATATCCATTTTCCTCAGGTTGGTGCTTTGCGGACGGACCTACGTATATTAAAAAAAAGAAAAGAATTAGAAACAACATTTTTTTTTCATTTTATTTGCACTACAATTTTGTGCGATTTTTTTGTTGAAAAATAAATGGCGAACGATGCTCTTCTCCTTCAAATGGTTAACCTCATAAGTAGCACAATTCGTAAATATTCACGCTGGTTGTAAGGTATCGGTAGTGCACGCGGGGTCATTGGGGCCGGTCGTTCTTTCTCAGCACCCCGTTGCTGCCGTCTTAGTGGACCCCCCCCCCCCCCCCCCTCCGCGACGGGACGGGACGGAGGGGTGCGCTCGAAGCGAAGAATGACATTTCTTGGAACGATGCGCGCGCGCGCGCGCGCAGGCGCCGGGCCGCTAGGGCGTCCATCGCCCTTTGGGGCTGATTCGCGTCGGCTAGGCAAAAGAGCGGTGGCAGCTTGAGACTGAAGAGCCACCACACGACGACACCCCCCCCTCAAGAGACACCAGCCGAGACACAAGCTCGCGACGAACGTCTCGTTCGAAAAGTCTACAGAATTCCTGAGGATTAAGCACTGCCGGACGGAACGGCGTCAGGGCGCCGTTGACGAGGGGGGCAGTAGAGATGTAGCCGCGAGCGGCGAAGGCCCGAGTTGGGTGACGCTACGGGTACCGGAGAGCCGCCGACTAAACAGCCTTGGGAAGCCTTGGAATGCGTTCTGCAGAAAATCCGGCCTCCTTATCGTCATCTTTTTCAGCGAAAAATGACCGCAGAAGCAACTCAGGTTGGCCACATTGGTCACCACCTTGTGGCGTCATGAGAATCTGCCCGCCGGATTCTGAGAAAACTGGCCACCGTGGCAGGTGGCAGCCAATGAAAGGTCGAGAAAGGCATCTTGGCAAGACCAACCCTGGTCTTCAATTTCAACCGATGGCAGCACCTTCCACCGCAGGACATTAGCGCATCGTTTAGCCGCGGCATCAGTGCGCCAGGATTGGAATGAGAACTGCCAGAGATCAGTGAATGTATGGAGAATGACCCATTACGCATTTATGAGCGGTAACACATTAACGCTATCGCTTCGCTACCTTAAAGAGTAGCTCTTGTGTCCTCTGTAATTGTATTGTCTTTGTCTTCTCCACAACCGAGCGCGTTGTTCGATGACAGTCGCGACTAGCTTCGGCTTTCTGTCCGGTCATGAGATCTGGTGGCGCCACCCCCTCCGCCATCGTCATCGCCGCTCAACCCACAAATGGGCTGGTAGCAGTTTCGCCGAAAAATGCTGCGACAACAGGCGTCTTCTGTCTTCTGAGTCAAATAGAAAAATAAAGGAGCACGCTTCAGCTTCGCCATAAAGGTGGCGGTTCCACTGCCGCCATCTTGCGAGTAGTTCAGATTCTGCCACCAGGCTACGACACTGATCCATGACTGGGAAAGTGTCTACCCGTTTTGCCCCTGAGCGACCCGAGACTGGTTCCGGTTGAGATGTTGAGATGTGTTTCCGGTCCTTTGTTGACCCGCGCGCTGCGTGAAGACTTTTCTTTTGTTGCTGCGCCTGCCTTCAGAGGGTTACAGATGAACCATGGCAAACCCGGCTGCTTGTCCCCGTCGTGCGTGGGGGGAGGTGTTGGCTGGGGGGATTCGGCATGCTTCTTTCTCTGCCTGCCCCTTGCTGGTTTTTCCACAACCACACGCGGTAGCCTTCTGCGGCTATGTAGCCAAGGCTAAGCATAGAGGGAAGAAGGGCCTTGCCGTCGCGAGTGGGGCTTCCTTTGTTCGGGTTATGGTTGTGGAAGGGTGAAGGGAAAAGTTGGAGAGCTGGGACAAAGAGGGTACCGTCTTTGCCCAAACGGCATCGGAGGGAGGATTTTCTTTGTTCGGGACAAGGATGCGCGGCAGGGGAACAAAGGACCGCTTCCCTCCCTCTCTTGTTTAGCCTTGCCTGCATAGCCACAGAGAGCTGTGCGGTCGACGTTACTGTCTGGAGGGCCTCATTTGAGGGTATGTGCCGCTACGTCCTTGCGTTGTACCCGACTATAGACTTTTCTATTTTCAATGTCGATACATATATTAGTGTTGGCAAAGGAAAAGAAAGAAAGAAAAATAATGCTGCCCAGCACGCAGTAAGCGAAAAGGGAAAGCGGACGACAAAAATAGAAAGGTGTGACATCATGCAAATTATATATGCTTTTTTATGTCCCAGGTATATACTTCTGGCGTTTTTTTTGTTTTTTTGCAATGAACCTTGTAGTTGAAGTCGGTGCCTTTCTTGTGTTCTTCTTTCTGCCCTCGTCTTTTGCGCGTACAATCACTTCGTCCCTGTTGATGCGTAGTAATATTAGTAGTAGTCGTAACACTCCTTATCTAGAGTGTAACCTGCCAACTCGAGCGCTGAAAAAAAAATATTTTCTATCAAATAATGTTACATCTATGATAACACAACTGTAACAAAGACAGCTAGACAACTTCAGACAACGCTCGACGGATGCCTGTCCAACCATAGAATCTAGGGTTGGTGAAGAACAAGGTTTAGAGAAGTGGGCAAATGTCAATTTCTGTTTACCGCTGAGATTAATCGATATTGCACAAGAGACGTGAAATTGCTACCGAGAGGGTTACCACCACAGCGTGTCGGAATAAAAAATATTCGTCGTACATGCGGCGGCATCTTGCAACCAATTCGGGACGGTCAGTTTGAACAGAATTTTGCCAAGGTTTACAAAAATGCAGTATAGATGCATATCATTCACGAAGCGGACTAAGTCTAAACACTGTACGAGGAAGGGGGGGAGGGGGGAGAAACGTTGTCAAAAAAGGGGCCGGCTATAAAGGGATAGTTCTGTAGGCACTTAGGGCGTCCCCCTCCCCTCTCCCGTTTGGATCCTGAACTGTGTGCTCTTATTTATGTTAGACGTACACCACCCGTCAAAAGTATACGGCCCAAGGGGTTTGCTTGTGAGGCCTGCTGCGTGCCTCGTTATGCATGCTCAGCGACCGTGACCTCTCGAGAGAGGAATAGCATCGCTTCCTCAACCCTCCCAATCTTTGGAGTGCTAGATGTGCTAGGGAGCCCCACTAAACAGCTTAGAAGCGAACCCCTGGGGCTGTATACTTTTGACGGGGACTGTACGTCTTTCTTCTTGCATCTTCATCATCAGCCTGACTACACCCACTGCAAGGCAGTGGGTGTAGTCATCTTCTTGCATCTAGTTTGCCTTATTTGGTTGCTTACTGCCTCTAGAATTTTCCATCGCGTGCTGAAATGTATATCTTACTCGCCTTGCGTCGATTTGCCCTGATTTGGGGTTGGTCAAAGATAGAAAAAGCGTGCGTGCGTGTGTGCGCGTTCACGCACGCGTACCTGGAAATTGAAGCGACAGCTGTTATTTTCACACCGTCTGTTGTCAGGCAACTATAACGTCCTTCTAATCATTTTTTGATATTTTTTTTCCCGCGATATTTTATTTGACACTGAAATGCGATGTCAAGAGCGGCACGCTATGGAAGAACGTTGGCAGCTGCTTCCTTGTCTTGCTTCAGCTTCCCGTAATAATGCACGCGCTAAAAGCAGAGTGCATACCTTTGTAGTTTTCGAACCAATATATTGGGCGGACTACTGTCCATTATTTCAATGTAACCGGAGTGTATTGTCATATTTATTGCACAGGGAACACGCAAGAAACGTGTGTAGTACAGTCATGAAATTTATGAGCGTGAACACGGGAGCGCATGGCAAGTATCCTCAAGACCTACTTGTGGCGACACGCGCCGGCTGCTTTCATGAACGTGGTGGAAAGGGCTATGCCGCCTTGCCTGCTTCCAGCAAGAAGAAGGACACACCTCCCTTTCCACTTTGTTTATGAAGGCGACCGCCGCGTATCGACAAGAGTAGGGCTCGAGGCTATCTGCCACGCGCTGCTGTGTTCACGCTCAACAATTTCATGACTGCACTTTCGTGTTGAGCCCGCCCTTTGGTTTCATGGGTTAGTAGCAAATCATTTTGAGATGGGCCAGTTGCCATGCATTCACACATTCGCAGCAAAATAATTCGCTTCTGATTTTTATTCCATACAACACCGTCCATTGCGTGCGAAGCAGTTCTTTTCAGCAAATACTGAATGATTAGACGCGCCGACCAGATCGCATTCTGTCGGATCTGGAATGCGCCAATTTTTCAATTAATTTATCAAGTAAAAAGAAGGCGAAAGCAATTACATGCACATTTTTTACTGGTCGAACCAGTTAGTTTACTGTAGACGGCATGCACTTTCATCGTAGTGGTTATTCGGCTCCCCATGGTAATTCATGAATAGGCAAATAGATGTCACAGAGGTAAGGTAAGTGGTTTTATTGCATGATAAATGGAAGGGAAAAGATTGTTGCTAGCCCCGGCAACTGCCACTGCTGCTGGAAGCACCTGAGCTGGGGCAGCGGAAAAAAAGGATAGCAGGCAGTGTCTAGAAGTGAAATGAAAGCGGTGAGGGGATAGTAGAAAGGTCAGGGGGAGAGGTACACTGGCAATAAATCTATTTACATATTAACATAATAACATATATACAGGTCGCACGCACGTGAAGGTCTTGTAGAGCACAGTGCAAACACACGCGCACGACATAAAACCAATACAGCTGGAGTGGGGGCGTCCAGCTGTTCATCGTCCAAGGTAGCACACGCGGAGCGTTCCCCGTCTGTTTGAGGAATGCACAGAGGCTCACCACTGTTCGCTCGAGGACGCGCGCACTGCCCTGCGGCCACAACAGCATCGTGAGAGCGTCTGGGAGAATGCCCGGAGCCCTGTAGGCTGCGAGCATGTCACGACGAGCATCGGCGAACGCGGTAGAGCGAAAGAGCAGGGGCTCTAGAGTTTCCGCCGCACCGCATCCGTCACAGAGGGCAGGGCATGTCAAGAGGCAAGGCAGTCATTCTAGCTGCTGGGCTGACTGCTGGTTACCTCAGGCAGTGCTTTCTTTTTTGCTTTTTCCCTGGCCTCTACAGCAATCCTGTTCCAGTCTGGGCGGCGCACTTCCATGGAGCGAGCAACGCGGGAGTCTACAATTTCTGGAAGAAGGCAGTCTCTATAAAAACGTACCAGAAATGGCTTCATTTTCGTTGCCCAGAAATTGTCATCTCGGCGTACCTCTTGCACGTGTATTCCCTTTGTTGTATACACTACGAAGTCACAGATATTCCTTCTGGTGACATGAAGCTGGCCCTGCACTTGGTAAGAATATCTGTGCGATCGTCTAAGCACTGGATCGCCTTCCTTTTGCTTCTTCTCTGAGAACTTTCGCGCTGCTTCCAGGGGCTCACCTTCCTTTGCAGTTAACGGGCATTTCACCTCTACAATTCGGTCCTCGTCAACCACCCCGTCAGGTGACGCTGCCATGCTCAAGGTCAACAAACAGCCCGCATGGTTGAACAACTCTGTTCATCTGTGCTCCGTATAACTGGAGTGCAACGCTCTCATGCTGCTTGCCGTGCTCCGTGGCAGAATTTGTGAAGCTCTTTGGATGAAGCAGGGCCTTTACCAGTGCGTCACAGGGTGTGCAGTCCCTTCTTATGCAGACAGCGTGGAAATTTGAAGCAGTGAGGCGGAGCCTCCTTTGCTCGAACCAATTCGAATTGTCTGCCTGTCCCCGTGTTTGCGCCTCAATCTGTTCGCATAGTTCCTTATCAACTTGGAGCTCCTGTAGCTGCCTTTCTGCTTTCTCAGCTAACTCATCAGGTGGCATGTCTGGCTTCATGCAATTGGCCCCATAGTGAGGTGATGAGGTGCAAGCGGCACGGATCTTCCGGTCATGCTGGCTGTCAAAAAGTCTTTTCCTAGGCAATCGCCGGTCTTTTGCAGCCATTTTCCTGTTAGCATACTTCTTGTAGACAGCACCGGGGCTCTCGCGAATCATTGCTTTGCTAGTTTTTGCGTGCCACTGGGGCCCCAGCTGGAAGCTTAGCCCAGCAGCTTGGCAGCGATGCTCATAGGAACCCTTCTGGCACCGGTTGATCTGCTTGCCGCCACAAAGCTTAGCAACAAGAGACATGAGGGCTTCCGCAAGGTTGCTTGTGTCATCATTGATGAGACGGTCAGCTTTTTCCGCAATACTGTTGGCTGCAGTCATTATCTTTGTTTTCAGCATGGTAGGAAGCGTCCCGTATAAGTCTTCACCCTTGGTGCGGTCACAGAAATAACTTTTGCAGCCATCATGACACCCAAACACATGTTTTGGGCCATTTCTCAAGTCAGTGGCCAAATCACGAACAAGCTGTCTTTCATCAGCAGGATCCTCTCGTAACATTTCGGCATAGTGACTGACAGCCTTGTGCGCACCGTTCTTTATGCGCTTTACCGTATTTACTCGCATAATAGGCACACTTTTTTTTCCAGAAAATCCGGCTCAAAGTTCGGGGTGCGCCTATTACGCGGGGTAAAATTTCCGGAAATTTTTCGACTCTCAAAATTGAACACACCGCGTAAACGCACTCGTGTACGGGCCGCACCCCGTTTTCCCGAAGAAAATATTAAAAAAAAAAGATCCGTGTAAGGGCCGCACCGAAACTTTCCACTATCCACGCGGGAATAGCCTTTGGAATGCACGCGCCGAGGCCTCTGCGATCGGCTCCGGCTACGCGCAACGGGCGCTTGATCGTGGAGGCCACACACGCGCACAGGAGCTTCCAGACGCCACCGTCCTGAGTCACCCGCGCAGCGACGGCGGCGGCGCGCCAGCTGTGCGCCTTGTGATGTCGCTGCTCCTCGCGCATGCGCAGTATGGACTTTCTTCAGCTCCTCGAAATGGCTCGGCGACTCGTGTAGTGTTGCTTTCGAAGCAAAACTTTATTGAGTAGAACGCGATTGTTATCGGGTGCCGTTTCAAAGTTCGCATACTCATAATTACTCATGTACGCATCAGTGCACAAAGACACTTTACGAAGTCACAGACCACAACGCATTCACTAAGTTCATTTTTAAGAGCGTTCGCTCGTCTACATCGCGTTTCTCGATTTCTTGAGGTCTGCTACCACCTCCCTTCGGTGTGAAATATTGTGTCCGAGGAATTTAAGAGGACGGCACTGTTGTGAACGTGAATTTCTAACACCGGAACGCTCCCAGTGTTGCGCGTTCGGCCGACAAGCCGGAGCAATGAAGAGACGGGGGGTTAAGGAGCAGCGTGAAAAAGGTATATGTATTTACATATTTACAAGTAGCGAGAAGCACGATACATGGCACGATGTATCTCAACAGGAAAAAGACACCGACACAGGAGACGGGAGCCCTTAAATAGAGTCGGCACAGACTCCCGCCCCTTTTTGTCCAATCAGGAGCGTCCTGTTGGCTGATTGGCCGGCAAGGCTTGAACGCCAACCCGGGTAGCGTTCCCGTAGCTGTCCGGCCCGAACGCACAACGCGCTCCACGATGACGACGCGCAGGCTCGGAGAGACGCCGGCTTGGACGCCGTCCTTGGGGAGCGTCTCTGTAGCTCACCGGCCGAACGCGCAACACTGGGAGCGTTCCGGTGTTAGAAATTCACGTTCACAACAGCTCGCCCCCGCCCGGAAAATCGTGCACGAAGGGAAGAGGTCCGCAGCCACTTCGCGAAGTGCCGAGGTCGGGGCTTAGTCTTTGTCCGCCGGCCGTCATCGGCTCGCCAACCGGTCTCGTCAGGTCTGGAAGGGAGGTGGTCTGGACCGAACACAACAGCAGCCAGCAAATGCCCTTCCATCTCCCCAGAGATCTGCCAGGCTTCTATACTACCAATACTTTCGCTGACAGGCGACAGGTTCAATCGCGAGTGCACTGTCGCATCACAGACTTCTTCGCGAGTAGAAAAATAAGACTACAAAACAGAAAAAAAAATTAACAGCCCATCCAAATCCCTTCTATTCCTTTCCCTTTTTAGAAGCATCGGCTTAAGCCATCTGCGTTGGCGTTTGCCTTTCCTTTTTTGTACTGAACCTCGAAGCTGAATTGCTGCAGAGCAAGGCTCCAGCGCAGGAGGCGACCATTTTTGCCCGACATGCGTTCTAGCCAGGTTAGAGGACAGTGGTTCGTTTGTACGATGAACTTCGTACCAGACACGTAGCAGGCAAGTTTTTGTATCACCCACACCAGGCACGCGCATTCCTTTTCAGAAGCTCTGTATGCTTCTTCCCTGGCAGTGAGCTTCCTGCTTACATAAAGGATTGGGTGTTCGTTCCCTTGATCATCGGTCTGGCAAAGCACAGCACCCATTCCCCTGTTGCTCGCGTCACACTGGATTATGAACTGTTTTGTATAATCCGGGGTCTTTAACACGGGATCCTTCCTCAGGGATTCCTTTAGAGTTAGAAAGGACTTTTCTTTCACGCAGTTCCAGGCGACGCGCTCTGGTTCAGTTTTGCGTAAAGCGTTGGTGAGAGCGCTAGCGATGTCCGAGTACCACGGGATGTATTGCGGGTAGTACCCTACAAGACTGAGAAAGGCTCTCACATCATCCTTTGTTTTCGGTGGAGGGCACGTTGAAATGGCGAGCAGCTTTACCTCAGAGCTACGCATGTCTGTCTCCCTGCGATTGTCTCTCCATTTTCTACGGGAGGAACAAGACGAGAACGATTTGCTTTCTCTTGCGGTCTTGTCCCTTTCCTTACGCCTTGCGCGCCAGACGCGACTTTCCATTTCGCGTGCGTAACGCTTCCGGTGGAACCGTCCTTTCTTTTTCTTTGTTCGTGGTGGCAAGTGACACCTTTCAGAAGTGTTTATTTTCTTGCGCACCCTTCCTTTTCGCTCGGTGTGAGGTTCGCACCTATCCGGTCTTTTGATTTTGCGTCTACTAAATGGAGCTATCTTAGCTCGGGGCTTTCTATGGCGATACCTATGCTTGTCCTGATAGCGACAAAACAACAGCCCCTTTCTTTTTAGCAGCGTGACACTCTTCAGCCGCGCCCTGCGCGGTCGCAGACCGACAGTAGCTTTAGCAAAACCGAAGGTCTTAAGTGCGCGTTGACCCCTGCGAGCTCCAGACGCCGCGCAACAATGATTCGTACCGCCCTCGGCCGCGCGTCTCCGACACCTGAGCAGTACTTTAAAAGTTGAATGCGAAGGGGGAAATATCGAATACGAAAAAAATGCCAGGGTGCCTTCCTTTCTCAGTTCCTGAACACCCTTCCTTTCCTTTTTTTCCCAGGCGCGCGTTCTGCTGCGTTCTTTCACGCGGTGGCAGTGCGCGCTTGTTAGTGGCCCACTGCGCGTTCCACTCCTCGTGCAAAAACTTCTGCAGTGTCGCCACAATGGGGCAGGTGGCTTTCGCGTTCTTTGAAACCATCTAGTCAATTTGGCCTGCGTGCGGTGCCTATCGCATCTGGAGTGCCGTGGTGAAAGTCTTGCATGATTACATTGTCGACGTGCCTTCACCCTTATGACGTTTTTGGCCCGTCCTTTGTCCTTTCTCTGTGGGCTACCCCTTGGCTTGGCTCTCCTTGCGCGAGGCCGCTTTCCGGAAACTGCTCTAGATGTTCTTTCTTGCACACCTCCCGTTATCGTGGTGCCTTCATCCTCCATATCTGCTTTTTGACTAAGCATCGAGCCGCCTTTCCCATCTGAATTTAAACTATCGGCTCGCGCTTTCGATGAATCACGGCACGTCGTAACCTCAAATTGTTCCGACTGCACTTTACTTTCCGCTGAGTCTAGCAACCTGCTCTCCTGAGGATTGCTATCCGACCCCATGAAACTAAGTACCTGGCCCGCAACTCTATCTGAACCACTCCCTTTGGATAACGTTGCGTTCTGGCCTGGCGTTTCAGCGACGCACTCAGGTGACTCACAGTCACTCTGATTACAGCAAAGCGCCTCCAATAATTGGCTACTGTTGCTCACCAGCCGCATCGAAGGAGCGTCTCCTTTCAATCCTTCACTGCGCTGGCCTGTGAGCTCACTACTCTCTTCCTGAGAGATAACAACTGACTCACTGTTAAAAGCAGCATCTGCTTCTGGGTTTAAACCTTCCCTGCCGTTACTTCCCTGAGCAACGGTTGTGTCCTCAGCTGACCAAGCGGGGTTCCTAGGCTGGTCGCTGACACACAGATGGGAGCGCTGCCCCCTTTTATCACTTCGGACTTTAGCGTCCGCCTCTCCTTTTGGACGGTCGTCCCCTTTTACTGCTCCGGCATTCTTAAAAACTGGCTTCGCGCCTGTTTCGTCTGCTCTATGCCTAGCGGGGTACCGTTGCTTGTACCTGTTGCTTGTGCCACGACTTTCAAGCAACACGCGGCGTGACGCATACTCTTCCGCGAGTTCAGCAGCCTTCTCAACAGTGTTTACCTCGGCCCTGTCGAGAATCCACCAACGCATTCGATCCGGAATTGTGTCATAAAACTGCTATAGACACATGCATTCCACGATCTTCCCTGCGTCCGCGTGAACGCCTGCGCTCTTTAACCATTCCACTAAGTTTGTTTTCAAGTTATAACCAAACTCGAGGTAAGATTCTTCTTTAGACTTAGCGGCGTTTCTGAAACGCTGTCGAAAAGCCTCGGCAGACAGGCGGTACTTCTTTAGGAGGCTTGCCTTCACGGCCTCATAGTCCTCCGATTCTTCCGCACTCAGTCTCCCGATCGCGTCCGCTACCTTACACGGCAACAGGCTCAATAGTTGCTGTGGCCACCCATCTTTCCCAAGATTGTTTTTTTGGCATGTCCTTTCAAAGTTCACCAAAAAAATACCAATGTCCTCGCCTGGCTGGAAGGGTTGCATGAAATCTTTAATTTTGATTGTTTCCCTTCCTCCTGGGCTGGGGTATGGTGGCGGAGCGACGCCGGCTTCGGCTCTTTTCGACTCCGCGTAAAGTTTCTTTAGGTCAATTTCCTGCTGTCGGCGTGCTAACTCGAGCTCCTTCTCTCGAAGCTGAAGCTCTCGATCGCGTTGCTTCTGTTCCAGCTCCCGCTGTTCCTTCTCAGCTGCTTCCCTTTCCTTCTCAGCCGCTTCCCTTTCCTTCTCAGCCGCTTCCCGTTTCTCTTCAGCTGCTTTCCTTTCCTTAATCAATTCCCATGTCTCGATAAGCTCTTCATCGTCCGCACCGCAAGATATTATTGCCTCTATGATTTGCGGTTTCCGCACGGCCTTCCCAAGTTCAACCCCTAATTCTTTGCTGATCAAAATTAGATCCGGCTTTTGCAAAGATTTCAGGTCCATGATGCGCTCAGACACTCGACCGGTCCCCTATCTCTTCTTAGCAATGCGTAACACAATCAGTACTCACAGCACTGCCAAAGAAAGCCTGCCAGCATTGACGCTAAATTCAAAAGCCTGGCAAAATACCTCAGGGAAGAAAGGTCGGACACTCACAGAGCCACGATCATGGGGTCCACCAACGTGGGAGCTCTTGCAACTGCGAACGCTGCTAGGCGATGCGAAGAGCTGACTTCGATCCCACCGCTGCCACCAGTTGTTGAGACGCGGGCTCTCAGTTGCCGTCGGGACGCGGGTCCGCTGTCGCCGACAAGCCGGAGCAATGAAGAGACGGGGGGTTAAGGAGCAGCGTGAAAAAGGTATATGTATTTACATATTTACAAGTAGCGAGAAGCACGATACATGGCACGATGTATCTCAACAGGAAAAAGACACCGACACAGGAGACGGGAGCCCTTAAATAGAGTCGGCACAGACTCCCGCCCCTTTTTGTCCAATCAGGAGCGTCCTGTTGGCTGATTGGCCGGCAAGGCTTGAACGCCAACCCGGGTAGCGTTCCCGTAGCTGTCCGGCCCGAACGCACAACGCGCTCCACGATGACGACGCGCAGGCTCGGAGAGACGCCGGCTTGGACGCCGTCCTTGGGGAGCGTCTCTGTAGCTCACCGGCCGAACGCGCAACACTGGGAGCGTTCCGGTGTTAGAAATTCACGTTCACAACAGCACCCATAGTAAATCAACATAGTAACCCAATTGGTGATTTATTGGTGACGTCATTCGAATATCCGATTGGTGACGTCACTTGTTTTGTGGCGTCATAATTAACTTGTCACGACTATGTTAAATCACTTTACACTCAGTAATTAATGAGGGATCATAAAACGAATTAGATACTTGGAATCCTCTACATGAGTAGAACATGTTAGACACCAAACTTGAGTAATAAGTTAATATTTTGTTATGGTTGTGCTTATATTTACTAGCTTATAATTCACCAACCGATAACGTCGTGATCTAACTAATGGATATTCGAAACGGGCTCAACGAGTAGGACGTGTTAGACACTAGTATTGTCTAATTAAGTTAATATTTACTTATGGTTCGGCTTAACATGACGGCCATGCTGTCAGCGCTCGGCAGCTCACAATTGCATACCCCATGCCGATCGGGCACCTATCGCCTTGAGGTAAGGAAAAGTAGCCCTCCAATGATTCGAAAAACTTTTTCGGCCCAAATTGGCCGAAGTCCTTAACACAACGATCTGCATCTGTGTCATACTTACGCCACATGTGTATCAGTCGAGGTGGCCAGCTAACAAATGCTCTTTATTGCTGAACATACAATGCTTTTATAGCCGAAGGGATGTGTCAACCAATGCGCATATCTAATCTAGGCGAGCACGTTGAATCGCCGCACTAGGCATGGCACGTGCGTCATTCCCGATACAACATGTAAGGAATAAAATGAAGTCCGTGTCACTTCAAGGGTTTTTTTTTCAAATGCGACAATGAATGATAAATTTTGCGGGAGAAGCGTAAAATTTTTGTTCACAGCCCGAGGTTCTTTAAGGTGAACGGAAGCTGCAGCGCACTGGAGTTTTTGCACACTCCGGTAAGCAAAGACACGCTGTACTCATGTATCATAGATGTGGATGCCTTGAAATATTTAGGATTCTATTCATATGTGCCTGTATTAGTTTGCAGGGTCTTTTGTTTTACATAGGCAGGAAGCGGCGTTTGCCTGCGGCTGCTCTCTGCGAATAGTACCGTCGATATGTGCTATAATTGTGTACGGGCACTGGCCGCTGAAAACACGAGCATGGTAAAATCGAGAATTATGCAGCCGCTATAGTGAAATGAAATAATGTTTGCCCTTGGGGCCAGGCATGGGTTGTAGCGCCGTGTGGTAGGGACTTAAAATAGAGTCGAAACCACTTTCTTCTTGCGATTACACGCCGGCTGTAACAGAAAACATGAAATGAAATACGTCTTTTGTACATAGTTGAAAGGCGCTTAGGTGCGGCGGCGATCCTACTGCCAAAGAATGCAATTCATGTCGGCCGATTATTCTGTACCTCGAAAACACCACCGCTATGAATGCCTCTGATCAACGCACGCGGCGGTCCAGTGTAAACCAGCAAGGTGCTGGCGCTCTGCCTTTTTCTCCGACTTTTTCCTCGACGGACCGCCGCGCATGCCAGTTACGACAATCCCATCATACCATTGATCTGGTACTAAGAGTCGCAGTAATATATGGCAATATTTACTCGATATTGCCCTTCAATTGTACAATTTGTTCACGTTAGTAGTTACGTGAGTGCATCGTTAAGCGAAAACAACAGAAAAATACTCACCTCAGGAGATACGTTTGGTAACGATCGAGCTGACCAAGCGACTGATGTTTTTAGGTGCTTAGAGCCAACTTTAACTTCAAATTTGTTTTTTGAGCCTAAAGTCAAAACAAGCATAATCGTTTGCACCTCGTGACGCAAGTGACGTTTGAAACATGTTCAGAATCTCCATTTCGCTAGCGGAAGATATATGCATACTTGCATGCGCTGCTTACATAATACATGCGTGGATACCTACACGTAGCCAAGCATTATTTCTCACTAAGCTTTGCAGTGCCACCTTCTGGTGGGATGAGCGCTTATGCCGACCGCGTCGGAGTTCTCCGCCTTTCGAGTTCGTTATTACGTCACCGCTAAATTACTGCACACGCACACAGACGACGATGATACAAGGGAAGGTGCGCTACAAAGGCAAATATGAGCCTCCCTATGAGTTGGCTCGGTAACAGCGGTGCCTTCAAGGTGGGTAGATTGACAGTCGATAGTTCGCCCCAAACTCTACTCGGATGAGCTTCGATGCCGGCAATGACGTAGGCGCGAATGTGCCCGTGAGCGCGTGCGTCCACGGAAAAAAATGGCTGAGGCTTAGCTAAGGTTAAGCCTAGTCAGATGCGAAGCATATTGATGGCTAGGCTTGGTAATACATGGCTTTCCTTGGTTGACGTTCATCCCGCTCTTCATCGGTCTCTGTGGCACGCTGAAGCTTTCGCTTCTCGTTCAAATCAGCCCTGCTTCTAGGCGGCATCCCAACACCTGGCCGCCTCGTAAGTGCCCGGAGAGCGAGGCAAGCTCAGCTTTATACCGCTGCTGTAGCGTCACGTGGTCAGCTGCAGCGCCTCTGATGTGGAGCCTCCACCGCCGCGGCCGACCGCGCGAGCCGGCAGCCCATCTCTCCTCTGCTGTGAAGTCAGTTGTCACGTGGTCAGCCGCCGCGCCTCTGATGTGGAGCCTCCACCGCCGCGGCCGACCGCGCGAGCCGGCAGCCCATCTCTCCTCTGCTGTGACGTCATGCTGTCACGTGGTGTCCCGTGGTCACGCTAAAGGTCAATGGTAGCTCCACCGCCGCGCTCGACGGGCTGTAGTGTAGCTCTAGTAATATGCTTCGCATAAAATACTTTGGGATACCTGTCTACGAAGAAGATGGGAAGCGGTGGCCGACAAAGCGATCCTGAAATACGATCCCGTAAAAGAACGTCCGCAGAGGCGCTCCGGTGTGAGTACAGTGATAACTCCTTCTATTCCCAGTGTTTCGTTCGCAACCAAATTGTGCAGCTACAATCACCTTGTACCACTCATCGAGAACCGTGAATCACTTCAGTCCACTTCACCCAGGCACAAGAGAGAAGCGAACCAATCGGGAGTTTGAACGTCAATTTTTAATGCGAAAGCGTTACTAGTCTATGTTCGTGGGCTCGTGTTTCCAAAGCGTGTCATCAAAACGTGTCGGCAGTAACTGTAGAAACTCTGAAGAGATAAATTCAAACGAGTGGCTTTATTCTAAAGAGGATGATGCGCGCTTGCTACGAAAAACAAGAATGTTTGAAATCAGATGAATGGTTCATAAATTACAGCCGAAAATATCCAAAAAGTAGACGGAGTTAGGCCAGCTTGTGGCGCCAAATTTGAACACGCGGAAGTGTGAGAGCATGTGCCCGGATGTGTGAGCGTAGCCAAACCCTAGCGCCAAATTTGAAAGCCCGAAATTACAGAACCTAAGAATAGAAATGAAACAAGCGACGGATTACGGGTGGAGTAAGATGATTTAAGAGTTAACTGAAGTGAGATAAGGAGAATTATGATAGATTAAAAGTGAAGTAAGATGAATTAAAGGTGATTTAGGGCGAATTAAAAAGAATTAAGGATGAAGTAAAGGGGAATTAAAATGTGATAGATCGGTGGCAAAGAGAAGCAACGAGAGGCAAAGAGGGGCGACTAATGCCGAGCAAGCTCCAATGCTTTCGCAATACTCCAAAGCTGCTTACCGCAGTGATCTCGAATGTTTTTTGTAACCCGTTCCAATTTGTGTGGCTGTACTTCGATTGGCGTTCAAGGATGGTGCGAATTGCAGCGTTAACTCTGCGCTTAACATACTCGGTGGTCACTGTCATTAGAGAGCGGCAGAGTTAGGCTTGTACTATCATCAAGAACAAAGCAACCTGGGGCTTCTCACTATCGCAATATGAAATTACAAATTTGCCTAAAGATGATGACGTTGCCCTATTCTTTCCTGATAAAAGGCGAGGTCTGGAGGCTTTGCGTGTAACTGAACATTTTTTTCAGCTCAGGTGCGTCTCTTAACCTTAATAGATGAAAGGGGTTCTGAGTAGGTAACTGGGGAACAAAACCAAGATATTTTTGGCGGCATCAGATGGGGCTCCAAAGCTTTAGAGTTTTTTGGGATTCACTTGCATCAGCATCGTAATATTGCGTCTCAGTGGGATTCTCAGATCTCGTTAGTTAGCCGACAAACCCAGGTTTGATTGGACAGGGATTTGTCTCTATTCGTACGAGCACATGTTTGCAATATCTTCATGGTTTCCAAGCTTATATATTTCATGCAGGTGTTGCATTGTCCAAAAAAAAGTACAGGCAATTCATAGAATTTTTTCGACTTTTGTGTGGAGCTCTCAACGGGAATCTATGCGTTGAGACAAGTAGTTTCTCCCTCTGGATGCTGCTGGAGGTGGTCTTCAGCATTTGCTTCTTCGTCAACTTCTTGCAAGGTTTTTCTTGCTGCACTTGCTGCGTGTCTGGTGGCAGCATCCAGATCACAGTTCCTTGGCAGCGCACTGCTTCGTGCAGATTTGGCAGTAGCACCCATGCGTAAAGACAGTAACTATGATGCAATTCGCAGTCAAGCGCGAAGTGGTCGCCTCGTTTGGACAACAGCTCCATCTGCCCCGTTATTTTCAAGATTCTGCGGACTTCTACAGCATAAAATCGGAAAAGAGCCAGTTTTTTCTCTTCTGCTCAATGTGTCACCGGTTTGGTTTGGCGCAGATTTGTGGAACGGAGTTCGATAATCAGTCGCTAATAAAAGTGATTATGTCTCAAGGCTGCACACGGGACACAAGAAGACTACATGAGAGACTTCTTGATTGCCAATGGAGTGAAAATTGCTTTTTCCCGGCGTGAAGAATTTACCGCGTAGAGGGTGAGGTGGGGGTGGCTTAATCAGGTCCAAAATTAAAATAAATTTTTGCGATAGACCAGTAATTAAAAAGGAGCACACGGCGTTGAGTACGTAACAAGAACAAGACAAAGGCTGATAAGGGGCATATACACAACAATAATGTAAAACATAAGCACCGTAGTTGTTTCAATTAAAAAAAAATTTCACAGGATCAGGGTATTTTCCTGTCACTATGCTGAGATGACAGCCCCTTAACCAAGAAAGCACCCCAAGTGATGACAATTACGCCGTGTCTTCAAAAGAAATTCAGAACAAGCAGAGAGCGGCGAATCACCACACTGAAAGAGGAAATGGAAAAAGGAGAAAAGACTGAAGGTTACGCAGCAAGTAGCCACTCAAATGGAGCGTTGGCCTTCATATTTGCAGATAAACTTTTAATTTCGGAATACAAAAGGAGAGCGCCAAGGATGAGACATGATGTAGGCTTAGTTGGGCGAGCTGAGCTGCCATGTGTTGTTGATAATTAGGCGGGAAAGTCAGCTTAGATTAAGGCTAACCGCAGCATTAGCCCGGACCTCGGATACATTGCCATAGAGAGTAAGATGGAGACATTAGAGCAGTTGAGAAATGCGTTAGCCAGCATTTCAGCAGGACCATTTTAGAAACTTCCGTACGTTGATACTCTAAATCAAAGAACTCAGCGCACATCTACGGTGTTGGAAGCAGGGTTCGGGCGTGGCAGGGCTCATCCTGCGCTCAGGTCGTTGACCATCCAGCCATGGCTGCCGTCATGAGAAGGAGGTTGATGATCTAGGGGTAACCGGTTTATGTACAGTCCCCGTAAAAAGTATACAGCACAAGGGGTTTGCTTCTAAACAGTTTAGCGCGGCTCCTCAGCACAGCTAGCAGTCCAAAGCTTCGCAGGATTGAGGACTCGAATGCATTTATGGTTCGACAGATTACGGTCGCTTAGGATGCATAACTGGGCACGCTGCAGGCCCCGTAAGCAAACACCTTGGGCGGTATACTTTTAATGGGGGCTATGGTAGAGAGAGGGTGCGGTAGATGGTCCTTGGCGATCACAAAATGAACAAGGGAGGGGAAAACCTCAGTTTGCTAGAGCCAACGTTTCGACAAGGGGACTTGTCTTCGTCTGGGCTGTACATCATGTACATAAGTTTTGCTTACGAGAAGGACCTACAAGTTCCCGCAACTTTCAATGGAGTCTTAAAGAGTGGCCATCTTGACAGTCCGCATAGGGAGGCGTTGCCTGTTGATGAGAGGGTATTTCGTGAAATACAGAGTGGCTTAGAATCACACGTACTCACACCTGTGCACATATCGTCCCTTAAGAAAAAATATAATGACTTTCTTTAGAAAGTCTAGTGACTTTTGACATTAGGATCTTATGCCTTTCTCATGACTTTCTGGTGATTTTCCTAATGAATTCCTAATGGCTTTCAAAAACGAATTGGCCACCGTTCTTAATGTATGCTCTTCTGATGATTTGTTCTTGACTATCTCATGTATTACCTGCCGTTTCAAAACCCGATCCAATTATGGGGATCAGTAATGCAAAATAACAGGCAAAACAAAAAAGTAGAGCAAAAAAAAAGAAAAAAAAGAGAAAAAACTGCACGCGGATTCGAACCGCCAATCTTGGACACGCTGTTTTACCACGCTAACCACTACACCACACCACTTTTTTTTCCTTTATTGCATATTCACAACGGGTACAAAAGAAGTAAAACATGTCAGTGCGTACCCTGTTCCTCTTCTCCAAGATACGGCATGTCATGAATGTGTTGAGCGCCTCGCGGATCAATATTGAAAGGATCCATCGGGTTTTTTTTTGTATTTATTTGGGCGTCAACATGGGAAAGAACTAGTCGAACAAACTTATTCTTGCCCGTGTAGAGAGGAGGTCTCGGTCTTATTCATTTATTTGTGCTACAAATCGTGTCGTGCTTTATGTTTCTTCGCGACCAGAACGATATTTTTCTTCGCACAGTTATGCAAGTTCGTTTATGTCGATTGCTACCAAGAGTTGTAGTATGCTTTGTTGAAAACATGCGTGGTACCGTGAGAGGTTATCTGCGTGAAGTTGTGCTTGCGTACAGAATGTTTCAAGTGCGATTTGCAATGCAGTACCTCTCCAATGTCACTAGGAAAAATCTGTATAAAGATTTAATTGAATCAATGCTAAATGTGTTGGATGATTAAATGTGTTGGATGACTTGGTTGAACTGAAAAAAATTTAACCTTCCGTGTCAGTGCAAGTGTTGCACTACACCACGCGACCAGACGTTAACTAGTCAACTTATGTGGCGTGATATGTGCAGCCACAGTTGTTTCCTGTTCTTTCCATTGCGTGTAAATGTAGCAGCAGCATCTTACATGCACGCACGGGAAAACAACGTTGTTCAGAAGGTCCTTTCAGGCCTCTTGGGGGTACCAACGTATTCCGAGCCTTGACATACAGCGCATTGGCCGTATCAAACCGCTTGGGAAACTACAAGTCTCAGAACGACAGCTGCCCGTTTTACTGTCTTAGCGCTCCTAATCCTTGGTACAGACCACAGCGTTGTGCAAAACTGCACTCCGGGGCATAAATTACTAGAATAATGCGCTAGGTAGCTTCAAAACCTGCGAGCATGGTAGCGACACACATCTTTCTAATCCATCCAAACGTTTGAATAATATAAACACGCATGATGAGGTGACTGAAGATCGAGAGACTGCGCTGTCTTCTTTTTTATCTTTTGCACTGGTACATCGCATGCTTGTCACGGGTTTTTTTTTCTTGTTGCGTTCCTTTCTGCACTGTTCGGAGTTATATTGACAACAGCGCGCGCTTACGCTTGCAACGTGACGCACTATATGGAGCCTGCGACTGAGTGAGCCTTTGATATTACGTTGTTCGTTGCTGTATCAATGTCTTCGAGCCTATATTAAGGCGGAAGCCTTTAATGTCTCATCGTTGTAAGCAGCAGTTGTCGACAGAAAATGTCACGCTTTTCAATTGGTGGAAACGGTCGTGACGTCACAGTGCGCGAATTTCAAACGGGGCCAATTGTACTTTGGCTAGTAACCATGCGAGAAGGATCGGACCCCAGAACGCAAGTTTTGGCGGTGGAGTGGGCTGACAAAGTCGTCGAGGGCTATGTACTCTCGACCACTTAACGCGACCTCTTGCCAAGCTCTTCCCGGCGAATAAAATGTTTTACAATCAATAGTAACCATGCGACCAATTGAAGGGATCGTATAGTGATGCTCCAAGTAAGTGGGACTGAGCTTAGTTAATTGCTTAATTACCCAATTAGCCTAATTAGCTTTACTAGTCAGGCCATATAAATAAATAAAACCGATTAAGAAATTGGTCGAGCTCAGGAATCGAACCCCGGTCTTCGGCGTGAGAGACGAGCATGCTATCCACTCCGCCATGCCAGCTCGATGGTTTGGAATGAACAAAGGCGCGTCTAGTGAATACGGTGTCTTCACTCACTCTCATCCTCCTCCATTCCCTTCCGGCGAGGTTTAGGTGTCCACCGACAAATGAGAGACAGATACATTTCTTTTCCTCAAAAACCAATTTACCGACGAGCGAGGCGTAGAACCGAATGGGCGATGGCGTTCTATGGACTCCTTGGCAGCGTTGCAAGACGCTGTCGCGTTCCACTCTTAGGGGCGAAGCTTAACATCTTAACCACACATCAGTGACCACACTTTAGGTCAAAAAAGTGCCCCCCTGAATTTTGTGACACAGTTACTGCGTAATTTCCTTTCCTCAAATACAATTTTCATTTTCTTCATTACGGCTCCTCTTTATCTATCTTCTTTCACTCCCACTTCCTCCCTTTCTCTACGGTGCGGTTCAGGTGTCCACCGAGATGACAGAGAATTACTGCGCCATTTCCTTTCCTCAAAAAGCTTGCGTCCAAAGGGCAAGGCATCGCGCCGAACGGGTGGTGGCGTTCCGTGGTCTCCCTGGCAGCGCTACAACGCGCTGTCGCGTTCCACTCCTAAAGGCGAAGCTTAAGCGTCATTAATTAGCAGTTAATTAGTATTCAGGCATTAATCAGTAATTAACCATTAATTAGTGATTTGTCATAACTTAGTAATTAGTACTCAATTACATGTGACGCCACCGGTGCCACAGAAAAAGCGAACGTGGTGCGGAAAACGCTTCCGCCTCTACCCACTTTAGACAGTCAAAGTGCCCCCTGATTTTTTTACACTTTGCAGACAAAAAGAAGTTCTTTCTTTCACACTTGCTGGTAGCACGTTTTTTGGTCACTCATATTAAGGCCACCGAGCGATACGTTCATCGCATTGAATAACGATCAGAGGTAACGCCACTAGTCTGGACACTAAAGAACAAAAAAAAATCCAATTTTCCGTGTAATGTTTCAATAGCTAGCTGTCGAGAAGCATACTGTTTTTTTTTTCAAGAAAATCTTCACTGGCCAGTAAACAACCTCTCTCTTTCTAGACTGCCGACGCTGTCATAAAAGCGTAAATTATAGCCCCCCCCCCCCCCCCCCGCCCCCCTCTTCCAAGTGCCTCCGGCGCTTGTTGCATTTATTTCATGCATGCCTTTGTGCGTACCACAAAGACAATGGCATGAGAGAAATTCGTGTGAAATAACATCTGAATATGTTGTGCTATATCTCTGCATGGAGGTTAACGACGAGAAAACTCACTTGAGTGGCTGATGGCTAATAACATAAGGAAATCTTCTGTTTTAACGCCAAAGAGTCTCTGCTGAGTTTTAATTGTCGAAAGACATGAGTACCTGCCTTCGTGGTGACCTTCTAATGTGTCACAAGGAATACATGAACATGACACCAGAAACTGAACGCTCATTTTTGTAAGGGGTAACGAGGAGGCGAGCTTCTGGGTTAGAAGCGCCACGATAAATATACACGAAAACGTAAATTTCCCACGCGAAGAACACGCGTACAAATGATTAGAACATGGCCCGCACAAAGATGTTACCCACAGACAGATGACACATGCCAGATTTTTTTTCTGTTTAAGTGAAAGTAGGCCCGTATTTCCTTTTAACTCTCATTGACCTACAGGTATAGCGTAACCCTGCATTCTTAACTGTGTGCCCAAGCAATTATATCGGCTAATAGGCAGAACGAGAACTGATGATGCGATGCGATTGAAGTTTAGCACACCATTTATTACCGCTTGAATAGTATGCAGCGAAGAATTTTTGAATTGTGGAGCACAAAAGACAGCGACAGGTTCTACGGCCTGGACCTGTGTCTTTTTTTTTTTTTTTTGTGGAGCCAGGATTGCGTCGATATATGTTAGGAGAAACCCTGCTTAAATAACAATGAGAAAGATAGGGATAATAGGTGCCAAAGGGAAACAGGTGCCATCAAGCTTGCCTTTCTAGTCGCTTGTGGTGGGTTCGAGGCATTTAGCAAGACATTTTGTGGTACAGCCAGCGAAATCTTTAGCTGGCGTGCGAGACGGCTGCTTTTTCCGCACTCGTGCATTTTGTGACGAAGCAATCTTGGAGAAAGCTCTTTTTTAAGCAGGAGTTTAGTGAGCCTCTGCTTAAATTTGAGATCATAGCAAGTTTGCGCAGTCACAAGCTGCAGGAGCACAGAAAACGCGGGCGTCGCGCACGCCAGCTAAGGATTTGGCTGGCTCCACATGCCTGAAGTGTTAAGGTTTCGTGCCCAAATAACAAAATAAACTCTGAAACATTTAAAAATCAAATATATTTGTTACTTGTAGTCTCTGCAGGCTCAATACCTTCTCCACAAAAAAAATTTGGCTGCCTGGGGCACTGCTTTTATACAGCTGCTCGAGTGTACAGGGCTTTCCCAAGTCCAGACAGAATCGTTCCTTCCGCACGAGGAAGAAAGGGGAGAAAAAAAAACGAAGAACAGCCCCGTGGCTTTCGTTCCGGCACGCGCACGGTGCCATTCCCTGCGTTTCTCTCATAGACATCCTGAGTGGCCCCCGCTACGACAGAGGCACTGCAGTGGCTACCGACTGCAACGTGCGTGTCTTGGCGAGTTTTTACAGGAAGTGGGGTGCTCACACGGCAAGAGAGGCCATGCTGCAGCCTGGGCGAATCGTTCACCTGGAACGACGCTGGTCGTCGAGCTCGCCCATCGCGACGTCACCGTGGTCCGGCGCTAGGACAACAAACTCGGAGAACAAGATGGCCGCCTGCACAGCCTTCCAGGTTGACGTCCACCGAGGCCGTATGCACGGGAAGTGCAACCCACTTGGCAGTGCTGTAAGGCGCCCTTCCAGCTACCACCACGGCGATGTGACGTCGAAAGGTTCTCTGGTGAGTTTTGCCGGCAGTCACGAGCGTCGACTAATATCGAGGTTTGTTTCGATTTTTTAGCATGGTCCCAACTTTCTTTCCCTTAGTGCGCGCCTCACGACTTGAAGCTGTTGGGCGGAAAAAACCGACTTAAAGGAACGTCTTCTTAAGTGGGTGGCGCCAGCTACCCTGATTTGTACTCAGATTTTTCACTGCGCCAAAATTCGCAACAAAGAACAAGGCCGTCTTAGGATGGCTATTGCTTGCTGCACACCAGAAGTCAATCAGGCCATCGCTTACGCGTTGAAGGGAAGCTTCGCTTGTGACAGCTTTTCCCCAGTTTGGCAAATTAGTTGTTATAGGGTTCACTTTAGCAGTATGTAGCATATGCAAACGGGCCTTGAATACCAGTTTGCAAATGGAGGTCTCGCCTATACGTTACTCAAAACCAAGTAACAAGCCACGCTCTGTTGACATGCGTTTCCATTGTCAAGACTTGACTATGAAGCTGCCGCTTAGTTGTTCAACAAGCATAAAGTATTTCGGTCATTTCACCCTTCTGTGCCTTAGCAAGCATTCTCTTGTCAACCTCATGCAAGCTTACACTGGATTCAGCAGAGGTCCTTTCTGCATCAAGAACTAAATCACGGATGCGCGCAGCTTCAGCCAGTGCCTCACGGTACCAAAATTGTTCCCGTGGTTGAAGCTTAAAGCCAATGAACCCGAACGTGCTCCGTGGTTCGTAGGGAAGGGACATCAAAGCGAGGAATTTGCACAGGACTTCGAACTGTGCACATTCGAACGCTTTCTTGGGCGCGAGACAGATCGCGCGCGCCTGTAAGTGCCAATCTACAAGCCCTACGGCTGCTTTTCATGCGTTGTCATGCACTACATCAAGATTGTGGACCGTGCTCCTTGACATATATTGATGAGAAAGCATTATATAGCTCAGTTTTGCCTGCAGATCTCTTCCGCAGAACTTGTCCGTAAAATGTGTCCTCACGATGACGTCCCTCGAGATGAATGAATGGGTAAAAGATTAATAATCTTGAGGAGTAAATGGATAGTGTTATACGCCGTGATGAAGAATGATGTCACATTGTTAATTAGTAACGAATTAAGAAAATAAATGCAATTAAGAAAAATTGATTTATTAAGTAGAAATCAAGGAAATTAGAATCCAAGATGTCATCAATATTTAGCGAGACTAATTGGGTAATTAGTGGGTCCCTTGGCACGACCAGTTTCAAATTGAAAGTCAGTTGCCAAGGTGATTACGTGATACAAAAGCCGCGTGAGAGGAATTACTTGCAAAAAAAATGAGTTACGTGTCAAGATAATGACGTCACACCAAAGTCTCGAGGCATAACGCAAAATTTGGAGTTATTACTTCACGCCAAAATCACGTTACAGGACCAGGCAAATTTAGATAGTGGTGACGTCGCACCAAAGGGATGAATTCACAGGCAAATTTAGTCCCAGTCGCTGCTACGTGCAGACAGGAGCGAGGAAGAATGATGGAAAGGGACGCGCAGCGCAAAAATGCGTCCACCGAAGGGACGACGTTAGTATATGCTACAGATATCGCAGGTACCGACGAAATCCCAGTGCTGTCTTCAATGGTTGACCTTAATGTGGCGGCAGTATTCCCGAATGCATTCACCAAAATTGTGAGTTACCGTTCGCCTTACAGCATTCTGGGTGGCGACATAGCATTTCTCTTTGCATATGGCTTACATGTCAAGTTGAGGGCAATCTTGCGACAGTGGTTCGGACCATTCGCATACGCACCTTCAATTGGATGTTTTCTGATACTTCATTTTCCCTTAGGGTGCGGTTGAGGTGTTCACCAAGTTGTAGAGATGTGAAATTGGAGGTTAACTAGCGGCAAGGGTTCGCAACGATGACATATACAGCTTCAGTTGCATGCTTTAAGGCGCGGTTGAAGTGTCCACCGACATGTCAAGATTTGGCAGCTACTGCGCCCTCTCCTCTCCTCAAAAACCGTTCCTTTCCTCAAAACCCGTGCCTTCGCATTCCTCCGCGTAATCAGACGTGAGTGTAATTTTTTTCTGCCTTTAACGCGAAGGAAGGCACCGTCGACTCCCATTCCGATGTTTAAGCACTAGTGCTTACTGTCCAGCATGTGACGCAGGATAGTTAAACTCAGCTACGTGCCGTTAGCGTACACACCCGGCCAATTCTTAAGAAGTATCGCGCGGCCCTAGGTGGACCAGGGGTGGCCCATTACTATAGCGGAAGGTGTCTTTGCGTACGACGACAACGAAGTTGTCATCCTGATTTTGTAGTAGGAAATGTAGCTTTTGTGGTGCGCCAAGTGCGGAAGCTATAGTGCCCAGTTTTATATTTCTGGAAGCCAGAAAGGTGCAAATAGTCAGCGCTATTTCTTGGTGAGAGGTGGAAACATTGCAAACAAAGGACGTTCAACACAGCACCAAAACATGTGTCTGGAAATAAAAGGTTGAATACCACAATAATGACAACCTGTGAGCGTTTAGAGAAAAAAGGAAAAAAAAAATGTGCAAACTCTTAATAACAGTCTAGCATCATGAACAGAGCAGCCCGTAAGCAATGGTAGTGAGATAAAGTTTACTTCTACTCTGTCAAACGGAACATACGACGCAATTTTTTTCAGCATTGCAGTGCGTAATCGAGGCGAAAAATTTGCGACTCAGGCTTAGTTGCGGTTTTGCATTGGAATTCTGCTCATCGACGCACTGCAATTTCTTTTACTTTCCTCTGAAAAATTTTGTGAGTGACACTATCAGCCAGCACACCGAAGAAACATATGCAATATTTGCTGATTATTGTTAAGTGTATGCTTTTCTTACTCTAATATTGCACATCCGATCAGTACCTTTCTGATAATTCAGAAAATGACGACAGCCTGCACCATATTTTTACCGCAAAACTGAAGTTCCACCTTTAGGAAGCGGGTGTTGTCTATCCGGGCGTTGCTTGTGTCTTCGCAGTTTTTTCAATACACGGGGTCTCGTAATATGTCTCGTGCCAAGCGGCCCAGGCTTTGCTCACCGGTGCACGGGGAGTCAGGCGTCTGCACTGCGCCGCCGCACGGATCTCCACCTGCTGCGTGGTGGTTCCGCATAAAGCAGCGTTGGCTCAGCCGACGAAAACGTGCACCTCACGCCTGGAGGTGCACGGGCACTGAGAACGCTCGGACGCAGCGCGCGGACCCGCGTCCGCGGCTGCCCTACTGCTGCTGCTGCTCACCTGCGCCTCGGTGAGCTTAGCGTCACGTACGCTCACCTTAATGGATACTGCTTCTCATTGTTTCAATACACACTCGCAGGAATCGTGACAGAGAACAACCCGGCAATGTGCGGCCACATGCAGCCTGCAAAACGTGTAGGGAGCACACGGAGTACTCTAGCTTGATTCCGTTCCCACGAAAGCACAGGAAGTGAATGCGCGCATCCCAGTCCAGGCGGGTGGTTTATCACACTTAGCCCCTTTTCTATCCTTTGAAGTTTTTTCTTAACCTCAAGGTGCAGGTCGCTTCGTGATTTAAGGCACCTTGATCATTTTCTAGACAGTAGTGCACTTCTTCATATTTATCATTATGTGATTTCTTCCTTTTTCTTTTCCTTCGCAATTACATGCCTTTTGTTGAAATTCAATACCTTTCGTATTGAATTTAATCACCTGGTACCCCCTCCCTTTTAGACGCTTTGTGTAACCTAGTGGCATATTGCATTCTGGTCTCCTGCAGACTTACCTGCAAGTTATTTAGTTCTTTTCCTCCTCTGCAATTTACCGCACATCTGTTTAACAGGTGCACCGCTTTCAACCCATCTTCGGCAGGCTTTTTCCCAGAATATTTTTCGTTGCGGTCAGCTTCCTTCAACAAGCGTCCGTCCCACACCTTCTGCACTGTTGTTTGTAGTTTCGCGTTGAGCACCTAAGCATGACTTCTAGAATTATTTTTACTACAATAGCACTTCTGTCCTTGAGCGAAATATCTCGTCCTCAAAAGTAAGCCCTGACACCACTACTCGTTCCCAGATAATCTGCACTCATTATCTGGAAACTGAGACAACTGGTAGCTAGGTACGCTAAGCCTTGCAGCCCATGCGGCTTCAAGAGAAAATTTGCGCATTTGGTACAACTGGTCGCGCAATTAAGAAAACGGATTTTGGTAGGAATTCAGCTTATAGTTGATTTCCAGCACGCGTTAGAGTCAGCGTCGTCTCCATGCCTCACTTAACGTATATTCCAAAACCCTTCAAAGCTTAAACATAGGACTCCTGTTAAACGGCGGAAATTTAGAGACCTTTGGGTTAGAAAAAAATGGCTTCGGCTTAGCTAAGGTTAAGCCTGGATATCTCGAAGCGAAAAGCTCTTGCTGCTTTTCAGCCAGCTCCCAAGCTACCACTTCTGGATCGGTGTTTCAGTGCCGTCCGACTGCTGCTTCTCCATCCATGGCAAGTGTCTGCGCCTGTTATATGGGCAAGCGCGCCTTATATACCCCTGCTTTCAAATGCGCACTGCGCACGGCTGCGGCGAAAGGTCAAACGGTGGCGAGGAGGACAAACGGGGGCGCACATGCGCAGTAGCGTGCGGCGGCGGCGGCGACGGCGGCCACCTGCTCCGTTCGTGACGTCGCTCGGTTTCGCGCATGCGCAGAAGTGGCAAATCGGGCCTCCGCCTCACGCGAAGCGCGGTGTTGAGTAGCCTAGTGATGCGTTTGGCTTCAAAAGAGAATTTTTGAAGAACACATAGCTTCAAACGTTTTGCAATGTGATTGCTTAGTAGGGTCATGGAGCCGAACATTGTCCGTCGGTGTCCTCGGCGTCGGCATCGGTATGAAGCATAAACTTCCTAGGAGGTGCTTAGGAGGGATTTTTCTCTCTCCACCTTCCAGCTACCAATCGTCTCCCTCTCCTGCTGCCGCTGTGCCCTTCCCCATCGCCACTTGTAGGGGAGGGAAGGGAGCCGCTTCATGAAAAATGATTCAGCAAAAATGAATCTGACTAAAAATAAAATCACTTTACGAATGACTAAACATAAAATGACACAACCAACAGCTAGACTACGTGCAAAACATCCTGTCTCTTGAAGAACTGTCCGGACAGAAATTGAAAGGGTGGTGAGACTATTTTTCAGACTCGAGCTGTTTATCGCATTTTTTTCGGTATGTATCTGAGAGAAACTCGGCAAAATATCACCTCTATTGATGCAGCGAGCAATTGGTAATTAAATTTTTAAAAGTTCCTCTGAACCGTGTGGCAGGCAAGCAACACTAGCGCGCTCGCGTTCCATAGCGGTCGCGTGAGGACTGAAGGACTGAAATGAGCACAGCGCGTAGTCACGTAGTCAGCGTAAGGGAGTGGGTTGTTGATTGTTCTAGCTAGTTGTGCGGAGGGTTCAAGGGGGTAGTCACGACAGGGGGACAAAGGCAACAAAGGCCCGTGTCCTTCCTTTTTCTGTCTATTGTCTGCCCGATTTTGGCGCCTTCACTAAAGTTTGTCACGGCCGGCCATCGCAACGACAAAATTGCGCGGCAGCTTTACAGGAGACGATGGTGCTGTCGTTTTACGACGCCACTCGGGCTGCTTTATAATGACCGTCTCTTACATTTCGAGGGGCTTAGAGCGGATAACTTCTAACTGCAATGTCTTGCTCAAATGTATGCGTACAGAGAGCCCTGCGTCTTTTTTAAAGTAGGCATAACAACGTGGTGGCTGCTATCCGGAACGTAAAACAACGATTTGCTGGGGGGTCATGTCGTGATCCCTTTTAATTTGAGCGAGCCATTCCTTTTCACATTGCTCCAGAAGAGCAACCTGGGTGTCACAAGCCCCACCGGTGGCTGCGTTTTTAAACAACCACCAGCCTGTGCAGTGGTGCGTCGCTTCACCGATACGCCAATGCACAGGTAGTGGTATCATGAATTCTAATAGCATAATCGGAATTGGAATAGAATTAGAATTGCAGTAGACTGCGAAGTTAACAACAAAGAACTCAGAAGTTAAATATAATAAGAACTGTAACAGATTCGCAAGTGAAAGAAGCATGGTATCGCATTTGCTTCGCACCAATCCAATTGATCGCCCGTAAATTATTTCCTAGCTTATTCACATAGAATAGTGACTGTGCTATATATATTTGTTGCTGTGTTTCCTCTTTACAAAGAGAAAAATTGCCCAAATTATCATTTTCACAACATGGTTAACTACGCTTGCGCTGCTGGGCTATATGGCAGGCTATCTGGCTAGTTCTTGGTGTGAAGCCCAGTGCCGGCATATTATTTTCTTTCTTGCGAACGCTTCCATTTGTTGTTTTTTTTTTGCAGTTCGTTCGTGGGGGCAAAGAAAGTACGAAGCGCCTCATTTGCTATCAGGTTGATGCACGGAAAGGTCTGAAAAGGGCGCACCACACGTGAAGCGCTATTATACCGCACGCGTGTCAGCCCACTATTCCTTGCGCCACGTGCTGCAAATGGCAGCCTTATGTCGTTGGTACAACTCCACTTCACGGTATAACTCCGCTTCAAGTAGACATATTGTTTAGCAAGGCGAGCAGCACGAAGGGTAAGGTGTATTAAATTTCATGATCGTGGACTGTTTGAAGAGAATGAGCACTTCCCGCAGGACACCTTAAATCCCCGTGGCTGCTGGTGAATGTTCAGTATACAAGGATCTGCGTGGTGTTAGCGACGCCAGTATGATAAGGAATGACATGTACAATTCCTCTCTGCCGCACAGAGTTCCCAAGCTGCTGGCGATGCAGCATTTTATTCATGTGGTTCAAAGCACCCTCTAGAAAGCAGAGTAACCAATTAAACTTCGATGCCACACGTTAGTGGTCTCTAGGCATTAAATCGCCGCTAGATGCGCTGTGACACGCAGCCTTTCCTTGTTAGGGCTCCGGCCCAAGAGTTTTGCAATCGAAACAGTCCGCGAAATCGCCCCCAATAAGTATGCGTCCAGGAGAGACCAGAGCGCATAAGAATAAGGCTGCGGAAAACTAATACCTGCTGCAATATTCTTTTTTTTTCATAACTATCGCCGGCATACCATTCAAGCGTTCAGTCAACAGGGGCACTGTATTTAGAGGTTGAACGTGTGGCAGACGCTACGTGTAAAAAAAAAAAGAAGAGGGATCCGAGGCTTAAGCTGCGCCTGTAAGAGCACGAAGCAATAGCGTTGATGTCTCCCTACAGCTGTTTCTCTTCACACACAGTGACTATTTTTTCTTCCGGTTCACACAATTGTCACAATTATCACAACTCCACGTTCTTTTCTTAGAGCCGCTGCAGTGCCTCAGTGTTTATGGCGCTCTGCTGCTGACCAGAAAGACGCGGGTTCTATCGCGGCCATGGCGGCCGAATTTCGACGGAGACGAACACTAGAGCCCCGTGTGCTGTGCGGTCGAAATTTCTGCAGCCCTTCTCTACGCTGTCCCTCATATCCTGAGTCTCTTTGGGACGTTAAACCCAGCTAAACTTTAGTAAAATTTCTTTTCTTAAATCTTTTCAACTCTGCAATTTACGCGAACAATGTTCCTTCTGCAGACAGACACATTGATTAGTGCTGACTTACTACAGAGGCCGTTAGAAGGCCACAAAACAGTGTTCCAAACGGACGCAGGTTCCACGCGGCTCGCGCCATCTTTTCTGGCGGCGGCACCCACCACACAGCCGGATTTTTCCTCTGGCTGCTGCATGCCGGCGCCACTATGGCACGTCAAACACAGATGATATAAAACGGTAACATGCACTTTGCTGCACGCTTAATTATTACTGCCCTAATTAGAGCTTTCCTAATCACGCACACACTTATTAGTACACAGCCATAAGATTTCACTTCACCTGAAAGGCCACACGACGTACATATCAATGGCCTTTATATCTCAGCCGTAAAAACGTGCCTTCGAGGCCTAATCGACAGCGAGCATTACTAGCGGCGAAAGAGTTAAGGGTTCATATCCCCAAAAAATCCTACCGAGATCTTAATTTGCGCAAAACCCTTTATTTTCCAAATTCTGTAGTTTCAGGCATTCCGTGGCTTGAGGCAAAGTTCTCTAGTAAACTCTTTTCATCCCAGACATCCACATACGACGTCTGTTCCTTGACAAGACGTAGACGCTGCCTTCTTCGGCTGAGCGGGATCCCTAAGTCTATCGCTTCTAACGCAAATCTTACAAATTGTACAATCTTCGACACATTTGCACCATCGTGTCCCTCATAGCCACTGTGTCGCTTCGTGATGTTAATACCTGCTACTGATAATTGTTTCAGTACTGAGCGATGTTAGTGCACGTTAAAGGACACCAGGCCATAAAAATTTCCTTAGGGCTTAACTACGGCGTCCCTCAGAGGCTGAATCCTTTTGAGGCGTTAAAGCCCAATCAACCATGAAATTTTTTCAGGAGCTGTTGCGGAAAGGGTTTTTTCTGCGTCCAGCCGCTTATGATTTTTGGCCGCAAACCGAATTTTACATTGATGAGCGCTCGTTCCTCTAAGGACCGCAGCCACTTTGGCTGCCGTGGATGAAGAATGCAACCATTCAGCAGCAATGTTCAAGAGCAAGCCTGATCGTCTACGGCGGGCGCTCCAAGGGTCGCATGGCGTTATTTCCGCAGGTCATTTCAGAATGTTATTTGAGTAACCACAGGGGCAATGACTGTGCATGTAACTATGCAGGCACCATTCTTGACGGTACTCCGGCAGCATTTGTAACCTGAGCGGCCTGTGTCCGACTGCTGCGACCTGTGTAAGACAAGTTGCTAATTCACCAACCAGTACTCCTCGTTCTTCTGTGTCTACTGCGCAGGAGGTCGATCGCCTGGCCGTTCTGATCGTTGCCGACGGGTCGTAGACTGCCGCCTTGGGTGAAGACGGTGTTCAGGGCATTTTTTTCCATTAATTTTTGTTATACGTAAAAGATTGTGAGTTTTCAATGCAAACCTAAGCGAATAAAATCGATGTGATCAGGCATTAACAGCTTTTGTGCTTTTATTCAAGGACGTAAGGGTATTTTGTGGAGACATAGTAACCGTGTTTTATTGGAATAGCGTCAATATATTTTGACCCTATTATTCCAAACCATCCTCTCTGCGGTAAAAGAAAAGCAAACTACATTTAAGAGTTTCGATCGCACCCTGTCGATAAAACAGTTCATAAAAAAGTGTTTCGCTTGAAAAGAAAACAGCACCTACGCCAATTTCTCCACCGAACGCCGCCATTGGTTATTCAGCTACTGACCGCAAATACTGTATGTGTGTATGTGTAGGGCATGAAATTCCCCGCCGTAGAGCATTGCTGCCATCTGCCGAGAGCCTTCTCCACTGCTATGGAGACCTCCACATCTATTCCGAGAAAGTGATTTCTGCGAAAGTGGGAAAGCGACAAAGGAAAGAAAATACCTAGACTTCACAAGCTGGTCTCATTCAAACGCTTCGCTCCCGAGCACGATGGCGCCGCCACACCTTGAATTTATGGCTTCAGTTTATCTCTTTTCAGCTTGTGCTTGCAACGTAAAAGAAAAAGCTGCTGGCTTTTCCCTGCTGTAAGGCGGCTCATAAACATCAAGGTTCGCACCATCGCTTGGCCTACGCAGCTGGACGTTATCGCTTGGCAAGTGATCTCGAACAACGGCTTGAAGCTACTCCTTTTCGAATACTAATGACTCAGTTGTGCCCGTCAGCTGATTTATTATTGACTTCTTGACTGCGGCTTCAATAATAATAAAAAAGGGCTACCGCTCTGGCTCAGTGGTAATGGGGCTTAGCTGCCGACCCGAAAAAAGCAGGTTCGATCCCGGGCGCGGCGGTTGCATTTCGATGACAGCAAAATGCTAGAGGCCTGTGTACTGTGTGATATCAATGCACGTTAAAGAACCCCAGGTGGTTGAATTTCTTGACGCCTTCACTACGGCGTTCCTCATAGCCTGATTAGCTCCGGGATGCTAAACACCCCAAATCGTCAAAAACAAAAATTGCCATCGTAGTAGGCTCATTCCTGCTTGCGCTTTTGGTTTTTCGTGTAATATTGTCCGAAAAGCATGCCCGTCACGCATATGTTTCCTGGAATTTGGGACGTCAGCTGCTTCAGCCACGAGTCACGTCAGTGAACTGGTGCTGAACATGATAAACACCTCTGTATGATTATATGTCAGGTCACCATGGTGAGGAGGGATGTCGTCAACACAGAACTGTTCTAAAGGAGAAAGTCCAGATTCATAGTCTGCCAACGGATAACACTTACCCAGTTTCAACATTAATTCCAACCTTTCATCGCACAACCACGCGCTGATTTCACCAAATAGAAGTGCCGCGGAAATTAAAGTTTGGTATGTAAAATGCGTCGGTCGTTGCGCTGGTTATATCGGCGCTGGTCGGCCGCGGAGGAAACAACCACCCTATGTTCTTTTTTTTTTGTATAAGTTACCCCTCATCAACCCAAAAGGTATTCGATAACACGGCTTGCTAAAAATGGTAGCGTAGTTCAGTTTATGGCAGCGGCTGGGACGGCAGTTGGCGTTTCGGAACTTATCAGGAACTGGCCGATTAATGGCAAAGAGTCGAATGATTGGAAAACAAAATCCTTTCAAACTACGGCGTCTGGAGTACAATAATACAGCCTGCGCATTCCAGAAGTTGCCTGCAATTAATTTAAGGGAAAAAACATTAGGAATAAAGAGTATTGAAGTGTCATCTAGCCCTAAAGTCATATCCATATAGTAAGTCACAGGTGCATGTGGATCCCATCAACATAGAAGGTATACATGGCCGAAGAGAGCAGCCAGTCTGAGCTCACGTAACCCAGGCCCAACTAAAGAGTCCACTTGCTCCAGTTGAGTCCTATAAACGGCAATCATTGTAAGAAACAACAGCCTCAAAAAGGGGTTTATACGCCTCTCAAAATATCGGGGCTATCTCATCAGCTTCCGCTGATTCGAGTACTTGCTGCGTGATCGCGGTAATGGAGTAATGGAGATGACAGTTCCAAGGATGCGTCAACGCTGTGTTCAGATAGGACCAAGTTGGTGAAACGCATTTTCAGACTGAAGTTTCCTTTTTAGTTTTCGTTTCTTTTACAATAAGCCACTGCGTATGCTTCGCAATTTGTGCAAGTGCGTTGTTGGTTATCGTTTATTCACATTTCATATGTATGAAGATTGAGAACATATGTCGATGGTCCGTGACTAATACGCTACGCTTCCGCCAAATGCAGCAGATTTTTCCCTTAAGTCTTGGCAAATTTCTGAAATTATTTCCGCCATTCTTTCCTTTATCTACGCTTTGGACCACTGATGCTGCGCTGAACCTGTTGCTATGTAAACCTTTAAAGAAGTGAACAGTGAGCAATACGAAAATTTTAGTCAGTGTTAGCCTCAGTTATTCGCTTAATATATATTTCGTGAACTCATAATATCCATGCAGACACCCACAGCTGCACATGAAAGTAGGCGAAGTCAGAGCGGAAAAACAGCGTGTTTATAGTGCAATCCGGTCCATTCATCTGTTTTGAAATTAATGGTCCTATACTGAAGGGCACGTGTGGTGTTCAAAGTACTGTGCGCAATGTATGAGGTTATGAGCATAAAGAGGAACTTAGCTGCGCTTTTCGTCATAGGGTTGTCTCAATCAGTTTATTCCGAGCGACATCTCTGCGAATCTCAAACAAATAACACCAGCGTATGAGGGCTGTTTTTTTTCACCTGGACTTCCACATATCGAGATGTTCATACACCGGGATAACGTATCGTGTTCATGGAGTAAGGGCTACAAGGGCGGGGCAACGACTTACGTTGGAAGCCTAGCACCCCGCGCGAATCAGGTCAGTTCAGAAGTCATTCCCACATAATGATAGCTTCGACTCCGTAGCCACAGAAAGTTGCCTCTAGCATAGACGGCAAGAAGAGGCACCTCTTTAAAAAGCTAACACCAACCAAGATAGCTCTGGCGTTCTTTGAAGCTGCTTGTATGTACGCAACAGACCGAGTGTAGGTGTGGGCGTGTTTGTCCATGTAATAGGGCTGTTTCGAGTAATTGTTGCGTGTAAATGCCGGGCGATGGCAATTTACTCCACCCGTAGTACCTACAGGCAGGTACCGAGGATTTTGGAGTATGCAGTACTGATGAAAAGAAGTCTTCTGCCTAGTTGTGAACGAAACAGTATGGAACAACAAATACTTTTTTTTTCGCAGAGTGGCAACGTTTCCAATATTCCTGCATCCTGCAAAGTATCTATCTGCCATGAGGACGTCCAGTTGTGTATCGGCGGCCGTAATGACAGCCAAAATGGCAGCCTCCAGCAGTTGGAACATCGTCGCCAATCACTCTGTCATTCGTTACCTGCTTTTGAAGATGTTAAGAGAGAGGGAGACCAGCATAGGAACAGTAAAAGAAAGTTGCAGGTTTGTGCAAGAGCATCAGTGCACAACTTGCTCTATGCTTGCGCAGTGTGTCGTCTCCGGTGTATGCGGTGAAGCCGAGTTCACAACGGAAGAGCCAACATTCGCTTCTGGAGCTTCACTTTTGCCTCGATATACCACAGGTGCTCTGTAAACAATCGAATGTTGTCAGACCCTGTTTTAATGAAGCTATCTAGACCAATTAAAAAATACACGTAAAATGCAAAACGAGCCCGCATAGGCGCCTGTACCTCAAAAGCAATACAAAGCTATGCAAATGAAATTGCTTTTTTTTTATAACTTAGACACACATTTTTCCATGTTCCCGATAGCAGAAGCTTACAAGCGGCTCCTTCTGGCTAGAGTCATTTCTTTCTCAATGTGCGCCTAGGGATGGAACGAAAATTATATGGCTCCTCAGCAGGAGTTCCAATGTTTGAGTCCGACCGTGACGGCCCTGTTTCGGGGAAAGCGAAACTCAGAAACGCGCGTCAGTTGCACGTTAAATCTCGCCAGGTGGTCAGAATTATTCCGGAGCCCTCCACAGCGAAACCTATTCCTCTCTTTTTTTTCTTTCACTCCCACCTTCCTCTCTTCCCATACTCCGCGGTTCGGATGTCCACCGGATGAGAGAAAACTACTGCGCCATTTCCTTGCCTCGAAAAGCAATTTTCATTTTTTTCTCTTATATCATTATTATTTTCAGTAGCTGAGTAATCTCAAGTGCTTCGATTAGAAAAGTGCATAATGTCGTCATTAGCAAACATGTTGGTTAGTTAGAGGGGAGCAGAGCAAGAAAGCGGGAAGTAAAAATGATGTCGTTCGTCCGTTCGTTTCGGTCTTTGCTACGGACGGCTGAACATTTAGTAACTGGGCTGCGCAGATGGCTTACTCGCCCGGAGTTAGTATTTTCGCTGATAAAACTTCGTCTCCGAGGTCTATAGGTCGCGGTTACTTCCGCAATGACGAAAAATGTCTCAGTGTATGCCGTCTATGGCATTCGCCCTCTGAGTTTATTTTCTTTGTCGTTCAATCGCGGTCGATCTTCAGCGTCTTAATCCAACTGGAGCAGCAGTGCGCTTTTCACAGTGATCGCAGTGCGCGTTCTTCCACATATGAAGTGAAGAGGAAGACGCGCGCAGAGAGAGTACGATGCGCTTGAGAGTGTGAAAGCTAAGGCTCCGGTTCAGGAGAATATGCAGCGTCGTCATCGTCAGTTTTGTGAGCGAAAATTCTCCTGAGAAACAACCTGGGTGGGCCACAGGGGTCTCGTCACCTATTGGCGTCATGAGGACCTGCCCGCCATATTCTGAGAAAACTGACCACCGTGGCGGATGGCACTTAATTTAATGAAGAGTCGTGAAAACTGTATTCGCAGCAGCAACTCTGGTCTGGAAGCCCCGCCGAATGGCACAACCTTCCACCGCAGGACATTGGCGCATCGCTTAACCGCTGCACCAGTGCGCCAGTATTGTTATGACAACTGTTGGGGATATCGCGTCGCATCACGACCGAATGCGTTGTTCGGTGACAGGCGCGAGTAGCTTCGGCTACTCGCGGAACTACGGCGCCACTTCCTCCGCCACCGTCACCGCCGCACAACCCCCAAAAGGGCTAGTAGCAGCTTCGCCGAAAAATGCTGCGACAACAGCCATCTTCTGTGTTTTGAGTCACATGTAAAAAAAAAATCGGAGCACGCTTCAGCTTCACCATTAAGCGTGAGGCGTCGCGTCGCGCAAGGCGTCGCGCGCCCGCTCGGCGCGACGCATTGCCCGTTGGTAAAATCATTCGGAGTCTCTAGAAGGCCTCTTAAAGCAGCCCATTCGCCGCCCGAAGAGTTCTCGAACGGGATGCAGTGACGCTCTTTCCCGAATTGGCCGCTGTGTATCTCCGTTGGGATTGTGACTTTAGAGGAAAGGAAAGGCGCAGTAACTATCTCACATATAGATGGAGAAAAAAACAGAAGTAGAGGCCGTAATGGACATCTACGTCTCTCCTGGCTTCGCATTCCTTGACCACAACAGCGCACAGACGCGTACGTCACATGCGCATGGGGCAGCACGGGTTCCATGACATCGCAGTTGTTGACATCCGCACAAAAATGACGCACACAGGTCCAGTCGCCGCTGCCTGCCCGTCTGAAGCCCCTATGGGTCGCGAAGGGTTGCACCCAGGCTGCCGCCCGCTGGGACGGAACCGTCGTGTTATCACCGGGCTCCGCGCTCGAACCAGTTCACGTCTTCAAAGGTTTCCTTCCGATATTGTAAATTAAAATCCACAACTCCTGTGGGGGCTTAGTGCAGGTTAGAGAACCCCAGGTCACCGAAAGCACCGAATCCCTCAACTACGTCGTCCCTCCATGATAGCCTGAGCCAAGTAGGAACGTAAAACTCCATAAATCCAAACTCAAACAGAATACGGTCACAATACACCCTTCGTACCTGAGCGCAAGCTATTCGCATTTATTTTAATTTCTACAACGTGGCAGCAAGTTTAAAATCTTTATCGAGTAGAACGCGATTGTTATCGGGTGTCGTTTCAAAGCTCGGATACATATAATCACTCATGTAAGCATCAGTGCACAAACACACTTTACGAAGTCAAAGACCACAACGCATTCAGTAAGTTCATTTTTATGAGCGTTAGCTCATATTCATCACGTTTCTCGATTTCTTGGGGTCTGCTACCATTTCCTTTCCGTGTGAAATACTCTGTCCGAGGAATTTAAGACGGCGGCCCCAATACTAAATCGATATAGCAACCCAATTGGGGATTGTTTGGGGACGTCATTAGTACATCGAATTGGGGATTATTGATGTTACTGTTTTTGTAGCGTCATAATTAACTGGTCACATGACCATGTTTAATCGATTTTAACTCAGTAACTAATGAGGGATCATAAAATGAGTAAGATATTTGGAATCCTCTATATGATTAGAACAGGTTAGACATCAAAATTAACTAATGAAGTTAACATTTTCTTTGGGTTATGCTTATATTAAATTGCTTATAATTAACCAATCGACAACGTCATGGTCTAACTAATGGATATTCGTAAGGGGATCGATGAGTAGGACCTGTTAGACACTAATATTGTCTAATTAGGTTAATATTTACTTACGGTTAGGCATAGCATGGCGGCCATGCCGTCAGCACTCGGCAGCTCACAATTCCATACCTAATGCCGACCGGGCACCTACCGCCTTGAGGTAAGGAAAAATAGCCCTCCAAAGAGTCGAAAAACTTTTTCAGGCGAAATTGGTCAGAAATATCCGTCTTCAAGGTGATAGGCGCCCGCTCGCTGTAAGGAATGGAAAAGTAGCCTAATCACGCGGCAATACATCACATGGATAATAGATGGCGCTACCGAACAGCTAACGCTCGTTACTTCAACGTCTTCCAGACGGTGGCGGCATTTTCATTCACTCCGAACCGACAAGCCTTCGTAGCGTATTCAATGCGTGCGCATCACGCAGTCTTAAAGATCTGGGTTCAATTCCCAGTATCTCAAAACGATTAATTATTCGGAGGTTCACGTGTTAAGACGCCAACGCCAACCCCACCGGCATCGCCTTTCTGCGATACGAGCTTCGTAACCCTGTCGCGTTAAAACTGATAGCCGCCTACATTCAAAACGGCAGATGCAATTCTGGTTATCACGAACAGCATTTCGGATGTTAACCGCCACGACTTAAATACAACGTCTTGGAAACACGCAGCCTGGGCGCATGCTAATCCATGACAACGCAACGTGCCACATGGCGCGCAGTTGTCCGGAAGCAATCGACGCCCGCCGCTTTGCACTGTTGCTGCACCTGCCTTAGATCAGTCTACGTTACCAAGAGGTCATAAACGCTAATTACACCCTGCGAAAAAAGAAAAGTGATGAAAAGTGGTGTGTAACAGTTCGCTCGAACGCCGCGCAGTTTCGCAGGAGAAGTCATAAATGACACAAGGGAGAAAGCTGACTCCTTGCGGGGAGCACGTGGTGCACTCTGTTGGCCAGGACAGAGTGCCGGCCGTCAGGCGCCGCCAACTTTTGTAGCCCTGGTCAGAAAAAGAGGAACGCGGACCACACTTGAAGAGACCTCCGCTTCCGTAGGCTGTCCTCATTACGGCACTGTGTCCTACTAGTTTTTTTTTTTCGTTCATTTTAGTTGCATATTTTGGTCTCATGTCAGACGGTGGCTGGAAGAAGCGATTCGGACAACAGCAATGGGCGTGTAGATCTGGTTCTTCCTTGCTCTATTCCGTATTTGTGCTCTTTACTCTCACGACAACCGCTAACCATCGCCAGACATCGCTGCGTCTAGAGTGTAATTTGGAAAATATATCTCTATCATTCGCCTAATCTGGCATGAACCCTGTTGTTTTTAAGAGTGTGGCAGAATTTGGGGTGCAAGCTTGTACATGCGCACCCACTACAGGACGTGTCGTTCGAAGGAAGTACCGATACCACTCCTGGCACGGCGGGCTCTCAAACGAACTAAACGTAAGTTTTCCGCATGTAGAAGTATTTAGAGACGCATTGTACAGTTACACGCCGTTCTCACTACTTTCACTGAACGCGGACTAATCTTAGTGTACTATGGAAGGACGAGTGCATTGGGCACATTTATTGTGCAACAAATATGAGCCATGGAAGCGCCCATCATATTGGCGAAATAAATCTTGATGCTGGAAAGACGACGTTTCTGTCGTTCGAAATATTGCTGGACACTCGCTATTTGCAAATTCCTTTGTCTTAAAAAACATTTGAATCGCTCGTAAATTTGTGTTTTAACTTCTCTTGTCATATTTCGGGCACCGTATCCTTCGCTTCGGGGATCACCCACAGCATGCATTCTGAAAAAACACAAAAAGGGGTTGGTTATTCATCGCTCTCCTGAGGTCGCACTGCAAAGCAGAGCTTCCAAAGTGTATAAAATTGGATGCTATGGGTTTAACGGCCCAAATCAACATGAGCTATTGGAGACGCCGTAGTGAAGGGCTCCGGAAATATCGACCACCACCGATTTTTCAACGTGCGCTGTCATCTCACAGTGCACCGGCCTGTACAATTTCTCCTACATATAAATACTGCCGCCGCGGCCAGGATCGAACCCGCGTCTTTCGGATCAGCAGCCAGCGCCGTAACCACTTAGCTACCGCGGCGGGGCAGATTTTACAAAACAAAAGTATTTCTGATCAACTAGAGTATATCGGACGCACAATATTAAAGATGTGTTCGAATGAATGAGCGTAAATAATGATTAACACAACAATCTGCATCTGTGTTATAATTACGCCTCATGTAAGGAGTAAAATGAAATGAATATCACTTGAACGGTTTTTTTCGTTTTAAATGCGACATTAACTGACAAATTTCGTGGCTGAAGCGTAAAATTCATGTTCACAGCCCGAGGTTCTTCAAGGTGCACGGAAGCTGCAGTGCACTGTAGTTTTTGAGCACTCCGGTAAGCAAAGACACGCTGTACTCATGTATCATTCATGTGGATCCCTTAAAATATTTAGGATTCTATTCATATCCGCCTTTATTAGTTTACACGGTCTTTTGTTTTACATAGGCAGGCGGCAGCGTCTGCCTGTGCCTGCTCTTTGCGAGTAGCACCGTCGATGTGTGCGATGAATGTGTACGGGCACTGGCCGCTGAAAACACCAGCATGGTAAAATCGGCAATTAAGCAGCCACTAGTGAATTCACATGTTGTTTGCTCTTAAAGGCAGGAATAGGTTTGAGCGACTAGTGGTAGGGACTTGAAATGGAGTCGAAACTATTTTCTTCTTGCGATTACACAACAGGTGTAACAGAAAACATGTAATGAAATAAGTCTTTTGTACACAGTTAAAAGAAGCTTAGGCCCAGCGGCGATCCTAGAGCCAAAGAATGCAATTTAAGAAGGCCGATTGTTCAGTATCTTGAAAACGCCACCGCTATGAATGCCTCTCATCAACGCGTGCAGTGGTCCAGTTTAAACCGGCACGGTGCTTGGGCTGAGCTTTATCGTGCAACCTATTCCTCGACGCGCTGCTCGCATGCCGGTTACGACGATCCCGTTATACAATTGATCTGCTACTAAGAATCGGAGTGATATAGGACGATTGGTACCCTGCGTTGTTCTTCAATTGTTTAATTTCTTCAAGTTGGTAAGTACGTGAGCGCATCCATAAGCGAAAGTAACAGAAAAATGCCCACCTCAGGGACAGGTTTTGGTGAGATGGGCGGTTATCCCGACCGCGCCGGGGTCCTCCGCCTTTCGGGATCGCAATTACTTGACCGCCAGGTTGCTGCACACACCCACGGACGACGATGATAGAAAGGGAGGTGGGCGACAAACGCAAAAATATTCCTCCCTCTGTGTTGGCTCGGTAACAGCGGCGCCGGCAAGCTGGGTTGATTGACCATTGCCAGGGGTGGTGGGTGGTGGTAGTGGTTTATTTAATAAATAAAAAGTGAAGCAAAAGAGTGTCGCCGGCCGCGGCAATTGCTATCTAATATCTTAAGCACCCGAGCTGCAGCCGGCGGAAACGAAAGGGAAAGGAAGAGGATAGTGAGGAGAAGTATAGAGGGGAGCGACAGCGAGAAAGGACAGGGTAGAGGCCGACAAAACGATCCTTAAATACGATCCAATAAAACAACGCCTACAGAGAAAGCGCTCCGATGTCTCTTCAGTGAAGTCGGTCTATTGCCAGCGTTCAGTTTCTAAAAAACTGTGATTTTTCAATAACCTCGTACCACTCACCAAGCACCGTTAATATTTCAGTCCACTTCAGCCAGACACAAGATACAGGCGAACCAGTCGGGAGTTTGAACTTAAATTTTTTGTACGCGTTCCAGTTCGTGTGGCTGTACTTCGATTGGCGTTCAAGAATGTTGCCAGTTGCAGTGTTAACTCTGCGCTTAACCTCCTCGGTGATCGCTGTCTTCACAGAGCGGCAGAGTTAGGCGCGTAGTATCCTCAAGAACACAGCAAATTGGGGCTTCTCTCTACCGCACTCTGAAATTAAGATGGTAGCTTATGCTTCTGATAAAAGAGTGTGCTAAAAGTTCTGCGTGTAACAGAGCATTTTTTATAGTTCAGGTGCGTCTCTTAACCTAAATAAATGAAAGGGGTTGTGTGTAGGCCACTGGGGAACAAAACCAACATTTTTTGCACCGCAGCAGGTGGGACTCCAAACTTTGCAGTACTTGGGGGTTCTTTTGCGTCAGTATCTGAATAGTCGGCCTCATTGGCATTCTCGGATCTCCTTACCTTGGCGACAATTTCAGGTTTGCATGGGCACGGAGGTGCCTCTATATGCACGAGCATAAGTTTGCAATATCTTCTTGGTTTCGAAGCTTATATATGTCATGCAGGTGTTGCATTGCGCAAGAGAAGAAGTACAGGCAATTCATAGAATTTTTGCGACTTTTGTGAGGCGCTCTCAACGAGAACCTATACGACGAGACAATTTGTTTCTCCCTGTGGAGGCTTGTGGAGCTGGTCTTCAGAAATTCTTTGTTCATCAGATTGCTCCAAGGTTTTACTTTTTTACGACAACAAATCATACATTCACATTACATTTTCTTACTGTACGGTTTTCCTTAGAATTCCTAACCAGTCTATCCTGAAGATTGATAAAAAAAATTCTGATTGAAAAGTTGTTTCCTGTACTGATGAATTGGCAGCCTTTCCTCTCCTTCCTGGACAACAGAGTATTAAAGCGAGTGCAACTGATATGCGTTCAGGCGACTGCAAAGACTTTCTGTTTTAAATTTATTGCGTCAACTTTACGTTTCAAATTGGGGCTTCGTGAAAAAGGGGCATTTGTACGATGGTCTCCCAACTGCCGCCACGAATTATGCCATGGTTGTGAAGAGCCGCATGACAGTTGGGCACTCAGAAATTCCACGTGCATGGAATTCTGTTCAGAGAGCAGTGTGCCACGGTGCGGGGGTATATACTGCGCAGGGGCGGAGTGCCGGCACTTGCTGCGCGTCCTGTGGCAGCATATCCAGCTCACAGTTCCTTGGCAGCGTACTGCGCCGTTTAGCTGTGGCAGGAGCGCTCATGCTTGAAGATAGTAACTCTAAGTGATGCCTTTAGAGTCAAGCGCGAAGTGGCCGCCTCTTTTGGAGGACATCTCCATCTGCTCCGTTATTTTCCAGGTCTCGTGGACTGCTGCGCCAAAAAAGCGGTAAAGAGCGAGTCCTTTCTCTTCTGTTCAATGTGTCACCGGTTTGGTTTGGCACGGATTTGTGGAACAGAGCTCGGTAATCAGTCGCACATAAACGTGATTGGCTCATTGGTTTATTGGAAGTTTAACATCCCAAAGCGACTCAGGCTCAGTGAAGTACTCCGGAAATTTTGACCACCTGAGAGTCTTTAACGTATACTGACATCGCAGAGCACATGGGCCCTTGAATTTCGCCTCCATCCAAATTCGGCCGCAGCTGCCGGAATCAAAACCCGCTTCTTTCGGGACAGCAGCCGAGCGCCGTAACCACTGAGCCACCGTGGCGTGTAAAGTAAAAGTGATTACGTCTAAAGAGCCCCAGGTTGTCGAAACTTCCGGAGCCCCTCATAGCCTGAGTCGCTTTGGGACGTTAAGCCCCAATAAACCAGAAAACCAAACCAAGAGTGCACGATGATACAGAAGAAGACTACACGATAGTCTTGTCTGCCAAAGAAGTGAAAATTCCTTTTTCCCTGCATGAAGAATTTACCACGGATAGGGTGGAGGGGAGATGGCTTAATTAACTACAAAAAAAAATTAATTTTAGGGGGATAGACCAGTAATGAAATAGGCGCAGAGGGCTTCGAGGACGTACCAGTAACAAGACAATAGCTGACAAGGGGCCATTAAGTTTATATACAAGAATAAAGTAAAACATTAGCAAGGTAGTTGTCGGAATACCAGGAGAAAAAAAATCTGTTAGGCGCATGTGATTTCCCTGTCTCTTTGTTGAGATGACAACACCAAACAAACATGCAATCTGAGTGATCAAAATTACGCCGTGTAGTTTAGCGTAATTCAGAACAACCACAGACCGGAGGAGGAAACGGAGAAAGGAGAGAAGACTGAAGGTTATGCAGCAAGTAGCCACTCAAAGGGAGCTTTAGCCTGCATCTCTGCAGGTAAACGTTTCATTTCTGGATAAAAAATGAGAGCACCATGATTCAGACATGATATAGGCCTAGCTGGTCGAGCTGCCGTGTGCTGTTCATAATGAGGCGAGTAAGTCAGCTCATATCAAGGCTAATTCTAGCATTAGACTGGACCTCTCATACATTGTAATATATATGTAAGATGAAGACATTATAGCAGTTAAGAAATGCTTTGGCCAGCGTTTCAGCAGGACTGTTTTTGTAACTGCTGAAAGTTCATATTGCAAATAAAAGTACTCAGCGCACATGTACTTTGTTAGAAGTAGGGTTCGGGCGTGGCTGGGCGCATCCTGCGGCCAGGTCGTTGAACGTCCTACCAGGGCTGCCGGTGTGTGAAGGAGGTGGATGGTCTGGAGTAATCGGTTTATTTACGTCTTGCAGATAATTATGATTTAAGAGAAGGATCTGGAAGTTCCCACATCATTCAATGGCGCTTTAAAGAGTGGGTGTCTTACGAGTCCACCGAGGGAGGCGTGGCTTAATTGTTGAGGAGAGAGTATTGGTAAAGTTCACACTGGCGCAAAATTACACGTGCTCACACTTGTGGGCACGTATTAACGACGAGGCGATTTTCTGGGTTAGAAGCCACTTGATACTTTGACGCGAAGAAGTTAAATTACCACGCGGACAGCACGCGCACAAATCATAAGTACGGCCCGCACAAAGACGTTTCCCGAAGTCGTATGTGTAATGCAAAATTTTTTGCAAGTGAATTTAAAGCCGTACTTCCTTTTAACTCTCATTGACCTGCAGGTACAGCGTAACCGCACGTTGTGTGCTCTGTGGTTATGCTGTTATATCAGCTAAAAGGTAGAACGAGAACTGGCGATGCGATGAGATCGCAGTTTGGCACACCATTTATTACGGCTTGCATAGTATGCGGCGAAGAATATTAAAATTTTGGCGCCCAAACAACTGGGACAAATTCCACGGCCTGTACCTGTTTCTTTTTTGTGAATCAAGGAATATATCGATACAATGTTAGGGAGATTCGCATCTTGAACACAATGATAAAGAAAGCGGCAATAGGCGCCCAGGAGAAACATGTGCGCATTAAGCTAGCCTTTCTTGTCGCTTGTGGTAGGTTCGAGGCATTTAGCCAACCATTTGCAGTACATGCTTGAAATGTTCACGATTCGTGCTAAGAAATTAAAATGAACGCGGACACATTCAAAAATCAAAGTTTTGTTACTTGTAGTCTCTGCTGGCTGATACCTTGTCCCCGCAGTATTTTCTGCCTGGGGCGCTGCGTTTATACAGCCGCTAAAAAATACTGGGCCTTCGCAAGTCCATCGAGCTTTGTTCCTTCTGCACGAGAAAGAAGAGAAGAAAAAACGAAGAATAGCCCCGTGGCTTTCGTTCCGGCACGCGCACGGCGCAGGTCCCTTCTTTTGCGATGAGCGGCCATGCCCTGCGTTTCTCGCATAGCCATCCTGAGTGGCCCTCCGCCCGCTACGACATAGGCACTGCCATGGCTACCGACTGCAACGTGCGTGGCTTCGCGCGTTTTTACAGGAAGTGGGGTGCTCACACGGCAAGAGAGGCCATGCTGCAGCCTGGGCGAATCGTTCACCTGGAAGGGCGCCGGTCGTCGAGCTCGCCCATCGCTCCGTCATCGTGGTCAGGCGCTAGGACAGCAAACTCGGAGAACAAGACGGCCGCCTGCTCAGCCCTTCAGGTTGCCGGCCACCGAGGCCGCATGCACGGGAAGTGCACCCTACTTGGCAGCGCTGCAAGGTGTCCTTCCAGCTACCACCACGGCGACCTGACGTCGAAAGCTTCTCTGGTGAGTTTTGCCGACAGTCACGAACGTCGACAAATATCGAGATTTGCTCTGATGTTTGTAGCATGGTCTGACCTTCGTTCCCTTAGTGCGCACCTCCCGACTTGAAGCTGTTGGGCGAAACAAACCCGACAAAACGCAGCGTCCTTCTCACCCGGCAGCTCCATCTACCCTGATCTCTACTCAGATTTTTCACTGCACTGGCCGTCTATGGGTGAATATTGCTTGCTACACACCAGAACCCAATGCGGCCGTTGCTAATGCTTTGAACTGAAGCTTGACTTGTGGCAACTTTTCTCCAGCCTGGCTTATTAGTAGTAATGTGGTTTGCTTGAGTAGTATGTGGCATGTGCAAACACATGCAAATGGACGTCTCGCATGTGCACTATTCAAAACCAATTAAGAAGCCATGCTCTGTGGAGATGCCTTTCCGCCGTCAAGACTTCGCCATGGAGCTGCCGCTTGGCCCTTCAACATGCGTAAAGCATGTCCGGAATTTCGCCATTCTAAGCCTTAGCAAGCAGTCTATCATCAACCTCCTGCAACCTTAGCGTGGATTCATTCCGCAAAGGTGGTTTCTGCGTGAAGAAACAAAATCACGGACGCCCGCTGGTTCAGCCAGTGGCTCACGTATCAAAAATTTTGCCATGGTTCCAGATGAAATTCAATGAACCCGAACGTGCTCAGTACTTATTACGGAAAGCATCTAAATACGAGGGATTCGCACAGGAGTGCCAGCTGTGCACATTCGAACGCTTTCTTGAGCTCGAGACAGATCACGCGCGCGTGTCAGTGGCGATCCACAACTCCTATGGCTGCTTCTCCTGCGTTGCGATGCAATACATCAAGACCATGGACCGTGCTTCTCTACAAATATTAACGCGAAAACATTGTATAGCTCAGTTGCATTCCCTGATCTTGCCCGCAGAACTTGTCCGCAAAACGTTTGCGCAAAATGTGTGAAAGTTTAACGAAAAGAAGTAATAAGTTACTGGTGTTATATGCCGTGATGAATAATGACCTCGTTGCACTGTTAATCAATAAAAACAGTTTAGATACAATGTAATTATTAAAAATAAGACGTTTAGCTATGTTCAAAATAACTAAACGAAAAACAACGACGTCATCACTAATTAGCGTCACCAATTAAATGAAGTAATGGGAGGGTGACATGAAAAGATTACTTTAAAAAATGATAGTCACAGAGTCAAGGTGATTACGTTATACGAAAGCATCATGATTAGATTACTTGCAAAAATGAATTATGTGTCAAGGTAATGACGTCACACGTAAGTCGCGTGATACGACTTGCAAAATTTAGACTTATGATGTGACGCCAAAGTCACGTTTACATGACGCAAATTTAGAGTGATGACATCACATAAAAGTGATCACTTCAGTCCCGAGCTGAATCACAATCGCTTCCATGTAAAGACGGGAGAGAGCATTCCCGCAATTCTTTTTACTTTCTCTTGAAAGGTTTTGTAAGCTCTTCTATCGGGTAGGACAGGGAAGAGTAATGTGCAACATTAGCTGATTATTGTTTAATGTGTACTTTTCTTCCTCTATTAATGCATGTCCTCGAACAGCACATTTCTGATAATTGAGAAAATGACGACTGCCTGCTAGTGATGCAAAACTATCGGAATTTTGACTATCGATAGTGTCGATAGTTTTTTTAACTATCTATAGTGCTACTATCGATATACTATCGATAGTATTGTTACGAAGAAGAAGAGGGCAGTGGCGCGGGACGGAGCGCTCGCGCTAGGCCCACTGCCATTAAATCATATCATCTGTCATCATGTCGTCCTTTTTCTAGGCTTGCCACCTCGTAACATTTGGTGGAGGTGCGGGGTACATCGTCATCCTGGTCCCTGGAGCATCGCCACCTTCTGCTCGCCTTCGTCGTTGGCCGAGGGGACCTGGACTCCGCCGCCGGCTCAACCCGAGCCCGACCAGACCAGAACCGACCAGCCGCTTTCCCCCGCCCCGTCCCCAGCCCCGACCACAAGACACGACGACCAGGACCAGACGCAGCATGACCCGACGACGACCCGAATCAACACGGCACCCCCGCCCAAGCTGTCCGGCGAGTCCTTAATCCCTGACCTTCGGCTGTGGCGAGCGACCGCTGGACCTGACGCTCCGGGGACAACCGTTCACCAGATCATCTCATCTTGGTGGCAAGCCTTTCATCTTCTTCTGTCCTTTGTGATCATGGTCATCGCCACCTCATCATTGAAAATTTAAGCAATCGATCGGGACGATCGCTCGGAAGACCCGGGTCATGTTACGAAGAAGAAGAGGGCAGTGGCGCGGGACGGAGCGCTCGCGCTAGGCCCACTGCCATTAAATCATATTATCATCTGTCATCATGTCGTCCTTTTTCTAGGCTTGCCACCTCGTAACAGTATTATCGTTAGTCTACTATCGATAGTAATACTATCGATTCTACTACCGATGGTATAACTATCGATAGTATCACTATCGATAGTATTACTATCGATAATGTTGCTATCGATAGTATTACTCGCGATAGTACCGCTATCGATAGTCTTGCTTTCGATAGCGGTACTATCGCTAGTAACACTATCTCTAGTAACACTATCAATAGTAACAATATTGATATTATGCATTTGTTGGCCAGCGATATAACCAAAACATTTGCGATAGCTGATTGGTTTCACGGTCTCATGAGTATTAACGGTCCTAAGCGACTCATGCTATGAGGGATGCTGTAGTGGCGGTCTCCGGGTAAATTTCGACCAGCTTTGGTTTTTTAACATGCTCACGGACAGTTCGGAAAAATGCCTGGAACTGCATCCGATGAAAGAACAAACAGCACAAGTTGTGCTGGCTTGCACGACACCATCGTGCACAGCAGATGTCGTCTTGTTGACGTAGCCCCTGCAGAATGCTTTTCGAACGCATGCTTTGCAACTAGGACATTCGCACGCTAACGTTTTATCCAGAAACTTTGTGTACGGAACGTCTCCAGAGTTCGATGACGAGTAGGCCGCGAAAATCGGCGAGTCCTATCAGATACTCATACCATCCCCTCCATACCACACACTCGGGAAACCAAGTTTAGGATGCAGTGGGTACGCGTGGTTCATTTTATAGAATCGATAGAACTATATATAACAAGGGGTACCGATACGGCTATCGATTGTACTATCAATAGAACTATCGAAAGTACTATCGATATTACTATCGATACTACTATCAAAAGTACTAACTATCGATAGTACTATCGATACTACTATCGAAAGTACTAACTATCGATAGTACTATCGATAGCGCATTATCGATAGTACTATCGAACTGTCTTTTTTACCATCGATGGTTCGATAGTAAATCAACTATCGATAGTATCACTACTGCCTGCACCCTATTTTTTGCCACGAAACTGAAGTTCCGCTTTTACGAAGTGGGTGTTAGCTACACGGGCATTGTTTCCGTCTTCCCAGTGTAACTATACACGTGGTCGCGTAACGTGTCTCATGCAGCCAGCGGCCCAGGCTCTGCTCACCGGTGTACGGGGAGTCAGGCGTCTGAACTGCGCCGCCGCACGGATCTCCACCTGCGGCGTGGTGGTTCCGCAGAAAGCAGCGTCGGCTCAGCCGACGACAACGTGCACCTCACGCCTGGAGGTGCACGGGCATTGAGGACGCTCGGATGCAGCACGCGGAACCGCGGGTCGCGGCTACCCTGCTGCTGCTGCTGCTCACCTGAGCCTCGGTGAGCTTAGCATCTCGTACGCTCACCTAAATGGATACTGCTTCCCATTGTTTTGATACACACTCGCAGGAATAGTGACAGGGAGCAACCCGACAAAATGCGGTCGCTTGCAGCCTGCGTATTTTATAGGGAGCATAGAGTGTAGCTCTTCCGTGATTCCGTTCCCATGAAGGCACATCGAGTGAGTGCGTGCATCGTGAGGGCATCCCAGATGAAGCCGGATGGTTTATCGTACTTAGCAACTTCTCTATCTTTTCAGCACATTTCTCTTAGCCTTAAGGTGCAGATCGCTCGTGTGTTTCATGGAACGCTGATCATTTGCCAGACAACAGGGGACGACTTCAATTTTTTGAGGAAGGCATCTCTTCATGCATGGTTCAATTCCTTCCCAATTCTATGGCTCTTCAAATCCAACACCTTTCGGGTAGGATTTACACACTTGGTGCCCCCTCCCATTCAGACTCTGCGTTTAACCTTCTTGCGCATCCCATCCTGGTTTCCTGCAGAATTACTGGTAAGTGTTTTTCCTCCTATGTGATACACCGCACATCTGCTTAGTAGTCCACCCTTTTCAGCGAATCTTCCTTAGGCTTTCTTCACATAAGATTTTTCTTTGGCCGTCGCTCACCCTCCTGCATTTTGTTTGTGGTTTTGCCTTGAGCATCGAAGCCTTCTCTCAAAAGCTGTTCGAAGAAATAAAAAATGGGTTTTGCTGAGAATTCATGTTATTGGTGATCTCCAATACGTCTTAAAGCAGCGTCGTCTCCATGCCTCACCTAACGTTTGTCACAAAACCATACAAAGTTCAAGCATTGGGCTCCAGTGCAAACGGCTTAAATTTAGAGCCCTTTGGCTAAATAAAGTCAGTTTTCCACGAATACATAGCTCTTTTAGTTTTGTAATGCCATTGCTAAGTAGAGTCATGGAGGTTAACATTGTCCGGCTGTGTTCTGTGCGGCGGCCACTGTAGGAGACATCCACCTACTAGTGTGTGCTTAGGGGGATTTTTCTCTCTCCACCTTCCACCTGTCAACCGTCTCCCTCTTCACCTGCCCCTCTACCCTTCCCCACTGCCAATTGCAGGGGAGAGGAGGGAGGCGCCGTATGTAGGATGACTCAGCAAAAATGAAGATGGCTAGGAAGAAAATGATTCAGCCAACAGCAGGCCTGCGACTAAATATGCAGTTTCTTAAAAACAATGTTGGCAGAAACTAAAGGGGGGTAACACTATTTTTCGGACTCAAGTTGTTCATGGAATTTTGTTCGCTATGTAACTGAGAGCAACTGGGCAAAATATTACCTCATTTAGAGCAGCGAGTAATTAATAACTAAACTATTAAAAGTTCCCCTGAACGTGTAGTAGTCGGGCAACACTAGCTTGCTCGCGTTCCATGAGGGTCGCATGCTTGCTCGCGACGGAGGACTGAACAACTGAACTGCTCACGACGCGTAGTTAGCGAAGCAAAGGGGAGTGGGTTCGTTGTTCGAGCTATAGGGGTGCGGAGGGGTGAGGGGTAGTCACAGCAGCGGGACAAAGGCAACAAAGGGCCATGCCCTTCCATTTCTGTCCAGTTTTTGCCTGATTTCGGTGGATTCACCAAAATGTGTCACGAACGGTCACCGCACCGACCGTGCACGCGCAGTTCTGCAGCAGACGACTGCGCTGTCGGTTTATGACGTCACTCAGGCTGCTTGAATATGGCCGTCATTGCGAAGGAGATGGGCTGTCTAGTTATCGATATCTCTCTAGTTATCGTTGTGGTGCTCCATGCCGGCCTGTTTTGTTTTCCTTTCGTGCGTTAACTTTTTCTTTTTCCGCAGTTGCGTGCGCGGGGGTAGAGAAAGTATGATGCGCTTCTTTTGCTTTCAGGTTGATGCGTAGAGAGGTCTGAAACACGTGCACCGTATTAGAGGCGCTCGAATACCACGCGCATCTCAACCCGCTCTCTCCTGCGACGCGTGCAGCCAAGGGGAGCATTACGTTGTCGATTCTACTCCGCTGACGTTAGTCATACGGCAGAGCATCTGTATTGATTGCAGATCGCGTATATGTTAGTATACGCTGGCATCTTGCTTAGATAGGCGAGCAGCATGAAGGATAGGTATTTTCAATTTCATTAAGATGGACTGCTTGAAGAGAATGCGAACTTTCCGACGGACACCCTAAAACGCTGAGGCTGCTGCTGAATGTTTATTACACAGCATCAGGTTCGTGTTAGTGATGTCCGTATGATTTGAATGAGTATGTTCACTTTTTCCCTTCCACACAGAGTTCCTGAGCTGTTGGCAATGCAGCATTTTATTCGTGTGGTCTAGGGCGCCCTCTAGAAAGCAGAGTAACCAGTTAGACTTCGGTGCCACACGTTACTGTAGTCTAGGCACTAGTTTGCCGCGAAATGCGCTCTCACAAATTCGCTTTCCTTGTTATGGCTCCTGCCAGAGTTTTTCGGGAACAGAAACAGAAAAATCGCCCAGAACAAGTGCTCTGTCCAGGACAAATCGCAGCGCATAAAAATAAGCCTGTGGAAGACTAATATATAGTGCAATATTTTTTTTTCATAGTCATCCCTGAAGAATGAGGGGCACCGAGGGGTACCGTAGTTAGAGATTGAACATGCAGCACAGGGTACGTGTAAAAAAAAAGAGGAGTGCTTGCGTTAAGCTCCGCCTATATAAAGGCACGAAGCGATAACGTTGATGGCTCCCTACAGCGGTATCTCTTCACACGCGGTCACTATTTTTGGTCGGGTTCACGCATTTGTCCCAATTATAAAAACTTCACGTTCTTTTCTTAGCGCCTCAGTTGTGGCTCAGGGAATATGGCGTTCTTTTGCTCACCCGAAAGACGCGGGTTCGATCGCGGAAGCGGTGGTCGATGTCCGTTGGAGGCGAAATTCTAGAGGCTCCGGTCCTGTGCGATGTCAGTGCGCGTTAAAGAACCTTAGGGGGAGAAAATTTCCGGAACCCTTCACTACGGCGTCCCTCATAGCCTGAGCCAGCCGCTTTGGGACATTAAGCCCACCTAAACTAACCATTGTTTTTCCTAGAACTATTCCACTTTGCAATTTATGCGCACGATGTTCCTTCTGTAGACACACACATCGATTAGTACTGACTGCACTACACTGGCAGTTACGAGGCCACAAGACAGGGTTCTACATGGACGCAGGTTTTTCGCCGCACGTGCACCATCATTTGGGGAGGCGGCGCAAATCATTTAGCGAGGGTTTTCCGGTGGCTGGTGCATGCAGGCACAACTATGGCACGTGAAGCGAAGAGGCTTTGAAAAGTTAACAAGCACTTTGCTGCTAGATTAATTACTACTTCCGTAATTAAAGCTTGCACACATACACACATACTGATCGCCATAGTCGTAAGATGTCACTTTACATTAAAGGCCACACGATATATATATATAAATCGCGCTTGTACCCAAGCTGTGGAAATATTTCTTTTTGGCCAAGTCGGTAGCGTGCTTTAGTGGAGACGGAAGTCGTTGATTCGAATCCGTACTAAAATACACGAAGATTTTTTTTTTACCCAAAACCAATTACGTTCTGAACATCCGTCGATCGAGGCATGCGCCGCGCCCTCTAATTCACGTTAAAAATTCGCTTCTATAGTGTTTTGATCTCAAACTTGAACATATGACATGCGTTACTCGTCACGGCACAGACGTGGCCTGCTCCCGCCGAAAGGGAGCCTTAAATCTACAATTTCTCAAATCTACAAATTCTATCAGCCCAGGAACATTTGCACCATCGTGGCCTTCACAGCCCTTGCCTTAATTCTGATGTTAAACCCTGCTTTGACTCTTTCTTCTGCGTGTTATGTCGGTGCACGTTAAAGAACTACAGACAGTCGTAACTTCCGGCGCCCTTCACTACGGCGTCCCTCATAGCTCGGATCGCTTTGGGAGGAACCCCCTCAAACCCTAAATTTCCTGAGTAAATATTCCGCAAAGGGTTCGTTTTCCTTCCTGGCACACTTATGAATTATAACCGCAGACCAAAATTTACCTAGATGAGCACTCGCACTTCTACGGAGCGCAACCACCGTGGCTGCCGCGGATGAAAAATGCAACCCGCCGGCTGCAATGTTCAGGAGCAAGCCTTATCGACTACTGCGGATGTTCCAAGGGCCGCAGGGTGTTATTTCCGCAGGTGATATTGATAAAGCTGTTTGAGTAACCACAGGGCATTGACTGTACATTTAACCATGCAGGCGCCATTCTTGACGGTACTCCGGCAGCCTTTGTAACCTGAGCGGCCAGTGTCCGCCTACTGCGATCTGTGTAGGGCGAGTCGTTAATACAGCAAAAAGTATTCTCCTTTCTTCTATGTGTACTGCGCAGGAGGTGGATGGGCTGGCCGTTCTCAGCGTTCCCGACGGGCCCTGGACTGGCGCCTTGGGTGAAGGCGGTACTCTGGGCGCCTTCTTTGATTAATTTTGGTTATTTGTTAAAAAATGTTAGTTTCGAATGGTAACCTAAGCGAATAAAATCTGTGTGATCTGACATAAACAGCATTTGTGCTTTTATTCAAGGATGTAAGGGCATTTTGTGGAGATATTGTAGCCGCGTTTTAATACAACAGCGTCAATATATTTCATCCCCATTTTTTTTAGACCATCCTGGTTGCGGCAACACAACATCAAAGTACATTTGAGAGCTTTGATCCGAACCTGTCGAGAAAAAAGTTCTCATAAAAGTGTTTTGTTTGCAAACAAAACTACACCTACGCCAATTTCTTCACAGAAAGTCGCCACTAGTTATTGAGTGAATGAGCGCAAGTACTGTATGAGTAGCGCATGGAATTCTCCGTTCTCGAACATTGCCAAAATTTGCCGAGAGCCTTGTCCACTGCTATGGATACTTCCGCATTCATTCCTAGAATTTCAGTTCTACAGAAGAGGGAAAACGATAAAGGAAAGAAAATGCTTAGGTTTCACAAGCTGGTCTCATTCAGACACTTCGCTCCCGAACACGACGGCGCCGCCACACCTTGGTATCGTGGCTTCAGTATATCTCTCTTGAACTTGCGCTTCTAATGGAGAAGAAAGAGCTGTTTTCTATTCTTCGCTGTGAGCCGGCAAATAAAGACCAAGGCATGGACCACCGCGTGGACCATGCTGGAGGACGTTAGCGTTTAGCAAGTGATCTTGAACACTGGCTTGCAACTACTCGTCCGCTGTTTTAGTACTGAGTTCTTGACTGCGCCTTCAATGAGGGCCACCGCGGTGGCTCAGTGGTTATGGTGATTGGCTACTGGCCCGAAAGACGCGGGTTCGATCCCGGCCGCGGCCGTTGCGTTTCGATGGAGGCAAAATGCTAGAGGCCCTTGTGCTGTGCGATGTAAGTGCACGTTAACGAAACCTAGGTGGTCGCAATTTCCTGGTCTTTACTATGGCGTTCCTCATAGCCTCAGTCGCTTTAGGACGTTAAGCTCCCATAAACAATAAATCATCAATAATAAAAAAATTCCCCTCTTAGTATGCTTTTTTCCGGCTTGAACTGTTGGTTTTTCTCGTAATGATGTCCGCAAAGCACAGCGGTCATGCATGTGTGTCCAAGAATCTGTGACGGTAGCTGCTTAACCCACGACTCTCTTAGTGAACTTGTTGAAAATGCGAAACACTTCTGCAGCGTTAAATACCACGTCTCTTTGGTGGGGAGGCCTGTCTTCAACACTAAATGGACTGCTCTATAAAAGAAAGTCCTAGTCTATAGGCTGAAAACGGATGACACTTGCCCAGGTTTTAACATTAACTCAACCATTTCATTGCACAACAACGCTCTGATTTCTTGAAATAGAAGTGGCGCCGGAAGGAACAACTTGGGATGCGAAATTCATCGTTGGGCCGGTCATTTCCGCGCCGGTCGGCGGTGAGGGAAGGAATCTTGCTATTTTCTATTCTTTTAGACTTCTTACCCTTCATCAACTCAAAATGTATTTTATAACACTGCTTGCTAAAAATCGTAGAGTAGCTGCGCTTGGCAATGGCTTCGACTGGAGTCGATAATTCCTAACTCATCAGGAACTGTACGAGAAATGGCACATTCAAATGACTGGAAAACGAAATCCTTTCAAATTACGGCCCCTGGACCACAGTACAGAAGACCGCGTTCTGGACATTGCCTGCAATTCATTTCAAGCAAAAAATATTAGTAATTAGGGGTACGGAAGCACTATCAACTCCGAAAGCCACATCCCTCATGATTCCACAGAGCACATATTGCACACATGACTGAAGAGAGCGGCCAGTCTGAGCTTACGAAACCCGTGACCACCTTAAGAGCCCACTTGCTCCAGTTTAGTCCTTAAACCGCAATCGATGCGAGAGAGAGCAGCCTAAAAAAGGGGATTGTACCACTCTTAAATTTCTGCGCCAGCCCATGAGCTTCCGCGGATTCGATTAGGAGGCCACGGAATGAATACTGCTGCTTGATCGCGCTAATGAAGATGACAGTTCTAAGGAGGTGCCAACGTTGACTTAAAGTATGACCAAGTTGTTGCAACGCATTTCACAAGGAATTGAGCATGCTTCGCCTTTAGTGCAAGTGCGTTCTTTGTCTTCGTTTATTCATGGTTAGAAAAGTTAGAACCTTGGTGCATATGTCGTTCGTCCGTGACCAATAAGCTACGCTTCCGCCAAATGCATTATTTTCCTTCATAAGCTGACTACTCCGGTAGTTATTTCCCGTAAGTCATGGCGCATTTATCAAATGCCTTCCTCTTGTTTTCCCTCTCGTGTCATTTATTTACGGATTAGGCCATGGATGCTGTGCTAAACTCGTCTCTGTCTAAACCTTTAAAAATGTGAACCGTGAGCAATACGAGATGTTTATTCCGTGTTTTCCGTCAGTTATTGGTTTATTTTATATTTCATGAACACTTTTAATAGCCATTCAGGCACCGACAGCCTCACATGGAAGTACAATATATATTCCTGCTACGCAAAGTCAGAGCGCGAAAATATTGTGGGTCATGGTGCACTTCGGTCCATCCGTCTGTTTAGAAATTAGCCGCTCTATACTGAAGCGCACGTGTGCTGTTCAAAGTACTCTGCGCTATTTAGGAGGCAGAAAGAGGATCGTAGCTGCGCCGCTCGTCACTGGGTTGCGTCAGGGAGTTCATTTAGGCGACATCTGTGTGGATTTCCCTCAAATAACAGCGAAGTATTAATGCTGTCTTTTTTTTTCACCTGAATTTGTACATATCGAGATGTTCATACATCAGGATAAATTTGCGTGTTTATGTTGTAAACGCTACAAGAACGGGGGGCAACGGCTTCCACCGGAAGTTAGCACCCCGCGCGAATCAGGTTAGCTCAGAAGTCATTGCCACATAATGATACCTTTTACTGCGTACCCACTACAAGTTGTCTCCAGCTTAGACAATAATAAGAGGCACTTCTTTAGAGCGTTAACTCCACCCTAGATAGCTCTGACGCTCTTTGAGCTTCCATGTATGTACACAAGAGACCGTGTATAGGTGTGAGCGTGTTTGTCCATGCATTAGGACTGTTCCGAGTAATTGTTGCGTACAGGGTCGGGCGATGCAAATTCACTATACACCTGCACTATTTGCAGGCACGTAGCGAGGATTTTTGCGTAGGAACTATACTGACGAAAGGAAGGTTTTGTGCCTAGTTGTGAAGGGCACTATATGGTACACCAAAACTTTTTTTTTCCTCAGAGTGGCAATGTTTTCAATATTTCTGCAAAGTTTCTTTCTCGCCTAACGACGTCCTGCTGTGTATCGGCGGCCGTGAATGAGAGCTAAATAGGCAGCCTCCAACAGTGACCAGCTCGTCGCGAATAACTATGTGACTCGTTACCTGTTTTTAAAGATATTAATGAAGAGGGAGATCAGTGTAAAGCAAAATTTCAGGTTCGTGCAGGAGCATCACTGCACAACTGGTTCTACTCATGCGCAGTACGGCGTCTCTGGTGTATGCGGCGACGCCGAATTCACAACGGAAGAGCCAACATTCGCTACTGCCGCTGCACTGCTCCCTCTATACACCACAGGTGTACTGGAAACAATCGAATATATTGAGGCCATATTTTACTGGCAAGCTATCAAGAGCACGGAAACAATGCGCGTAAAATGGAAAACGAGCCCTATACGGGCTCGGTTTCAAAATAAATACAATGTTGGGCAAGTGCTATTGCTTTTTTTTGCAAATTAGACAGATATTTTTCTATTATTTGTCCATATTCCCAATAGCAGACGCTTACGAACGGCTACTTGTCGCTTGAGTCCCTTCTTGCCCAAGGTGCGGCTACAGACGGAACGAAAATTATATGGCCGCTCAGCGGGAGCTCCAGGGCTTGAGTCCGACCGCGACGGCGGCGTTTTGGTGAAAGCGAAACGCTAAAAGTCCCCAATTTGCTGTTGATTGTCAGCGCACGTCAAAATATCACCTGGTGATCGAAATGGTTAAAGAGACCTTCACGACGACACCGCTTTCTCTTTCTTCTTTCACTCCCACCTTCTTCCGTTCCCATACTCCACGGTTTGGGTGCCCACCGAGATGTGAGGCAATTATGGCGCCATTTTTTTGCCTTAAAAACCTTGATTTCAATTTTTCCCTTCGGTGCCTCCTTGAGTTACGGAAGCATGAAGGGCTCTTCATTTCAGGCAAGGACATCATGTAAGCTAAGCGTCGTTCTGAAATTTCTCCCCAATAGAAAAGTGAAAGGTTCTGGGCCAAGCTCGGGAGGAAAGGGAAAAAACATAAACTCACTAGAACGAAAGGGAATTCCGTTTGTCCTTTACGTGCAGCACGCAAGTCGCCTTCATACACATTTATAATAGCGTCCGATACATGTTCCTGCTTTCTCAGTTACCGATCCTGCGATATCCTTAAGCCTGTCTTGAAGAAGCAGTTTTGGCCTGCGCACTTACAGCGAAGGTGCTCGTGTTCATCAACAACCTTATCTCATTTTTATTTTAACTTGCTGAGTACTATCGCATACATCGACTACAAAAGTGCATTGTTTCATCAGCAGCAAACATGACATCAAAGCTGGTCAGTTACAATGGAACAAAGCAATTAAGGGGGCAGTAAAAATTATGTCGTTCGTCCGTTCACTGCTGTCTTTGCTACGGACGGCTGAAGATTTAGTAATTAAGCTGCGCAGATGGCTTCCTCGCCCGCAGTTATGATTTTCGCTGACAAAACTTCGTCTCCGGGGTATAAAGGTTACTTCCGCAATGACGAATAATGTCTCAGTGTATGCGTGTAGCGCATTCGTCCTCTGGGTTTATTTTCTTTGTCGTTCAATCGCGGTCGATCTTCTGCGTCTTAATCCAACTGGAGCAGCAGTGCGGTTTTCGCAGCGGTCGCACTGTGCGTTGTTCCGCCTCTGAAGTGAAGAGGAAGACGCGCGTGGAGAAAGGACGATGCGCTCGAGAGCGCGAAAGCTAAGGCTCCCATTCTCCAGAATATACGACGTCGTCATGGTCAGCTTTGTAAGCGACAAATCTCCGGAGAAGCAACTCGGTGGGCCACAGGGGTCTCGTCACCTTTTGGCGTGACCAGAACCTGCCCGCCGGATTCTGAGAAAACTGGCCACCGTGGCAGGTGGCAGTTAACATAATGAAGGGTCGTGCAAATAATGCTGGCAGCACCAACTTGGGTCTGAAAGCCCCACCGAAGGCAGCACCTGCCACCCAGGACATTGGCGCACCGCTTAATCGCTACATCATTGTGCGAGGAGTGGTATGACGGCTGCCAGGGAGTCATAATGGTTTAAGAATAACTCTTATACGTTGTCACGTAGTAGTTGGTACAGGTAGCGCCGCGTCTAGACGGCACAGGAACGCCAACACCGAGAAGATGCGAACGTACACCGCGATGGCCAGGATGGAACGCCCAGTGTCGTCTTCATCAGCAGCGTACAGCGGGGCGCACGAGCTGCGTGCAGAACAGCCGCCGAGCGGCTATTGTTGCAGACGCGGCATTACCCGCCCTCTCGGAAAAAAGCATCGGCCCGATGCTTTAAGAAGAAAATAGGGAGAAAGAAAAAAAAACAAAGTAACGCGTAGCACTTAGTCACTAAATGTCTCGCGAAAAATAGGGCTTCATCCGCACCACATGAACAATCTCTGGTCTAGCTCAGCTGACGGCGAGTAGTCCGGGTAGCCCCATCCGGGCGAACTTCATAGGTTACGTCCCTTAGCTGACGGAGAACTCTGTAGGGGCCGAAATACTGCTTGAGCAGTTTTTCGGAAAAACCACAGCGCCGAATGGGCGTCCATACCCACACTTTGTCGCCCGGGGCGAACGTCATCAGTCTGTGGCGGCGGTCCAACTGGCTTGACAGGGGGCGTTTTTCGTCGTTGACAATTACGGCACGTGCGCACGTAGCGTCGTACAGTCGCCGCGAGCTTAGGCCACTAATAGCTCTTTTTGATCCGAGCCAGAGTGCGGGCGTAGCCGAGGTGACCGGCGGTGCGCTCGTCATGACACGCCTGCAAGATTTCTTCATGGAGATTCGCTGGAACAACGAGGAGGTAGTCGCTTCCGGTTGGAGAAAAGTTGGCTTTGTACAGCACGTTGTTGTGCAGACAAAAGGAGGACTGGGTTCTTTGCGAAGGGCTGGGGAACCTCCGTGGTACGTGCTTCCAGGAAGTCGATGAGAGGTTTCAGCGCCGGGTCCTCACATTGCTTACTGGAAATAGTCGCTGCGTCTACGGCTGCGATGAGAGGAAAGTCCGGTTCGTCGTCGTCGCGCGCAGCCTCGAGTGGATATCTGGACAAGCAGTCGGCATCTTTGTGCTGGCGCCCTGATTTATACACGATGGACATGTCCAACTCCTGAAGACGTAAGCTCCAACGCGCCAGGCGGCCAGAGGCCCGTAAGTTCGTCAACCAGCAGAGATAGTGGTAGTCGGTTACGACTTGAAAGCGCCGGCCGTACAGGTAGGGTCGAAATTTCGTCACAGCCCATACCATGGCAAGGCATTCTTTTTCGGTCGTGGAATAATTAGATTCAGCACGAGACAGAGTGCGGCTGGCGTATGCTATCACGCGCTCAGCGCCGTCCTGCCCCTGGACGAGTACAGCACCGAGGCCCACGTTCCTGGCATCTGTGTGGACCAGAGTCTCCGCACGAGAATCGAAATGACCGAGGACAGGCGTGGTTTGCAAGCGTCGCGTAATTCATCAAATGCCTGCTGCTGCTGCTGTTCTGTCCACGCGAATGGGACGTCCTCTCTTGTATGAGGCGTCAACGGTGCAGCAAGTGGGGAAAAGTTGGTAATGAACCGCCGGTAATACGCGCAAAGGCCCAAAAAACGCCGGACCATTTTCTTGTCCGAAGGAGTGGGAAAGTTGACGACGGCAGCCGTTTTGCACGATCCGGCCGGACTACACGATGGCTGACGACATGGCCCAGGAAAAGGAGCTCCTCATAACCAAAGTGGCATTTCTTGGGCTTCAACGTAAGGCCGGCAGATCTTGTAGCCTGTAGCACGATCAAGAGGCGCTGGAGGTGTTCTTCGAACGTTGGCGAAAATACAACAACGTCGTCCAGGTATACCAAGCACGTCTGCCATTTCAGGCCCGACAAAACAGCATCCATCATTCTCTGAAATGTTGCCGGAGCCGAACACAAACCGAAAGGAAGGACCTTGAACTCATAAAGGCCATCCGGCGTCACGAACGCTGTCTTCTCGCGATCCCGCTCGTCAACTTCAATCTGCCAGTAACCACTTTTTAAGTCCAGCGAAGAAAAGTAGCGCGCGTGCCGCAGCCGGTCAAGAGAGTTGTCAATGCGTGGCAAAGGGTAGACGTCTTTCTCGGTAACCTGGTTAAGCTTCCGGTAGTCAACGCAAAATCGCAGACTACCAACCTTCTTCTTAACCAAAACCACAGGCGAAGCCCACGGTCTCCTCGATGGCTGAATAACACTATCCTGCAGCATCTCTTGGAGTTGTTCAGCTATGACTTCACGCTCCCGCAATGAGACACGGTATGGATTTTGTCGAATTGGTCGGGTACTGTAGTGCGTAATGATGCGGTGCTTAGCGAGAAGCGGCTGTTTGACTGCCGACGTGGACGAGAAACAGTCTTGGAACTGATGCAGAAGGCCGGCTAGGCCTTCCCTATCGGTTAGGGGTAAGCCTGGGTTCACGTCGAGGATCAACTGAGGTGTGCAACAAGTGGACGTTTCCCTCTGGAGGGCAAGGCAGTCGTAAGTTTCGGAGATGCCCTCGAAGTATGAGACCGCAGTGGCCTTGGCGATGTGTTGCCGTTAGGTCCCGAAATTCGTTAGAAGGACATCTGCCAGGCACTTCCGTAGCGTAACGATACCCCTCGCGATGCACACCCCATGAGAAAGCACAAGCGCAGTGTTCTGTTCTGCTACGCCGTCATCACTGCACCGGACGTCACAAATGACGGTGACGAGGGCACAGGATCGCGGAGGCACGGTCACATCGGCATCGATTATGCGCAGGGGCACTCTGCGTGGTTCGGTGTCGGCTGAAATCGTTCCATGGGTCGAAAATGTTACCAGACGACCAGGAAGGTTTATGATGGCACCATGCTCGCGCAAGAAGTCCATTCCGAGGATCAGGTCTTTGCAGCAGTGCGGCAGAACAACAAAAGTGCCAACAAAAGCAGAATTGGCAATGGTGACTCGAGCAGTGCATCTTCCGACAGGCATCATGAGGTGACCGCCAGCAGTACGAATTTGAGGTCCATCCCATTCTGTCTTTACCTTGCTGAGGCGATCCGCGAGGTGCTTGCTTATTATCGAAAAGTCCGCGCCTGAATCGACTAAAGCATTCACTGGGTGCCCGTCAACGTGAATGCGGAGGTCGGCGCTAACTGCATCGGTGTCAGGGAAACTCGGTGTCCCACAATCGAGCTGCGGCGGCATTGGGATCTCGGCATCACGCTCCGGCGGCGTTCGGTGGTCTTCGTTATATCCGCTGTAAGCAACCTTCCCCCCTGAGGTCGCCGCTTTCAGTTTCCCCTGCGCGGGCATGGAGACCGGCCCCACAGTCCATCTGATAAAGCCTGGCGGCTGGGCGACGTGATGCGTGCGGGAGACGGAGATCGGGGTCGGCGGGTAGAGGTGGTGTCATGGGCAGAAAGATACTCCTCTATTTCGTGGGGTCGCTCACCGAAACGGGGACAGGGAGCGTCACGTGGGAAACCCCGGAGGCCGATTTCATGGCAGGGGCAACGGCGATACAGGTGGTCGGCTTCACCGCAATGGTAACAGAGCGGCTGCTGGTCAGAAGTGCGCCAAACAGCCGCCTTCCGGGCCGGTGGACGCATGGCAGGTCCTCGCTGAGGCCGCTAGTAGAATGACGGTGGCGGAGCGGTTGGCGGCGGCGGGTGGTACGGCAAGCGTTGCACAGGTGGCAACTCGGAACGGAGAGCCGCGGCGTAGCTCATGGGGCGTGGCTCCGGCATGACCAGAGGAGGCGGTGAAAATGCTTGCCGAATCTCGCCGCGCACAACCTCGGTAAGAGCCGCAGCCGTCGGATCAGACGAGGCAAGGGTCAGTTTCTGCTGCTCTTCACAGACCACTGCGCGTATGAGCTCACGCAGCGACGCATTGTCGGTGGACACGCTCAAAGAAGCCGCACTGGCACTTGGCTCACCGCACAAGGAGTCATTACGGCGGCAGCGCTGATGCAAGGCCCGCTCAATTGCGGTCGCCTGTTTGATGAAGTCGGCTACCGTCTGCGGGAGATTTCGGACCAAACCAGCGAAGAATTGGTCCTTCACACCTTGCATCAGCTGGCGACAAAAGCATTTGTTGGGCGAGTTGGTGTTTTCGATGATCCATACCTACAGCGCAAACGACAGGACAGAGATGAAGAAGGGACACCACACAGCGCTGACTCAGAACTAAAGTTTTATTGGATGCCAGCAGGTATAAATACCTCCCTGGCGGCCAGAAAAGAATGCAGTCCACACTTACATGCGTTGCTGACCTACAAATATACGAGCCACGTGCCACCAAGCAAATCACATGCGCGAGAATACAATATAATCAGTGAGCATGCACTTGTCAATATTCGCAATCAAGGTATCGTCTTTCTTTTTCTGACAACGCGACAGATGAAGCACTGATGCATTCTTCCGAGAGCCTACCTATTAAGGGAGCTTCTATGATCTCCCTTGCTAACGAGTCACGGTTCTTTCCTAACACTGCACTTTCCTGATAATTTGGCGCACAGACGTAGGTATCATCGTCATCTTCATTGCCTTTGCAGTGCCTGCAATGTTTCGCCACGTGGCCAGAGATAGCGACACGGGAGACATTATACTCATGCTATTTGAGTCTTTCGTTTAAACATTGGCCGGTTTGGCCGATGTATCGCTTACCACAAGATAGTGGCAGCGAATATACCACCCCTTCCTGGCAAGGCACAAATTGTTTTGCGTGCTTTATCGGGCACTTGCGCGATTCTTTAATCCCTGAATTTACATTCTTAATCAGGCTGGACAGTCGTTTGGGCGCCGAAAAGACGACATCAACGACTGCATGTTTTCCGATTCTTTTTAGATTGCGCGACACTTTGTGAAGATATGGCAACACAACAATCTTCCTTTTCTTCGTCTCTTTCGTACAATCACTTTTTCCCTTTGAGTTTAACTTTTCCTGTAGTTTTCCTGCCACGGAAACTAATAATTCAGACGGGTAGCCTGCCTTTGCCAGGCGGTCTACTTGGTTGCTGAAGCCATGCTCCAACCTGTGTTCACAGGATTTGTTCACTGTGTTGCTGAAAACGGTATGTACAATTGCTCTCTTCACCAGCTTGGAGTGAGCTGATGAAAACGGCATGATGGGCTTAACAGCACGGGGTCCATAAGCCCAACAAACATGAGATGGAGTGAAATGAAGCGAAAGATCTAAAAACCTAATAAAATCATTCAATGGTACTTCGTGTGTTAAAACCAATCATGCCTCACACATGCACACACGTGCGCTCAACCTGTCTGCTTACTGTGTATTGTTCTTTGGGCTGTTCTTCATGGCTTTATAGAAGTCTTGAAGGCTAGCTTTTATGTGAGTATGGCTGGGTTAATAATTTTCTTCAGCTCTTTCAATCATTTGGCTGAGTAATAAAATCAGAGCTTGACTGTATTGTCTAGTCATGCGTAAGATCCCTAGTTCAAAAAAACCTATGATTTCAGCATTTTTGTGCAATGGTGTGCTAGCAGCCACATTGTCTTTTTTGGACGATGTGTCTGTAGAAACTAGTACAATGACAGAACGATACGAATGTGATTGTTTTTCATGTGAATTTTTAGGAAGGGTACAACCTGGTAATGAACAAAGGTCTGCTGATGCCTTGATATGTTTGCTACTCTTCTGCTCATGCAAGCCAGCACAACAAGTGCTGCGGCTCTGGCAGCAGCACTCTCACATATCTGTATGAGAAATTTACAGTACGGGCACCTGCCAAAAGCAGCGCTACCATATATTCATGAATCTAGAACGAGGTTTTTTTTCAAAATCGTATGCTTCAGAAAGCACCTCGCGTTATATTGGAGCCAAGGTATGAATAGAGCGCAATTTTTTTTCTCACTTTGATACACCCACAGCGAGCTCACACGACAGGCTCATGAGCTGTGGGGAAAAGCGAACTTTTTGATGACCAGAAACGCGGAAAGAAAACCGTGAAGACTACTGAGAAAGAAGAGAAGGGTCTGAAAGAGCCTTGAGTAGTAGGGAAGCGAAAAAAATGCTGAATAAGCACAGAACTGTGCTGTACAAGCCGCGAAGCATTAAGACAGGAAGCGATGGCATGCGAGCCATTGCTGTGTGTGAGGCTCTGTACGTGAATGTGTGGGAGCCTTCCTCCAGAATATTGCAGATTCTTCATTTGCAAGTCACAGAATTCAAAATTTTTTGCCAAAATTAGAAGCTGAGGCATATGGCAATAACTGCGCTGTGGCTTATGCACAAGGCATATCTCTCGGGAGAGAAATTGGTTGTACAAAGAATTCCAAATCAGAATGCACTGAGTAACTGCAGTGTCTGGAACAAGTATTTACTCGCATAATGCTCGCACTCGCGTAATGCTCGCACCCCCCACATTGGCTATCAAAAATTGGGAAAAATTTTTTCCCCGCATAATCATCGCACCCCCAAAACAAGCCATTTAAAGATAACGTCCGGAGGCTGTACGCAGAATGGATGGCCGAAGGCCAGCATGCTCTGACGCCGGGCGGCAAGATCAAAAGACCGTCCTTGGAACTGCTTTGCAGCTGGGTATCAGAGGCATGGGCGATGATTGATGTAGACATGGTGGCCAGAAGTTTCAAAAAAACAGGAATTTCGAACGCCTTGGATGCGACTGAGGACCACCTGGTGTGGGTCGACGAAGAAGCATCGGAAGATGAAGAAAGTGATGCCGCAGAAGCCAACGATTCCAGTGTCGACACGGACTCTGATCAAGAGTAGAATTGCCTGATAGACGTACGCAACGCGAGTAGTGACGGGAGGTTGCGCACGGCAAATAAAGTGCTTTAGCAGCTTGAGCTTACGTTCACCTTGTACTTTCATAACGAAGGTAAGTTCTGCTTGAAAGTAATGTTTTCGTTATATTTACAATAGCGGACCTGACAATCCCCATCTCGCACCCATTCATCTTTTCATTTAACACTCCGAAACATTTGCTTGAAAATTTTCCCCACATAATTATCGCACCCCCAAACTTCGCGTTGATTTTCAGGGAAAAAAAGTGCGAGGATTACGCGAGTAAATACGGTACTGTTGCCTGCCTAATACTGGAGTCATTTGCTCTCTTGGCATCACAGCATGCCTTACTCTGTGTGCTTTTATTGTTGTGTTGCTTTGTTTTGCTTGAAATTCTGGTATAACCATGTAAATGATGTTAATATTTACCATTATTTCCACAGAAGTGGCACTGAGAGAGCATTGGACTGTTGGGAATCAAACTCAACCTAACGGCAGTACTAACAGAGGCAGCTATGCATTTAGATTAGCCCTAAAATTTTGCAGGTGTAAGCAGGATGATCTAGCCTCTAAATGTGCCTTTTTCTTTTCAGGCAATTGGTGGGGATGAACCCAGAGGAAAGGAGCCGGCAGTTGTCCCGGAGCATAACCTCAGTCCACCCAAAAGTGCACAGTGCTCTTCAGCAGCTTTAAAAGTTCAAAAAAAAGTGGCAGGATTGCATGGCTCAGATTTAGTGTGCTTATTAACTCTGATATCAGAGCTTAGATATGGGATTATTGTGTAGCGCAAATTTAGTGTGTTCATGAACTCTGATGTCAGATTAGATATTGGATTTAGTAGCTTTTGCAAATAACTGTTTTATTTATATCATTCAATGTAGATTCTCTGTATAGCTTGCTTTTGCTATTTTTTGTACCTCTGTGTTCTTAATTAAAACTTTCTAAAACTATTTCATTTCTATGCAATATTTACTCCTAGGTTGCATCTCTACCTGAACATTTTTGAAGGAGATGCAAAAAAGTACTGCATATAGACACATGTATATGTACAAATTTTGCGGCTTTTCTAGCTTTTTACACACAGATGTGTTATTGCATCGACTACCAGTGACTGGCTACAGACGTGACATATTTACCATGCGTAGCATGCCTCTGACCTGAACGTGGGCCTGGCCCCGATCAAAAAATGCGGGAGTGTAACATTGCGTATTGTGTGCCGTAAGTCATTGAACAGCATGTGTTCAGTCAACTTTCAAAACTGGCCATGGGCTGCTGATAAATGCTACGGGGCATGCATATGTTAGCATCTTTGCTGTGTAATGTACAGTGCAGCATAAGAACAGAACATGGGGTGTAGTCGTATAAACAGATCATGTCATGTTAATTCAGTTGCAGCACATATGCTGTACATTATTATGACGGTTGATGTAACGTCAGCATAAAAACAGCACATCCACCGTGGTATAGAGAACATTTGACGTCATAACAGAGTACATAGCATGTGTGCGTTAACCTTGTTGCCGCTCAATGCACCGCACTACTTCACCACGGGGCACGTGCACAACGGAGTGGTACAGCACATATTGCGGCAACAAGGTTAGCGCCCACATGTTACGTACTTTTGCGGGATTTTTTCTTACAGTGTACAGTTGACTGCGGTACATGAAGTGACCACTACCCAGTCACTTTCAGTATTCCGTGCAATCCAGTCGGGGCGAGTGGTTCGGCACAAAAATTTATCAATACTGCACTGTTCAAGAACCTTCTAGGTGAGGCCCTCTCGTCTGTTGCCCCTCCGATAAATCTAACGGGGGTCCTCAAGTATTAAATTCCTCGCCACTCGGCGAGCAGTCTTTACAGTCCGGTCAGGCGTAAAAAATAAGATTCCTTCGGGCTGGTGGCATGACGACTGCGAAAAAGCCTATCGTCAAAGAAAAGTCGCCGCATGGAAGAGTCTAGCGCATAACCAGTGCCCAAAGAACTGGATAAATTAGAAATTCTTTGCAGCCACTTTTAAAAGAACAATATCTAAGGCTAAGGATGATTACAATGCCAGTCTGAACACCTGTTTGTCTAACCCTGTCAACCAGAAATCTCTCTATAGATTCATGGAACGTACTAATGTGCTGCCCTCCTCTCATATCTCTCAGTCCACAGTACTGCCACTTCCGGACAAAAAAGATCAACTAGAGAACATAGCTCAAGGCCTTGCTGTGCGTTTTCGTGCTCGTACTACCTTTCCATCAACCCCGTTTCGTTTGGGTGGAGACTTCACTAAGGTACTCATATCTGATTTAGTGTCGGTAGTTTATTGCCTGCAATCTGCTGCCCCTGGGATTGACGGAGTAACAGTTGGCATGCTGAAAATCCTAATGCAAGACTTTGCCCCGTACCTCTCGCAGATTGTGAACTGGTCTTTGGAAAAAGCCTGGGTTCCTCAAATTTGGAAAACAGCGAAAATTATTTTATTGCTGCAAGAGCAGGGGAAGGGTTTTGATCTCGACAATATTCGGCCGATTGCTCTCACATCAAATTTGGATAAGCTTGTAGAGCGACTAGTCTTCAGCCGCCTCACGAGTCATATTCTGATTGGTTTTGTTTTGGTTTTGTTGGGTTTAACGTGCCAAAGCAACTAAGGCTATGAGAGACGCCGTAGTGGAGGGCTCCGAAAATTTCGACCACCTGGGGTTCTTTAACGTGCACTGACATCGCACTGTACACGGGCCTCTAAAATTTCGCTTCCATCGAAATTCAGCCGCCGCGGCCGGGATCGAACCCGCGTCTTTCGGGCCAGCAGCCGAGCACCATAACCACTGAGCCACCGCGGCGGGGCATATTCTGAGTCTTCAAGGATACCTCATTTTGCCTCATAGCAACCTTAATACGGCTCTCCAAGTCTATGTGCGCGGTCTAAATCGAACACCCCCGGCGGAAACCAACCTGAGCCTCACTATATTCTGAGTCTTCAAGGATTTAGTAAGGCTCAGATTGGTTTCCGCCGGGGGTGTTCTATTTAGACCGCGCACATAGACTTGGAGAGCCGTATTAAGGTTGCTATGAGGCAAAATGAGGTATCCGCTCTGGTTACTTTAGATATTGCAAAGGCTTACGACAGCGTTGAACACAGCATTTTGCTTCATAAACTGGCTAATGTACAACCTTCTTTGTACCTCTTTGAGTGGATAAAAGAGTTCTTAAGGAATAGAGCATTCTTTTGTTCTAAGGGTACGTTAACTTCTACAACATACGCCCAGTCTAGAGGTGTCCCACGAGGCGCCGTTCTTTCACCGTTATTGTTTAACATACTAATCTGTGATATCCCTATTCACCCAGCCGTCAAAGTTTGTGTGTATGCGGATGATATTGCTTTTTTTTGCTTCTGCCAAAGACATTCATATCCTGTACCAATTACTGCAAGAGTATTTAAATGCTTTGGAAGTTTGGCTAGACAGCCTAAAGTTAACTTTAAATGTCAACAAGTGTGCCGTCCTTGTTTTCCCACAGGCAACTCCTCTTTACATCTTTCGAGCTAGCGCATCTAGAAACGGCATCAATGCACTCAGACTCACACTTAGATCTGTCTTCAGCTAGCTCGAAAGGGAAGTTTAAGCAGTTTCGCTCATTAGTCAACGATCTCTGCGATAATCGCTTGCGCACTGTCCAGTCGGATAAAGAAGGCTTTTACGTACTAATGTCAGAGGACCAGTTTTCTGAGAAGGCCCGTGAAGCGGTTATGACGAACTTCAAAAGTGTTGCTAGGAATCCTGCCCAGTGCAAGCAGAAGGCGGTGACTTTACTTAAGAAGTTAAAGTTAGAAGGTATAGCCAAGAAAGTGAAGGAAAGTGAACGCTCCGTGCTAGAAATTTTCTTTAGTGCTAAGACGCACAAACCTAACGTTCCTTTCCGGGCAATCATCTCGGAGCGCAATTCATGGCAGTTGGCTGTGTCTACCTATCTGTGTCGTCACTTGTCGTCACTTCGCGTGAAGGATCCGTTTCTCGTACCCAATTCTGAGGCAGTTGCTGAATTCCTCCGAAATGAGAGCCCGGCACAATGCGCTGGTTTTAGCGTGGATGTGGTTGATTTGTTTTATTCTCTTCCGCACTTTCAACTTATCCAGTATGTTCAGCAATGTATTACGGAGGACAACGATGAATGCGTGTTCCAAAATGAGTGTGGAATTACAACGGGATCCTTTTTAGAACTGTTATCTTACTACTTGAGTAACACGTTTGTTGAGTGGGATGGTCAACTTTATATGCAAAAATCAGGTGTGTGCATAGGTGCCAAGGTAGCACCCGTTCTAAGCAACATTTATCTAAGCCGGGTTGATATGAAAATTGAGAGTGATTTAGCCGGATGCTGCATACGCATTTTCCGTTACGTGGACGATTTCTTAGTGCTAGCTAGGTCCGTGAATCCGCAATTTGTGTCAAATGTCCTTGATGTTTTTGCACGTAATGGGTCGGGACTGACGTTCACACATGAAGTCCCTCTAGAAACAGACTTGCAATTCCTTGATTTAAAGTTGTCTTTCGAACCCAATCATGTCTGTTGGCAGTATTCGCCTAGGAGTGAAAATCCCCTGTTAAATTACAAGTCCTTTCATTCTAAGATCGTAAAAAGTGGTATTGTTACGGGATGCTTAGGCATGGCAGTGAAGAAATCTTGTGGTCACAAAATGATGTCTAGTCTTTTAGCCCAGGCAAACAGATGTAGGGAAGCTGGTTTCCCGGATTCAGTGCTCGTCTCGAGTGCAGGCAAAGTCCTCCGTGCACTGAAATCGCCTGCAAACACGTCTGGGCAGCAGAAGGGATCGGAAGAAGGAAGAAGAAAGGTAGTGGTTACGCCATATGTCCACGCGCTGTCGCACCGGATTAAGAAAGTGGGGAGCAAGCATGGGGTAGAAGTTCTGTTTTCTGCTCCTAACAAGCTAGAAAGAGTGGGAGCGGCGGTTCAAAGAAGTCATGAGGGGCGCAGAAGAGATGCTTGCAACATCAATCATGTGACAAGATATGTTCCCTGTAAGACTGGCATAGTTTATCAGATCCCCTTGTCCTGCGGCTTAACCTACATCGGCCAGACTGGCCGCTGTATTAACGTGCGGCTCATGGAGCACGCTAATTCTTTAAAAAACAAGGAAACAAACTTAGCAAAGCATTGTTTCGCATGCAAATGCACGCCGTTTTTTGGTGATACTGATGTGTTGTTTCGTCATTCTGACCAGCACACTAGAGAAATTGCTGAAGCCTTTCACATTAACAGGAAAGATAAAGGGTGCGTGAGTGCGCCATCTGTAACATTATCTGTAAGGGAAATGAAAATGCTACACAGTGGATAGTGGATCTGTGGATACACACGTGCTTGTAAAGCGGTTTTTACCTTTTTTAGTACTATGAGATTGTTGACACTGCGCATGTGCGCTGTTTTTTCATGTGTGTTGTTTTCGTGTGTGTATATTATGACATGCTTCTTCCTAATAAAAAATCAGTTGTAAGTTCAGCGCTGTGTGTGTCTTGTCTCCTTCTTGGTCTGTGTGTGTTTGCGCTGTTGAACCATCACTATGAATCTACACCAACTAGCCCAATCTGCAGTTCTTTACATCTCTCTGTCGTATCACTCTATCCTGATCCCGCAAGTTGATTCAACAAAATACTTGGGTATAATATATGACCCGCATTTAGACTGGCGGCCAAACATTAGAAGCATTGCGCTTAAGGGTGAGCGTGCCCTTGGCCGGTTGGGGAGGATCAGCAACAAAAAATTCGGTATGCGACGGGACACTCTACTCCTTCTTTATAAGGCTTATCTACGGCCAATACTTGAATTCGGCTCCGTTCTCTTTTCTGGGTGCCCAAAGTACAAGCGAGAACCCCTGTTTGTTATGGAGCGACGCGCTCTGCGCCTTGTCTTAGGGCCCCGCCGCGGTGGCTCAGTAGTTAAGGCGCTCGGCTGCTGACCCGAAAGACGCGGGTTCGATCCCGGCCGCGGCGGCTGAATTTCGATGAAGGCGAAATTCTAGAGGCCCGTGTACTGTGCGATGTCAGTGGACGGTAAAGAACCCCAGGTGGTCGAAATTTCCGGAGCCCTTCACTGCGGCGTCACTCATAGCCTGAGTTGCTTTGGGACGTTAAACCCCAGTAAATCAAACCAAACCAAACCTTTTCTTAGGTCTGCCTAAATCAGTAGCTAATACTGTGTTGTACTTGGAGGCGCGGATACCTGATCTCAATTCGCGGTTTGAGCTTATCACTGTGCGGACATTTTTAATGTCTTTGAAGCGTGTTCCTGGGTTGGCTAACCCTATATTTACAATGAACCCAACTCTCTTCTTTGGTACTATCTGGCCTCGGTATAAGCTCCCTCAGGTGGTGTTCACTAATTTCCTGCTGTCAAATATTTCTGTGTCAATGAGATCATTAGTACTAGTCAACCACAGGCGGGCTGATACTGCAGTCATCTTTGACAACACCCTCCCAAGGAATGCTAAGAACCTGCCAGCCAATGTGTGAAATGGGCTTATAGAGGATACCTAGACAATTTCCCTAATCATATTGCTGTGTATACAGATGCCTCTCAGCAAAATGAAAAGGCAGCTATTGGCATTTACTCAGGGGCTCTTGATTGGAGCTATTCATTTCGGGCCCCTGACTATACCCCTATGTTTGTAGCTGAGTTTCTGGCCATTGAGTTGGCCTTAATAAGGATTCCCTGCAGTATCACTTGGGTTATTATACTCTCAGACAACCTTTCTGTTTTGGCAGCGCTTGAAACCTCGAGAGATACTCCTATGAGCCGTTCCCTTCAATTTTTTATTCCTCCACATGTTACAGAAGTGCGCTTTCACTGGGTCCCTGGGCACTGTGGCATTGTTTCTAATGAGAGGGCTGATTTTTTAGCAAAGTCTGCCCTTGATGGACCTATTGTCCCTTGCGTCCCAAATACTGTTTACTTGACTCTAGCACGATTTCAGCGATTTCAGCGTCTCCACTCCTTGACCCATGAGCCTCTCCTTGCTGCAGCGCATTTTCAACACCTGGCATTTCCTTGGAATGTGCGGATGTGCACTTAGAGGCAATGTGATGTGTCCATGATCCTTTTGCGCTGCAGGATACCGCGGCTAAATCTTTATTTATGCCGATCGGGGTTTTCGATATCCAACCTTTGTGAGTCTTGTGGCGAAATTGAGTCTATAGAACATTTTTTCCTATCATGCCGGCGGCTCGCTGCTCTCCGTAGAATTTACTTGGAGATCCCCCTCGCTCGGCTCGGGCTTCCTCTATCTATTCCGATTCTCCTATCCTTCGGGGCAAGCACCAAGGGATATGCCCTGAAACCAGTGTGCGATTATATTCACGATTATAAAATTTCATCTGGTAGATTCCTCTGCTAGAATGTGAATTCACTACTTTTCCTTCTCCGTGTTTGTTGTTTGGTACAAATTCTAGCTTTGTGTCCCAAAATTATTAAAGTAATTCATTTACTGTACATGAGTGCGTTTGTAACCGCGAAGCAGCCTGCAGCCAATCCCCCGCCGTGGGTATGTGCCATTAAGCCTGAGGGCATCATCATCATCATCATCATCATCATCCACATTTTCGAGGATTTCTGGGATGCTGAAGGTTGGCTGGGATGCTGATGGCTGATGGCCTTCGTGCTGATGGCATCAGTGCGCTCGTCTTCCTGCTTGGTGGTGCGAAGGTATACGGCACGACGTAGAGGATCTAGGTGGTCACGAAGGCATGGGCGAGCCGTAGCGCGTCCCTGCCCCGCAGACCACCCCGCTTGTTGGAAACGCGGTGCATCATGCCCCCTACCTGTCCAGCTATGCTCTTGAGCTTCGCTATAGTACAGTCCGGCCTAAGCCTGTTATTGATGAACAGACCCAGGATCCGGAGCTCAGCCACTTCTCTAATGGGACCGCCCGACAGAGATATGTGTAGGGACGTGTTGTCCTTGTGATTTGCCCTGACATGCAGAAGCTCTGATTTGACGGGAGCCCATTGAAGACCAAAGTCGGCAGCATATGCATCGACTATGGAGGCGGCCTGCTGAAGGTGGTCCTTCATTTCCCCAAAGCTCCCCTCACGACGTCACTAGTGAGTTGAAAAATGTCGAGTTGGCCACAGCTCTCGAGTATACGGAGGCCACCCGATGGCCGGAGTATCCACTTGGTTAGGCCCTTGGATAGGCGAGGTAGGTTCGACGCCACCGATTGCCGGGCAAGTCGGCGGTCAAGCCTTTTCGGAGAGGAGTCGGCAGAGGGCCGCATGCCACCCTGTCCCTGGGCGCGATCGGTTCCATTGTGTGTCGCTGGGTCATCTTTGGCGTTCGGGACCAGGTCGTTTCGATCCACCGACGGTGAACCAACCATATTGGTAAGGAAATTCTTCGGGGACTATAGCGGTCTCCTCCACGTCACTTCCATGCTCAAGGTTACATCCTGCCCGGTATTGGGCTAAAATCCCACACATAAGCGGCGCAGCCCCGTCAGAGCGGGTTTGCTAGGCCTAGCGTAGGCCTAGCGGGCCGTGCCTACCGGCGAGAGCCGAAACGCAGAAAGGGCCGCAGAAACAGGCAAAAGGGGCCTTGCCGACGCGTCCGACGGAAGTATCCCAGCTTCAATGACGAATTCCAGGCGATAGCGGTGTTGACCGTCGCTGAATTCAGCGCTGGGCAGGAGCGTTCGCGCCAGCGTCCGATCCGCGCCACGTCTGGTCGAGACTCGGTCATCCGCGGTGTCTAACTTTTGCCGGTAACACTTCCTCCTCAAGAACCCACCCCTAGACTCGAAAAGCAAACCACTCTTTTGGAATTGGTGAAAAAGTGTTCCCTTTCAATCTTAGGTTTAGTCGTTCTATGGAGCTCCAACGTCGGCTTATCCAGCATTCTATTTTGGCAGTGAGTACTTCCTGAAGGTCGTACTTCCTGCTTCAAGATGTTACGGTTGTACTAGGTACGTTTTGCTATCGGTTTCTTCCCTTTGACATTTGTATTTTGTGGGGTTTTATTGGGGAGATAAACACGTTTTCCCCGTCTAACCACGGCTGAACCTGTTCAAAGCCGCCGGACCCCACCCCGTGGTCGGGTACGCTGCCGAGCGCACGCCGACCACGGTGGGCCTTGCTCTAAGGGAACAAAGGAACGACACACTGTCTGACACAAACAAGGCATTTATTGCTACAACAATAACGCCAGCTAGCAACCAAATACGCTGAGGAATCGAGGACGTCCGACTCACCAGCACGGTTACGAGCGAATGTTCGCCCACGCGAGGGCAAGGGGGAAACTCCGAGGCCGAACGGGACGAGCTGACGGAAATATGTTTCCACCACGGGGTCGCCCGCCGACGAAGAGCGGAGCATTGAATTGAATTTATTTCTCCAGAAGAACTGGAAGGATTTCCAATCAAAAAGCTGCTTTGGGCCCTAAAAACCGTTAGATAGCAATGGCTTTGACATATAAGGTGATGGAAATAAACATAAGAAAGATACAACAAAAGGAGAACAAAAGCACACACTATAGAATATAAACAATGAAATATACTCAATAAATACAATTGCATGGTTAAAACAATAGCTTCTAGGCTCGTCTAGTGCAAAATGATACGTAATCAATAAATACGCATGCAATAGAATCACAAAGATGTACTTAATGTTCACTAATGCATATTTTGAACATATATGCATACATTAAAGCAGAATACACACATCAAGTTGTAGGAAATGTTCAAAATTTTAGAGAAATGCACAAAATTGTCTCTTTAGATCATAGTGCACCTAGAGAATCACAAGTAATGAATGTAAAAAGAATACATCACATATCAACAAAATACCTTCGCAATTGTTTTAATCTGAAATTTCTGGTATGTTTATATTTCTTGAGTACATGCGGAAGATTGTGTTGCAGTGTTTGGAGTTTATAATCAGTCCTAAAATGAGGAACAAACCAAGTATCCGTGCTGCGGGTATGAACAGAGGTATGTTTAGTTTTTAAGGACGCTGTTTCAGGAATAAAGGCAGTAAATTCTAAGGCAGTAATAAGGCAGTAATAAAGGCAGTAATAAAGGCAGTAAATAAAGGCTGTAAATTCTTCGCTTTATTCAGGTTCGTTTACGTCTCTTCGGGGGAATTCGGCCTCCTCCAAACATGAGTAGTTCGGTGGTGTTTGAAGCAGAGAAGTCCAGAAGCAGAAGGTACGAAGGGGAAATTATATTTACAGAGTATATACAAGACAAACTCAGTTGCAGAAGCGTGAAGTCACACCGACGTTTCAAGTACTGCAACTTAGAAGGCACTTATCTCCCACAGAGATACAAATTCAGAAAATCTTACTCGTCGACCGGCGGTCTCGGTTAGTTCTTTCCGTACGTGCTAAGCACGGAGCCTGGTTGCGACTGCCATTCCTGGCTTTTTCTTCCGTTTTTATTACTTACATAAACAAAGGCGCTGGGGCGGTCATTTCTCTTGACCCGCTGTAGTCTTTGAACAACCAATCGCTGCTTAGTTGCGCAGTAGCCACAGCCCTGCGGGTTGGGAATAGCCTCAAAACCAGGGCTCGAATAAATAAAACAAACTAATGAACAAAACATTCATAAAACGCTCTCCACGCAATACCCTCGCCTTCCCCCAAGAACGCACTTTTCGTTTCCAAGTGCATGTACGTGCGTAAGCGCCTCAGGGCCGCCACCCTCGCGTGCTGTGTCCGACTGGAAGACCTTTGTTTACCTCCCCGCATGGCTACAACGGTATCAGTCAGCGGATCAGTCCTTTGATCCGTCTCGGTGGGAGGGAGACCACCCCTTTCGGGACGGCAAGGCCACGCCGTGCGCGCGAACTCTTCCCGAGGCGTCACGTCTACATTCCAGGAGGGCGTCCTCCCCATGCCGGTAATTGCTTCAGCATGTGTCGCTCGCTGCACTGCGCGAGCCACGTGGGAAGTACAAAGGGGAGAACCGGCGAGGTCGTGTACGAAGCGGGATCTTACAAAGGCCTTGTAAGAACTATTAGAAAAAGAAAACAAAGGTAGCATCCAGAAGTCATACATGTGGCCAGTGGCGGTCATAACGGGGGGGGGGGGGGGGGGGGGGGCGGTCGCTCCTTCCCCCCCCCCCAAAAGCCCTTGCACATCTTCCCGAACGTCCGTTTTCGGGCTCTCACAGGGCGAGTTGTGATTTTTCACGTAGAAATGGAAAGCTTTTTCGTCTGTGATGAGTCAAGCAGCCCCCCGCTTTGTACGTTCACCGTGTTCGCAGCTGTCTTATTTCACACAATTCTACATTCTACGGTTTGCTACTTATACAATTCGTAGTAATTGTCGAGGTATCATGGTCCTGACGTGCCCCCCTCCCCTGTCTTGCCTTGGCTCTGGTGCGGCGACCACAGCTGCGGCGGTGCCATTCAGCTGCGGTTGCGGTGGCCAGCAACCTCGTCGGGGCCGTAAGGAGCCACCCACTCATGGCGTTACCCCATCATGGGACACGGCGACGTCAGCGAGGGGATCAACCCTTTTTGGCTTGACAAGGAGCGCTCACCAGCCGCCTGGTCGGAGGGTACTGTCAGCATGCTGCCGACGGGCACATTTCTCGCCCAGCCAGCCCAGGGAAGTTCCAAGAATTCGCTAACTGCTTCGACCTTCGGACAGAACGCACTTTCTACAAATTTATGGCCTGAAGAAAGTGGACGTCGCGACGTCTCCCGTACTTCAAAGGGAAGAGGAGGGACATCACGCGAACGGGGGGGGGGGTGGAAGAAACGGTCCGAAGGACACACGGGGAGACGAGTGCACGAGAGGGAACAGGAGAGTCAACACAGAACGCGGCGAGAGCAGCGCAGTTCGCACGGCGCTATCTCCATCGAAAGCGTGGACTAGCATCCCTCTAAATTTTCTTAAAGGGCCTGTGCCCACCCCAGCGCAGCAGACACTCTCTACCTCTCTTTGAGCGAGCCTCCTCTCCTTCCATTCCCTCCTCGAAATTCTTCTCTCCCGCTCCTCGTCGAGTAGGCTCGGCAAGGCAAAATCACCCCTTCCTTCTCCGGTGTAAGCCGGAGGCGTGGTGTCTGTGGAGTGCGTCACAGGGCGACGTCATGGCCCCGCCTTCAATAGAATTCTTTTCTTGGTTTTTGCATTTTCTCCGCACACTGAACGATCGAGAGGCGCGATCGGCTCGACCACCTAGACTTGTTAGCGAGCGCATCCTTTCATACATCTGTTTGTCATTCCCAGTTAACGAGCCACCTTTTCATTTTCTTTTAGGCCTCCCCACCGTTTCACGAGCGGAGGGGCGGAAGTCGGTTGTGTTCGAAACACACGGCGAAGCGCGGACCCGGCAACCGCCCGTTTGCTTTTCTCCATGCGTGTTTGTGTTCTGTGTGTTTGTGTCTTTTCTCCGCTCCAAAGCATATGTCATTCATTGGAGTCAAGGCGTACGCAAGATGCACGAAAGATAAGCGGTGTGTGTGCGGAGCGGTGAAGTGGGCGAGCGAGGGAAAGGCTCTGCTGCACTACTAATTAAAACCTTGTTTTGGGGGGCTCACATAGAAGAAAAGAAACTGAGAAGGGAGCGCGCACGCAGAGCGTCTCGTGACGTGATCACGGCGGGGGCGGAGGGGGGGGGGGGCGAACCAACTCCCTCAGTTTTACTATTTTTTTACTTTTTATGGCTAGGGCTCAAGGCTGTCGCCGCACGCTCCCTCCGCAGTTTTTTTTTTCCTTCATGCGGGTTTGTAGGCATGAGCCAGAACAGAAGGCGCTGCGGAAAGCCTTGTGCAGACAACGCGACGCCAAGGCTACGCCCAACCTTCTCCCGTCAGTCAGAACGATGCACCAATGGAGTGCCTTTAGCGAAAGTAGCCCCCCTTGACGTCAGCGGGGTGCAGAGTAGTGGGCCGGGCCCGTTTTTGAAGGAAGGAAAGAACGAACGGGCTTTGATTTGAATTTTCGCAGCTTTTCGGGGCGCGCATGGCTCTAGTATTTTGCAGAGGTTATCTTCGATGCCTCATCTATGCAGTGGGCTTGTTTTTCAAAAATGTCCGGACCCTGGTCAGTGGCCCTTTAAGCGACCTCAATAACTAGTTTTTAAACATCCACTGAGTGTGCGCTAACAGTACCAAGGGCGGAACAAAGCCCCTTCCCAGGACTGAGTTATGAAGGCCGCTAACCCAGCTCATGAAATGTCAGGGCAGGTGCTTTGACCTTCCTGGACTCGCCGTGGCGGGATATCTCAGCCGTCGACCTCTATTCCCCCGGTATCAAAATGAATATTGCCCACGTGACTGTTAACATTCAAAGCATGACTTATGGTATATCTATATCATTCGCCATTTATTTTTCAGCAACAAAGCGCACAAAAGTTGTTGTACAAATAAAATGTGAATAAAATAATCGTTGTTTCTATTTTGTGTTATTTCTTTTTTATTTATTTATTTACTTATTTTTGTTGTTTTCTATTTTCATTTTATTTTTTGGCATAAGGAAGTCCGTCCCCCCCCCCCTAAAACCAGTCTATGGGACCGCCACTGCATGTGGCCAATGCTGATGAAGCGATACAATGAAAAGAGAACGTTTGTTGGGGATAAGTAGTGTACGTTTGCGATGTGACGAAGGATTTTTTTTTTGGAGGCACAGAATCTTCACGATATTTGTTTTCGTAGTGGTTGCCCATATTAAGCTGCAATAATTAATATGATATTCGAAGAGTGCATAATAAATTTGTCGCTTAACCTTTGAGGGTAGCAGCGTGCGGCATCGTGACAGTGCTCCTGTTGTCGCAGCGAGCTTTTTACAGATGTTATAAACCTGCGTATCCCAGCTGAGATTAGCTGAGAAAACAACACCCGGAATTTTGTGCCCATGCATAATTTCAATCTCATTATCAGCATATCTGATTTCGCGTTGAATTTCAAGGTGTTTATTTTTTGCCCGGAAGATGATTGCTTTTGTTTTTGCTGCATTAATATTTATCTTGTTGCGCTGCGACCAGAGCAAGAGCTTGTCAAGCACATCATTGCATTTTAATACTAATTTGGGGACACTTGGACCAGAAAATAAGACTGTGCTGTCATGTGCATATATTATGAACTTCGCCGTTTCGTCCAGTGTAACAATATCATTTATATATAAATTAAATAATAAAGGCCCCAAAACACTTCCTTGTGGCACACCATGAGTAACTGTTAAAAAGTTTCACTGTTCGCTATCGACGCATACGCACTGAGTTCTACCACTGATATATGATCGAAACAGTTCTAGTAGTATGCCCCGAATTCCGTAGTGGGAAAGCTTTTGCAGTAGTGTATCATGAATAAGAAAATCAAAGGCCTTCGTAAAATCAATAAATAAACCTAAAGTATAATTGTTATTGTCTATATTTTGTATTATATTTTCTTTCAGAGTTAATAAGGCTGTCTCGGTTGATCTATTTTTCCGAAATCCAAGTTGAACATTGGTTAGCACTTCATGCTTATCTTGAAAAAGAATTACTCGATCATAAATTAATTTCTCTAGGCCGTTTAAAAATATTGGGAGGACAGATAGTGGCCTGTAATTTGAAACCAAATTTTTATCTCCTCCTTTATGAACTGCAGTTAATCTAACTTTCTTCATGGCAACTGGAAATACGCCCGTTTCAAGGACCAAATTATAGATATGAGTTATAACGGAAAGAATATGCTCCAAAACGTATTTAACAGGCTTTACTTGGATATTATCTACATCTAATGCTGTACTGTTATTCAAATGCATAAATTCTGTGTAATCTTCTGATTCATTAGTTTGGTGCAAAAACATACTTTCAGGAACACTATGAATAGCCATATCTAAACTTACTGGGTTATTGTCCCTTGGTACAGATTTCATAAAATGTTCAGTAAAATGTTCCGCGAGTGCCTTTCCAGTCAATTCGGAGTTGTTAAAAGTAATTCTGTTTGGCTCTGTGTTCTTCTTTCTGTGACCTAAGACCTTGTTTACCACTTTCCAAACGATATTTGGGCTTTCTCGCGCAGTATCAGTGAATAATGCCTGGAAGTACACTCTCTTGGCCCGCCTGAATTCGGCATTCAACCTGTTTTTGGCTGCTTTAAGACTGTCTAGATCGGCAGGTGAGCGCGTGCGCATAAAAGCATGATAAAGAGCATTCTTCTTTACGATCGCTCCTAGGTGAGCCCTTGTCTTACGTATATCTGTACGAAGATTCCAATGAATGCGGTACAAGCATTACTTGGATCTTTAATGTGAAGTATGAACGACCAATCACAAAGGGCGACATCATGTTTGAATGACTGCAAAGCCAGATCAAAGAAGGAAAGAAAATTCGAAACAATGCCGTCGGGGGGGGGGGGGGGGGGGGGGGGCGGTACACAACTGTAACCGCTTCCTGCTTATATTTCAAAGTTAATATTTCAAATCACTCTGGAACTATTTCGTAGTGATGGGCAGAATCAACATACATAGCAACCCCTTACGAAAACGGCAGATATGGGCCAGATATATTTTATATATGGCTGTATATACTCATATATGGGATCATATACAGTTAAATAGGTCCATATATGGTCGTATATACGGCCAGATATGACCATGGGAAACCTGATATGCCACCATATACTGCTAATGGGCGTATAAGACCACAAATACGGGTATATACGGCCATAAGGTACCTTATATAGTGCCATATACTGCTGTATATAGTCGTATTTGCGTCCTTATATAGATGCTCTTTCTTTATATGGGGACCTTCAAATCCTTATATGGAAACAATCTCGCATATATGGAACATATCCTACCTCATATATGGGATGCTTGTGCCATATACTTCCGAACTTAAACAATTAACTTTGTGTCAAACATGACATTATTGGTTAATTAAGATGGTGAAACTCACCGCACACCAAGGTACTAAGCTTTGTATGATTGAGGCTTCAATCAAGTTAGACTGCTATTACATAGCGGTGTTTAATTAAGGTGAAGTAAAGTACATTGCTATAAATCGCCTTCAACTTTGCTATGATTTAAATGCACTAATACATGCATTTACGCGCTTTCTATCTTGGGTGGACTTTGAACCTTCTTGACGAACTGAACCTTCCTGTCTGGGTCTAAATAAGTTGATTACAAGTCCAGCGAGTTGGTTGCGATCGATATCATAGTTTTTAGGAACATTGATAGATTATAGAGTCCCGAACGTACCACAAGCGCTTGGGGATCGAACTCAGCCCCTTCGCAAACGTGATGAATACTCAAACCATCAAGCCGGTGGTGCGGTGTACGTTCCTTCTTTGGGCGCTGTTCCCCAAAACTATGTTGTTCTGAAGGAATGGGAAACGTGCATTGTTTGCGGTAATGCCAGACAATAAACGTTTGCAAAACCGCTGCAGCATACAGCCATTTCTTGTCCAGGAGCGTAAATAACACATCGCTGCTTGCGGCACAGGAATGAAGATTAAAACGCTCTAGTATAATTGTCAGATAAAAAATACAAAATGCCGCCGCGGTGGCTCAGCGGCTATAGTGCTCGGCTGCTGACCCAAAAGACGCGGGTTCGATCTCGGCCGCGGTGGCTAGAATTTCTTTGGAGGAAAAATTCTAGAGGCCCGTGTACTGTGCGATGTCAGTGCACGTTAAAGAACCCCAGGTGGTCGAAATTTCCGGAGCCCTCCACTACGGCGTCTCTCATAGCCTTAGTCGCTTTGGGACGTTAAACCCCATAAACCAAACCAAACCAAAAAATACAAAATGTTTCGAAATTCATCTATCTAGAGTTGCTAGCAAAACGTTTACAATGCAGACGAGAAAAACTCCACAGCTACCCGCAAATCTTTTACCCATCGCCTTTTCCGCGCCGCCGAGTCTCCGTGGTGTAGTGACCAAGCTCGCAATTCTACTCCGACTGTTGTGACATAGCTGAACAATTTGTAAAAAATCTTCTGCAAATAGTTCTTGATACTATGCGCGTTGGTCTGTTTCTTTTCGCCTCAACTTTTTCTTCCCTTCATAATCCACCCTCCCCTGCCGGCCGATATTCAGATGCCAGTTCTGAGACCGGCAGTCACGGGGAAGCAAGACATCCTTTATATGCGTAATAAATGAGTCGCCGCTGTGTCCACGGTCAGCCACCACTCACGGCGAAATGTTTCTTACCCTACTGAGCGAGAGATGGCGTTGATGAGGCGGTGAAAAAGCGGACCCTCGAGACCCCCCCAGAACAGCAGAAACGCGACACATTGCCGCCTTCGGCGGTTCTCAGTCAGAAGATAGCTGGGGGGTGGCTACCCAGGTAACGCAAAACATTGCCTAAACGTTGCCTGTATGTATGAACTTCCACACAACGTTATGCGACAAAATATCACATTGCTACAACCTTGCCTGACAGAGGTCGCCATGACGTTTAGTGATTACGTCACCATAACGTTTATAGGCAAACACAGCACTGACGTTGGGTATGCACATCTCACTAACGTTGCGGTAACATTAATACCGCAACATTAAGTAGACGCTGGAATTAAATATTACTGGCTAAGCTAATTAAGCTCTAAGAGTAAAATGCAAAACTCTTGGTGGGACAAAAACATGCTCAGTGATAAATGGTAGCTTTATGATGAGGGGACCGTTTTAGATTGTAATTATTTTGGAAGAAATCAGGTTCATATCACCAAGGTAAAAAATATGACATAGAAAATTTTTATTCATATGCAATACTGCCGCTCCTACACCAAGAGCGTAGCATATAGCCAAAACTTTATCATGCACACGAGTGAAAACAAACACTGCTGTGGGATAGTTGCTTTGCCATTGTCAGTTTACCTAGCAAAAGTATCATTTTCACAATGGGAGCACAGGAAAAAGAGCATCTGAATTTTTCTTGAATGGTAAGCACACACATTTTGTACAGATTTCACTGATGCTATACATACTCAGAGACTGTGAGAGCCCTCGGGCTCTGTAAACACCTGTATCAACAGGGCACAGTGTTGCACCATAAAAGTTGCTAATATCAGCATAGTGCTGTCCACAAATAAAGATCTCACCTTCAGCAGCTAGAAAATTTCTAATTAAGACAAAATTGCCATCTTTTATTCTCACACAGTTGCCTTTTGGCTTTGTAGAAAGCACTTTTTTGCCGATCATAGCCTTGCTGAACTGCTGCCCGATAAAGTTTTCACGTACTGGTCCACTTGTGTGCATGTTAGACAGCTTGATGCCACCCCTTCCAGGATTCACTGGTTGTTTGTACTGTTGCTTTAGTTCAGCTACTCTCATAAAAATTTGTTCTGTTGGAAGGGCTTGGCCTCTGACTAGTCTCTTCAGCTTTCCTAAAAAAGCCTCAAAAGGAAAGGCTGAAAACAGGGCAAGGTGGCAGTAAAGATCAGGTTCTTTCACTCTCCTTGCACCAGGGGTGCACCGCCAGAGACGGTTTATCTAACTCGAAGACTGAAGCTCTTCGCACCAGCGGTGCCCCGTCAGAGACGGTCTCTCGATGATTCGAGACGCAGGGATAAAGGGAAAACTTTTGTACAGTTTATGTACAGCAATTTACAATACATACAAGTTCAGGCACTAGAGACAAATTAACGGCACAAAGAGACAAAACAACAAAAAGGTGGATCTGGCTAATACTAGGGGAGGCCCCTACTCGGCGTTGCCGAAGATGCGTTGCATCTCACCTTAGCGCAGAACCCCGCTTCCAACTCCAGGGTCCGGTTTTAAAGACCTAAAGGCCCGGCCCACATTTCGTAGCAACCAATCATGTTGCGCTCTTAACACGGTTGGTTCATCCAGGGCATGGCCAGCCCTCCAGCTTCCGTAAGGTAGAGCACTCTCTCCACCACAAAATAAAAACAAACACAAATAGACATCTGTGCCAGCACGTGTGCGAATCAGTACCGCGGGTGGGGGGACACCCGTATACCTGCCGGCGCGTTCGCGAGCGGCCGCGTTCCAAGAAAGGAGACGCTTCGCTTTGAGCACCCCCAGCCGCGTTCCGATGACCCCCGCGAACGCTACCGAACCCTTACACGCCCTTCCCAAGATTCTACAAAGGGCTCAAATGCCACTTTTAGAATTATAACAAAGGGATCGGTACGGGTCACAAAACCACCCTGTGGGTGACATACCGCAGCTACACAAACACTGGCACGAACAAAACCAAAAACAAAAAAATGCACACGGGCACCAACACAACACAAGCAAATTGCACACTCAAATACACGCGGTGACACGCTTGCTGTGCGCCGTAAAACGGAGTCCAAGTTGACAGGCTACTCAGTTCACTTGCATGCACACCCGCGTCCTGCTCGCGAACGAGCACACACACATACACAGACGCTCGCAAGTGGAGCGTTAAGTAGCACTCGCACGACGTCCGTAAGTGGCCACGTGAGCCTCCTTAGTCGCACCGAGCGTCCCTGTGTGCGTTCGAGCCACCACGCGTCTCAACACTAAGAACGCCTAAACAGTAACTCACTCATTAGGCTGGTGCCACAACGGGGCGAGAGCTCAAAAGCTGGTACCCTCCAGGATCAAAAACGTCCCGGTCCTTGATGGGTCCAAACCCCTGACTACACGACGCACCTGAGGGCCCGCTCTCTCTGGCGCGCTGGTACGAACCGCGTGCTGCGTAAGGAGCATAGCTCTTCCCCCGTCTAACCATACCAATGCAGCCGGTCTCGCTACACTTGATTTGGCGACCTGCAGCACGGAACGTAATGTTCCACGAACCGACTTTCAACATGAAAGCTGCGCACCTGCGTCCTGGCACTTCGCCTCGCTTAGAGCCATTTGCCCCGTTCCTGCTCGGGCAAACACTGACGTTGCCGTTCTCTGCTGGATAGGCATTTGCCGGCTTCGTGGCATTGTCTAACTCCGAGGCTCCATGAGGTCCCTCGCGGTCACTTGACCCGAGCTTGCCTTGCGGCAAGTCGCCACTCATTTCCGGGTCCTCAAACGACCTGGCAGGACACACACCGGGTGCGTTCGACAACTGCGCGGCGCTCTGCCCGGTCGGCCCAGCAGGCCCACCTCCGCTCTCTGCCTCGGATGAAAGGCTATTGCTATCAATAAGACTACGAGGCCCTTCATGCCCTATGACCGACACAGTGTGCGGTTGCGGCAACGCCAGACTTCCTTCTTTCACTCGCTCGCCGATCTGACGTCTGTCCTCACCGACCGCCCCCTGCTGAACAAAATGCTCTTTTTCGCAGCTCGCTTGAGACCGAGTTTTTGGAATTAGAGTGATTTCCAACAATCCTGAACTCGCGTCCGCGTCCCTGGTGTCATTTGGGGTAGAGCTAACCTGGGCGGCCGGATCCTCGGAGTGCGCGTTCACCGCCTCTAATACCGCGACGCTGCGTTCCGTCACGATACTTTCAACTGCGATTCTAGCTTCGCAGAAATCTGGCTCACTTTGTACTTTTGCCCGGCTGTTTTCTTGACCTGTGCTTGACAAGCATAACGCTTTACCTTCCAGCACAGGTGGCCTCTCCTCTCGCGACTCGGAGTGGTTGTCCCTCGCTAGTTCACTAGCTCTCTTAGACTCCTTGAGCTCAGCGAGCTCCAGCGCTAGCTGCTGGCGCTTTGCTTCTAATTCCTCCAAGACGCACTTAACATCCTGAGGTTTCTCCTCGCACAGCGGCGCCCTTCCTCCATTCACTTTCGCAAGTTCAGCCTGAAAGTACGCTAAGCGCGCCTTCGCTAATTCCACTTGGTACCTCACATCAAGTGAGGGCCGGCTTGGATAGCTCTCCATACCGCCTTCCGTACCCCTCAGATGTCCTATCGGCTCGAACACAGGGACGTGAACAATGCGACCAAGGAAACTCACGGTTTCGATGCGTCGATCCGCATTGCCAGCTCCTTGGCGTCGGGGTCCACCGCCACTTTCCCCGGACGCTGCGATGAGCTGTCGCACGCCGCTGGTCCGCCGCCGGTGATCGTCGAGTTCCCGACGCGCTGCTTCCTTGACCGGACGCAGTCCCGCGTCGCTGGACTACTGCCGTGGTCCTTGCGTCCTTGCCGCCGTGTCTCCGCAGGTCCGTTCACGAACGCTGACCTGTCGCCTTGTCGTCACCTTTCTCCCTGCCTTGTCTTCTTCCTGCGCCGTCTTCCGATGGCCGCAGGATCCTGTCGACTGCGCCAGTAAAGATCAGGTTCTTTCACTCTCCTTGCACCAGGGGTGCACCGCCAGAGACGGTTTATCTAACTCGAAGACTGAAGCTCTTCGCACCAGCGGTGCCCCGTCAGAGACGGTCTCTCGATGATTCGAGACGCAGGGATAAAGGGAAAACTTTTGTACAGTTTATGTACAGCAATTTACAATACATACAAGTTCAGGCACTAGAGACAAATTAACGGCACAAAGAGACAAAACAACAAAAAGGTGGATCTGGCTAATACTAGGGGAGGCCCCTACTCGGCGTTGCCGAAGATGCGTTGCATCTCACCTTAGCGCAGAACCCCGCTTCCAACTCCAGGGTCCGGTTTTAAAGACCTAAAGGCCCGGCCCACATTTCGTAGCAACCAATCATGTTGCGCTCTTAACACGGTTGGTTCATCCAGGGCATGGCCAGCCCTCCAGCTTCCGTAAGGTAGAGCACTCTCTCCACCACAAAATAAAAACAAACACAAATAGACATCTGTGCCAGCACGTGTGCGAATCAGTACCGCGGGTGGGGGGGACACCCGTATACCTGCCGGCGCGTTCGCGAGCGGCCGCGTTCCAAGAAAGGAGACGCTTCGCTTTGAGCACCCCCAGCCGCGTTCCGATGACCCCCGCGAACGCTACCGAACCCTTACAGTGGCCAAACTGTCGTACACTATCTGTCAGATGTGAGAGGCTGTGTATGCTGACAGTGTAGATACCGCTGCCATACAGCTTACCTGCCTCTGCCACAAAGCTAAGCAGCAGCTGCTCAGCATAGTCACACAAAGTCGTGCAAAGATCAGGAGAGGCCAGTATTGTGATGGCGCAACTTAGCTTCAGAAAGTGCATGTAAAACGGATGAGCAAGATGTTGTTTCAGAACAATTGGGCCGAAATAAACAAGGAAGTTCCTGTACTCGGATGCCTTCCAAAATTCTAAAACACGTAGTGTCCTCGGAGTGCGCTGAAGCTCATGTGGTGTGTTAACAGCCAGACTCACAAGGCGTTCAGAAATTGCCCTACGTGCACTCAAAGGTAGCTTTGACGCTGATGGGGCAGTTGATGTCCAACATTGCACCAGAAGCCTCTTCATAACTCCTAAGCAAACCAAATGCATGTAGTCAAGTGGGAACCTACTAACCAGTCCAATTCCCAGATCGAGCAACGGTGATGTGCTATTATGATGCTCAGGCTGTGACATGTTGGCAAAGTTTTCGTCTGTACGCAGAGGGGCCTATACATCAGGATATATGACTTTCCTGTGCTGTGCAGAGTACAAGCCCTTTTGCATGCACTTTTCACATGCAAAATACGCTGTATGTCCCTTTGTACATTTAAGGAATGCACGTGCAGGCATGTCACAAACAAATGCGCGGACAATGACTGGGAACACAGCTTCACCATAGTGCAATCCGAGCTCTAGAAGTGAAGTCAGCTCTCTCAACACATCTTGCATAAAATTCGCAACACTCTCAGGTTTGGAGTCCCCCATGTAGAGAGCTGCAAGAAAAGGTTCATCTCGTGAGCTTTCTTCGGCCCGCACAAGTACGGGCCAAAACTGTTTCGACGAACTCCTAAATATGGGCAAGCCATCGACGTTTATCGTCAGAGAAATCACTGAAGTGCTCATGGCTATGGCACCACTTTCTATTTGCTGAATGAGGTTTTCAGTGACGCCGAAAAAGCAGTAAGCGCCACTTCCCATGCTGTTGACTCTGCTTGCATGAGGCGTCCGCAGCAGTGCTCTGGCATCCGAAGGGAGATCTGGATGGTGTGGCTGCAGAATTTTGAGAAGCTTAGTGACGTGGGCGGCACAAATGTTGTTGTCCACAGCCCATGAACGAAGTGGATCGTGCAAAGTCGGCGCTAAACCCACCTCACTCTCGCTTGAACTATCATAAACCTCTGGAGGCTCGGCAACTTCGCCAGTTGGGGGTGGACCAGCGATGCACAATGGAGAAACAAATTCTCCATCGCCATTGCTCTGATAACTATCAATGGACTGACTATCGTGATGCACAACCTCATTCACAAAATGTTCGTCTGCAGTAGGTAAGTAGCGGCTTGTCTGTGAGTGCTGCACCATAGAGCCATCAGGTTGGGAACTGTCACTGGACTCACTGCCGTGAAACACAACCTCGCTCACAAAATGTTCATCTGTTGTAGATAAGTCGCGGCTTGTCTGCAGCTCTGGCTGCTGCACCTTAGAATCATTAGATTGGCAAAGCGCTGCTATTTTGGTTGCTCGGCGCCTGAATTTCTGTCGTCTTCCAACGTCAGTAATACGTCGCTTTGTCCTCTCCATCGGTAGTAGACGCAGTCCTACTTGGAAACACAAGCAGTACGCATAATGGTGCACCGAAGGTCATCCACATACATGCAGTACGAGTGCTTGCTTCAGCTACGCAGAAATGTCTTGATATTGTAGGGAAAAAAATCCGCGCCTCCGCATCCACCACACTAAACCAAGTATCTCCCGCAGTAACGTTGCTTCCGCATGCACACGCTGGCTAGGCTTGGCTCGAATGCATCTCGCCCCAGCGCTGGCTTGCCATGGCTCGCTTGGTTTGGAAGCGCTTAGGAAAAGCTTCAATACAATACATAACCCTCAATGAACAATTTATTGGTAAATAAAAGAACTGTCGCGCAGTATCTTGCCTCAGTTGGAAAGTTCGATTTTAAAAAATATTTATTTTTGACTATTTTGTAACGCTCAGGTGGCGCCCCAAACGTCCAAACTGAGCGCGCGCATCGAGGCGCGCTACAAAACTTTTGTCGGGGCACGGGACAATGGAACCGTGCTCATGAGTACTTTGATGCAGACTTTGGAGCCTCGTTTTGAACACGTGTGAACTCGATCGTCAAATTTCTTGCACTTTTCAGCGTTGACAGGTGAGTTGCTACTGATTTGGTGACCTCTCTTTTAGCTTGGAAGCTTGACTGCCGCATCTGGAATGGGCCACATTAGGTGCGCTACTTTTTTTCTGTGTATTTCGTGCTGCTTTGTTAATCTTGCATTTCTTTCTGGCCATGCATATTCGCAGCATAACGGTGCTGCGCTGGCCCCGCTGTTAAAACGTGGAGATGGATCGTAATGTTAAGCAGAGCTGCTTGTGTGCAGGCCTGATCAGAGATAAATGCTAAAATTATTTTCACTCATTGGCGGCGTAGCGGCCGCGGCAATGCCACGATACAGCCTCAGTTGTCTCACACGTGGCATGAGCCACATCGTTAGGTCTGTGCAATTCATTAGTGCGATTGATCGTTATTTGCTCGTAGTGTGACTGAAACTCCGTCTAACGTACTTGGATGGCCTACAGGCCGTTGGTTGGAGCCATCATACAGCCAGTCAAGCATGCTAACTGAACTTGCAATCCTCAGTGTGTGTGTACGTCTTTTACCGTCTTTGTTCTGCTTTTTGACGATTTTGTCTCCTGTGTACCATCAGCATGGACTGCAAATAGTTCTATGATGAACATGCTGAAATTCCACGCCACGACTGTGTTGAAAACGGCAGTAAACTTTTTGTTGGTGAAGATTTCTATCACATGTCAAGTAGGAGAGTGCTCAGAGCGATGTCATTTTCTGAAGAAAAAAAAAAGAGAGAGAGAAGAAAATAACTAGTTCTCCATGGCATGCAAGCAACATGGGTTTTCTGTCACTCAGCTGCGGGCAGTATAGACCTTTGCAGTAAGGGCTCCCTGGGCGCTGCCATATTGTTCACTGGACTGTCGTGAGCACCCCTCACTAGCACGGTGGAAGCGGCGGCGGAACCGGTTTCCGACAGTCCAGAGAGGAGGCTTTTCGACAACTCCCTCGCCCGATGCAAAGGTCTATAGACGCTGCATATAAATTGGTCTCATAGAGAGGAAACTTCAAATCAGTTGTGTCTTGTCAAAAAGGCCCTTAGAAAATAATGCCCTTGTCTTGGCAGCAGTGTGTGTTGGTGTGCTAACTGTGCTATCTTCTTGCCGGATGTTCTGTATTGTTGCATTTAGCAGTGGGGACGGAGTCGCTGCCGTTCCCAAACTCTGGGTGCAGAATGGCGAAACTTTTTGGCCACCATACAGAAATCCATCTCGTTGCCGGAATGCAATAAAAAACTCTGAGCAGCCTGGGGACGAATGGACGACACATAAATGCCGAATCTTGGGCGAGGCCAGTATGTCTTCTTTTTTTAGTTTTTGTGTCACAAAGTGTTGTGATTATAGCGCACTGTTGGAGGTTTGCATTGTGGCCAGAGTAGAAAACCTTTGACCGAAAATGGCAAAATATTCAGATACCTCCTTGATACATTGACTCTCATCAGTAATCATATGTTGGCTATTGTCTGGCTCGAGGTTCATGTTATGGTGATACTATTGTTATGCTCGTATTTCAAATTATTACTGTTGCTAGGTGGTTGTAAACATTGATTTCAAAAGTTTACTTGCTATTTTCATACAGTTCTCCTTTGGCTGCGTCATTAAATTTTTCTATATTGAATTCTTTGCTTGCAGCAACATATGCTGAGGCAAAACGAAGGGAAAAAAGCAGAAGAGGTCTCAGATTTTACCACCGATGAATAACGACGAATGAAGAGGCCGAGAAAGCCTACAAAGAAGGCACTTTATGGAAGTATGATTCCAGTTTTCCTGTTGAAATGGTCACACATTTTGTATTAATCATGCATATTCCAAAAACTTAGCTGCTAATTTGTAAATATTTCTTCACCAAGCCACTTTAATGCTGAAGTCATTGCATTGAAACAATTTTTAACTATGCAGCGTCGGATGAAGAAGACAGCTTTGAAGCACCAAAGAAAAAAGGAAAACAAAGGGCTGTTTCCGGGGGAAGTGAGGACAGCGAGGAAAGCTGCGATGATTGTCGCCCACCATCTGCAGTTCCTGCAAAGCCACTCCAGCAGCTACCATTTGTTGGCCGTCCTGCGCCGAGGGCAGTGCAAGTACGTGCGAGCCCACTGGTACAAGCAGAAAGCGGAATCCAAGGTAAAAACTTCATGCCTCTACCGGGCTAGTTGTAAGCAGCATTTTATTGTGCTGTGTGGACTTAGCTTTATATAGATGTGCTAATTTTGGCACAAATAAAAGTTTGGCTAGTTTTGAAATTCTGGCCAGCAGTCTATTTCTGCTGTGGTATGTTTTTTTTTCTTCTAATTCCTTGCTTTTGCTCATTCTAGGGCTTCTAAAGAACCTTGCACAAATGGTGGCAAAGGTAGTGGAAAAAATTGATGTTCTGACAGAAAAGGTCAACAGAATAGCACATGCTCGGGAAAGTGCAGTGGATCCTTCAGCAAAAGTAGATGAGGTCCTTCAGTATTTGCCTCTTAAAAATGCAGAAGGAGTGGCCAGTATGGAACGCATACTGGATGATGAAGAGAACAAAAGAACCTTGGCAAGTGCATTTTTATCTCATGCCAGTTCTGCTAGTTGGCTTTTTTTTTCACATTGCAGAGCTATACTATTATTTTCAATTGCTGTCACTTGTGAGAAAAGCAATTTACTCATTGTGGTGATCTAATAGTTGTATGGCTTAGCTGCAAAGTCCAAATGCAGAATAAAATTCTAGCTGCCATAGCCTCATTCGGAGGAGCAAAAAAATGCTGTGCAATATTAGTGAAGTATCCAAGATCTTTTAAATAATCAAGATCTGTACAACGATTCTTTCAGCCTGTGCTCTGCTTTGGGCCATTAAAACAGCTCATAAAAATGCGTAATGCTAGCATTTTGGAGTATATACTTGTGAGTCAAGGACTTATTATTAGCTATTGATGCATTATTCACTAGAGACCCAATTTTAGTTGCGTTTAGCTCACTATTTAAAAGTTTCTTGCATTTTTTTCTGTTCAGATTTCGCACCTTGCCCTAATTGGAGGGTCATGCCAGAAGGATATAGTGCGCCAAATAATGAAGCGCTGCATCAACGACGGGTTGGCCAAGGAATATTGCCTGACTGGCCGAAAGGGCAAGAAGCAATTTGCAAACCTAAACATCATGAGCGTAATCATGGGTGTGTACCAATTTTTTTTTCACTGCAGAGAAAATTCATTTTTTCAGGAATCTTTATTTGTCATTTTAATTCATCACGGAAAAAAAGACTGTCAGTTTGCATGTCACAATATCGATCAAGTCAAGGGCAAGCAGCCTTGTATATATTATTTTGGAGTGATGGATCCATACTCAAGTAGGTTACTTTAGATACTAATTTGAAAGTGGATTTTCTGAGTCATATAGTAGAATGAGGTGCACAGTTCAACATATGCATGTTCAGAGTTCATAGAAGGTGTAGGGGGGGGGGGGGGGGGTTTGATATATTTGTAGCAAATATCCGTTTCTAGGTTTACTGCTGTAAGTCAGTGATAATGGTTTGTTTTTGCAGTGGCCCTGCGGCGGTCTTGCCCGTTGGGCAAAGAAGTCGACTTCAGGCGTGATATTGGCGACCATTTTCGTCATGCGCCAGCACGCTGCAAAAAACGGCAAGTCTATTATACTTGTGTAGGGAAGCTGGACTACCATTTAGTCAGCTCGTGTGTCGAGCTGTGCAAAACTGTTCATTTGTCACAGCCACTTAGCTTTTCCAGCGTGAAGCACGTCATATGGGACAGCAGAGGCAAAACCTATGCGAAATGCAAGTAAAAATTAAGGTTACAGTGTAAAGCTGTCAGTGTTGCATGAGTGGTAATTTTGATGGTTTTAAAAGCAGAAATTCAGAAGGGGTTAGTCTTCTTGGTTTCCGCATTATCTCTCTAATAAATATTGGTGCATTTCATACACTATTCTCACCCTGCAAATTATTTAGATATCTGATTACTTTGTAAGTGCTCTCTTGAACTTTGTCTGAATAACGGTAATTTTTGTGTTTTTGTTCTTTTAATCCAGTGACTCCAGCGGAGTGGATGACCCAGAGATGTACAATCTCATTCAAAGAATGGATGACGATGTATGATGCAAAATAAATGATATAAAGGGTTCTCACATGTGCACCTGGTGTAAATTTTGCACTGTAGTGCCTGTCATTCAATGTGACAGGTGAGCAGTGCTGGAGTAATTTTATTGTAGACCACAATTACTGTGTAACCACCTTTTTGTGTGTGTCTCGACTACGTATAAGCTCATATTCGCACTTTTCAGCGCCTATAGGTGGCGCGGCGGCATCGCCGTCATGGAGAACGGAGCGGTGATGGAGGTACCACGGAAGCGCGTGCGTATGAAGGAGCATATGCAGCTCCCGACCCTGTTGCGTTTGTCGAAGCGATTCTGCCGCTCGCTGAACAAATGCAGAGGTGCTCCGTAGGGAATGATACACCTTTCAATGTATATGATCCGTTAACAGCTTGAAACCATACAACGTAAAGGAAGGTAGGGGACTAAAGAAGCACTTTCATTCGTCTCTTTTCGATCCTCTGTTGCATTTACTTGCGCTAAAACTTTTTCACATGAATGGCTAAGTAAATGGCTTCAAAGTACCGTAATTTCGGGTATGCAGTCCGCGGGCTGTAATGTAAAAAAAAGCTGAAATTTTGCGCTTTGCGGCGCACTAACTATAGGCGCGGACAGTACAGTATCTTTCAATATCGCCGGATATGCATTGAAATTTCGTACGCTTACTCTATTAGAATGTTATTGTTCTGGGGTGTGTGCAAATAAATTTTGTGCACCGGTCGCACACGTTGCTCCTGTGGGCTTTGTGTATCGGATGCGGAGAGTCTAGTGAACAAAATGTTTTTCAGAAATAATTGAGCCCTGCTGACACGTGTGGACTGTATTGTAAATTACAGTAATCAGCCACGACCGGCAATAATCTAGTGCTTTAACCTCGCCCTATTTACAGAACTCGTGAACATGCTAACGAGCGAAAAATACAGAACGTTTCGCAAAACATTACTGTGCACAGGGGTCCGCTACGTTTAAATGTTTCATGAGCACCACGGTCAGAACATCAACTGTTCACATTCAAACCACACCTTTAAAACGCATATATGCAAACTCTCTAACCGGCCTGTGTTTTTTTTTTATTCTTGACACCATGTCGTGAGAGTACTCGGTAATCTGTAGCGATGACACGGTGCCGGCTGTCAGCCGTGGTCGCAGAGGGCTAATATCCTTGATTGAAGTCATGAAACTCCAGATTGAGGAGTGCCGTAACCAGTCACGCTGTGGCGGCTAGCTCACCGATATAACGCCAGAAGAAATCTTTCTAGATTTCTCACAGTACACGACCACCGAATTTGAATCACTCACTTTATTCCCGATCTACAGCTCGAAGCTTCAATGTGCTTTCAATTTTTTGTACCTAGAGGAACTGCACAGGCTCAGTTCATCTCACCCGGCATGATTTTTGCACTGGGGGACACTACACAAACGATCGCTTCACACTTTTCGCGCCGGCACATCCATTGCGCTGCTTGCACTGCGAACGCCGATCACCGGCAGACCGCTTCGGAAAAGAACCGCGTGGGGGCGCCACCGTTGCTGAAAAGTGCGAATACATTAGCCACTTCTGGAAGGCAGCAGGGACACATACAATTTATCAGCACTTGCCACACCTTCCCTAGTATGAATGGATGGTGCTGGTTATATAGCTTTTACCCATATGTTCCTCAAGGAGCTAGTGCATGCATTGCATCAGATTACATTCTACTAACGTTCAGGCAACGTAACTTTTAGCATGATTTGTCAGTATAACGTCATAATAACATCACGTCAACGTCCCCTGAATGTAGCATAAACGTTATTCTGCGACGTTATCTGGTGATCAAAAATAGTGACATTAGCAACAATCGGGCAACGTTACTCTCCGACATTTGTGACCATTCAGATAACGTTCAAGCAACATTTTGCGTTACCTGGGTAGGTGGTGCTGGCCTAGTCCAGCTCTGTGTCACTTTCCCTCTTTCTTTCGCTCCGGAAGGCACGCAGAGGGAACCAGAGCTTGGCAGAGGGGCGCTGCAAGCGCGAGTGGAAAGCATCGTCTCCCGCGACTCCCCACAATTGACCGGGCAGACCTGTCCCCCATTGAGAAGTTCCGCGTAAAGCCTTTTCGCTTGAAAAAAGACCAGTTCCGCACATGCTTTGCACGTGTTGGACTGCCTGGAAATCTGTTTGCGCTGACGCTTGCTTTTTCCTTCGTGCTAGAACGCTGACGAGATTAAGAGGATTAGGAAAATGTACAAGGGCGATAGAAAATAATGTAAACAGCATGTTGCCTACGCACTGCGAAATTGGAATTCATGTCTGTAGCGTACTTGTGTTCGAATTAGGCGCCGCGCTGTTCGCATTTCTTTCTATCGCGACAGTACCCTCTCCTGTGTAGGTTCCAAGAAAGAGTGGTCAGCGATTTTTTTTTTTCTGCGCCGACTTGAAAAAAAAAAGAGAACTGACAGTGCATCAGGCCCACTTCGTGGAGCAGATTGTTGACGAAACCGCCGTTACCGTTGCGGCGAAATGTGTGTCGCAAGTAAATAGCAAGTTCATTTAAGGCGTGGAATTCGAGCTTAATACCTTTTTTTATGGCAGGGACATTTTCGCAAAATAATTAATTTTGTTCGGTAGCTGAGCAGTTCGATGTACGCAACTTTTTTGGCCAAATAGTTGGAATTTCTTTACGTTTTTCGCTGAATAATAACGAGTATGTGTTTATTTGGACGTATAATAAAGATAGGCGAGGCTGAAAAGAAAAACGAAAACACGCGCGAAATGCGCTTACCAGCTGCTCGCTTACGGCTAACAGAAAAAATGCTCTAGTTTGGTCAATCACTACGCAGTGGTTGGTGCATTTAATTTAGTGCCGACTGCAGCGCATGTGCATTCCCAAAACAATTTATTTGCAGAGCCATGTCTTATATTCAAATGCTCGCTCATGTGCAAGCCAATATCTTTACTACTTTTACTTTTAGACATTTTTTACATCTAGCAAAATAACTTGGAAATTGAGCCGGGCGTCACACAAAGGAACAATGAGGCGATCACTGATCTTGCCTCACACGCGTCTGCCTAACGCAGCTGTTGATGTCAGTTCCAAAATATTTATTTGCGTTACCTGACCAGCGGAGGGCTTTACAGGAAAAAAAATAGTTTCGTTAGCGTGAGCTCTACGACTAAACACTGCATGCTTAGTGATATACAATGAAAATTCGTCAGAAATAATATACACGCGCAACATACCAAACCAATTTAGCAAGAGAAAACCGCCTACTTCAGTTTGCGCACAGATGTTATCCAGGCTTGCCGTCTCTCGTTCTCAATCATTTCACAGACAACAATTCCGTGGGAAACCATTTTTGAATGGGAAAAAGTGTATGAACGCATTTTTTTTTATACACTGGAAGATTTCACTATACCAACCTCCCGTGACATGCTTGCACGGTTTTGTGTTTTTTTGTCTTGCTATTAATGTTTTTGTTATCGCTCGATGCGAGCGATGGAAAAGTTCTGCAAGATTTTGCTACACATCGAAAAAATCCCCACTACCTCCAAAATTTCCTCAGCACTAGATTACAAATTTCGAATATTGATTATTTTTCCAGGAACGTGGGACATATGTCCAAGAAATCTATAGAGTTACACAGGCTGCTCTTGGCCCTTGATGTTGTGAGAACTATTGTGGCAGCAAACGACACAACAATACGTTTCTCCACTCTCTCAACATCGCGGCATTCCAGTCATGACTCACAACGAGCGGCAACCCCTCTTTTGTGCACCCACGAGCAGGACAGCAGGTGCTCACAATGAAAGAAAGAGTGTCAGCAGCGCGAGCAGCACGGGTACCAGTCGAGGCGTTGCTGACTCCATGCGCTCCGCCGGCGACGTGCCCCCACAGAATTTTGGAAATGACCAGCAGGCATGAAAAAAGTGCAATATAATCGCTGTTTTACATTCGTTACAAGTCCGGATAGTGAAGCTGGCTGACTGGCTCCAGGATTGTATTACATTAAAACGAGGACGCAGCTATTATATCGCAGTTTTTCATGCCTCACTCATTGACGTCCCACTCATAGTGAAGTTATTGAAATTTAAACAGCAAGACAAAAATCGATAATAAATTATTTAGCAGTTGTAGGAACACCACGTGGTACTCCATGTATAATAATGCCTCACGCATCATTACAAAGAAGAAAACACGCACCCAAAAGTTAGGTGTCCATACTCCTTTAAGAGCCCTTACAGTTTGAAGAACAGGTGTCTAATTGACTCACATAATGAAATCAGCCGCATAGCTAACATAGCATTCATAACATGGTGGGCAGGAATTGCGAAAAACGCATCGTTACTACACAAAGACAATGGTAGTGCTATATACTGGATGTCTTCAGGATGAACACTGCTTTGCTTTATGTGCATGTATTCCGCTCAGAGAAGCATGGGTGTAAGTAAACAAAAAGACTAAGCATTTCTTGCTGAGTATGTTACAGGACTTTTGTGTTAGGTATTTCCTCAGGGCATTCATTTAATTAGGGACAGCAAAGGAATTTTGACGTGATGTATCGGAATGTGATGATAAACTTCAGGAAGGGTTTAGCGATGTGAAATGCAATAAATTACTTTACAAAATGTAATGCACTTTCTAGTTTTCTTTCTATTGATCCAGAAAAGGGTTTTAGATGGCGGGAATTCACCAATATCAATATAAAAATTTTAAACCGCTCTATGCAACGTGATACAAATCCATACAGAAAAACTTGTAAGCGAAACATCGTGAAAAACTACATAAGCACGCTCAGAAAAACGACATCGTACCCACAACGCGCACGCATGCATGTAAAAAAAACTGCCCTAACCCGCTGAACCACACAGATGTATAAAAAACCGTAGTCTGAAACTACAGATGCCCGCTCCAAGAACGCCCCCCAAAACCACTGCCTATTACTCAGCGGATTCCTTCTCTTTACACAAAGAAACAAAGCAACTCCTAGGACTCCTACCAGTGATGGCACATTGAAAACACCCCAGACTATGTAAATCCGCTCCCAGTTTGCACTCATGAATTTAGTTCCAAAATAGACTCTGTTCCAGTGGACCCTCATGTGCATGCGCAAGCATGCATGATCTCCATGGAAAGAGATGGAATTTTATCTTCGATATATAAACACAGCAGTAGGTAGAGCCACCCATAATTAGCGAAGTTTGTTTTCGCTTTCGGAGGGAATATCTTGGAGCTCTCCTAGCTGACTGCAAACTGAACGAGAGAGCGACGTCCACCTCTCCCCCTTCGCTGTTACCCAGATGACGTCACTCGTGCTCGCCAAACTGCAGCGCATGGAGCCTATACTTAACTTCGACACCACAGCCATCGTTCGGCTATTAAAACCCCATTCGAAACACCATGTGAGAAAAAAAATGCTATGTAAATTATTTACTGGTCACATGTTAACAGCTCATTTTGTTCCGTCTACAGCAAGGCAAGCGAACAGCCCATGTGAACAAAACAAAATATTTTGCCTGGCTACTTTCAGCTGTTGTGCAGAACTAGGCTGATTCCTGTGCAATGTAGAAAAAGAAGGCGATATGCGTGTTCGCGTTTCATTCCGGCTGGATTGTACAGCCGATCCTACTTATAATGAACCTGACGCTCACGCTCATTCTGTTTGCTTCTTAGTATGACACCCCATATTTCGGCAAAAAATACTAAATCATAGAAAGATAACTTTTGTCTCTTGAATTGAAGTCCATTGTGCACGCAATCAGTTCATATCACGGCGCTTTCCGAGCTCTCAAGCGCCGTCATGCATGAGCTGCTTCGATGAGACCCTTGCTTTCGACGAATAAGCGCTAGACCGCATTGTTCGCGTATGTGGTCTGGGCTTTTGTGGAGAGCGAATACACAAGTTTTGGCGAATGCAAATGGTCATAAGTGAAGTTTTGGAAACTGCAACCCTTAGCGGAGGATTGCTGATATCGCAGGACGAATAGAACGAGCGGGAAGCGCCGGTGTCACCAGGCATGCCGAGCATTGCTTTAGGGAGCCGTCAACAGTCGACCACTGGCGCCGCTCGTGGATAACAAATGAGATATCATTTTCATTGATGTGATCAATCGTCGAACATGCTTTTGGATAAAGCAGTTCTGCACCGAGTATTTGTGGTATGGAAGAAAGCGGATCTACCACGACCGGGAAGCGCCAGTTCTCCGGTTATCAAGTGTTTCATCGCAATCATCCGGTCTTGCAGTGATCATGCTGTGTAAACAAGCATAGTTACAATCCGCGCATCAGAAAGAGAATATTTAACATAGATTGCGTTTTATGCCATACAAACGATGACAGGTATGCAGACAACGGTGGTACTGCAGTGCAGTCGACATTTGTGTATTCCCGCTGAAATTTCACGCGCACGCTATAAATGCTGAATGACGAGTCATTAACTTGAAGCACTAAGTTAGCGACAACGCAAGCAGTGTGCTAAAAAAAGAGGAGAAGAAACAAGTCAGCAGCAGATGTCGAAATCAAGAGGGCCGAAGCAGTTGCGGGACGCGGCTCTGAGGCAAGATAACGGCCACCGCCAATGACAGGGGGCGGTCTCTGTTCGCATTTCATAAGCATTTGAAACCATCGAATGTCGGCCGGACGCCGCAGAGCCTCGGAGTGCTCAACTTTCCGCTAAGATATCTTTTTCTCATTTTCCGCAAAGCTCTGTCGACTGGAATGGCGATCGGTTCGACGGGATTTCAAGCAGCCGTGTAGCACGCATTGGGCATGGCAAGGAAAATACTAGCGATAACGTCAAGGGGAACGATTAGGGTATTACAGAACAAACTGGTGTCATCCATATCTTAGCACTAACAAAATGCGGAAAAATGAGCTTAGGGTTGCCAAGTAACGAGCCGAACAAAGGTCGGCGTTCAGAGTGGCAGAGTGGACTCCAAGGGCAGCGAGTCACAGTCAAAGCTTATGGAATGTCTAATGAGCAGATGTGACAAAAATCAAGGGTAGCCTTACCCTTCCCGACTCAATTCAACAACAGCTAATCGGCGGTCGATCGGAGGGTTCTTTCTCTTGTAAAATTGATCACGGATGACGATGATGACGATCCCCGTCTTCAACTTTGGAGTGAAAAGCGACCCTCACATCAGGCAATTCGGTTTTTATAGCCGTTTCAGCCTTCTGCTTCTCCTTAAAGGGCAACTCCGGCGATTTTTCAGCCATTTTAAGTTAATGGCTGTTTTGTGTTCCTAAGAACCTCCTGTAATGTGTACGATACAAGGTTTTTAAAAGCAACCGTAAAATAATTTTTAAACAGCAAAAAACACAAAACTCGAAACCGAAACCGCAAAACCGAAACCGGGGAGGTGCCTTCGAGCGGTATTGACTGTGACGTCACGAGCGGGTTCGCCGCGCTGTGAGGTCCCCGAAGATATCGCAACTACCCTGAGCCGCGCTGTCGACATGACTGAAAGCGCGGAGGACAGCTTTTCCGAGACCAGCGAGTTTTTAGAAGACGACTCATTCGACGATTTTGGACGGGACGAGTCGCCTTTCAGGTATGATCCACCGCCGCGCGAGCCAGCCGAGTCACACCACAGGCCGCGTCACCTGCAGCACGAAGACGGTCTGAACTCGGAGAAGTGATTACTTGAGTCATTTCTCATGCGTGCATTTGTGACAGAGTCGTTAGAACTAAAGTTAATGAGATGCTCCCGCCGACAGCTGTTCGTGTGGCCAGTGCCGGCCGACCCAGCCTGATGAAAGAGTCTGCTGCCGGAACATTGCCGCGGTGCACAACGCCCTTACAGGGGCATGCCCAACAGTCCTCTCTGCGAAGCTTTATCTCGACGGCGAGCTTTTTGAAGTGAGTTCACGCCAGCTACAGTTCTACAATCCAACATACCGCTTCTTCTTGACGGCCGTGCTTCGTTCAGCTGGCCGCTGCGAGAGACGGTTGTACTATGTGGGAATCCTGGCTTTGCGCCGTCGCCTTTGCGCGGCTGTGCCGGCCGCCCGCGTTGTTTCTCCTCTTTCCCTTGCTCCCGCCTCAGGCGGTGGAGAGGCGGCTGGGTGACTAATCACTGTCATTTAGCCACAGCTCCGCCCCGGCTCCCCAAGGGCCTTTGCCATTGGCGCCTTTTGGCGGGAATTCGGGACCCCGCTTTGGGCGGCCGCGCGCCGCGCGACCGTCCGAGCGGGGCCCAGAGAGAGAGATCCCTCCGAGACAGCGTAAGGTGCGTACGTTACTGTTTGTCCGTGCCGGCCTTTGCCGTTCGGACCAGTGCTTACTCGAGCTCGCCCGCACGTGTCCTCTGACCTGCAGCGGCTCGAGCCTGTCCAGCGGGGTCCAGCGACCTCTGACAGGCGTACCTTGCGTTGAATGCCCACTCTCTCTCGCAACCGGCCCAACGGTCGACACGAGAGAGAGATCACAGCACTGCCGCGGGGACATTCTCCTGCAGCGGCGTGCTAGCGGTGCGCATTACTCGAGTCGCTTCGTGCGCGCAGCGGAGCCTTGCTCCTCGCGCGCCCCCGGGACGGGGTGACTATTGAGTGTGTGTGTATCAGCTGGAGGACGATGTGAATAAACGTCTCCTTTGTGAACTTGGAGGCCTATTTCTTTGCGGCGAATCGCTCTCCTCCCAGCGGAGGCTGAGTGCACTGCATCGGTGTCCCAGTGTGTGTGTGGTGACGGCTGATCGGGGCCCTTGGCTCGCGCGAAGCTCGAACCCGCGGTGGGTGGTGGCCTGTGTCCACTTAGGAACCCACAACTAGAATAACGTGGGCACAGAATATGCCTTCAAGCGCCAGTTGAACGAAGCCTTAGCGAGTCCAAAGCTCTCTTTGAAGTACACGCTGTCTTCATAGCAATCTGGCGCGAAATGTTCCGAGCACAAGCGGGAATGCTTCCTCGGAGACCAGTTTACACGGCGGACAGCTCTCACCAACTTGTCGCGAAGGTTCTTATCGCTAGGAAGCCTACGCTAGATCACGGCCGTTGTCACAGATCAAGAATGTGTGCACCCCACAGCACAACCGAAGTTGCCGTGACCCATCACTCTGGCGTACACATCACATCAGGCACGTTGAGATGGCGCGAAACTGCACAGGTGGTCGAAATAATTCCGGAGAGCTCCACTACGGACCTCTTTCTTCCTTTCTTCTTTCACTCCTCCCTTACGTCGCGGTTCGGGTGTCCATTACTGCGTCATTTACTTTAACTCAAAACCAATTTTCAGTTTTTCCCTGCACTGCCAGCGCCAGCGCGCGCCCAACCAGCTTGACACGCCACCCCGCCAGTGACGTCACAGAACAGGGTGGCCTGTAGAAGTTGCTCGGTCAGTGCTGGTCAGTGGGTGCCGCTCGCGTCAGCTCGCGTCGAGGAGCGCTTTTCTTCAAAATTCGCTTGCGGAAATACTACGCCGGTTTCAGGTGCGAAATTTTACATGAGTCATCAGCCTATCATAAAGAATACAGACTTAAAATTTCATTTCAATCGATGCACATCGAAAAATCGCCGGAGTTGCCCTTTAAAGAACTACAACATGTTGTTGTGTGCTGCAATGGAGTACAGCGCACACAAATCGCCCCCCCCCCCCAAAAAAAAAAAAATCCGACCCAATCTGTGCGATTATGCATACAAAACAGTATATATCAGCGATCTAATTTTTCCAAGGAAGTTTGCTAACTGCTGTTCCCTGGTAGAAGGCATTTGCTGCTGAGTTTTGTGTGTTCATGATGACGAGCACTAGATGAAGCTGAAAAGTGTTTTGTTTCATTCTAGGCAAGAGAAATCGAAGAAACATCACGAGATGCACCTGGTCATCACACCAGGGAAAAGTTTGGCGCCCTTGGTCACTCTAGTCAGGTCGTAATAACGTCGATTTAACCGGACACTGAAGATACCTCAGAACACCGTCGTTTTTTGAAAAATTCAGGCTAAGATAACGCCCTAACACAATGACTGCCTGTGTTTTCACAAGAACATTCACTTAAGCTTCAACAAGTAATTAGAATTTTAAGAGGTTTGTTAGGAAATTAACGGTGATAATTCCACCACACTATACGGCCGCCTGGCCGAATAACTTGCATACAGAAACAGCTGTTGTGTACCGCTAATCATTTCTTAATATAAATTGTGAAACCGCACCTTCACAACATCATTTATGTGTGCAAAAAAACTCATGAAACCTATTTGTCCAAAACGAAAATTGCCGTTTGACTAGCTACATATTTTATAGAGAAGGCGCGCCGTTACCTTTGATAACCAGCTGAAACGTTCCCGTAAACCACCATGTCCTAAAGCAACAAACATGTAAAATGACGTGATTATGTGCAACAACGGGCAGCTAGTATAGGCATTCAAGAAGAGAAGACCGCTCACGCATGGGGTGCCGAATCTGCGGAACAAGCAGATGCTAAATCTGCGAGCGAATGCAAACGTCAAGCTGCGTATCGTATCAATCTTCAGGAAAGGCGATTGGGACCTTTGTGATTTATCTGCCGTGATGTATGGTCGAATTCACTGCGCAGTGTCCAGGTGTCCAGCACAAGGAGCAGAGAGCTAGCGATTTTCGAAATTTGCTTTAACAATCACTTCGAATATAACAGGTCTCAATCAAGCCTCTCTTTGGTTTATGTAGATAGGACGAAATATTTATTCGGTTCAGTTTACATAATACGTCCTACAGAGTGATCCGAAAACACGACGCAGCAGGGGTATCGTTAGTTATATTTATGTTGATAAAGATACACGCGATATAAAGCCCCACCTCGATGGACACTTCCAAGGCGTTCACGCGAAGGGCCTGCGCGGCCAAAGGCCTGCTGGCTGTTCCTCCCCCCCCCCCCCCTGAGCTACGTCACGCGAAAGAGGCCCACATAGAAGTTCCGTGCAGCACGTCTCGAAGCTACGAGCGGCGCACTCGTGTTGAAAATGAGGCCTGGAAGGTACACAATGGTTAACCCCACCTGTACCGAGAAGTCAGAGTGGGGGACGAAGGAGACGACAATGCGATCGGTTCTGCAAACACGTGACACTCCTTTCACTGCCTCGGGGAAAGTCGCGGCATGTCGCGACATGCTTCCGAACGCACATTTTTTTCTAGACGTTGACTGTGCCTACACCTCGTGCTGCGCGTGCGGTTGTGTCCGAGACGATGTTCTAGTGCCATCGCTGGAGTAGAATGTGGACTGCGCTTCTGCCAGGATATGTCTAACAAGTGCTGCGTGCCCAATTGCCGGACTAATTACAAATCTTGTCCCAAAAACCACGTTTTCAAGTTTCCCCGGGATGAAGAACAGAACACCTGGATTAGGGCAATACCACGAGAGAACTTCGTTGTATCACCGCACCCCAGGGTAAGATGCTCGAAACGTTTTCAAAGAATAGTTACTTTTGCAAAATATGACAAGCTTAAGCGCATGCGTTGTAAAAAAAAGTGTATTTAAACTAAGCAGCTGGTTAGCACTGCAGGTAGCGAATGCAGACTTTCAAGAAAACTCTTTCCAAGTTACAGCTGATACTTAAAGGGGCACTGCGATGATTTCCTCCGTACCGGTTAATATCATTAAATACCGAGATTGGGCGCTACCAATCAGAACCGCGCCTAGCGCACACGCAGCGGAAGCGTGCATGCAGTTGTTGCTTTGTCGGGGCTGTAGACAGCCGCGCATTTTGACGGCGTCTTCCCCCCGTGTACGCGACGCCGTAGTCAGGGCAGGGGTGACTAACAACAAAGGAAGCCCCCCGAAGTTTCTTTTTTAGTCGGACTGGAAGGCTGTCGGCAGTAGCCCCCCTCCCCCCCAAACTCGACTCCCGTCTCCTGTCCAGCCTTTCTCTTCACAATTTTGGGCAAGGTGTGTCGACAGGCATTTTTTTCGCTGCCGTCTTGGTATGGTCACGGCCGGTCTCGACGCGCGCGCTTTCTGGTTTGAGCCAACGTTTTTTGAACAGCGCTGGCCGCCACGAAGGTTTGAAGCGGAATGGAAAGTGTCGCCCCTAGCTGTATCCTTGTTAGTTTTCGTTCGCTTTCCCTGCTTCTTTCCAGTTTTTGTGGCATCCGAAAAGCTTTCAGTACTCAGAGACATAATATTTTGGATCCATTTCGCAAGTATAAAGGAACAATATGCAAACTGGACGCCCAACCAATGAGAAAGGCAGCGCCCTATCTGGATGCCACCTCATTTCCGCTGCCGCAAATGGCCGCCGCGTTGCGACACCATCTGCTCGAAACAAGCATTTCTAGCGAAGATTAAAATATCAAACATTATGATTTCGGTGATCTCATTGTGCGTTCAAGACTGACAATGTCCCTTACTCTGCATACAAAGAATAAAGACCCCATGCTTTATCTACGTCGCAGGGTACCTTTAAACAAAAATTCAGGGGGCACTTTGACTGTCTAAAGTGCGTAGAGGCGAAAGCGTTTTCCGCACCACTTTCAGTGCTTCTGTGGCACTGGTGGCGTCACATGTAATTGAGTACAAATTACTAAGTGATGACAAATCACTAATTAATGGTTAATTACTGATTAATGCCTGAATACTGATTAACTGCTAATTAAGCTTAAGCTTAACCTTCGCCTTTAGGAGTGGAACGCGACAGCGTGTTGTAGCGCTGCCAGGGAGTCCACGGAACGCCACCACCCGTTCGGCGCGATGCCTTGCCGTTTCAACGCAACGGTTTTTGAGGAAAGGAAATGGCGCAGTAAATCTTTGTCATCTCGGTGGACACCTGAACCGCACCGTAGAGGAACGGAGGAAGTGGGAGTGAAAGAAGAAAGACGAAGATGGCCGGTAATGAAGAAAATGAAAATTGTATTTGAGGAAAGAAAATTACGCAGTAACTGTCTCACATATCTCGGTGGACACCCGTCAAAATTCAGGGGGGGGGGGTGCACTTTTTCGACCTAAAGTGTGGTCACTGATGTGTGGTTAAGATGTTAAGCTTCGCCTCTAAGAGTGGAACGCGAGAGCGTCTTGCAACGCTGCCAGGGAGTCCATAGAACGCCATCGCCCATTCGGTTCTACGCCTCGCTCGTCGGTAAATGGGTTTTTGAGGAAAGGAAATGTATTTCTCTCTCATATCTCGGTGGACACCTAAACCTCGCCGGAAGGGAAGGGAGGAGGATGGCAGTGAGCGAAGACACCGTATTCACTAGACGTGCCTTTGTTCATTCGAAACCATCGAGCTGGCATGGCGGAGTGGATAGCATGCTCGTCTTGCACTCCGAAGACCGGGGTTCGATTCCCGAGCTCGACCAATTTCTTACTAGGTTTTATTTATTTATATGGCCTGACTAGAGAAGTTAATTAGGCTAATTGGGTAATTAAGCAATTAACTAAGCTCAGTCCCACTTACTTGGAGCATCACTATATGGTCCCTTCAATTGGTTGCATGGTTACTAGCCAAAGTACAATTGGCCCCGTTTGAAATTGGCGCACTGTGACGTCACGACCGTTTCGACCAACTGAAAAGCGTGACATTCTCTGTCGACAACTGCTGCTTACAACGATGAGACATTAAAGGCTTTCGCCTTAAAAATTTAACTTCCTTCTAGGTTTGCGAGCTTCACTTCATTGAGGCTGACATCGTGCGAGGGGCCTCCGATATCGACGAGGTTACAGGCATTACAGGGCGCACCACCACTGCACCACTTTCGCATCTTCGCCTTCCCCCAGGCGCAATCCGATCAAAGTTTCCGGGATGCCCGTCTTATACTTCTAAGCCAAGCACCTCAAGGAATCCTATTCATCTAAAATATGATCTTGGATCACATACATGTATCTCCAATAAAAATACACATACGCAGTTGTGAAGCTAATCGAGAGTGTTTAATTCTTCATTATCGCTGTGCTTCATAAAACTAGGTGAAAAAAGGACAAGTTAGCAAATTCGTTTCAAGTAATGCATAAAGAAAAACATCTACTCAGAAAGACGAGAAAGCGCAATGCGATAGAGGTGCTGACATTAGTGCTTAAACAATCTTTGCACAGATGGTTTGCGGCTAGTGCCTCAAAATAAATTCCGCGTAAAGTGTCTGCTATTCATTCCAGTATTTTAACTAAAGAAAAAATGTGGACTGATAAATGGAAGCTTATTGCTGCTAGTTGATTCCAGTCGCGATTCTTTAAACTCTGCCATAAGTGGCGGCGACTATGGGTCTCTTTTCGTGACGTCACGGGAGGAGCACTCAGGCCTTGTCAAAATTCCCAGCACGCGCCGCGACGGGTGTCGAAAAGTGGCATGAACCTCCATGCTCCTGGTGCTGGCTCGCTCCCCCTCGCGAGCAGACTGAAAAAATGTCAAGCCGTGAACAAGAGATGGTTGTGGAGCTGCAAGGATTCCAAGAAAATTTAGGGGAGGCTGAAAGAGCTTCAAGCCATGAAGAAAAGAGCCCCCGAGAGCCCCGCGGTCCTCCCATTGTTGTAAACCGGACCCCGCTCTGACGCGTGCGCGAGCGCCCGTGCGCAGGTGCCGATATGATATCTGACATGCACAGATATCTGCGCCCCGCTCGCGCGTCGCGCATCCGCAGACAGGCTCCAGCGTAGGCGCTTCGCGTGTACGCCTCGGAAGAGTCCATCGAGGTGAGGCTTAAAGGGGTGGAGACACCAAATTTGTGGTTCGCGCGTTCTTAGTTTCAAACGTTTCTTATGGCTCCAGGAAGCATGATACACACTCAAAGATTCATATATTCACAGTGAATAATTTATTATAGCATTTTTAGGTGAACGATTTTCGGTTTCGGTTTCGGAACGCCGAGTTGTACAGTGACGTCACAGAGGGGGAAGATCAACTGCTTCGCTTGGTCACGTGGGCCCACAAAAGTTGTGACGCACCTACTGCTGCATCGTCTGCTTTCCCACACACGTGCTGACCAGCGCATATGAAAACAAACAACTGCACGTCTAGTCCCAGCAGCTCGGATTCTGACAGATCTGATTCCAACGAGTGAGGACATCGACTTTTTTTTTTGTTCGCACGCTAATATCGCCTTCGCGGTTTCGCGTGAAGCCTGTTTCACATGGAAGCGAATATGCTAGCGAAATCTGTCGCCGCGACGGAAATACCTGTTTTGAGTCGTCGCTGCGACGAGCGGCTAGGTTTCAACAAGTTGGAAATTTTCGCAGCGACGCGCCGCTCAATCGCTCAGTCGCTTGCATGTGAACCGGCCTTGAGGATGCGAAACACTTTGCAAAATGCCAGTAAGCATCGCTGCGCCGCTCTACCCAAGCTGCGCCCACAACCGGTGTCACACTTCGCTGCCGTGCAGCAGTACCTGAGCGCTGCTTGGGATGGAGTACAAATATCACAAGAAAAGACAAGATCGCCTTGTTATCAGAACTGCCAGCTATACTCGAGCAGCGACAAAGCATGTCTGCTTATGTTGGGAGCTTTCGGCAACGGCACCGCTCGCGGGCGCTCCGGGCGACGAGCTCTGCTGCTGCCTGGCTGCCGTGGTCGTCGCTAGGCCTATAGCCTGTTTAGCGAGCGGCCGGCGCTTCGGAAGTCGCCTGCGCTATAATAAAAGGCCTACTTTTCACAAATAGCTGTAGTGTTAACAGAATCATCTCACAATAAAATAATAGTATGGTCAATCTCCTCGACGCCTTCGGCAGCGGAGCTGGCGGGCGCCAGGCGAGCCGGACCCCGACGTCGCGCCAGCGGCAGCTGCTAGGCGCGGTTGTGAGAAATTTGCTCATATCACAGTTGTTACCTCTACTAGCAGCTCAGTATTGGTCAGCGATCCTCAAAAATGACACTTTTTTCACATTTCTTGTCCCATGGTTTATTATTTACGTCAAGAACACTCTTTAGCTCGCTTTTATGACGTCGGCAGACGGTATCCAGGCTGACCTACCGGCCGGCAGACTCGGCGTACTTCACGTCCGCACAAGAAAATACAAAACAGCCATGCTACCAGAAAGGATGCTTTCTAGATTCGAGATACGACAGCATGACTGTGCTAAAAGTGGATCTTTCGGCAGCGACACTGCCTGCGGCAACGCCGGCCGACGACCTGCGCGCTGGTCCCAGACTGCCCTAGTCGTCGCTAGGCCTAGCTGCTTTCGCATATCGACTTCGCAGCTGAGGGCGCTTCGGGACTGGCCAGCGCTCAGAAACGTGCTCCGCTCGGCACCCATTTACTGTGAATTCGTCCCATAATAAAAGATATGCTCGATTTCCACGACGTCTTCAGCAACAGAGCTAGCAGACGGCAGGCGAACCGCACCAGGTAGCAGCAGCACAAAACCGGCTATGGGATGAAATTTGCTTGCATCGCAGTCATCACTTCTACCAGGAACTCGGTATTTGCCAACGATCGTCACAAACGATGCATTTTTGATATTCATATATCCCAGGGTTTGCTATGAACGTGAACAAACAATACTATCGCGTTCTTCAGATGCCGGCGTTCGGCACGAAGACTGGCGCAGGCCGCCCGTGTTTTGGTATGTGTTTTGGTATGACGTCACTAAAACTTTATTTTTCTACACCCCTTGTGACGTCATGGTTGATGGCGCTAGCGAATGGGTCTAGGTCGTGAGAGTGAGCATTTAGGTAATCTTTGGAACCGAATTAAAATATTTTTTAAACGTTTGTTGCGTCCAACACCTGGCTGTGACTGCCCTTGCATACATAGGAATCCCATAGCAGGCTTTTTATAGCTTCAAAATTTGGTGTCTCCACCCCTTTAAGGTTGTTTCAGGATGCTTACATTTCACTTAATTTCACTAATTGTTCTTTTGAGCTCCTTGAACGCGCTAGTCGCTTTGTACACTAGTCGGCTTTTCCCTGTCTCGCAAGGCCCCGTCTTGGCTCTCTCCAGTCTCCGACTGTGCCTTTGAATGGGGAACTCGGGGGGCGGGTGACCGGAAGGGCAGGAAGGTAGTAGCGAAGCTGCTTCTCTTCCTAGAATTCTCCTAGAAGTTTTTTCTTTGTCAGCGTTCAAGCAGGAGGAAAAAAGCACGCGCTGTGCAGATTTGCAACACTACAAAGCATGTGCAAAACTGGCCTTAGCTACACAATGGGAGGGGTAACCGACTAACCGGTCTACCCGGTTACGGCCCGGTCAATTGTCGGTAGTCGGAGGGAAAGGGCTCTTTTAAGTGGAACCTGCAGTGCGCCCTTGCGAAGCTGTGTGCGTCACCGTCTGTTTTTGAGTTCACTTGAGATCCCCGCATTGTCGTCGGCAGAGACCTCTTTTTTATTTCTTGTTTTTGCGGTTTCCTTTTTCTTCGCTGCTTCAGTTCTTCACGTTTTTGTTTACCGTGCCATTTCCAACACAGCAAGAGTGCAGTGGCTAGAGTTGTAGCAAGAGCAGCGATGTTGGTGCACGGCTCATCTTGAGTGGTCGGTGCAAGGAGCAGCAGTTGCTAGTGGCGCTGTTAAGGAAGGCATTGGTGGCGCCACCCTTCACTGTCGGTGTGTTGCACAGAGCTAGAAGCCGGACTCTGCAGTGTGCTACGCACTTTCCTGCCGGGCGAGCAATTTCCGGTTATACCCGTTGTTGCATCCACTTGTTTTCCCTTTGAAATCATGGTCCAGCGCCACACTTGTGCGTTTTGAGGAAGAAGACACTTTTGACGTCGTTAAAATGACCTGCGCCAAGCATGCATGGGATGATGAGCCATCGGAAGGATCTAGGGTGCAAGTGAGCGGGAAATACCAAGGTTTCTGTGAACCTGCAATCGTCAATATTTCAGGTAAGCCTGAACAACCATTTACTGTTTTTCCCGTATTGCTTTGTTGTTTACCTTTGTCAATGCTGTCGGCAGTTTTCGTTGATAGGGCTATAAATTAAGTTAAATGGTATCATAATGCATGATTTATTTGTAAACTGGGCTATGTGCAGTCGGAGAGTAATCTCTCATTTTTCAGTGGCGAATATTTTACCGCCACCGAGTTGCGTTCCTGCCAGCGGTAGTTCAAGTACATGATATGAATTGTCTAACGCAAAAAACATAGACTAACCTCGCTAAGCACATTGCGGGGCTAGTTAGGGATGTATTTTCTAAGTAACGAGACGTAGACAACAACCTGTCATGGATTCTGTCATATGCACGTATCAGGAACTGAACCATTTTCATTGTCGTAAGTAATAGTGCTAATTCTATTTTAACACGGGATCAGCATTGCGGCGTTCTGCGTATCTAATTAGGTTACAATGGCCCCATTACATTTGCCACAAGGCTTGCGCTCTACAGCTAAGCAGGAGCAGTGGAATGAAGAGCTGGTACGCGTTTTATTTCGGGTGGTTAGTGCGAAAGAACGTGTTTCATAAACAATTGGCGTATACCTGTTTCCGTTCGCGGTTGTGCCAGGAAACTTTAATGGTAAAGCCCGAAAAAAAAGCATGAGACTAAGCTTTTAAAGGGGCACCGCGATGATTTGCTCAGTACCAGTTAATATCATCATGGGCGTCCGGAGGGGGTGGCAAGGGGGGGCGGCTGCACCCCCCTGGAAAATCACTCCCTCGAACCGTGAGTGATGGCCGCACGCCAGGGGCCGTGGTGGGCTCAGCCAAAAGGGTAAAAGCAGCTCCGCTTCCACGCTTTGGGTCACATCTGCGAAATGCCGCGTCCGGGCACGCGTCTTTATGCCGTTTTCAAACCACGCCATCGTTAGCTCTGTTGAAGGCCGACCTGTTGCAGACATACAGCGGCACCGGCGAGCATGTGTTTCAAGCCGTCTTGAAATGGGTGCCTGTTTCTTTGATCTCTAGACAGATAGCGACACGGAGGCAGACAGTGCACAGTGCATCTTGTTTTCGCCTTCGTTATGCCGGCCACCGATGAATTCTTCAGGAGGGAAAGACAAATCAGCCGTGTCCACCCCCGCTTTGTCGGGCTGCTCATGGGCAAGCGGGCGATCAGTTGGCGCCGCCGCCGCTCGCTGTGCCTCCGATCCACGGGAGAGCGCAGTGCGGTAGAAGCGCCGCTATCAGAATCTTCGGCAAAGGAGATTAGCATCTTTTGTTCACGGCGACGCAGTCTCCAGAGGCGCCCCCACACCAGCGTCCCTTGCGTCTTCTCCGAAAACCAGCGCCTTTGGTCAACGCAGCCCGATGGCGCCTGCCTGGCTCGCCTGTCACCTCTGGCTGGGCCTCAAATGACAACAGCGCCCGTGTACTGTGCGAGGTCAGTGCCCGGTAAAGAGACCCAGGTGGTCGACATTATCCGGAGCTCTGTACTACTCCGTTCCTCATAACCTGAGTCGTTTTGGGGCTCTGAACCCCATAAAAACACACAAAACAAATTTTCCTACCGGAGTGGCGAGTGTCCCTTCCCCTTTGAAGTCGCACGGAAGTAAGCCCTTGCACGTGTGCGCGCCTCTGTATTTGTGCTTCGGTGTTTTTAGTGGCCGTTTGTCAACGAAGCTGAGAACAACCAAGACAGTGGACGAGAAAACTACGAGCGGCGAGCAGTGTGCGTGCGGTTGCTCGACAGTGCGGATGCGCGAGCAAGATGGAGCGAGGTGTATGAAGCTGCGAGCGTGCATTTATCTTGTAAATAAGTTTTCGTTGTATGTATAGACATCTTTTGTTTTCAACGTGCGCGTTCAACCGTTTTTCCAATCAATGTGTGTGACGAGTGTGCACCGAGAGCGTGTAATGAAGCACAGAAATGAATTTATCACCCGTGTAATCACGCAATTCGCCCAGAAAAATCCGTGGAGTCTACAGTTGCTGTTCAAGGAAGACTGACTGAGTGACTGTAGTTGCGTGTTTGTGACCATATTGTGCTGTGTGCTGGTCATCAATCCGGGTGAGTCGAGAACCCGTATGCAGCAATACTGAGCACTCTTCTCCACGAAGTGACAGTATATTTTTGGATTTTTTATTAATTTTAATTGTTTCTTCGTTGATAAACTGGAATGTATCTCTCCTAGCCACACTTTAATTTGCTGTTTGTAATTTTTATTTCATGTGTGTATTTCACTTATTTTTTATTTATATATAAATAAATAAATTCATACCGCAAATAGTGCCTTTTTGCTACGAACATGCCCCCCCCCCTCCGGCGCCAACAACCAATGGGGCCCCCCCCTGCAAAAAATTCTGCGGACGCCCTTGAATATCATTAAAAAGATTCATCATGCGTTCCAGAGACCAGAGCAAAAAGAATTCTTAATTTACATAAATGACATTGCAAGCTGCACAGATAATGCTACATTCGTTTCGTATGCCGATGACACAACCATTTTTATTACAGGCAACGTGGAAACAGATTTAGAAATAAACGCTAATAAGACGCTGTCTGACTTAGAACGCTGGTCCGCGATAAACTGCTTAAAAATCAACCCGAAGAAAACAAAAGTAATCTTGTACACGCCTAGAGGTAAGATGTTGACAACTAATATGAATTTGTGTCTGGGCAGTGAGCAGTTAGATATAGTGGACTCCGTTAACATCCTTGGGGTGCATTTTTCAAAGCACCTTACCTGGAATGAGCATGTTGATCACCTACAATCAAAATTGTCATCTGCCATTGGTGTCATTGCTCGTCTGCGTCGCATTCTCCCGACCAAGGTAAAATTAATGTTGTACAATGCACTGGTGGTATCTGTCATGCAGTATTGTATCATGGTGTGGGGCACAACTGGCGTGACAAACTTGCAGAAACTACATTTGCTACAAAAAAGAGCTGTACGTTACATAGCTGATGTCCATTATACATACTCCACAAAACCACTTTTTCCAAAATATGAAATTCTTCCTGTGTTTTGTCTTTATAATTACAGGTTGATGTTGTGCTATAAAGGTTTTGTAAAGTTTGGCATTGATTACATAATTCATCTGGCAAAACTCCAAAAAGCACAAATATTCGTCAGACCCGACATAAAGAAATGTGGTTTGTACACACCCCGAGAACCTCATATGATGAACAATCTCTGTCTTATACATTACCTTCGCGGTTAAACTTACTAGACCGACAAAATTTTGATCCCTCCAGAAACCGAAACTGTCGCATCAAACGTTTTTGTCAACTTATTCATTTGCAAGACTAAACCTTGTCTTCCTATCCGCCTAATTTTGTTCACCACTGTTGCTTATATGTGTTGATTTATCTGTATTACCTTTTGTTGCTTCTCCGATTGATTGCCGTCTTGTTTCATTCTGTATTACCCGTTGCTTTGTGATATTTTTTCATTTTTTTTTGTGTAAGACTGGCCGTCATCCTGCTGTCATGCCAACTAACAAGGGGTCGGGACCTCGTCAAGCTGTTCGAGCTTTTAGTCCCGTACTCCTCCTTTTTTAAGGAAATAAAATGAATGATTGAATGATTGAATTATTGAAATCGGAGCATGCAAGCGAAAGTTATTCCACTCTGAAAATTCGAAATGAAAAGCTCAGACGAAACCGCATTTCACTCTCCCATTTTGCTTACCTAGTACCGAGATTGGGCGCTACCAATCAGAACCGCGCCTAGCGCACACGCAGCGGAAGCGTGCATGCAGTTTTTGCTTTGTCGGGGCTGTAGACAGCCGCGCATTTTGACGGCGTCTTCCCCTCGTGTACGCGACGCCATAGTCAGGGCAGGGGCGACTAACGACAAAGGAAGCTCCCCGAAGTTTTTTTTTAGTCGGACTGTAAGGCTGTCAGCGGTAGCCCCCCCCTCCAAACTCGACTCCGGTCTCCTGTCCGGCCTTTCTATTCACAATTTTGGGCAAGGTGTGTCGACTGGCTTTTTTTTCGCTGCCGTCTTGGTATGGTCACGGCCGGTCTCGACGCGCGCGCTTTCTGATCTGAGCCAACGTTTTTTGAAAGCGCTGGCCGCCACGAAGGTTTGAAGCGGAATGGAAAGTGTCGCCCCTAGCTGTATTCTTGTTAGTTTTCGTTCGCTTTCCCTGCTTCTTTCTAATTTTCGTGGCATGCGAAAAGCTTTCAGTACTCAGAAACATAATATTTTGGATCCATTTCGCAAGTATAAAGGAACAATATGGAAACTGGACGCCCAACCAATGAGAAAGGCAGCGCCCTATCTGTATGCCACCTCATTTCCGCTGCCGCAAATGGCCGCCGCGTTGCGACACCATCGGCTCGAAACAAGCATTTCTAGCGAAGATTAAAATATCAAATATTATGATTTCGGTGATCTCATTGCGCATTCAGGACTCACAATGTCCCTTACTCTGCATGCAAAGAATAAAGAACCCATGCTTTATGTACGTTGCAGGGCACCTTTAATATCCCATAGTGCATTTTACTGTAGGGTGTCTCGGATTCAGTGCATAATTCTTCGACTTATGCTACTGTGGCCATGTGCACAAGTTGTGCGCAGATTTATATCATGATCGCTCTAAATTATCTCCCACGCAGTCTACACAACGGCCTTGCCGACCAAGAAGGGGCGGGAGCTCTCCGGAAAACTGCTGTTGCTGGCCGTGGGCACTAAACTCAGCGAAATAAGGAGCGAGAAAGAAAAGCATCGACGATAAGAAGCATGCAGAACTATATAACCACAAGAGCATTAAGGTGGCGGTTCCACTGCCGCCATCTTGCGAGTAGTTCATATTCTGCCACCAGGCTACGACACTGATCCATCACTGAGAAAGTGTCAACCCGTCTTGCCCCCAGCGACCCGAGACTGGTTTTGGTTGAGATGTTGAGATACGTGTCCGGTCCTTTCTTGACCCGTGCACCCGTGCTGCGTGAAGGCTTTTCTTTTGTTGCTGCGCCTGCCTTCAGAGGATGACAAACGAACCATGGCAAGCCCGGCTGCTAGTCCCCGTCGTGCGTCGGGGGAGATGTTGGCTGGGGTGGTTCCGAATGCTTGTTTCTCTGCCTGTCCCTCCCCAAAGCCAAAGAGAGTGGGGCTTCCTTTATTCGGTCTATGGTTCCAGAAGGGTGAAGGGAAAAAGTTGGATAGCCGGGGCAAAGAGGGTACCATCTTTGTCCAAACGGCGTCAGAGGTGGGGTGATCCTTGTTCGGGATAAGGATGCCAGCACGGGAACAGAGGACCGTTTCCTTCTCTCTCTTGTTTAGCCTTGGCTAAATAGCCGCAGAAAGCTGTACCGTCGATGTTACTGTCTGGAGGGCCTCCTTTGAGGGAATGTGCCGTTTCGTTCTTGAGTTTTACCCGACTACAGACTTTCCTGTTTTCAATGTCGTGACATATATTAGTGGGAGCAAAGAAAAAGAAAAATAATGCTGCCCAGCCCGCATCGCAAAAGGCACAACGTCGACACAGTGGAAACTTGGGAGAGTTAGTGATAATTGTCGACATAATTGCACAGAGCAAATTAGTAAGTAAGCGAAGAGAGGAAGCGGACGCCAAAAATAAGGAAGGTGTGAAATAAAGAAAATTAATTATGTTTATGTCCCATGTATATATTTCTAGCGTTTTTTTTTTCAATGAACCTTATAGTTGAAATCGGTGCCTTTCTTGTGTCCTTCCTTCTGCCCTCGTCTTTTGCGCGTTCAATCACTTCGTCACTGTTGATGCATAGTAATATTAGTAGTAGTCGGAACACTCCTGGTCTAGAGTGTAACCTGCTAACTATAGCGCTCAAAAAAAATATATTTTTTTATCAAATGATATTGCATCTATGATAAGAAAACTATAACAAAGACAGCTATACAATTTAGTCAACGCTCAGCGTATGCCTGTCCAACCTTATAAACTATGGTTGGTAAAGAAAAAGGCAGAGAGAAGTGGGCAATTGTTAATTTCTGTTTACCCTTGAGATGAATCGACATTGCGCAAGAGACGTGAAATTGCTATTGAGAGGGTTAGCACCGCAGGGTGTCGGAATGTGTTTACCTCAGAAGCAAATATTCGTCGTACATGCGGCGGCACCTTGCAGCCAATACCCATGTATATATTTCTAGCGTTTTTTGTTTGTTTTTTTCAATGAACCTTATAGTTGAAATCGGTGCCTTTCTTGTGTCCTTCCTTCTGCCCTCGTCTTTTGCGCGTTCAATCAATTCGTCACTGTTGATGCATAGTAATATTAGTAGTAGTCGGAACACTCCTGGTCTAGAGTGTAACCTGCTAACTATAGCGCTGACAAAAAAATATATTTTTTTATCAAATGATATTTCATCTATGATAAGAAAACTATAACAAAGACAGCTATACAATTTAGTCAACGCTCAGCGTATGCCTGTCCAACCTTATAAACTATTGTTGGTAAAGAAAAAGGCAGAGAGAAGTGGGCAATTGTCAATTTCTGTTTACTCTTGAGATGAATCGACATTGCGCAAGAGACGTGAAATTGCTATTGAGAGGGTTAGCACCGCAGGGTGTCGGAATGTGTTTACCTCAGAAGCAAATATTCGTCGTACATGCGGCGGCACCTTGCAACCAATTCCGATCAACTTCGACGGAATTTTGCCAAGGCTCACAAAAATGCAGTATACAGATGCATACCATTCACGAGGCGGACTCGAGACTTTTTTTATAGACATTGTACGAAGAAGAACGGGGGGGGGGGGGCGAGGTGTGCAGGAATGCTGCCAAAAAAAAAGGGGTCGGCTACAAAGCGATAGTTCTGTAGGCACTTAGGCGACCCCCTCCCCTCTCTCGTTTGGACCCTCAACTTCGTGCTCTTATTCATTTTAGACGTAGGTCTTTCTTGTATCCAGTTTGCATCATTAGGTTGCTTATTCCCTCCTGAATTTTCCATCGCGTGCTGAAATGTATATCTTTCTTGCCTTGCGTCGATTTGCCTCAATTTGGTTGGATCAAAGATTGAAAAAGTGCGCCCGCGTATGTGTGTGTGTATGCGTGCGTGTCCACGCGCGCGTACCTGGAAACTGTAGGAACAGCTGCTATTTTCACACCGTCTATTGTCAGGAAACTGTAGCCTCGTTTACATGAACCCGACTTCGGCGGGTCGAGCCAGGAGATCGAGTTGAGCAAGGTCAGCCCAACTTGACTGCATGTTTACATGAACTCGATTTTAGCGAGTCGCGACCGGTTCAACAGCAGCGGCACCAAGCGTCGAACGGCGCAGCGGGAAAGGGCAGTGGCAGCCGGGAAGATTGCGGCATGCACGGCTGCCTCGCAGGCGCTACGGCGCAAGCGAATAACAGGTTCGCATTTATCACCTCTCCTTCCACTAACCCGACTCAGACCGGTTTACGTGCTATCTGCTGTTGGGGTCGAGTGAGTCAACCCACCCCCTGCAGCGGAGTTGACTGGACTCGCTCCCTCGACTCCCGGATCCGACTCGTTTACATGAACCCAGTAACCGGTTTTCAGCTCAAATCCTCCACTCAACCCGTCATGTAAACACCGCTTATAACGTGCTTGTAATCATTTTCCGAGAATTCCTTTTCCTGCGGCGCTAGTCTACCCCGCCTGCAGGAGGGGCGCGCAGCAAGGGGAGGGGGCGGTCCTTTGTGCCAGTTCCGGAAGAGGGGACCTCACAGCGCTATAGTCGATTACAGCTAAAGAACGAAGCGGCACATGCAACTCAGAGGGAGCCCTCCAGCCAGTCACGTCGATTTCTGTGGCCATGCATGCAGCCAAGCCTGCGAAATAGAAGGAAGGAGACGGCGTTTTGTCCCCGTGTAGCCGAGAGTTGATGTCCTTTGTTCGGGATAAGGCGAAAAGAATAATAACGCAAAAAGAAAGGAAAAGATTTTGCTGCCCCGGCATCCGCCATCGTCTCTAGGAGCACCTGAGCTGGAGCAGGGGAAAAGACAGGGAGAAAGGCGAAGGTACTAGTAGGTGTGGTGCCCCCGTTTATTGTCTCAGCTGCACTGGCCACTAAAGGGGGAGGGGGGGGGGAGAGGGCTGGGCTGCTCACCTTTCGCACAGATCCGCGCGAGAGCGTCTTTTTCGCAAAAGCGCTGAATGTTACAGGTGGGGTCATATTCGGCAACAGACGGTCGTGGCAGCTTCAGCCTCCACTGCTGTCGCGGCGCACCTATGGAGACCGAACAGAAAACTGTTCGGTCGACGCGCTTGGCTGAGCGGTCTCCTTTGATGGGCATGTGCTGCTTCGTTCTTGAGTTGTACCCGACTTATATACCACATTGATTCATTTCAGCGGTGGAACATGGCGCCCTCTGAACCACGGCATTCGTTTGAAAGAAGTGCGAGTCTAGTTCAGGAAAACTGCACCTGCTCCATGGTTAGTGCTGAAATAGTGCACCTGCGGCCGCCATGGAAGCAGATGATGGTTTGCGGGTTGTGATAAACGGGGGAGATTCAAGTAACTTTCACTCGTCAACAAGCTAGAACGCTGCTCGAGTTCTCCAAAGAAACGGATCGAGGCTGGTTCATGGCAACATGTTATTGTGATGTGCTGTTTGCACATTTCTTCATGAGATACGAGAGGTTGGCTGCCGCTGATGTAGGCTGTAAACAGCTGGCTGCAATTCATTGGCATCGCAAAGGCTAGCGGCGACCAGGCCTGCACTCGACCATCCGTTTTGGAAGCAGACAGTGCCAAACTGCGCTCAAAGTGCCGGAACTAGCGGTACACACCCGCCGCACCGCCGCTGCCGCAGAACTTTGCCGAACTGGTGCATTGAGTGCAGGCGAATCGAACGCTCTCCAACTTCCCCTCCACAGCGCTAGCCGGAACGAACAACCGGCAGCACGAAGCGAAAGCCTGTCTCTTCCCTTTCCTGTCGCTTTAGCAATGCCTGTCCTCGAAAAATAATACGACGCCCAGAATGCGTTTCGTAGCGTCAGGTGAAAAAAATTGGCAGTGGCTTAGCTCTGCTATGCCTAGATATACGTAGCGTAAAGTGCTCCGGTGTTTCGGCCGCACGTTTCGCCTTGGCTGCTCGACGGCGAACTGCCAGGCGACAACCTCGGGATCGGAAGAATTTACATTTTCCAGTCTTCTGCGCCGTTTGGCAGCGGCTCGACTCTCCTTAGCTTACCAGAGCTTACATGTTGAGCGCGACCGTCATTTCTCCGCGCACCCTCCTCGCGCATGCGCAGTAGCGCGCGGCGCAACTGTCGTAAACACGAGGTCACGCGTCGGAGAGGAGCGCACGCCGGCGGCGCCGGCAGCGAGGAGCTCGCACCGGCTGTGGCGAGGAGGCGACGCACCTGCGGACCTGCGCCTCTCGTGACGTCACGCGGTTCTCGCGCATGCGCATAACAGGCGGCGCACACTGGCGCAAAACTCGGCTCTGATCCGCGTAGTGTGGCTTTACTAGCTTTACGCTACAAAACAATCCAGCAAAGCAATATGGCGGAAATCTGCTTGGAAGTTCGACACACACTACATAGGGCAAAATCGAGGGAAACGTGCAAACATCGTAGAGGTATCGCTCCCTCTCGTGAACACCTCCTGATTGTAAATGTTTAGCAGCGCCACACTCGTTATTTTTTTGAACTGTGATTATTTAGTACACGTGCATGTGTGTAGATGGCGCTACTTACTACATTTATCTACATTTATCGCTTGTCGCTGCGTTATTGCTATTATTGTTTGTATTCAGTGGACTTTGTTCTTGGCAATTGTTACAAGTTGATTAAAAGAATGAGAGACCGACATTTTAAGAGTATATTTGCCAGAAAAAAAGAAGCCGCGGAACGTTTCAAGAGCTTGTGTCCTTCATGACGAGAACAAAAAAGGTAGCTAAAATCAACTAGACATTGCGCATTCCCCAAAAGCCGTAGAGTAAAGGCGATGCTTAGCCGCGTAGAGCGAAGTATTAAGTTTCTTCACGCAAAATCTCAAAACTGCCACGCGCTGGTTACCTGAACAGTATTGCATTCCGTTTTTAACTATTTCGAAAAAACGCTAAATTTGATCAGGAATAACTTTTAAACTAAACAAGGCAGACGGATGAAATTTTCAGAATGGAAGGGCGACTAGACGATCTCAAACTGTACAAAAAGGCGCCGCAGTGCAATGCATATCCCAAAAGTTATTGCAGATTACATTGTTCTGTTTTCTATGCTTTTCAAACATGCGTGGCTAATAAACTAATCTATACACGTACTTCTAAATGCTTATATATGTTCATTCGCATCCGATTTCAAAGTATCCCGAAATATATTTCTCTAGGTGCAAGAGGTTTTTCACAATTTTGCATTTCCTGAGACAAGTTGAGCTCAACTGCCAGTTTTCATCTTTGCGTTTTCTTTTACAGTTGAAACAAATTTGCAGCTACCGTTAAACCAAATGCATCTTTTGAAAGAATAGAAAACTAGCTTTTCGGAGATATCTGAACCATATTTATGAAGCGAACGAGCGATGTACAGTCGACGTACAAACATCACCAAAAATGGTTCCCGCTCACCGTCAGAGTGGGCGGTTCCACTGCCGCCATCTTGCGAGTAGTTCAGATTCTGCCACCAGGCTGACACTGATCCATGACTGGGAAAGTGTCTACCCATCTTGCCCCTGAGCGACCCGAGACTAGTTCTGGTTGAGATGTGTTTCCGGTCCTTTCTTGACCCGCCCGCTGCGTGAAGACTTTTCTTTTGTTGCTGCGCCTGCCTTCAGAGGGTTACAGATGAACCATGGGAAACCCGGCTGCTTGTCCCTGTCGTGCATGGGGGGAGGTGTTGGCTGGGGTGATACGGCATGCTTCTTTCTCTGCCTGCCCCTTGCTGGTTTTTCCACAACCACACACGGTAGCCTTCTGTGGCTATGTAGCCAAGGCTAAGCATAGAGGGAAGAAGAGTCTTGTCGTCGCGAGTGGGGCTTCCTTTGTTCGGGTTATGGTTGTGGAAGGGTGAAGGGAAAAAGTTGGAGAGCTGGGACAAAGAGGGTACCGTCTTTGCCCAAACGGCATCGGAGGGAGGATTATCTTTGTTCGGGATAAGGATGCGCAGCAGGGAACAAATGACCGCTTCCCTCCCTCTCTTGTTTAGCCTTGCCTGCATAGCCACAGAGAGCTGTAGGGTCGATGTTACTGTCTGGAGGGCCTCATTTGAGGGTATGTGCCGCTTCGTTCTTGCGTTGTACCCGACTATAGACTTTTCTATTTTCAATGTCGATACATATATTAGTGTTGGCAAAGGAAAAGAAAGAAAGAAAAATAATGCTGCCCAGCACGCAGTAAGCGAAAAGGGAAAGCGGACGACAAAAATAGAAAGGTGTGACATCGTGCAAATTATATATGTTTTTTTATGTCCCAGGTATATACTTCTGGCGTTTTTTTTTGCAATGAACCTTATAGTTGAAGTCGGTGCCTTTCTTGTGTTCTTCTTTCTGCCCTCGTCTTTTGCGCGTACAATCACTTCGTCCCTGTTGATGCGTAGTAATATTAGTAGTAGTCGGAACACTCCTTGTCTAGAGTGTAACCTGCCAACTCGAGCGCTGAAAAAAAATATTTTTTTATCAAATAATGTTACATCTATGATAATACAACTTAACAAAGACAGCTAGACAACTTCAGACAACGCTCGACGGATGCCTGTCCAACCATAGAATCTAGGGTTGGGGAAGAACAAGGTTTAGAGAAGTGGGCAAATGTCAATTTCTGTTTACCGCTGAGATGAATCGATATCGCACAAGAGACGTGAAATTGCAACCGAGAGGGTTACCACCGCAGCGTGTCGGAATGAGTTCGCCTCAGAAAAAAATATTCGTCGTACATGCGGCGGCATCTTGCAACCAATTCGGGACGGTCAATTTGAACAGAATTTTGCCAAGGTTGACAAAAATGCAGTAGAGATGCATATCATTCTCCAAGCGGACTAAGTACGTGGAAAGGGGGAGGGGGGAGAAACGTTGTCAAAAAAGGGGCCGGCTATAAAGGGATAGTTCTGTAGGCACTTAGGGCGTCCCCCTCCCCTCTCCCGTTTGGACCCTGAACTGTGTGCTCTTATTTATGTTAGACACACACCCCCCGTCAAAAGTATGCGGCCCAAGGGGTTTGCTTGTGAGGCCTGCTGCGTGCCTCGTTATGCATGCTCAGCGACCGTGACCTCTCGAGAAAGGAATAGCATCGCTTCCTCAACCCTCCCAATCTTTGGAGTGCTAGATGTGCTAGGGAGCCCCGCTAAACAGCTTAGAAGCAAACCCCTTGGGCTGTATACTTTTGACGGGGACTGTACGTCTTTCTTCTTGCATCCAGTTTGCCTTATTAGGTTGCTTACTGCCTCTAGAATTTTCCATCGCGTGCTGAAATGTATATCTTACTCGCCTTGCGTCGATTTGCCCTGATTTGGGGTTGGTCAAAGATAGAAAAAGCGTGCGTGCGTGTGTGCGCGTTCACGCACGCGTACCTGGAAATTGAAGCGACAGCTGTTATTTTCACACCGTCTGTTGTCAGGCAACTATAACGGCCTTCTAATCATTTTTTGATATTTTTTTCCCGCGATATTTTATTTGGCACTGAAATGTGATGTCAAGAGCGGCACGCTATTGAAGAACGTTGGCAGCTGCTTCCATGTCTTGCTTCAGCTTCCCGTAATAATGCACGCGCTAAAAGCAGAGTGCATGCCTTTGTAGTTTTCGAACCAATATATTGGGCGGACTACTGTTCATTATTTCAATGTAACCGGAGTGTATTTTCATATTTATTGCACAGGGAACACGCAAGAAACGTGTGTACAGTCAGGCCGGAATGAAACGCGAACAGAGCATGTCAAGAAAACAAAATATTTTACCTGCCTACTTTCAGCTGAAGTGTACAACTAGCCTGATTCATGTGTCTGGATAAAGGGCCGACTGAAATGCATAATCGGAAATAGGTTGTAAAGGAATATCTCGCTGCAAAGCAGAAATGTATGACATATGCGTGTTCGCGTTTCATTCCGGCCTGACTGTACTGTCATGAAATTCATGAGCGTGAACACGGGAGCGCATGGCAAGTATTCTCAAGACCTACTTGTGGCGACACGCGCCGGCTGCTTTCATGAACGTGGTGGAAAGGGCTATGCCGCCTTGCCTGCTTCCAGCAAGCAGAAGGACACACCTCCCTTTCCACTTTGTTTATGAAGGCGACCGCCGCGTATCGACAAGAGTAGGGCTCGAGGCTATCTGCCACGCGCTGCTGTGTTCACGCTCAACAATTTCATGACTGTACTTTCGTGTTGAGCCCGCCCTTTGGTTTCATGGGTTAGTAGCAAATCATTTTGAGATGGGCCAGTTGCCATGCATTCACACATTCGCAGCAAAATAATTCGCTTCCGATTTTTATTCCATACAACACCGTCCATTGCGTGCGTTTCCGGTGACGTCGTTACTTGTAACGCGTTGCCGACAACACTGTTGAGTTGTACCCAGTGTTGTCAGTAACGTGTTACTTTTTTTCGGTAACTTTGTAACGTACTGGTTACCATTTCGGAACTGTAACGGGTAACGAACTTACGTTAACATTTTTCGGTAACTTGAGGTGTCACGTTACTAGTTATTTCTTATTTCAGTTGCCCAGTCCCGCCTATTTTTCAGAAAAAAAACGCCGAAAATGATGTTGCAAATAAACAACATCTACAGGTGCTCTCGGCGACCCTTGTTGGGGCTCGCATGCATGCCAGAAAACACCTGCCCTTGACGACGCACTCAAGAAAAAAAAAAGCACGAACACGCATTCACACACTTGCCCCCAAACCACTCACGCACGGAACTCTATAAAGAGTGGACGCATGACGAGCCACCAATAGACCATTTGCAGAAATCTGTAAGTCAGTTTCTCTGTAAGCTTGTTTTCCAACCAAAAGGTCTTGTTCCTAGGCAACACTCTCGCATTCTTTGTGGAAGCAGTTCCCCCTTCTGAGTAAACTCAGGAATGCCGCCAGTTTACTTCAAGATGGTCCCAAGAGAGCTGTCGAAAGAGTACAATGGTACAGCACAGAAAAGGGGACTGCAGTCAACCGGCTTTAGCACTGAAGTATCGGAAAAAATAAGGAAATGGGCCTTTGTTCCTGTGCCGGCAGTAGTGAGCTACCTCATACTAAACTTTCTAAAAACTTTCTGCTCAACAACACTGTCACTCCAACTTTCTCCCTTCATAGTCATACAACCCCTCTCCCCCCCTTTCTCCCATATCCAGAACAAGGAACAACCCACTCCCCCACTAACAACCACACTAGGAAGCGAGGCAAGCTGTCCGATGACAGCTTTGCAGTGCAGCTGCAGTAACAGCTAGTTGTAACTATTAGAAAGTTGTCGTTATTTATCAACATTGTTTTCAAAGTAAAATTTGCTTATTTCTATCTGCAACTGCGGCTACGTTTCTGTTTATTGAGTTCCTAAGCGAGCGAGGCTGACCTTGAACACCTTGACATAAACACTCACATTTTTGTGATAATTATGCAGGTTCAAGTGACAAAAAATGTTCATGTGCGCAAATACATCTTTTTTCCGGAACTAAGCATTCCTTTATTGCTACACAATTTCCGCGTAATTTCGTAAGCAGGAGCACACCAGAATTACTGTAAATTTGTTGAGTTCAGCTATGTTTTCTTTGTGAGGTCGGAATTATGTGAAAAATGAGCTTGATAAAATTGTTATTTTCAGTTCTTACAGCGAAGCCGCAGTGTAATTATGGCCATGGAGTAGGGGCAAAGTAACGTGCGGTCCTTTCGGCAATGGTAACGGTAGCGCGTCATCTTTTTTTGTAGGTAACGTAGGCGGTAACGCGCTTTTTTTATCGTAACGAGTAACGTATTTAGTTACTTTTTTTCGATAACGCCTACAACACTGGTTGTACCCGACTTATAGATCCGTTCGATTCGCCTGCACCACATGAACTGGTTCCCGTGGCACTCCAGCTCACATGGCTTCATTTCAGCGGTGAAACACGGTGCGCTCTGAACCACGGCATTCGTTTGAAAGTAGTGCGAGTGTAGTTCAGGAAAACTGCAACCCTTCTCGGTGGTTAGTGCCGAAATAGTGCAGCTGCAGCCGCCATGACGGCAGATGATGGTTTGCGCGTAGTGATAAACGGCGGAGGCTCAAGTAATTCCACTCGTCGACAAGCTAGAACACTGCTCCAGTTCTCCAAAAAAACGGCTACACGTAACTGACACCACTGTAAAATACAAAGACGTGCGTGCAGCATGATGCACGTCGACACAGTTCAGTCGCGGCGTTTCGCGCCAGCTGTCACGAGGTGCACATGCACGCATCGTGGCTGGTTCATGGCAACATTTTATTGTGATGTGCTCTTTGAACGTTTCTTCACGAGATACGAGATGTTGGCAGCCGCTGATGTGGGGTGTAAACAGAAACAGCCGGCTGCAATTCACTGGCGTCACCAGGGCTAGCAGACGACTAAGCCTGCACTCGACCATCCGTTTTGGAAGCAGACAGTGGCAAACTGCGCTCAAACCACATAGCATACTCTTACACCGTGGCTCAAACTGCCGGAACTAGCGCTACCAGCGCTACACACTCAGGGGCACCGCCGCACAGCTTTGCCGAAATGGTAGAGCGTGTGCAGGCGAATCGAGCGCTCTCCAACTTCCCCTCCACAGCGCTAGCCGGAACAACGAACAAAGCTGTCCTCAAAAATTAAGACGACGCCTAGAATGCTTTTCGTAGCGTGAGGGAGAGGCGATGGAGAGCGCGCGGCAGCGGCGGCGGCCCCGGCACGCTAGCTATGCGCCGCTACAGCGCATGCGCAACTGGCGAGCGCGGCGGCGGCACCTCTGAGTCATCGCCGCAGCGACGACGGCGGCGCGCCAGCTGTGCGCCGTGTGACGTCACTGCTCCTCGCGCATGCGCAGTACCTCCTTTCCTCAGCTCTGCGAAATGGCTAGGCGACTCGCGTAGTGTTGCTTTCGCAAAAAGCAATCCAGCAAAGCAATATGGTGTAAATCTGCTCGGAAGCTACAGAGGGCAAAATGGAAGGGAACGTGCAAATATCGTAGAGAAATGATTCCCTCTCGTGAACACCTCCTGATTTTAGGTGTTTGGCAGCGCCACACTTGTCATTTTTCTGAACTGTGACCATTTAGTACATGTGCGGTAATGTAGATGGCGCTACTTACTACATTTATCGCATGTGGTTGCGTTATTGCTATTATTGTTTGTAATTTGTAGACTTTGTAGTCAATAATTTTTACAAGTTGAATAAAAGAATAAGAGCCCGATATTTTAAGAGTATATTTACCTGAAAAAAAGAAGCTGCGGAACGTTCCGAGAGCTTGTGCCCTTCATAAGCACAACGAAAAAGGTAGCTAAAATCAACATTTTTTCAACTAGACAGTGCACGTTCCCTAAAAGTCGTAGAGTAAAGGCGATGCTTAGCCGCGTAGAGCGCAGTACTAAGTTTCTTCACGCAAAATCTCAGAATTATAAACTGCTGGTTAATTGAACAGTATTGCATTCCGTTTTTAACTATTTCGAAAAAACGCTAACTTTGATCAGGAATAACTTTTAAACTAAACAAGGCAGATAGATGCAATTTTCAGAATGGATGAGCGATTGGACAATCTCAAACTGTACAAGAAGTCGCCGCAGTGCAATGCATATCCCAAAAGTTATTGCAGATTACATTGTTCTGTTTTCTATGCTTTTCAAACAAGCGTGGCTAATAAACTAATCTATACACGTACTTCTAAATGCTTAAATATGCGCACTAGCATAACATCTCAAAGGATCTAGAAAGATATTTCTCTAAGTGCAAGAGGTTTTTCACAATTTTGCATTTCCTGAGACAAGTTGAGCTCAACTGCCAGTTTTTATCTTTGCGTTTTCTTTTACAGTTGAAAGAAATTTGCAGCTACCGTTAAACCAAATGCATCTTTTGAAAGCAGAGAAAACTAGCTTTACGGAGATATCTGAACCATATTTATGAAGCGAACGAGCGAGGTACAGTCGACGTAAAAATATCACCAAAAATGGTTCCCGCTCACCGCCAGAGTGGGACCGCCACCTTAAATGGACCCTGAAAGGGGGTTCGCGTACTAGTGACCTCAGCTATACAGTTCGCCAAACAGCTGAGCGGACGGCAGCAAAATCACAGTCAGTCTACACAGCCAGAGAGCTGGAGCCGCGCGCGCCGGCACACTTCGTCGTCAACTTCTTCGTCTGCCATCGAGGCAACCTGAGGCGCATTCATAATAGTTCAGGCGCGTTACTTGTAATTCACTACAATGGCCCCGGGATGGAAGAGGAGCCATCCTGGCGACCTATGGTGCTGGCAAGAGGAGCGGGTCGTAATAAGTCTTGAGGCGACTGACATGGACAAGCTCACGGCCGCGACGACGCAAGTCCGAAGAGGGTGTAAGCGGCTCTACAATATAATTAACAGGGGATGTTGATTCGACGACGCGGTAAGGGCCATGATGTTCTCTGCGAAATTTCGAAGACTGTCCTGGTGTAGTGGAGGGGACCCAAAGCCAAACTAATGAACCTGGAGAGAAAGCGTGCGCGGTTTGATGGGCATCGTGTTCATGCTTTCGGCGACCTTGGGAGTCCGAGGTGAAAGAACGGGCCAGTTGGCGACATTCCTCGGCGTGCTTGGCGAGTTCGGAAAGGGGCGTGCATTCGGAGGCGTCCGGAGTGTACGGCAAAACCGTGTCCATTGTGGAGGACGGCTCACGGCCATACAACAGGTAGAAAGGGGAAAATCCGGTGGTTGACTGGGTGGCGGTATTGTATGCGTACGTCACAAAAGGCAGCACAGAGTCCCAGTTAGACTGATCTGACGAGACGTACATGGTGAGCATATCGCCGAGAGTGCGATTAAAGCGCTCAGTCAGCCCGTTAGTTTGAGGGTGGTAGGCAGTGGTGGTCCGATGAATGATGCGACACTCTCTGAGGAGGGCTTCCACCACGTCCGAAAGAAAGACACGGCCTCGATCACTGAGCAACTCGCGCGGCGCACCATGGCGGAGAACAAAATTGTGCAGCAGGAAGTGGGCAACGTCACGAGCAGTGGCAGCGGGTAGTGCGGCGGTCTCTGCATATCGGGTTAGGTGGTCGACGCCAACAATTATCCAGCGGTTCCCAGATAACGTGTAGGGCAGCGGGCCGTAGAGGTCGACGCCAACACGATCGAATGGGCGAGCCGGGCACGGCAATGGCTGCAAGGGGCCGCTCGTACGTGGCGCGGGAGACTTGCGTCGCTGACAGGCGATGCAGGAGCGGACGTATTGGCGAATGTACCCGTACATGCCCCGCCAATAATAACGCTGAGATATTCTTTGAAACGTCTTCAACACACCGGCGTGGGCACATTGTGGGTCAGCGTGAAACGAGGCACAGATCTCAGAACGTAAATGGCGAGGTATCGCGAGGAGCCACCGTCGACCATCTTGCGTGTAGTTACGGCGGTAGAGCAGGCCATCACGGAACGCAAAATGTGGTGCCTGGCGGCGTAGAGTGCGCGAAGGCACAGCAGTGTGAGCGTTGGTCACGACGTCGATGATCGACGCAAGCCACGGGTCTTTGCGCTGTTCCGCAAGCATATCAGAGGCGGTAAGAGGCGAGAGGACGGGTTCAGGCACGGATGAGCATGCAGCGGCGGTGGGCAGAGGAGATCGAGATAGAGCGTCGGCGTCCATGTGCCTACGGCCAGAGCGATATACAACGCGGATGTCGAACTCCTGAAGGCGGAGAGCCCACCTGGCGAGGCGGCCGGCCGGGTCTTTAAGAGACGACAACCAGCAAAGCGCGTGATGGTCCGTGACGACATCAAACTGGCGGCCGTACAGATAGGGTCGAAATTTCATGAGTGCCCAGACGATCGCTAAACATTCCTTCTCCGTAACGGAATAGTTGCATTCAGCCTTGCTGAGCACCCGACTCGCATACGCCACGACGTATTCCTCATAACCATCTTTCCGCTGAGTCAGGACAGCTCCGAGGCCGACGCCACTTGCGTCAGTATGCACCTCGGTAGGGGCTCTCGGATCGTAGTGGCGAAGTATGGGCGGCGAGGTAAGAAGACGGCGCAGTGTGGTGAACGCGTCTTCGCATTCGGGGGACCAAGCGGACAGGTGGTTGTCTGTTCCAAGCAGTTTCGTGAGTGGCGCAATGATCGACGCAAAATTGCGGACGAAGCGCCGAAAATAGGAGCACAGACCGATAAAGCTCCGAAGCTGCTTCATTGTTGTCGGCTTGGGAAACTCCGCAACAGCGCGAAGTTTGGCCGGGTCGGGGAGAACGCCTTCCTTAGATACAATGTGACCCAAGATGGTTAGCTGCCGGGCGCCGAAGTGACACTTCTTCAGATTAAGCTGTAGGCCGGCGTCGGTGAGGCAAGTCAGAACCTGCTGCAGGCGCGTGAGGTGAGTGGAAAAATCTACCGAAAAGACAACGATATCGTCCAAGTAACAGAGGCACGTATGCCACTTCAGCTTCCGTAAGACGTTATCCATCATTCTTTCGAATGTAGCTGGCGCGTTGCACAGGCCGAATGGCATAACGGTGAACTCGTAAAGGCCGTCGGGGGTAACGAATGCGGTCTTCTCACGGTCAGCGGCAGCCATCGGGACCTGCCAGTAGCCCGAACGCAAGTCAAGAGAGGAGAAGTATTCGGCGCCTTGGAGACAGTCAAGAGCGTCATCGATGCGGGGAAGCGGATAATTGTCTTTGTGGGTAATTTTGTTCAGTCGCCGGTAATCGACACAAAACCTGATAGAACCGTCTTTCTTCTTGACCAGCACCACCGGAGAAGACCAAGGGCTGTGAGAGGGACGGATGACGCCACGGTGCAGCATGTCTTCAACGTGCTCACTTATCACTTGACGCTCAGCCGCAGACACGCGATAGGGGCGCTGCCGAAAAGGCGGGTGGGAGCCGGTCTCAATGCGATGAGCCACGGTTGATGTACGGCCTAAAGGCTGATGGGCTGCATCGAAAGCGAAGCGGAAAGTGTGGAGAAGGGCTGAAAGCTGCTGACGGTAGGTGGACGGAAGAGTATCGTCGATGGCGGCGCGGAAAAGTTCGTCAGGCTCAGGTTCAGTAGCGAGCTCGGAATGCATGGCGTTTAGAGAGGGACCGCTGGCTGCCTCGTGGACATTAAGGGCAGAGAGAAGGCAGACAGGTTGAATGCAGCCAGGGGACTCACCAGGTAGCAGGGTAAGGGCACACGAGGATGGATTGTAGAGCAGCATCTTCGTGACACCCCGCCGAACATCGAGGACAGCAGAAGGTAGCGGCAGGTTCTTCCGGCGTACAAAGGAAGCAGACGGCGTAAATAAAACGGTGTCATCCGACGCGGCACGGCACGACAGGGAAACAAGGGCAGATGTTCCCGGCGCTACTTCAACATCTTCAGCGATAGTGACCTTGAGTGGCAAGGGGGCAGAGGTTTCAGTAGTAAGCTCGTCAAACAAAGAGGAAAATTCAACTTCAGCGCGGGCGCAATCGATGACGGCGTTGTTGTGTGACAGAAAGTCCCACCCGAGAATTATGTCATGTGAGCATGAGGACAGCACCAAAAATTCGACTGAATACAATATATCTTCAATGATGACTCGCGCTGTGCACGAGGCGAGAGGGGCAATGCACTGTTCACTAGCGGTGCGGAGCGAGAGACCCGTAAATGGCGTCGTGACTTTGCGCAAGCGGCGGCAGAGTTTTTCGTGAATCACTGATACTGAGGCACCCGTGTCGATAAGCGCATGTACCGGCAGTCCGTCGACGATGACCTGAAGAACGTTGCGTGGGGAAAACGGAGGCCTTGAGCTTTTCGAACAGCGCGCAGTTCTTGCCTCCGGAACTGCGGATCTTAGTTTCCCTCTTCAGCGGAGGGAGGGCGACGGCGCATTGGTGACAGTGAGCGACGGCGCGGTGATGGAGAACGTCGGGTCTCGTAAGCACGACGGTCGGGGGCGTACGCGTCTAGCGGCGAGGATGGAGAAGCCGAATAAAACATCTGGGATGGATGCACAGGGGTTGAGATGGTCGGCGATGCCACCATGCGACGGCGACAGTGGCGGGCGACATGTCCCGCGTACCCACAGGAGTAACAGATGGGTCGGTTATCCGATGTGCGCCAAGGGTTGTAAAGCCGCTGCGGAGACGGCGAAGAAACCGGGGCTGGTCGTAGAGACGGGGCGGGGCGCAGGACGGGCTGACGAGGTGGAACAGTCAGGGGCACGGAGCGCGCCGCTGCTTCTGCGTAGGTCATCCGGGCGGGTATAGGAGATGGTTGGGGATACTGAGCCTCGGCGTAGGTTAAGGGAGCAACCGAAGGGACTGGATGTGCAGTAGGAATAGCCTCGGCAACTTCATGGCGGATGACCTCCTGCAATGGCGCCACCAGAGGAGTCGCAGCGTCGTGACTGGAGGGCATCAACGAGAGCTGACGCGCGACTTCCTCCCGAACAAACTGCTTTATCTGCGGTGACAGTTGCGCCGGGTCGGTGTCAGATGTGAGGGAAGCAAGCGATTCCTGCTGCGAGAGCGGAGAACGGGTGAGGATGCGTCGCTTCCGAAGTTCGTCAAAGTTCTGGCAATGAGTAATGACTTCGGCGACTGTGGTGGGATTGCGTGCCAGAAGCATCTGGAACGCATCGTCGTCGATTCCTTTCAAAATGTTCTCAATCTTGGCGCGCTCAGACATAGAGGCATCAACTCGTGTGCACAGGTTCACAACGTCCTCTATGTAGGTGGTGAAATTTTCACCAGGCAGCTGCGCCCGACTCCGCAGGCGTTGTTCCGCGCGCAGCTTGCGCACCGCAGGCCTGCCAAATACATCAGAAAAATTGGACTTGAAAGCTGACCACGTGGGGATGTCGGATTCGTGGTTTCTGAACCATAGGTTCGCAACGTCCGAAAGGTAGAAGATGACGTTGTTAAGTTTGAGTGCATCGTCCCACTTGTTATGGGTGCTCACCCGTTCGTACGATGCCAGCCAATCCTCGACGTCATCGTCGCCGGTGCCACTGAAGAAAGCGGGATCACGCTGCCGCAGCGCTCCAGCGCACAGAACGGTCGGGGTGGGTGGTGCAGGACTGGGCACGGAGTCCTTAGGCATTGTGAGCGGCGGGAGAAGACGGCTGCGAAGGTCCAGGGCGTCAGACGACCGCAACCTCCACCAAATGAAAGGGGGTTCGCGTACTAGTGACCTCAGCTATACAGTTCGCCAAACAGCTGAGCGGACGGCAGCAAAATCACAGTCAGTCTACACAGCCAGAGAGCTGGAGCCGCGCGCGCCGGCACACTTCGTCGTCAACTTCTTCGTCTGCCATCGAGGCAACCTGAGGCGCATTCATAATAGTTCAGGCGCGTTACTTGTAATTCACTACAACCCCAATAAAATTTCCTGCGCAATTTCTGTGTGGTAATTGTGTTACTTTGGGGAGAGGTATATACCTATGTTATATGATTATCAGGAGCTTTAGAGCAGCATAAAACCGAGTGGTTTTTCAATTTAAAGCAGCACTTAGAGATGTATTGGATGGATTTTTTTAACGTTTACAGATTTTTATTTTACAAAGTGCGAGAGATATGTCGGTGTGGTCAGTGAAGGTGGACCGTACAGCAAGACGGGCATTATGTACCGTCTTTGTCAAAAGTAACCAGGCTGCATGGTTTGCTTCTAGCGTGTATAGTGGAGCCTTTGCGGCTTTCCTAAAGATCGATGGGAGTTAGAAGGTATGAAATCCCCCTGTCCTTACCTTTAACTACCATTTCAGATTCAGGGAAGCTATAAGTGCTCCACTGTACGAGCTAAAAGCAAACCATGCAGCCTGGTTACTTTTGACAAAGTCTGTACATAATAGAGCTCAATAGTCTGAAAAAGGATTAATTATAGTCAACTAATCAGCTTTTATAATTTTGATTTTGGGGCACAAGTCTGTACCGCGAAAATGAAGGCCGTCAATAAAAAAAGATAACCTTAGCTTTTAAATTTTCGTCATCGTTAATGAAATACTGAACATAACACTTGCAAGCTCGGTGAATTGCTTTGTCCGCTTCGCATATTCATAAACGCGTCGCTGCGCGTCGTATCGTCGCCGAATTCACAGAAACTTTTTCTACATCATAAAATACACAAACGGTGTCCGTGTTTGATGCATAAAAAAGTGACCGACAGTTTTATGCATTTCAATGCGGGTAAACCAACTCGGCGAGCTTTGAAATGCGTAAAATCTGGCGCTCGATATTTCAAACCCCTATACCAATTAAAAAAAGTTAGAAACTGGGCTCACCTTTTACGATGACGGCTTTTAATTTCGCAACATAACATTGCCCCTTAGAATCAAAATAACTTGTTCATTAGTTAATGTTAGTTAATTAATCGTCTATTAAATCAGGTTTATCGCTTACATAATGTGAACCATCCTGTATAACCCCCCTACACAGCACGAACCGTATCTCTTAAAGTTTTAAAATAAAAATCTGCGTCAAAAATTTAAGCTCTATTACATATCTGAAGTAGTAGCGGTAAGGACGTACTGCACAGTCGCTTACGCCTGCATGTGGCGATAACGGCATATGTATGAGAGCATTCTGCAATGATTGTGACTAATTTCATTACATCTTTTGTTTGGCCGCCCTCCATCACTGGTTTGAGGCGCCACGCCCCAGGTTCTCTTTATTGGCTAATGTGATAGCAGGCCGCATCGCTGTTGCAGGCAGTCACTGAGAGCGAGCAGTACAGAACTCGAATGAGAATAGTTATACTGGCTGTGATGCTGGTGTGGTTCTAAAGTAGCAGCCTGCAACAATGGAGAAGGGGAGCCTAGGTGCTTGCAGAGATTGCAGATGAAGCGCGCCGCAAACCGTTGGATTTCTTCTTTTTTTGTACCGTCTCCTTCTGTAGATCTCGCCGTATGAGGGCACATATGCATAGGCTGCCATTTATTATATATTTTCATATGAAAGCATATAAGGTTTTAATAAGGGAGTAATCACTCATTTTCATTCCGCCAAGCAGTCATACGGCTACTAAGGGACCCGACACAGCTTCCACAGAAACTTTTGCACTTTCGTAAAAAGATTCCTCCTGGTCTGGGGACATGGTGTATGACTGTGCTTGGATGGATGCGAATAAGTAATTAATACCTTATTGGAAGTCTACTCCGCCTGGGGGGAAATTTACCCTCAACATTTAACCAAAAGTATATAAGGTTATGTGCAGATCTGTCAGTATATGTTCGTATATAGAACTAGCTCCATATATAAGCTCCAGCCAAATATGGACATATACAGATTTATCTATATTTGGCCATATATGGCCCATATAAGTATATTCATCCATATATGACTGTTCGCAGATATGGCTATATATGGATTTGGCCGTATCTGGGTATATAAAGCCCATATATAGAAATCCCATATATGGGCTCCATCAGATATGGTCATATAAGGATCGGACATATCTGGCTATATATTCCATATATAAGTTCAATCCATATATGAATATATAAGGAATTGTGCATATCAGGCTATATATGCCAGATATATCCATATATGAGTTCAATCATGATATGGATATATAGGGAATTGGGCATATCAGGCCATATATGCCAGTATATCCATATATGAGTTAATCATGACATGGATATATAGGGAATTGGGCATATGAGGCCATATATGCCAGATATATCCTTATATGAGTTCAATCATGATATAAATATATAGGGAATTGGACATATCAGGCCACATAAGCCAGATATATTCATATATTGTCATATATGAGTTCATATATACATATATTTCCATATATAAGTTCAATCCATATATGAATATATAAGGAATTGTGCATATCAGGCTATATATGCCAGATATATCCATATATGAGTTCAATCGTGATATGGATATATAGGGAATTGGGCATATCAGGCCATATATGCCAGATATATCCATATATGAGTTAATCATGATATGGATATATAGGGAATTGGGCATATGAGGCCATATATGCCAGATATATCCTTATATGAATTCAATCATGATATAAATATATAGGGAATTGGACATATCAGGCCACATAAGCCAGATATATTCATATATTGTCATATATGAGTTCAGTCATGATATCGATACATAGGGAATTGGGCATATCAGGACATATATGACCATATATACATATATTTCCTTATATGAGTTCCATTCAGATAATGGTATATAGGGAATTGGGCATATCAGGCTATATCCCGTATATTCATATAAGACCTTATATGCCCAATTCCCTATTTGTTCATATCTGGATTTTTGCATATCAAACCAGATATGACATTTCCGTACCACTGCCGCGTTTACCAAAGGCAAAGCACATTACAATGCTCATAGTACCAAGTTTCTGTCAACATTATTATCTTAAACTTGAAATTAAATTCATCTAGAAAACTACTACTGCACTCATCCTTGTTACGAGCAGAACGCATATTGATATATAAAACAGGGTTTTGTATAGATTGGTCAAGTTTTATGTTTTGTGGAAAAGCAAACTCGTGATAGCGCATTTTCGATAGATGCGGTATCGCTGCTCTCCTCTAAACGTAGCCTAGCAGATCTTTTCAAGGTCCTTTTCATTTTCTATCTGCAGAGCATCAGTGCTGCCTGCCTGTTTTGCGAAAAACTTTCCATTAACCGACCAGACCGACTACCGCTTATGCTCCCCTTTCCTTTTGGCAGCCAGGCCGAGCAAACGTTTCTAGACTGGGCAAAGGTGTTCATTCACATATATAGGGTCACTCCCTTCCAGTCCTACATCGGTGTTTGTGAGGCGCATTTTCTTTACTTTTCTGAGCGTTTCATCGCGTTTCGCTCGTGATTTGAACTGGACGAAAATGTTTGGTGTTTTTCCTTGTCGGGTGAGTAAACGATGACAACTCTCTATGTCAGCTTCAGAAATAGGCTCACTGATAGCCCTCCCAAGTTCGGAAAATATCTCCAGAACACTTTCACTCTCTTTCTGTTCTACACCCTGAATTTAAATGTTCACCTTTCGCGAGTAAATCTCTAGACGAACAAGGCGTTCCTCCAGTTCTACAGTGTTTAGCTCTAGGGTCCCACATTTGGAACGAAGCATTTCATTCTCTTCTTCTAGCTTAGAGTTTTTTTCAATTTCACTGACCACTTTTTTCTGGAGCTCCTCGAGTGTTTCGTTCGCATATGTAAGTGCTTTGTTCGTTTCAATCTGCTCTGCTCGTAGTTCCCGAATTTCATTCCTTAAACTCCGCTCAACTCATTCTTCCATCGTCTTCATTTCTTGTCGGAGCGCGTGAACGTCAGCGCGCTTCCCTGGTGCCGAGCAGAAGAGGACCGTCTCTACCCCGCGCGCGCGCAGCAAACACGCCATCCGTGGCGCTAGTGTCACCGCGACGCCAGCGCTTTCCCCTGTCAGTTGAAGTAACGCAACTAAGGAGGGTGCATTGCGGGGAAGCGAACCACCAGGGTCAAGTTGAGGGTGCACTGCGGGGAAGCGAAACAGAGGGGACCAGTCGCGTCCCCACAATTTATTAGCAAGCCACCTAGTACAATTCGTCTCCATGTAGTGTCAGTACTGCATCGGTATAAGTACGGTACTTCATACTGCACCTTACTTTTTGCCTCACGCGCTTCGAATGTCGACCACCCCGTACCACCTTGAACTGCGTCATAGTTGTTTCCATGTACCCCCAAGACAAGCCTGCTTTATTTCATCTGTCAAGCATGTTTTGCTGTGTTTTGTGTTGGGTTTAATGGCACATAAGCGGCTAGGGCTATCATGCGCCAAGCATGTTTTGCGGTCTGCTTTATTTCTAGTGCCGAATTTGTGGCAGAACCCAAGCACACCACAGCGTTTGCAAACGTCAAGCCCGGTACCATTGCACCTTTCCAGATTCTCGGAATAACCACATGTTTTGTTGCGGAAGCAACACTACGCTAGGTGTGAGCGATTTCGCAGAGCCATGGAGAGCCCCAACTGCGCATGCGCGAGGAATGAGTGACGTCAGAACAGGTGCCGTCACCGCTGCGCCAACAGTGCATTGTCCAAAAGGAGTGACGTCACACAGCGCATAGCTGCGGCGCTGAGGCCACCGTCAACTCCTCCGGGTGATTCAGAGGTGCCGCCGCTGCGATTGCCACGCCGTTTCCCAATTTATACTATCTGATTTTAAAACTGCCATACTAAATTTTTCTCGCGGTAGAGTCCACGTCCCTGCATTTCGCATACTGAACTCCCTCGCCGCACACCCGCCCCGCCACGTGGAGCTGATATGGGTGCCTGCCCACTCCGGGAATCCCGGGAACGAGACCGCCAACGCTTTAGCCCGAGGACCTCTCAACCGAACACCGGCGGCCTCCGATCTGGGGTTTTCGCGGGAGCGCATGCACTCATTCAGTGAAATGACGCAGGCCTGCAAAGCCGAGCGTCGACTCTGCCCCCCACCCCATCCCTCCCCATCCCCTTATATACGCTCGCGCTATCACCAAGTCCAACAAACCCCTCCTGTACCCTCTGCCACCACCCCAAAGCCACTCTCGACCATATCCTTTTCCTCTGCGCGGCGGACCCTCCCCCGCGGGGCCTGGAGCACCTTACCACTTGGGAGGCATGGGAGACCCTACTGCGCTCCGAGGACCCGGCCAAGCAAGCCATCGCCGTAGGCCGAGCTGCCAGCGTCATGAGCCTCCGGGACATGAACGTTTGAGTGCAGTGGGGCCGTGCGGGGGCCCAGGGACCTACGTGTCCCAAACTCCCCAGTTTCAATTAGTTTTCACCACCACCACCACCGTTGCCCGCAGTTTTACTCGGGATGGCCATTGGTCAAACCACAGCCAATTTTTTGTATCCCCGGGGCCGCACGATTCTTCTCCCTCCTTTATCCCTTCCATTACGGCGCGGTTCCGGTGTCCACCGAAATGTGATGCAGATACTGCACCATTTCCTTTCCTCAAAAACCAATTTTAAATTTTCAGCTACATTTTTTTTTTTGCTTTTATAATTTCCTCTTTTTCGTCTCGCTGCCGTCATTTAGTTACATATACAAAGGTACTTGTAAGTTTTGTAGCCTGAAATCTCAGTCCCATTTGCGGAAATGAGCCCTCCGCCTCATTTACGCAAGGGTCTTCCTATCTCGAAGGCCTCTTGCGCCGTCCGCTAGAAGAACGATGTCATAGGATATCATGCAACTTGTCTCCAGTTGGCCCCTTCGCCGCCACGACACAGTAAACCCTAACCCGCTCGTTTCGATCTTCCGTTCAGTCTCCCTGATGTAGAGCATAAATAGGAGTGGCGATAAAGGACATATATATATCCTAGTATAAGTCCCTATTCAATCGACTATTCCTGCACCTTCAATATCCTGCCTATTCAAAGCTATGAGAGAAGCCAATAGCCACAGAAACCAAGAGGCACAGGGGCTTTTTTTTAATTTGTTTATTTATTTTGTGGTGTTGATCAATTTAGAATATTACTTAATATGTTATCGCTTAAAGGCAATTCATTAGAAAAGCAGAAGAAAAAACAACCACATGCCGCCGGTGGGATCCGAACCCATGACCTCCGAATTACGCGCCCGGTGCTCTACCTCTGAGCTACGGTGACGGCTGTCAAATCTTCTGCTTTCGGGGTTATGTTTACAAATAACCTAACCTTGAGAGTGTTCATCAGCGCCACCCACGTTCGTAAGCGGCGGACGTAGTACGTCCTGAGTTACCACTGGTGTGATGTAGAACGCCATCGAACGGCGAGGGTGGAAGCTGTGTGAGAACTCTCTTATGCTTCCTATGGCGTCAAGGCTGCCAGAACCGAGGCCCTCGCTAAGCAATTAAGCAAACAAGAGAAGGGGAATGAGGGGCTCGTTATAAATATGAGAGAAGCCAACAGCCACAGAAACCAAGGCGCACAGGGGCACATGTTGTTTTCCTTGTAACTTCTTGTAATAAACACATTGTGTCACAGCTCACACCCTATTTGCAATAACAGGGCGAGCTTTACATTGTCACAAGCCCCTTCGATGTCTAATAATGCCATCCACAGCGGTCGTTCTCGCAGCTATTTCGATGCACTGTGTAAAATCAAGCTGTCCATCTTTATTTGTCTTAATCCATTTTGCGGTTCTCCCAAAACTACAGTCACTAGTGTTTACGGATGGCAGCGCTATCTAGAAGTGAAAAATAAAAGCTGTTACTTGATAACGTTATTATGTTTTGAAAGCAGTTTTTTATTCTTTTTCTTCTTGTACTTCCTAACTTACCTTTTGAGGATCTGTTTCATTAATTTTTTTTTGCCAGAAGGTTGTTTGTTTACTAATAATTTATAACTTTGAAACAGAAACACAGTTTGCGCCATTGGTAGTGTCGCTGCAATCCGTAAACCTAAATTTTGGCCAATTTTAACCACCGTTTTTTTATGCATGAACCCTATGGGTTTCTTAACTGTAATATTCTTGGTGGCTCTGCGTAGATCAACAAACGGTTGCATCAATCAGTCGCCGCCGGCGCGTGCACCGCGGTAGTTGTGGCAGTGGAACGCGCTATCGTGGCTGCGCGTGCAAGCGTTCGATCTGCCACAAAGACGGCGACAGCAGTGGGTGCCATGCCGTGGTGAACTCTAAAGGTAAGGCACGGCGGGTTTATTTCTCGCATAATAAGGAGACTGTAATGAATTGTTAGCTTGTTAATCGTCTCGTTGCGCGCGGTCTTGCAATGCTTTCCTTGATGACGGTTACAGGGTGACACATATTCGCACACACCGTCGCGTTCGTTCTGCTGCCGCCTAGCTGCCGAACGTTTTGGGCCTCCCGATTTTTATGCTTACCCGATGCAGTCGGCACAGCATGCTTTGTCATGCCGCACCGGTCGCGCTACTGATATGACAGCTGTGTTCATTCATTTGATACAGCTTTCAAGCGTTCACATGTAACTGACGTGGCTCAGTTCTGGCTACTTCGAGGATGTTCTTAACTGTTGCTGCTGTTGTAGTGAGGACCCGTGCAGCCCGATCGCATGCATTTTCAGAGCTGTTCGTCGTCTGCTCTTCTGTCAAACTGCGTCTTTGCGTGAGCGCTGGTTAGGTTAGCGACATCGATATTTTTAGTTCGATTGTACGAACTGGCGGACGTTCGATCTTGTTTAGAGGCATGGCAAATCTGGGGCTGATTTGCAGTTTTTAGGGTGTATTCCGTTATAAGTTACGGCCTTTTATTGTGGCTCACCCGAGTGTTTCAGATGAGTCTCACGGCCCATATCGCCCATATGATTACAGGCGGGGAATGCAGTTGCGGAAAAGCAGTACAGACCAGCCGGTGTCGCTGCGCATTTTTGCCTTTTTCATAAAAGCGAATAATTTTTTTTTTCGCATATTCGAAGTTGCTATGTGTCACTTCTCGCATGAAACGTTTACGAGTACTTGCCTTTGGGAAAGAAATCCGCCGTTTTCGAAAGATGTAGCGCCCTCTGGGGAGAGGCGAAAATCCGTGTGCTAGTGTGTGAAATCGAACGCTCGTGGGAGAGGCAGGCGCGATCTGATTCGACAAGGAACCACCTGTGCAAGCGTAAGTGGCAAGTGTGCAAGCACTTGCTTACACGTGTTTTAAAATAAGTGTTTTTCATATCTACATAATATATATACAAAATATCTCTTTCAAAATATGTCTGGATGTGAGTCCTTCTGTTTAGAAACAGCCAGCACACTTACTTATTCTAGTATTACATCCTCAAAGGCCCAATTAAAGGAGTATTACATGAGACGAGTTCTGGGCACATGGTTGATTCGATGGATGATCTGAGTGATAAGTCTCGAATGAAGTACGACGGCATTGGGCAAGTCAGTCCAGTCCTTTGCAGTGCAGACAGAAAATGATGATAGATGAGCCCTTGTAAAGGCAAATACATTGAGCATGTTTATAATGCACCCTAACGATCGTGCACACAATGCGACAATAAATTTTTACAATGCCAGAATCTCGCCACCCCCCTATCTCGTATATACAGGGTCAATCACACTTAGAGGCAACACGGCTCCACGTGGCTGCGCACACGAGGAGCCGTGCTCCCTCTAAGTGTGATTGACGCTGTACATAGACAGGTAAACGTTTTATAGTGTGGTAATCTGTCGATACAGGCAAACTTCAATCTTGCTGCAACGGCCCTTCAGGCGTTTTAATAACAAGTTTGATGTTGCTGCTTACACTGAGGTCTGCCCCATGTGATTTGTTGTTGCGTGTGCAGAATGCGTTCCCAGCTGAAGTTTCAGCTGTCGTGGCTGATCGCGGAGAATGAGCACAGTCATGACTGGCGGCTCGCTGCCTACCGAGTCTTCTTTGCAAAGCAGGCGCCTCTCCTGGACTCCGATGCGTCGTTTGTGCTCAGCGAAGTGTACAGGAAACCCGTCAAGAACCTCTATGAAGAGGCCATATACCAGGTGGACTGCACGATTGAGTGGTCAGCCACTCTGTGGTTCAACCTGTCTTACAAGTACCAGCAGGTAGGGGCATGGTTCCGAGTTGGCCTGCACATATGGCTTATTTTATTTTCATTCATTTATTACTTGCTACTGGTGTTGTACAAGGTCTTGGACAGGAGGGGCAGAAAAATTAGTAGAAGGGGAGTAATTACTCATTGGCATCCACACAAGCCCAGCCATACAGGTACAGAGGTCAGTAAAGCTTTGTAGGGCGCTAGCTGGTTGTGCATACTGAGACTGGGGAGCGCTAGGTTCTATACAAGGGAACAACACACACAAAGGAACAACACGAGACACGAGCGCAATTTTTTTTACTTACAACTGAGTTTATTTTCGACATGGCATAAATTTATACATATCTTGTCATGGGACACACAAACATAAAAGCGTTAAAACCAGCCAAGATAGCCGAGCAATCGAAAACCATGCAAGATACAAGCTATCCTCGCAAGTCATGAATTTTAGATCTGACCAGCTAAAAACAATCGCTCGTGTCTTGTGTTGTTCCCTTGTCTTGAACCTAGCGCTCCCCAGTCTCAGTAGGTACAGAGGAAAGCTGTAAAGCTTCCGAAGAAACTGCTTAGTTAAAGAAAAGTTCATCCTGGACCTACGAAGTCTCTGTGGAAGTTGTATACATTTCCTTTGTAGCAGTACGGCTGCACTTGGGCGGGTGCCAGTGATAATAGACACTTTGAGTTGGGCGTATGCAGTGAGCTAGCATACGCAGCGACTCTGCGGGCAACGAATGTGCATGCACAGAACACTGCATATCTCGCAGTGGAGCTCTAAGCCCCTTTCAATATGTAGGCCAGTTTTTTGCCATCCCTCATGACTGTCATTGCATCAGGGTTACTTCCATTACAACATGCCATGAAATGCTACCGTTGAACAGCTTTCTTGCACAAAAAGATAGCGTGCTTGGGAGTGTATATTCCCCCCCCAAAAAAAATATATAATGGGTTGTTTGTGTGGGAGGAATGTGCTCTTGTAAATCTCACTGTCAAGAAAAAAAAATGGAACTGCATTAAGAGACTCTGTGCATGATTGCTTGCAGTTGGCCAAGCATAATGAATGTTGTACATGCTGTGCTTTGGCTGCCACCCTAGGTTCTAGCGTGTGTATGATTAGTGTGGTTAGTCTGTGGCAGTATGATTAGTAAAAAAATAAAGTGGTTGAAGGAACTGTGGGAGAGGATTAAGGCATGCTTACGTGCTTGGAGAAACTAAAAACTAAAAAAGCACTCAGAGTAAACCAGGGTTTCTTAGGAACCCAGTTTGAATACCCAGGTATACTGAACATGCCTATATGTCCTCATGTTCCTGGCACGATCACGTGGTTCTTTGGAGTAAACAACCTCACGTGGTGATGACGGGAAGGATGGTTTATTGGTTTATTGGGGCTTAATGCCCCAGAGCGACTCAGGCTATGAGGGACAGCGTAGTGAAGGGCTCCGGAAATTTCGACCACCTGGGGTTCTTTAACGTGCACTGACATCGCCCAGTAGACGGGCCTCTAGAATTTCGCCTCCATCGAAATTCAGCCGCCGCGACCGGGATCGAACCCGCGTCTTTCGGGTCAGCAGCCGAGCGCCGTAACCACTGAGCCACCGCGGTGGGGTAAAACGAGAAGGATGGCAGATGGTCCATGGGCTTGCAGCGATGATTACGCGCTTAGTTTTGGCAAGTTTCACAAGCTTCGAGGTGTGACGTTGCACAATATCTGTCGTGTGATGTCCCTAAGAAACCCTGGGTTACTTGGAGTGCTTTTTGGTTTCCCCAGGCACATAAGCATGCCTTAATCCTCTCCCACCGTTCCTTCAACCACTATTTTTTTACTAATCGTACTGTCACAGATTAACCACACTAATCATACACACACGCTAGAACCTAGGGTGGCAGCCAAAGCACGGCATGCGCAACATTCATTATGCTTGGCCAACTGCAAGCAACCTAGGTGGCGTGATGTTGCGCAATATCTGTCGTGTGATTTTGCACAATCCCTGTCGTGTGATGTTACATAATCTGGCATGTGATGGTCATGGTTGTTTCCACATTGCCGCACAGGTGGGCCAGGCATGGTGTAAAGCAGGCAGGGAAAACATGAAGCAGGACGGTGGGGGGCTTTTCCAGTGGTTGATGCCCAGCCCCGTTGAGGCCTTTCCACTGGCCACCCACCCGGTCGACCGAGATGTCGCCTTGTTCTCCGTCTCGTTCGGCACGCTGGTGGGACTGGAGACATTTGTCGAGCACCAGCTCTTTTCAAGGCGGAAGGTGAAAGACCACCGCAACTACCACATAGGTGCAACGTTCCAACACGACCAGCGGTCCCTACATGTTGACCTCCACCTCAACCACCACAGTGCCTGTCCACAGCGAGTTGCGGAGTACCGATTTGTGGTGCCATACACCAACATCCTCAAGGTGCGTGGATTCTCCAGGGCATGTGCGGTCTTTTCTTTTATTATTTTTGGACAGGAGAAATCATGCATGAGCACTGGTCGTGTGGTTAGCTAGCAGGCTAGTAACAGATTCAACTCAATGCAGTACGTTATTGCAGATGACAGAATGCATGCAATGTACAAAATATCCAAGGAACAAGTAACTCCAAGTCTACATATACTAGAATACTATACTTATCTTCTATGCCTGCTCTCATTAGATATAGCTGTTACATAACTGTAAACAAGGGCAACGGGCAGAGTAGAAATTACCTACCACTTCTGCACAGTTAGGTAGTCTTCCGCAGACATGTTTGCAGAATTGCCTTTGTTTATTAGTAACAAATAACAGAAAACCATCCGATGACAGGATTTCAGCTTGCAGCGTTGTGTGCACACCATGTTGCAGCATGCCCGCTGTGTCCTTGACAGGATGAGTTTTTCGTGTCCTATCCACAGTCAGTCTATCCGCGGCATTTTAAAGAACCAAGGTAGGACTTCGCAAATATGCAAAATGTAGATGCTGCTTTTATTGCAAATTGGACATCTTTTAATTAACAAGCGATCATCGTTAATAAATATATTGGTGATAGAGCCTAGTGCTACAAAGTGGCTTTTCGTTTCTCATTCTTTATGCAGGGAAGTTCTACATGATGTAAGCTAGAGTGTACACTAAACCTTTTAGTGCAATAGTACTATTGACTTCGGTGAAGGTCTTCAAGGTAAATGCTTTCAGGGTAAATACCTTTGTGGTATAGGTCTCTTCATCAAAGGCCATTCTGGCTAAATGCCTTTGTCCAGCTTTAGGCCAAAGGCCTTTTGGTAGTTTTTTAGGCCAAGTGCCTTTAGCACGCCAGGACCTTAAGTGCCCACTGCACATTATTCCGCTCTTAGCCATGCTAAGCTGTCTACTGCTTTTTGTTAACTCAAAGCCCCAAGAACAGAGAAAAATTTATAGTTAAAACCTTGTGGAAATAAGTAAGCAAAGTACAGAAATTTTCATTGTTCTGATCATACATTTTAAAAATAAGTCTTATCTTTACTTTGCAGTGCAAATTTTACCATGCTGACTGAGCTCTTAACTTGTAATAAAAGCAGTACCCCTTTTCCCGCAGTTAGGTTGGTCGGTTGGTTTATGGGGTTTAACGTCCCAAAGCGACTCAGGCTATGAGAGACGCCGTAGTGAAGGGCTCCGGAAATTTCGACCACCCGGGATTCTTTAACGTGCACTGACATCGCACAGTACACAGGCCTCTAGAATTTCTCCTCCAAAGAAATTCGACCGCCGCGGCCGGGATCGAACCCACCTCTTTCGGGTCAGTAGCCGAGCACCGTAACCAGAAGTTGAGCTTCATTGCTCTTCTGGCTCAATAATGGCTCTTTTTCAACGAAACACTTAAATGGCCTGCTTTTTTGACTCTAAGTGTGTGCTTCGATTAGACGCTTCATCGCTGAAGTGGGTGCATCTAGCTGATGAAATTGGGGACAGCACGCAAACAGGAAAAAGCACAAGAACGCACCCAGACAAACATTCTGCATGTTGTCGGTGGATATGGAAGAGCAAGAAACAACATTCTGTAATTAGATTGTGTGGTCACAACTGCCTTCTAAGTGATAGCTCGAACAATGCTTGCTGCTAACCTAGGGGGGGGGGGAGAGGCCAGAGGCTCTTGCTTTTTTTCTACACATCCCCCTCTTTGGACCTGCCCAGTTGCCTGGGTAATGGAGTCTATTGTCAGGTTATGCAAAGCTGGTACAGGAATTGCTCGATGCACAGAGCAGTAGAGAGAGGATGCTTGGAGTGCACATCGAGGCCGACTATCACAGACTTGCTTGTTGTTCCATGGTATGGTTTGCTGCCTTATCTTACCGGTTTCTTGCTGGTATCTTACCGGTACTCACCTATGGGGCAGAACCGTGGAGGCTAATGAGAAGGGTTCAGCTCAAGCTAAGGACAACGCAGCGAGCTACGGAAAGATAAATGATAGTAGGTGTAACGTTAAGAGATCGGAAGTGGGCGGAGTGGGTGAGAGAACAAACGCGGGTTAATGACATCCAAGTTGAAATCAAGAGGAAGAAATGGGCTTGGGCAGGGCATGTAATGCGAAGGCAAGATGACTGGTGGTCCTTAAGGGTGACGGAGTGGATTCCAAGGGAAGGCAAGCGTAGCAGGGGGCGGCAGAAAGTAAGGTGGGCAGGTGAGATTTAGAAGTTTGCAGGGATATGGTTGCCGCTACTAGAAAAGGACAGGGTTAATTGGAGAGACATGGGAGAGGCCTTTGCCCTGCAGTGGGCGTAGTCAGGCTGATGATGATGATGAAGGTGGTGGTTTGCTGCGTGACCTGCAGGCCTGGCAAACCACTGGCTGATGGCATTTTGTTTTTTGAGTTTTGACGTGCCATGTCTGGAGATATTCACAAAAACCTTTTGAGGTACAACTGGTGACATACACATTGTAGCTATTGGTGTTTATAGTCCAACGTGAAAAACCTTAGGCCTAATCAACATTTCTAGGTACTATGTGGACTTGAGTGAATGAAGGGGCTTGCTTCAGCATAGATCTTAAGGCTTCTAATGCTGTTTTGGCTTTCCTTCGTTATTTGTGGCCCCCCTATTTTCTATTTGTCATTTCCTGTATTCTTCATTGCAGGTACCATTGTGTTGAGCCTTTTGCTGTTCGTGGGCAACTGATAATAATGAGTAATGATAAAATTATTTAATGTGTTCAACAGAAAACACATTCACTGTACATTGCACTGGAGGATAAAGTTATGGTGGAAAGGGTGTATACAGAAGCAGCAGCATGGTCAGTGAACAATATTAGAACCTCTTACAGGGGGGGCTAGGTGTTTTTAGGCCTGTAGATGTTAAGAATTTTATACTCTTTGGTGATGGAGTTCAATTTAAGACCAAAAACTTCGGAAGGGAGCAAGTCAACTGCTAAGCTGCCATTCATGGAAGGAGAACACCCAGGAGTGCGAACTCCATCGGGGCCGTCCTGAGCAAACAGTCTGATCACGTCATGCGAAAAGGAAACACCAGTAGAACCGTACACATTAACAGTGACTAGCCACACTAAATACAAGGTAACCAATCTGCATTATTCACAGTGGAAATGCTCGCTGAATAAGTTTCAAAGTTTGTTTCCCATCTAACAATACAGATGGAGTAATCATAGAAATTGCTGCCCTTAAGCAGTTTGACGAGTCTGCGATCCTAATGATTGGCAGGGAGGCAGCATGAGAGTTTATACAATTTTAAAAACAAGCACATCAAGGAAACAGCAAAGAATGCTCAAAACAGCAATATGTATACATAAGGAAACTTAAACCACGTTATTAAAAAACAAATTATGAAGTTCTCAGTGTGAACAGGAAAACAAATCGAAATTAATGTGAATATACCTATTTAGAAGAGATGGAAGAGTGCATTAGAGCATTCTTTAACAAGATTTAGTCGGGGTGTCGGCACTGTCCATTCTTCGCCATGTTTGTTGGATACACCGATTCTTTTTTCTTTAGTTCTGCTAAATTGTTAAGATTTGTTATATTATTCTTGATTTCTGTTTTGAAAGTGACACTAAGGCGATACAATGATTATGTGCTTTAATGACTCTGGAATGACGAAAGAAAGTTGCACCTGGATGTCGGGACGGTGAATTAAATATATGTATTTCGGAGATATTTTTGCATTAAGGGGGGGAAGAGGGTCTTTGAAATAAATTTTTATTAAGGAAGTCACAACTATAAAATCTTAAGGAAACATGTATTTTTGCATGCTGATTACAAATATGTAATTTAATTTTATCTACAACAAGTCCTTGTGCACTTATGCAATATGTTAGGTATCTTTTGGTGATAGTTTCAAAGAAATTCTGCTGCAGGGAACTTGTTAATGCCATTGGTTTCTCTTAACGTCAAACTGTGCAATAAGGGTAAAATTATCATCCTGACTGTTATAGATAGTGAGTTATAGGATTTTGAAATCATCAGTTTCTTCCCGTTTGTGAAGTGGCAAATTCAAAACCCTGCAACTTGACTTCTACGATAGGCAGGATAATAATTCTGCCCTTATTGTATAGTCTGATGTCAAGACAAGCCAATGGCATGCGTCCTAGCAAGTTTCCGCAGCAAATTTTATTGAAAGCTCTTGGCAAAAAGTTAAATAACATATTACATAAGTGCGCAAGGACTTGTTTTATATAAAATTAAATTACATGTTTGGAATCAGCATGCAAAAGTACATGATTCTTCAAGATGCCATTATTGTGGCTTCATTAACAAAAATGATTTTTTTCTAAGACCAGCTTCCCCCTTTAAATGAATGTGTTCAAGGTTAGTGAATGTTGTAGTACCCCCCACTAACTGGCAGTAGCTTTAATGCGAGTTGAATACTGAATACTGGTCAAATGTTTAGGGGTATCCCCCAAGGCAGAGTAGATTCGTGATAAGGGAGTAATTACTGATTGACATCCACCCGAGCGCAGCCATACGGCTGCAAAGGAAAGCTTTGCAGCTTTCACAGAAACTCTGCAGTTAAAGAAAAATTCGTCCTGGTCCGGGGTTCGAACCCGGGACCACCGCTTCACCGGAGCAGTCGCTGTACCAATTGAGCTAACCGGGACGGCAAGCTTATGGTAGGGCAAGAGCGAATTGATCAATAACTTGAAGTGGGAACTGTGTTGGCCAAAATTTTTGACCAACACAGTTCCCATTTCAAGTTATTCATCAATTCGCTCTCGCCCTACCGTAAGCTTGCCGTCCCGGTTAGCTCAATTGGTAGAGCGAGTGCTCCGGTGAAGCGGAGGTCCCGGGTTCGAACCCCGGACCAGGACAAATTTTCCTTTAACTACGAAGTTTCTGAGCAAGCTGCATAGGTTTCCTTTGTAGCCGTATGGCTGCGCTCGGGTGGATGTCAATGAGTAATTACTCCCTTATTACAATATTGAATACTGAATATTGAAGCAACAGGAAATGCTTTAGTAGTGTCCATGTTCTTGGAAATTTTATCTCAATGCCTGTTGGTAAATGCAGTGTAATCTCTTTAATTTGAACCGACCCGCCAGGTGCTGATCAACGTCAAGAAGCGCTTGGTGGAGTTGTTCCTCCACCTAAAGATACCAGCCATGTTGATGGGGGCGGTAGTGAACAAATATCATGCGAAGCCCGGCACAGCAGCGGCAGCGGCTCCGCTTCGGTGGGAACGCTACCTCAGCCTAGGCTGCAAGTGTCTCGGTGGCTGTGTGGAGGGTACCTCGCTGTGCGGAGGCCTCATCCTCAAGCTGGTCATCCGGGACCACTCCCTGGCATGGCGGGTGGTTGGGCGGCTCTCCCAGCGCTGCACCCACGGCACCCTCTTTTGCTACGCTGCGGTCCATACCCACTGCCCCAATGTGACTGCCAGGTGCAGGACCGTCGAGATCCAGGTATGGTCAGCGCGAATGGAAAGGACTTGCAGGCACCATGTTTTTTGGTGCCATGGTTTTTCTTTTGATTGTAAAAAAATGGCTGTGGCTTAGCTTGGTTAAGCCCGGTAATTGCGAAAGCAATATCCGTAGCTACGCCATGGTTCAGCTGGTAGTGTAGCTGGTGGTGGTGCTTGTGGTTAGACTTGTGGTGATGCATCGGTTATACAATCCAATCCAGTCCATTGAAATCCAATTCAATCCAATCCAATGCAATTAAATCCAATGTAATCCAATCCAATCTAATGCAACGCTGAAGTGGTCGTGTGTAGATTACCGTTATCCCGGTGTGTGATGAAGAGCGCTGAAAGGCGTGCGGCGGGCGCAGGAGTTAGGCAGCAGCCACCACGCGCGGCCTCGCCTCGCGACGGCACAAGTTGGAGCCCTGCTCTTGCAGCTGTGACGTCACACCGCTAGCCGCGCCGCTCAAGGTCAATGGTAGCTACCGCGGCCTCACCACGCGCGGAGCTGAAAGTGAAAGTAGTATTGCTTTTGCAATAAAATTTCAGTATACATGGATCACCACGTACCATATTTAGTCGCATAATTTGCGTGTTTCTTCTTTATATTAAGAGGGGAGACTGGTCTTGAAAAAAAAACATTAATGAAGTCACAGTTAAGAAATCTTTAGGGATTATGTATTTTTGTGTGCCGATTCTAAATATGTCATTTAATTTTATGTAAAACAATTCCTCGAGCACTTATGTAATTTTTATGCATGTATTTTTGAAAAGCTTCGAAAAAAATTTCTTGCGGGGAACTTTCTGAAATGTATGCCATTGGGTTCTCTTGACTCCAAGAAATGCAGTAAGGGTAAAATTGACTGAGGGTTAATTGACTTCCTGGCTATCATAGAACTTGAGTTGTAGGGTACTGAAGCTGCCACTTCAGAAACAGGAATACACGCTTTTCTTTTAATTTCTGAAGCGACAACTTCAATACCCTATAACTTAGGTTCTATGATAGGCAGGAAGACAATTTTACCCTTATTCCATCCCTTGGTATCAAGAGAACCCAATGGCATACATTTCAGCAAGTTTCCGACAGCAAATTTTCTTCAAAACTGTTCGCAAAATACTTGCATAAAAGGTGCAGAAGTGCTCAAGGAATTGTTCTACATGAAACTAAAAGACATATCTAGAATGAGCTCACAAAAATACATGTGCCCTGAAAATTTCATAACTATGGCTAGATTAGTAAAATTTTCTTTTCAAGACCAGGCTCCCCCCTTAAGGTTTCAAAAAAGGGGGTGTGCAAATTACGCTCAAATTTTTGTGACACTCAAAAAAAGCTGCAAAGGTCATAACATACTGTATATACTAAAAACTAAACATGTTGACAGATTTGCGTGTCTGGTTGGGTTTGATGGCTTCATTATAAGTAAACTCTGATACATCTCCAACCAAAAACTTTAATTTGAAACCCAATGTTTGGAGCCTTCTCGGCTCTTTCTTCAGGGGTGACTGGAGGCAGTAGCTAGCGTCTTTAAGTATGCATGGCGGAGAGCCGGAGGTAAAAAAAATGGTCATGCGAAAGGCACAGGGGAGGGGTGGTGGAGTTAAGGCTGTCAGTCACGTTGTCAGAATGTGCGGAGGCAGTCAATGGTGACTTGGCTTCTCTGAGCTACTTCACTTCACTTCACTTTATTACCTTAAAGGCCCCCAGGATTGGGGGTATTACATAAGGGGTATTACATAAGAGCGGAGTTCCTGTGTATATACTACGGGCAGGCTTCCTTTTGTGTGGTCAATGCTGTTCGGGGTAGTTGGAATGTGCCAGGAGTCATGTAAGAGCCTTTCTTGGTAATTTGTTTCGGTTCCGAGGATTTCAAACTAAGGTTCTCGATTGGGGATGTGTCAGAGTTTATTGTAAGCAATAATATATGCTGTACATTGCCACCTATTCTTAGACCCCCTCCCCATCTCGCGCCCATCATTGGCCAAAAAAAAAGAAAAAAAAAATTACTCGAAATGTAAGGCGCATACTGCCTCCTGCCCCGCCCGGTGTTTCATAGTCCCCCCGCAGGATGGCATGGTGGCGGTGCACAGCTCAAAGCAATGAACGTATTATGATATAGTCGCGAAACCAGCAGTGGGAGGCGAAGGAGAGAACTGGCAATAAAACGGTGCCCTCACGTGCGGGGCCCGGCTGACTAACCGCAAACTGAGCAGCAAGCAGTTCGGTAGTTTTGGATTTGAGCGTGCGCACAAAAAGACGAAGGTTGTAGCTTTTATTGTCAGAGAGTGTCTGCACCAAACACATGGTGGCACACACGCTTTTTTCGCTGCCGTGCAAGCGTTGTAAAGAAACAAAGAGGTATAGAGAAGTTGTGCACCCGCACAACGGCTAGGCTTTTAAGAGAAAGGAAGAATACGAGAAACGGCAGACAGACATAAACCAAAGCCACAAAGCGGTCCAGGCACTTCTGGTGAAGACTTAATGCCGACAAAAGCCACAACCCTCTTAGTTACCAGCGGCTTAGCAAGGAGTCGGCGGGTTTGACAGTAAGTCTGCTGCTCTTCAAAGCAATCGCCACTTTATAACTGCTTGTGGAACCTTTTAGAGGGAAAAGCTCTACTACTCCCATGCTGAGCCTGAAGGTCATCTGGCTCTGAGATTTGACCTCTGATGGGAGGTGCATGCATGTGACTATGATGTCATGCCATGTGACTCGCCTATGCCGCAGCTGCGCTCTTGGCAGTCACGTCCACCACTGCGCCGGCTGCTTTTCAGCCGTTCCTCCTCGCCACTTGTGGGATGTGATGTGTCACGTGATTCGCTCTTGCACTTGGCAGTCACGTCCGCCGCTCTGGACGCTCGCTCTTGCACTCGTGGCAAGTGGTGCATCACGTGGCAGGCGATGCATCACGTGCCACGAGTACGAGGTTCCTGGCTTTGAACAGAAAGAATGTAGTCAGAGTTTTGACAGTGCACATTTATTCAACATATTGCCCCCTGAGTCTGATATGCGCTTGTTGCATCGTTCTTTCAGCTTTTCTAGTCTATTTAAAAAAAAAATTATGTGATAAGTCGTCAAACCAGCTTTCAGCAGCAAGTTTGACGTCAGCAGTGTCGTCCAAATGACGACCCTTCAGATGTTTCTTCAAGTTGGGGAACAGATGGTAGTCAGAAGGAGCCAGGTCAGGTGAATAGGGGGTATGGTGGACCAATTGGAAACTGAGGGCTTTCAGTTTGACAGCCACAAATTTGGACGTGTGCGGAGGTGCATTGTCCTGCAACAAAAGGATTCCTTTGTTCAGCTTTCCCCGGCGTTTCGTCTAATTTCCTCTATCAGCTTGTCGAGGAGGCCAGCGTAATATAACCCACTTATACTACAGCCCTGAGATAGGTAGTCCACCGACAGCACACCATCTTTATCCCAGAAAATTGACGCCATGACTTTTTTGGCCGATTTCTGTGCGCGGAATTTCTTCGGCCGCGGGGACCCACTGAGGTGCCATTCCTTTGACTGTTCCTTGGTTTCGGGATGATAAATGTGGGGCCATGCTTCATCCTCAGTCACTAATCTATCCAAAAAGTGTTTTGTAGAATCAAAATTGGTCAAAACAGCCTGAATGCCTCAACTCGAGCCTCCTTCTGTTCACTGTTCAAGCATTTCGGCACCAACTTCGCTGATAGCTTGCGCATGTCTAGGATATTGGTAATAATAAAACCAATGCGTTCCTGGGAGATGTCCAGTATCTGGGCTATCTTTTTGGCGGATATTCGCCGATCCTCAAGAATCAGCTTATGGACAGAACCGCTTGTTGTCGGGTCTGTTGAGGTTGTGGGGCACCCACTACGAGACTCATCTTCAACAGTGAAATGACCAACCTTGAAACGAGGAACCCAAGATTTGACAGTGCTGTAGGAAGGACGCTTCTGCCGTAGTGTTTGTGACATCTCACTGTGAATGTCTTTTGCAGACTTTCCCTGCAGAAACAAAAAGTTCATCACGACCCGTAACTCCACAGGTGTGAAACTTGCTTGTGCCTCTGCCATCTCACGTTCTACCTGAAATTCAAGATAGTTATAAAAATCAGAAACATCTGATTCTTACAGAGTTACATAAACAGACATCATGCATTTTTGTGGTACCAAACTAATTTTTCAATTTGACGTCAAAGGGGGCAAAGCCAGGAACTTCTCAGCATCCCCTCGTACAAGAGTGAGCGTCCAGAGCAGCGTTCAGCGCAGTGGCAGACGTGACTGCCAAGTGCAAGAGTGAATTTGCCCCCTCTTATATAATTGCAGTGCTTGCCGACAGAGCTTTCTTTCACTCTGTATATCCTGGCTGAGCTGAGTTGATAAAAGCACGCTTTCTGAGGCAAGTAGAGTAAATGCCACTCATTCCCTGGTTGGTGTGTTGTTTTTACTTAAAAATACATATACCGTAAAAACCCGCGTATAATACGAACCCGAATATAATACGGGGCTAAGATTTAGAGACGCGAAATGGGAAAAAAAGTTTCACCCGCGTATAATACGAGTAACACAAGCTCATAGAAGACATTTATTCAAATCGCATCCCGCACTTCACTTCAATTACTTTGTTCTTCAGTAGCGCTTTCTTCGAACATTTCTTTGTCCGACAAATCATCCCAAATGTACTCATCTTCCGTGCCATCGAGGGCGTTCGAGATGCCGCACTTCTTAAGCCCGCTTCAGCCGCCCGGTTGGCGTCACTGCAGGCTCACCTGAGCGCATCCACTCTGCGTAGCACCGCCTGACTGCGTCCTTGAACGGTTTGTTTACACAACCATCAAACGGCCGCGAAAGCTTTGTCGCATTCCGCTGCACGCGAAAAGGGCTTCTTTCTGTTGTGGCCATCCACGAATGCTTCCTTCGACGACACCAAACTGCCTCCCGGACGCACCGTTGCCGATGTTCTCCGCAGCCAAAATCGCTTGAAAGTAGTCGAGTACTGTTTTCGAGACCGTGACATCGTGCTCTCTAAAACAATATCCACTTCACGAAGCGTGCCTTACATGCTAGCACGTGTGTTGTCAACAGGCGCACGGCACACCGTGACCCCCCGGCGCACCCAACGGATCAACAAAGAAACGACGTCGTGACGTCGTTTGTCGAGAGTAACGAAGCCAAGCCGTAGCCACGCGCCAATAGCGAAGCGAAGCCATAGCCACGCCGCAAAAACGAAACCAAAACATCGAGCAACTTCGAAAATTTTTGTTCGGATCCGCAAATAGTACGAGGCGGAAATTTAGGACGCTAATTATGGGAAAAAACCTCGTATTATACGCGGGTTTTTACGGTATATACATATATATATATTTCGCGCATTGCGTACATGGGCTGCATCCCGAAAACTGGTCCTCTGATCTGGAAAGAAAGCGGGGTCCTTGCATGCGTTTATCCAGTAAACTAGGCGCAGTCTACGGGAGACCACTTTTCTGTCAAAAATGAGTTGGGCAGACGGGGCTGTGCCTGAATAAAAATTTCGTGAACACTGATGTGCATGCCAGCGAATGAGAAAACCTGGAGACTTGGCAACGTATTGTGTGTGAGATATTGGTGTATGTTGGGTTTAGAAAAGAGCGATGGTACAAAAAGCCAATGAAAGAGAGAAAAATGTCAATTATGTGATGTGATAAAGGTGGGGTTGGTCATTGGCGAGTGAGAAGAACCGCTCTAGAAATCTGTTGAAAAATGGAGCATAGATCTTGGAAGGAGTCATGTTGGACCAATCTCTCCTTACATTTCGCACTTAACACATTTCTGTTTATTTGTTACTCAGTTCTGTTTGCTCTCCCCCCCCCCCAACTTGACAGACAGCATGTATAAGAGACCTAAATGGTGTCTGATAACACCGGTTACAGCATAGATCACTGTTTGCATAGATCCTTTAGCTGCAATATCGCTTTGTAGACAGCAGTTTATGCTTAACTGTCCAGTAGTGGACAACACGAAGTGTACCGGGGAGGGGGAGCATCAGGGTGCTTAGCCAACGTTTCGGCATGAGGACTTGTCGTTGTCCCCCCTCCGCTCCCTTTTTCACTTCTTCGTATTTTCAGAAAACCCATCTTCCTGCCTTCTCCCTACCGAATCTAGTGATAGGTCCTTCTTTGCACTGTGTGGCCCACAAGTCAAGGGTGGTGGGGATCGCAGCACAACTCTCGGCTACACTTGGCTGTGCAGAAGCGGTGCGAGTCCATCCAGAAGATCCTGCCGTTCTCCTGCGCCTATGCCTTCAAGGCCACCCTGCACATCACCTTTGACCAGATGGTGCTCATGTCCGAGATGGCGTTCGGCACGCTCATGCGGGAGCTCGAACAGCAGTCGAGGAAGGAGCAGTCCATGGTGGAGCGGGCACTCAGCCACATCGTGTCCAGCATCGACGCGGGAAATGTCGTGCTGTTCAAGCAGGTGCTCGAGGCTTGCTGCGCCCTCTTTCGGGACGAGAAGCCCCCACAGCTTGCTCGCGGCACCTGTCTTGTTCGGAGCGTGTTCATCACGCCAGGGCGAATCTTTCTGCGTCCTTCACAGGTGTGGCGCTTGACTGTGTCATTTTTTTAATGCTAGTTCTTACGGTTCCTGTCGAGGAATTACAGGGATTAGTCGGCAGGCTCTGTATCAATGCATATGTTAGTCTGCAGAAAGACAAGGTCTGAAAAATGTCTTTTCCCTAAAACTGAATCGTAGCAACCTGCTATAGTAAACTTGGTTATAGTAAAACCTCGGATATATACTAAAGTGAAGCTGTGGTCCCATTTCGCCTTCCATAGATGGCTGTGCATTTTTTTTTGCTTATAGTAATTTTTTCGAAGAAATGGCTTTAGTAAAGAGCGTCTGGCTGAATTGTAGCACCCTCCTATAGTGAACTCGGTTACAGTGAAAACTCGGATACAGTTAAGTGAAGCTGCGGTCCCATTTTGCCTTCCATAGCTATACGGCTGTACATTTTTTTTTGTTATAGTGACTTTTTCGAAAAAACTGCCATAGTAAAGATCGTCTGGTCGTGGCGATGTACTCCCCGTGCAATGATGACATTACGGCATGCGTGAAGTGTAGGATCGCGAGGCAAATAAATACCGAAGGCGCTCTTTGAGGTGGCTTCACCATCAAGCTAAGTTGTTGCGAGAAGAAGCCAACTTTTTGAAGACCTTCAGGCCGTGAGGCAAAGCGTGCAGCGCGCGCAGGAAAAGTAAAGCTGGGTATGAACGTAGAAAGAAGGCGGCGCGGGCATGCAACAAAGAAGAAAATGATGCATTGAAAACAATACTCGTTCACTTGAACATGCAGGTAATGATCGAGAAAAATCTTAACTCTCGGAGATGGAGCAACTTTAGATGGCATTCCAGTTTTACGGTTTGGGGAGAAAACTAATTACCGAAGCTATTAGTTTTATGTGAATATTTAAATACTTCTGAAAGATTGTTCTCTTGTTCTTTATTTGTGCTAAAGCCAGCACTTGGCTTAATTTCTGCCAAGTTTCAAGCTGTACAGCATTTTTTTACTTCTACTTTCTTTTCTTCTACTATTGTTTAATTTTCAATGTTTGCTGTTTAAAGTACGTCTTTTGCTTATGCAAGTGGTGGTTTTATTGTGTACTGCGTACATAGCTTACTGTCTCCTTAAAGGTGTTACCTTTTTGTTTTGTGTTCCATAGAGATGGTATCTCTTACAACATCAAAACCAATGCTGAAAACTGGGTGCCTGGGCCTATGCAAGCTGTTTTTATGCAGCCTTTTGCCCAAATAGCATTTCGAGGATTGTGCATGCTTCTAGAAGAAAGAATTGAATCGAATTCTCTTGCACGGCTTTGGGCACACCCTGATCCGGTGTTTTTCGGTGTGCAGCCCTTTCATTTTGCGGTCCTGTTGTTATTCTCCGCAGGCTCATCGGTAGTCTAGAGTAGCTTCAAGAGTGCAGCACTGTTTTATTGCGCGTCCGCCGCAGGTCCACTTTGAGAACAGAGTGCTGCGGCACTTCAACGCCGAGTTCGCCATCCGCGTGTCATTCAGAGACGACAACCTGGACAAGCTGTCGTTCACGCTCAACTTGCACTCGTCGCGGGACGACATCCTGGAGGCGGTTGTTGCCCGCTTCATGCGCGAGGGAATGCATGTTGGCCTGCGGGAGTTCAAGTTCCTGGCGCCCTCTACCAGCCAGCTTCGGGACCACGGGTATGCTACTGCCCATGGTCCTTCTTCCTAAGTGGCGTATATGCTCGTGCACAGTTACTGCTCCATTTCCTTTTCTCAAAAACCAAACCAAACAGTAACAAGGTAACCATGTAAAGTACGAGACACCAGGAGAAGAACACAGGACAACGCTGGACTAACAACTGAAGTTCAATCGAGAAACGGCCAACCTAGGTCACCAGAAGACGCATGCATATCAGACACACTTAAAAACAAACAAATACATATGTGGTGAATCACCAAGGAGTGGATACACGCTCCATAACTGGCAAACAACAAAAGACAGATATTTTGCCTATCAAACTTGCACGCGCACACTTCTACTTAGGAAATTAACTTCCTAGTGAGATGCAAAGACGGTGCACTGACGCATGTGTCACTACTGCCTTGCAACCTAATATGGTAGGCCTCAAGGATTTCACTCTCCTCCCTGTTTTTTTCTTTTTCTGATTACTGAAATGTTGTTAAAAGCCGGAACACAGTTTTTACAACTCCTGCAATGACGTGGAAGATTATTTTGATAGAAAAATTTTCCAGGAAATTATGTTCACGTGCCTGGTCATTAACACATCTGCCAGTTTGGCCCGTGTACACCCTACCACATGACAGGGGTAACTTGTAAACGACACGAGTCGAACAAGCAACAAACTTGTTGGCATGCTTCACAGTGCAGCTGTTGGACTTCCTCCCCTCATTGGCCTGCGCGATCTGTGAACATAAACTAGACATCTTACAAGGCGCAGAGAAGACTACCGTCTGCCATGCCGTTGGGCCACTTTTTTCAGGCTATGCGAGACACCGTGAAGATAGGGCGCCGCCTCAACTATCTTCCCCTCCACTCTAGCATTTCCGGATTCGTGTGGGTTATGGTTCTTAATTATCTGCAGCATTGACTCACCAACTGCAGTCAGCACGTCAGCCGAATAACCCGCGTCACTAAGGCGGCGGACTTGCTGGTGAAAGCTGTCATTCACTGCATGTGGGCAGCTCTTCTGCAAGGCATTCCCTAGGCAAAGGCTAGCCATGGCTCTTTTAATCAGTCTGGAGTGCGATAAAACATAAGGCAATAGCACTTTCTCAGTTCAGGGTGAGTAGCTCCAACAAATGTGGCTTAAGTCCAAACAAAACCGCATTAAGCATTAAAGGGGCTGCGAAACACTGCTCAGGGGGATACCGGCTATACTTCAGGTGGATTCTTGATGTCACACAGATGCCGACTTAAAAAGAATTACAGCAATCGATGCACAGGCACGGGAGTTATTCAATGAAGAAATTTCAAAATACAAGCAAACAAAACGCTGCCCTCAACTCGATTTTGGCGGGGCTTCCCACTCCTGTTTCGCTCTCCCAATGACGGCACCTGGCGCAACCAATCAAAACAGCCTGCCAGAGCACGTCGCGGATGTTTGCACTCCACGGTTTCCTGCTCTCTGTAAGTCGTTCTTGCTGAGGCTGGCAGCGTCGTTTCCACGCCAGAGCCCCTGGTGGTGTATTTTTATTTTACTTGCTTTGCAGAGCTTTTATCTAAGACTTTTATCCAAGACAAACAAGTTGTTTTTGTTGATCTAATTTAAAACGCAGACAGGTGACAAAATGTTTCTCTATTTATTCACACAATTTGCAGTATATTCACTGTTTGTCCCATCATCAAGCTCGCGCCAGGTGATGTCATATCCGCTGCTAAAACCCGCCACTGTGTGGGGACACCATTGGAGCCATGAATGTGTTTTTTGGAGGACATTAAAATATTATAAAACGGAATATACGTGGTACACCGACGCTAATAGCACCATTGTAACTTACTGTATGCGATCAACAGGCAAAACAGTCAACTAAGATAGTGTTTCTGGGCCCCTTTAAGTCCAAACAAAACAAGTTGGGGCACTGGTGTTAACAATGTTGTAGAGCTTGGTTGATTTTGACGAAAGGAAAGGCACAGAACTGGTTCCCTGGGTCAGTGGACACGTCAGTCTTGCTTTCATGTACATGGTGTTGGTGTCCACCTGCAAAAACCTGCTTTCGCTCAATATTCCCTGCTTAGCAATGCTAAACTGCCAGCAACTTTTGTATTGTTGTGGTTAAGTCACTGGGTCAGGCCATTGGGTCTTGTGGTTTTGGCTGCTTGAAGAGAGTGACGTGGTTAAGTCTGGGTCGGGTCACTTTGGGGCTGAACCATGCAAAGTGTACAAGAAAAGCTAAGCTGATGACCGTGGCAGATCAACTGCTCCAAAGCTTTCTAGCCAGGATGAGGGTAGACACCGACACCTCAAATCTAAATTTCATGCTGGCAAGCTGAAGGACAAAATAAACAGTGGAAAGGGTGGTTTAATTGCCAATAAGCCTGTCACAAGTGCTACCGTATTTGCTTGATTCTAATGCGCACCTTTTTTCGGAAAAGAGATCATCTAAAAATGACATGAATGTTAGAATCAAGTACAAAAATGAAACTACACCAGCAGCACCCTATTGTCATCAGCATCACAAAATGGCAACTTGGTATCTCTCTTTTGTTGATATCGACATATCACCTATCGCATTCGTGGATGCTGATAGGCCTCGTGAGTATCTGAAGTGTCCCATCAGCTCCGACCTGGACTTGAGCTGACATGGAAGCATCAGTTGCAAGGAGACTCCTTGTTGACACCAACGCAGGATTAAAAAAAAAAGGTGATCTTGTGTGAAGAAGCAAGTGGCAGTCGGGTCACTTTATTGTGTGCTCAGTTTTAATGAATTATGTGTGCGTGATTGGTGGCAGCATAAAGACTGGATTTTCGCCAGCAAGTCTACTTGAGAGGCCTTCGATGGGCCTTAGACATGAGACACTGATTGATTGTACAGTTTAGGATTGTGTAGAGTGCACTGTAACATGTAACCTTGTTACGCTTTGAATGCAACAATGCAAGATACTGCCAACTCCAAAAAAAAGCAAAATGCTGTGGCATCGTCTTGTAACAACCCCAAGCACTTCAACGACATTGTTAAAGGGGTGCCAGGTTTTCAGCGTACGAAGACATATTGAAAAGAGCCTAAACCATATCAAAGCATAACGAGCTTATTTCAGTAAACAAAAAAAACAACACTGCACATATACTGAGAACGTAAAGACCATATTTCACTGAGATACAGCCACATGGCGGCATACAGCAATAGTAAGCATTGCTCCATTGCAGAGTGTTGCTTCAGCCTCTTTATGCGACTTTCAATGCCAAATTAAAATTATAAATCCTCATTTCATTGGTATTGATATTCCTTATTCTGTTAAATGTGGTAACACTTTTCCATTACACCTGAATCTAAACAGGTTTTGATCAGTGTTTGGTAAAATTCACTTGCAAGCCATCTAGCTTTCTAATGATTTCTGGTATGAGGAGATGGTGTTTTGTAAGCAGTGCCTGCATCGATATCCATGTCGCACGCAGGACGTGGATGTACGCGGTGGACGAGAAGCGCAACAGCGCGATGACCATCCGCGACTGGATGGGCCGCTTCGAAGGCATCCACAATGTGGCGAAGCGCATGGCGCGCATGGGTCAGTGCTTCTCTTCGACGGAGCAGGCCGTGCGGGTGATTCCCCACGAGGTCGTCGACGTCCCAGACCTCGTTGGTGGGGCCCACCCTGTCAGCGGCAAGCCGTATGTCTTCTCGGATGGTGTCGGCATGATGTCCGTGCCGCTTGCTGAAGAGGTGAGGGGGCATGCGGTCTGGTGCTGGCCAGAGCCAGGTGGCGATTGCAGTAGGCTCGTGTTAGTTGAAACTCGTTTGGCCGCACATTTGTGGCGTTGTTCGTTATGGGGAGGCTTCTGTCGGAATTTGGTCATTCGAAGCCGCGCTTTATGACTTCAGCTTTGAGTCTCCAGAGTACGAAGTCACGGTGTGGGTGGAACCACCCGCTGTCAGAGATTGTTACAACTGAGCCATTTTCTCGTATGTAGGAGTTGGACTTCTCGGTATTTAATTTATGAAAATTTGGCGGACTTTTTTCTTTTTTTTTGCGCCGAATATCAATGATTTTCGAGGAATGAAATACTGACTTTTCGCGGTGATTTAGTGCAGCAATCTTGCATGGTGAAGTCAGTTGAAGCGTACTCAGTGTTTTTGTAATCATGGACAATTTATTTACAGTAATGAGTGTGCAAATGCTAGTACTTTGAGCTGTTTTTGTACGTGGTCTGCCTGTTCATACCAGCGATGGAACTGCCGCCCAATCGTCGCAGTAGCCGGAACATACTTTTTCGTGATGCCCATGTGGGCTTTCATGTCAGTGTCCTGTAAGCAGTTGATTAGCCTACTTAACCGACTAACTGCCCTAAGCAGGTGATGACAGTGAACAAACAGTGCTTAGCTTGCAGGCTGTGGTGCTTCCTGTTCTGCAGAGGCGTGTAAGCTAGCGGAGCAGTACCTCAAATTGCACAACTACGCTACTTATCCAACAATGTACACCATTGTCGCATCATGCATTTCAGCTTTGACTGAGTGTAACTCGCATTCATCAGCCAGCTATCTATGTCTTGCATGCCAAGAATACTGACCTTTTTCGGTTAAAACCAAATTTCGAAAACTGAAATTAGCGTACTTTTGTCGGGCTTTTTTTCCCCCCAGTTTAAACCGAAATGTCCAACCCCTACTCATATGGTACCAATGGCACCTTCTATTGGAGGTGGGTGTAACTTGAGTCGGTTGCCTTTACGATGCTGCTGATGTGGCTTAAAGTGCCGCGAGGCAAAATTGAAGTCTTTCGTGGCTAAATAACTGATTCCTTCTGTCGTGGAATGTTCTGGGTCATTAAACTGCACAAAAACTGAGGAACCTGCTACAAAGAGCTAAAGTCTAAAAAAAAAAGTAAATTCTGGACAGCAGAAGTAGGCGAAGGATTCGTTATGCGAGTGGGTTCATTACGAGAGCATATATGGTACTTTGCCTAAAGAAGTTTTGCAGAGACCACAGCTTGAATTGAGCTAGTATAACAAAAGTGCGCTTGCAACCTCGTGAAGCAGCCAAAGTTTAAGGACTCTGAAACGAAACACTATAAGTATGAATGGGTAGAGTTTGGATTATCACGAGCTGACTGCGGTTATCAGCGGTGCCCTTGCCGACGGTAACTGTTCCGATGCCTGCTTGAATGGTGTAGTGCTGTGGCATCTGTGTGCCCGCCACGTGCCCGATAGTTGTACGCACGATGCTGATGTGATCACCTTGCATCGGTCATTTTGGCAAGTGACCGACGCAAGGATCGTTCACAGAGCACTGCCCGTCTCTACCCAGTTCTTTCACCAGCATGGGGCCTGTGTGTTGGTTGCACCGCTCCTCTGCCATCGCACTGCTTGTCGCCATTGTGCACTTGACCGATGCATGGGTTTGTCAGAGATGCCTTGCCATGGTGGTGGTGCCTGTGTGCCACTGGGTAGCATTTTGTGGGAAATTTCTGAGACAGCGTCAGCGTATCTGTTCTCCTCGGTGTAAATGTGAGCAGATGGTTATTGTGACTTGCGGGTGCTGTACTGGTATCTCAATGGGGATTGAAACTCTCTTGGACATCCTTCGGATATCTTAGACGTCCGAAGGACATTCGTGGGAGTTTCATTGTCCATTGGGTATGGGCGCTAAGGTCTTCACCATGCCTGCCTGCTGTGTAGAGGGGTGAGTCTTGTTGAAAGTCTGTGTCGCCATTACCTGTAGGGCATGGTGGAAGGGTGGTGTTTTCAAGGTTTTGTTGCTTGGCGGGTGTCTGATTGCCGGTGGACGCTACGCAGCGGTTCTTCTGGCTGCAATTCGTTAACCCTTACCAATGTGGCGAGGTGTCCTTGTAGCTGGCAGACACTGCTCATTTCAGACTCACGAGTGCCTCAAGAGCTGAGCAAGAAGAGATGACAGACACGCCTGTACACAACCCTCAAAAGTACAACAATGATGCTGCATAGATATTGGTCATACAACTGCGGAGAGCTTTATGTGGGTATGTTGTAGGCTGCAATTCCAGATTTAAAAGCCGTATGAAATTTGATGTGTATGTATTACGTCTGGAAGGAAGTGTGAAAAAAAAAAGTGGCAGACAATTTAGCTTAGTTGGGTTGAATACGGATTAGGTGTGCTAGCAGTTTGGTTTCGGTTTGAGACTCTTTTCAAGATCAACTAGGCTTGATGTGTTAATGGTTTGTTGCCCATATATATGCCGAATTAGTGATTCTCTGCTGCACAATCATATATCCCTGGGAGTCCTCACACAACTCCTGCCACAGTGGTGCAGCGATTAAGCGGTGCGCCACTGCCCCCTGGTGGCAGGTGCTGCCACTGGTGGGGCTTGTGTGACCCAGGTTGCTCTTCCCGAGCAACCTCTCGACAGAAGTCATGAATTGAACTGCCACCTGCTATGGGGAGCACGGTGGTACCGAACAGACTCACAGTGGCGAAATCAACATGGGGGGCTCTAGTCCTAGAGCACTAAAAAAAAGATCATGAAGGAAAGACAGCAACCTAAGTCGTTTTCACAGCTGCATGTATGGGGGCCAAAATACTACAACACAGTGAGGAAAACATGCAAGACATAAGTCATGGAACGTAGATGTAATTGAGGCAGAAAAAGAGAAAAGGCAGAAAATACCTTGATTGTAACACACACCCAGTTTTCATGGTCAAAGAAAGGTAGATTGTCTTCAGTCGTAATACGCCCAGATTTTTATGCTTCTTGCACAAAGAACAAACGGTGCTTGATGAGCGTACAGTTTTGGCACGCGTGAAGAATCACGTGGGTGGAAGTGGGCGGACCGCGCAGAGGTGCGAATCAATGCCCTAAACAGTGCACCCCTGTGTTCGGTTGGCTGGCTGATGTACGGTCGACGGCCGCCATTGCTGAGTGCTGGCACTGAGCTCAGGAAAACACAAATGAAACTAAGCGTTAGACTGGTCTCAGAGGCAGGGGCCGTCCATTTTTCATCCTGCCTTCCGTTGGACAAATATCAAAGGTGCGTGGGCAACTCTACAGCATGCAATTCAGTTTGAGAAGGGCTATTTTGATGAAAACTTCCATGCCAGCCGTACCTGGACGCACCTCCTTTAGTGAAGCGGTTCGAAGGAACTGATGTGAGATACATGGCGTCTGAATTAGTGAGCGTCTGATGCCATTGACTTCCATGGGCACCAGACGGGACTGTGCAAGCTGTTCGAATTATCTGTATTTCCTAATTGACGGGGGTCGAGTTAACGAGCCTTGACTGTATCAGTGCACCAGCAACACCAAGCCACAATTTTTGTGATGTCAATTACAATAGCTTCGTTGCCTTCATTTGTATTGCTTTGTTTATCTTTTTCCTCACCCTGCTTGGACCTGTGCAAGGTCTGCAGTATTGAATAAAGAAAGAAAGAAAAAAATGGGGGGGGGTTGTTTCTTGCATAGTTTCATTTTCGTACTCAATTCTAATTCTAACCTGCATGTCATTGTTATAAGAGTTTTTCGGGGAAAAAAATTCGCGTTAGAGCTGAGTAAATATGGTATACAGTATAATTTTACGTGTGTTAATTGAGCAGTGCACCATTAAATTCTCAAGCAGTGCGCCCTAGATTCAAAATGTTTTTTTTTGTCAAAGTTGCGCTTCATAAACTTGTCACAGTGAGTGTACATTAAGAACTTTGATCAATTTCGGGTGACTTGATTCCTTGGCAAAAACGAACTAGTATAAAGGCAGAATTGTTGTTTCATCCTTCCTTTTCCAGTTCTGCATCAGCACAGTCTTCTGACATTTTAGTCTGTGAAAGCAGTGTGCCGAGTGATCTCAGCTCAGACAACCAGAGGGAGAGCTTTCATCAAGTCCAGCTTCAAAGGGCAAAAATTTTGAGGGGGGCACTATGGTGATCTAAAGTGCGATGAGGCTAAATTCCCGCAACACTGTCCAGCGCCCTTACACTAGACAAGGAGAACTGCATATGCGTTGGCAGGGAGTTGGCATAGCATAGTGATTAGCACGCTTGGTTGTGTGGCACCATCTGGTGTAAACACCACAAATCACAAACGTTTCATGTAACGGACGGACGGACAGAGTCATGGCCGAGTTGTGTGGCTGCGACGACGTCCATGGGAATCATCTCATCCGCTACTTTGCCACTGGCAACTGGTATTGCGAGTCTCTGACCCGAATCTGTCGTGCAGGTGTACAAGATCCTGAAGCTGAAGGACCACCCTTCAGCAATCCAGATCCGGTATGCGGGCGCCAAGGGCATGCTCTGTGTTAATCCCACGCTGTCGGATTCCAAACTGCTGTGCCTGCGTCCAAGCATGCGCAAGTTCCCATGCACCAGCTCAGAGTACCTTGAGGTGACCAAGATCTCGGCACCGCGTGAGTATCGGCTTCTTTGACTGTCTTTTTGCAAGCACACTTTCATTTCATTTCATTTTCATTTCCTTAAAGGCCCCTTCTTGGGGGCATTATACATAAGGGGTGAGCTGCAATGAGTTTTACTGTGCATATCAAAAGGCATCTGTCTATGTGCATCTCTAGTAGAGATAAGACATGACGGTGTAATAATTCATTGACATCCACCGAAGCCAGGCACATAGCCCCAAGGCAATTTTATTGTTGGAAAAGGGGGGAGGGTACTTGGCATATCAAACTCTAATCCTTCACAAGCCTGATGCATTTATTTATTAGTTACCTGCATCGCGCTGCAGGATATTACAGCAAGGGGGGTACTGACTTCATTTTAGGTATCAAACAATTATTGCAGTGCTTGGATGTTGAGATAACTTGTGCTAATGTCACGAATTGGGTTGACGCGTCGCCGACTGCTGGAGGGGAACGCTTTCGCCTGCAGGTTCGAAGAAAAGAACAGAGAAATCAAACAAAACAAAACGAAGCTGTGTTTATATTTTAAAGGAAAGGAGCCAATAAAAGAAACGGAAACACCAAGGAAAACACACACTAGAAACGAGTACAACACTAGAGACAAAAAGGAGAGAGTTCACCGGATACAAAGCGTCCCAGGTGGAGCGGGAAGGCCTTGCAGGTAGCACAGACGCGGATTGGCGAGTTGCGATGCATCGCTGGCGTTGCGTCCAGAGAGGCAGTGGTAGAGAGCCAGGAGATGAGCAACGGAGATGACACGGGAGACGCTGACGAACTCTTGTCAGTCGCCCCCAAGAACTGGGCAGCTGCAGCAGGAAAACTGTAGCCAGGTTCTGTCGACGGCGTTCCGCAAACACCGTCGGCTTGTGCAGCCTATCCCAGGAAGCCGTGGCAGCAAAGTGGCGATCGCAGTAGGCCTGCGTCGTTGATTCAAGGGACGTCCACGGCAGCACAGACCCGAAGTCTGACGGCTGCCACCTGCACGCTTGAATGAGGCTTAATGATCTTGTGTCGATGATCCAAGGGAAGTCACTGGCAGCTCGGATCCAACATCCGACAGCTGCCACTTCCACGCTTGAATGACCAGACTTGTGCTGCGATTTCTTCCTCAACACCTCGGTTTGCTGACACGTAGCTCTACGCTCCTTGTGCCTGCCTCGCGCACACCACTCGCAACGCGGGGCTGGCACGTACGGTGCTCCGCGGTCCGACGCACCACTGCCAACACGCCGCGTTCCAAAAATCCCTCACCAGTGTGGTGTGCATATCACAGCTAAACGTGGTGCAGACTCTGCAGTGAACCATTTGATGGTCATTGGGCCACGTCTTTGTACTAGCCGTGATCTGCCTTGTTTTCCAGTGCCCTGCGCTTCTTGTCCACTGCGTACTGTATATCTTGACTGCTCCCGAACGCTGCTGCTCGGGTGACCTTGGTGGTTCATGTCTTTGTGGATAGCCTGATTTTGGCAATCTGAGTGGCAGGTCTCCTATTTCCTTTCGTTTCCAGGGTCAGTGACCTTGAACCGACCTCTGATCACCATCCTCGAGCAGCTGGGCGTGACGACAGACACATTCCTACGGCTGCAACAGGACATTATCCTTGAGTTCACCAATGCGCTTGTCCAGGAGTCCAGTGCCATTGAACTGCTGTCGGTGTGGTCTAAGTTGCTGCTGCCATACCAGGACTTGTCCAATGCTGGGTTCCAATTGACCCTGGATCCCTTCTTCCGGTCTCTACTTCTCGCCGTGTACAGAAATGCACTTGGTAAGTCGAATGGTTTCTAGTGCATGTGTGACATTGGAGTAACAATGCTAGTGTGTCGCATAGTTGCCGCTGGTTCATAGTGCAAGAGCCACGCTTTTTGAAGGCGGGACACCGTGTGCACATAAGGGAGGACAAGGGTCTTCGAGCTGTTTTTGTTGATGGCCTGTGCCTGCAGTACTCCATCAAAGGTCAAAGGTTGAGGCTTCACACATGCTCCAGGTTTTCCAGCTTTGCTGGCGAAGCCGCGCTTTCTCACTAAACAGAAGAAAAGATCACGCCACTGAGTTTACCGGTTAGAGTAGAATCTCAGTGACACATGGCTGATATGAATTTCGGTATCGTGCAAATTTGTAAAATTCCCTGTGGGAAGTTCGTTGTATGCAGTGGGCAAAATTGAAGTGTTCTGCGCAATCTCCATAGACTGTAACGATGGTGTGGGAGCTGCGACCACACATAGTAACTTGGGTGGGTATGCTACGTCTGGTCTGGCATTTTGGTGGCCTCCCAATGCCACTCAGCTGTGCCGCAGCTCATTTGTATTATTGGGGACCAAAGTCTCTAGGATGCCTAGAATGCAATTTAGGCACATAGAGCCATGTTTGTCTACAATCGCATAATTTCGCTACCACGTATTAAAGAAAAGGGTTTTGACTTTTGCCTGTTCAAATGTGGTCTCCAGCCAATGGCTGATAATAGGGCTATCGGCTTTGTTTATGGTGCATGCAGTTCAGAGACCTTTGTCGCCAACTGTTCATGCCACCTTTCCCTTGGCTCAGAGCTTGAAGTTACAGATAACCGAGTGTTTTCATTACGGAAGTCCATCTATTGTGCGAGTCATCATCAGCTTGACTATGCTCACTGCATGGCAAAGGCCGCTCCCATGTCTCTCCAATTAACCCTGTTCTTTGCCAGCTGCGGCCACTGTATCCCCGCAATCTTCTCAATCTCATCCGCCCACCTAACTTTCTGTCGCCCCCCGCTACGCTTGCCTTCTCATGGAATCCACTCCGTTACCCTTAAAGGTGCACTGAAGAGGAATCTGAACTTGTCTTTTTGCAGCGGGAACTCGATCTACACGTTCCTAGCATTCTTAGAAACTGCGACTTATTGCCCTGTGTGGCCAATTTCCCTAATTAAATCGAATTAACGTCCGGCTCCCGCCCTTTTTTTTTTAATTCTGCCTCGTACGGTGGGCGGAGTCGACCAACGCGTGGTGCCTTTCACCCAGTCCCGTGGCGGCTTGCCGCTCTGCCCTCGGCGGAGTAATACGTAGTAGTCCGTAGTAGCAAATAGTCCGCGCGTTTTTTTATTTCTGCGGGCTTATTTTGCGGCTATATTATCTGCGAATGATACTATTTATTCATGGAAAGCTAAACAACAAAATAAAGCGAAAGAAAAGCCTCCACGGAGCTGGCTGAAAGGAACTTCACGCGTTGGTCGACTCCGCCCATCGTACGAGGCAGAATTAAAAAAAAAAGGGCGCGAGCCGGACGTTAATTCGATTTAATTAGGGAAATCGGCCATACAGGGCAATAAGTTGCAGTTTCTAAGAATGCTAGGAACGTGTAGATCGAGTTCCCGCGGCAAAAAGACAAGTTCAGAATCCTCTTCAGTGCACCTTTAAGGACCAGCGGTTATCTTGCCTTTGCATTACATGCCCTGCTCAAGCCCATTTCTTCCTCTTGATTTCAACTAGGATGTCATTAACTCGTGTTTGTTCTCTCACCCATTCCGCCCGCTTCCGGTCTCTTAACGTTACACCTATCATTTTTCTTTCCATAGCTCGCTGCGTTGTCCTTAACTTAAGCTGAACCCTCTTTGTTCCCAAACCAATTAACCCTATTAAGCGAGTAAATGTACCCAATGGTAAACAAATTCCCTTGGACGTCCAAGACGTCCACAGGACATCCATGGGAGTAATAGTGCCCATTGGGTAAGTATAGCTGATGTGACAACAGTGAAAGTGTCATGGCCACAAATTTCTTGAGGTGAGCCCTGCCGTTTCTGTCTTGTTAACATTTTAGCTGGCCTCTGGTACAAGACACGCATCGCGTTGCCTGTGGACTGTGCCCGCAACATGCTTGGTGTAGTTGACACGACGGAGAAGCTCCAGTATGGCCAGGTGGGTGTGCCATTGGTGTTGCTGCTCGGGTGCTGGCTGGCTGCCAGCTGTAGTGCTTTAGCAGTTAAATTTTGCTCAGCACTGGACTGTAATTTCAGTATGTGGCCCCAGGGATCTTATTGAGCACCCTTCTAGAGGTTTGTGCATTTTGTATTTGGATGAGTGCAGTGTTGTGGGCGTATCTTTGTCCTGTTGGCAGAATGCTGCTTTGTGCGTCCTTAATTGCCTTCAGCCACAGTTACACTGAAGGTTCTGCTCTGACATCGTGTTTCGTACAGATTTCTGACGCCAAGCCAACTGGGCTTTGTATTCTTTTGAGTTCTGTCTGTTATTTGCACACTGTTGTTTTGTTTCATTATAGACAGAGGGAGAGAGAGCTTTTTTGTTGAAAAAGCAAAGGCTTTAACCAGCATGTTGAACTTGTCAACATGCTATCTGTGTAGGGGATGCCAACTGTGGAAGGGTGTAGGTGAAAGTACTGTGCAGAAAATGTTGAAACAAATGGGGAATAAGAAATGATAGACTGTGGTCCTGGAATTGAAGTATGGACGTAATAAAATGAGAAAAAAGAAAGCATTGAACTGTTATGAAAGGTGTGTCTGGAAGATAGGTGAACAAAAAGTGGAATGCATGGCTCTGCTTGGGAGGAAAGGTGAAGAATCCTATTACATTAAAACCTTGCTTGTTACATTCCCGGATGCTACATTTCGGGCCGTTACATTACCGGGTTTTCTCAATAGAAACCCATGTAATGCAGACCCGCCTGTTACATCGCAACTGTGGCAGTGTTCTAGCATACTATGTCATGAATGCCACTTTGTGGTGGTGCTTTACTTCAGGCCAGCATTTTGACAGCCGATGTTTAGCGCATGCGGAAAGGCGTTGGCAGACTGACCGAAGCAGGATCTAAACTCGATCGGCGACTTCCGGCATGTTGCACCAAACACTGAGCGCACTTAAGGCAAGGTAGAAGGCAAGGTAGATAGATGCCAAGCGAAGGCGAGCGTAGGAGGGGGCGGAGAAGGTCAGCGGGGAGGATGAAATTAGGTACGTGACGTGGATAAGGTGGCCGCTGCTGAGAGGGGTCATGGTTAATTGGAGGTTGATGGAAGGCGTCTTTGTCCTGCAGGCGACGTGGATACGCCGATCTTTGCTGACGTTGGTAGGCTGATTACCTATCAATGCGGCTATTTCAGAAAAGTATGTGTAGAAAAAAAATTAATGGGCGTCTTGTCTCTAAATCAGCACCAAAGAAGCGCAACCCAGTGGTGTGAGGGAAAAAACAAATCTTAAAAAACAACAGCGCAAAAGAAGGGGCAACGAAGAGACAGCAGGACGAGCGCCGACTATCGACTGACGTTTTTACTTCAGAAGGCGTGAAAATATGGTATTTGAAGGCCTGAAAACAAATATAAAAAGGTCGTTGTAATAGGCACAACTCTTGATACGAAGGCCAAAGGAAATGCACGTGCCACGCTCAGCTGCTAACAACGTGGGGAGGGGGGAGGGGGTGTAAGATGAAAAATCATAAAACAAAAACAGAACCAAAAGGAACAACAAAAAGTATTGTAAACACTAATTACAAAAAAGCTACAGTACAGCTTAGCACGTACCAAGAAACTCGTAATTAAACGATGTGATTTCCTGTGGGAAAAAGAAGGACGGTGTGTTGACACAGGTTTGGTTTTTCTGGTCAATGATGAAGGTTTCCCAGATTTCGCGTATGTGCTGGCCGAGATCTTTCTTTCAGATGCGTTTAGGTTAAGCAATCGAAAACAATATTCACAGTAGACGCAGTGACCACCAAGGTTGCAAACTGTTGTCGATCTAAGTGAATTGCGGTGCTTGAGAAATGTGCCATTGATACACCTTCCGGTTTGTTCTACGTAATATTTTCCACATGAGAAGAAAATTTCATGTACAACATGCGTTTTCGAGTGAATGCACTGAATTCTTAAAGCTGAAGTTCGACAGCTCAGCACGCGTTTTGCTGTGAGGCTAAGCTCCGCGAGCAGCCACTGCCTGGTAGAGCAGTCAGAGAGTACGGCGAAGTAAGCGCCATGAACTTAGCAGCAAAATTTCGTGGCTGCCCACACTGTGGCAAAACCTGCGGCTCAGACGAATGACACTAAGGTTCGGTCCAGTTGAATTAGTGATTTCCATATCCCATAGGCTGCTTCGCCCTGCCCGAACCAGTGTTGACTAACAAAGCCCCCAATCGGAACATGGTGGCGTCTGTGGAGAAGAATGTCTCGGCATCCTCTGCCCTCTAAAGGTTCAAACAAGCAATCATGCATGGTCTGCAGCGTTCTTAGTGGCGCAAAAATAGCAGAAGATAGGGGTTACTCGTGCGCTGTTTAATCCAAAAGTTTTGCATCCAAATTAAATCAAGCTTCAAAACAAGTCCCCCAATAAGGTAGGCAAACTTTCGTTAGGCTTTGTTCACAACCCACCTTTATCATCCTCATTGTTTACCAACGCAGGACGCAGTATAACAGAGCTCAAGTACTCACCTCGCTGACTGTAAAAAAACTGTCTCTGCGAAAGTATTTCCTAGTTGCGAAAGTTTCCGCGTCACATGTGTCCATCATATGACCGGCAATAGTAAACCGCTTGCTGCACGGTAACGTCAGCAATGCAGCGGAACGTGCGTGAAATTATGCTTCAGGCTGTGTGTCCAAGCACCAAATCCACTCGAGAAAAATGTTGCGTACAGGGGCACTGGCAACGCAAATGTAGATGTATGCAGGTGTTTTACCGTGAGCATCCAATTCAAGAGAGCCGACAGCGTTATAAAGCATGGGATCTAGTTGGCTGTTGCCGTGCGTACGCTTCGCGGCACCAGCTGGACTCATACGTTCGTCTGAAGAACGTAACGCACGAGTTTAACAGAAAGAGTTGGACAAGCTGCTGATTCACAGCAGCGAAATCGAGGAAATTTTCCGCCTTATCGCCTACCTTCTACCTGTTGGCTAGCCAGAAAATTTACTGACGATGGCCGATGCAGTACCATGAGAAGTGTTTAAAAAAAAAAAAAAAAGTCGGGACCCTTAAACAAATTTTGTTGGGTCCCTGAAGTTCTGTGTTTGTATTTCATGTTTTATGCTAAATAAATACTTACTTTCTTTCTTTCTTTCTTTTTTTTCTTTTAACTCTTGATGATGAAGACGAGCAATGACCTGCATGGCCCACTTTTTTATGCCTTGACCTGCCTGTGTGCTGCTCTCCCCTCACACAGGAGAAGCTGAGCGTGAACTGCGACTTGATGGCCATGTGCATGTGGATGCCGATCACAGCCCGTTGGACGCACACCGTTTCGCACACGTTCTACATAATGGACAATCGGTGGATCGGCCACGGGAACAGCGGCGCGCTGGGTCCCCTGCTGGTCGGATATCTAACGCAGAGGAACTACCTTCTCGGTATGTAGGCAATGTACCGATTCGTCGAAAGTGAGTGCATGCCACCTGCTGATTGACACCGACAATTACTGAAAATGTTATTACAGTCGATCCCGGATATATCGAACTCGAAGGGGATCGCGAAAAAGTTCGATATATCAATAATTCGTAATATAAAATATGTCTATTAGACGCTTATTTTAAAACTGCGCAAATCTCGGACAATTTCCCGGGATCGTAGCAAGTGGGAACTTACCGATTTACTCCTCTCAAGTCCACAAAAACGAAAGCACAACTCCACGATCAGCGCGCTTTATTTCGCAAGAAAAAAGTCAGTGAGCTTTGCTTGCCTCTTCCTCTGCACCATGCAGTTCATTAAGCTGTCCTCAAGCTTGTTGATAGTATCCAAATGAGAAAGTCCAGTGCCCTCCATTGCGCCACAACAGCGACGAATGACGCTGAATGCGGATGCAAGTTCAGCCGCAGTGCATGGCGGCTGGGCCTCTTCGCACAATCTTCCTCACTGCTCGGGTCCGCTTCCTCGGTATCGATGATGTCAGCCACGATGTGAGCATCAGAAATTAGGTGTCTGCGGGCCTGCGGCCAGCAGGGTTTCTCTCTTCCCAGCTCCTTATGGCCATTCCCATTTCCTTTCACACCCCCCACAAAGTTCCCATCAGTGACTAAGAGCGCAGCTGTCCAAGGCCAGCGCCGCGTGAACTCTTATTAGGAGAAGCCCATTTGCAGGAGCGCGCGCTAGTGGAAGAAGCCCACTTCCAGGGTGGCGCATACTGGGAGAAGCGCACTTGCGGGGGCTCGGCATGGCACGGAGTTCGATATATCAAATATAGGGTGCACAGGAGTTCGATAAACGTAAACAAATTTTCTATACTTTTGCATGAGATTCCCAAGGGGATTCTACATCTGTTCGGTATAGGCAATAATTCGATATATCCGGGTTCTATATATCCGGGATTGACTGTACTTGCATTCACTTCGCTTGTGACACCTTCATCTTCTTCGCGCTATTTGTTACAGTGATAGCTGAATTAGGCTAGTTCCTCCGGTTCCTTGTGTTTTGGTGTTGTCGTTCGTGCTCTATTCTGGAACTCATTCCTCAATGCACAGCCAGACAGCTGTATACGGGGTAATTTTTCAAAGCTTTATATATCCAATAATTTTAGACAAAAACAATTTTGAACGGGAACGAATTTATGATCACAATTTACTTTTTTCTTGTAATAATTCACTACAACAAGCAGTATATGCGCAGATCTCTAGTGGGCAGGCTTGAATTTTTTGTTGTTAATATGTTTACTATTGTTAGAAGCGTTTCCAGATTCATTTTTTATAGGAGCATTGTCTGCTCAACGCAATAGACAATTCTGTTATTTTCCCAAAGTTGCAGCACGAAGGCTATATTCAGTCATTTGAACTGCTTTCTCCAATTATTTGCCGTGCAGCCAAATCTCTGGGTTGCACCTTTGGTACATACTCCATCCATTAAAAGTTTGTGATCTCGGCCCGGAAATCAAACCTACGATTTTAATCTGAAGAGCAGGGCTAAACAGAGCCTCCCACGCGAGTGTTTCGCCAGCTGTCACGCTCACTGGCTCAATAGCGATAGCTTTGCAAAGGCATCTCACTGGTTCGGCGACAGTTGCATTGATTTTAACAGCGTTCAGCGGTTTCCTGGTATCATTGTACTGACATCTGTAGTTTTGTTAGGATAGTACACTCCGATTACAATGCATGAAAACAACTTTATTCTTCATTTATCTTTTTCTTTTTTTCTTTTTACTTCTACACAGACAGCAAAATGCGGAACCACTGGCTGTCGTCGTTCTTGCTGTGGACCTGGCCCGAAGATGGCTTTTCTGTTTTGGGCAGACTATGAATTTCGTCCGCGACGAAAATTCTATTAATATGAATATTTAATTTCGTTATGTACTTTTACCGCGTATTCTCAAAGTGAATTATACATCTGTTACGTGTCTTGACTTTTTTTCATTAGTTATGAAAGCTCCTACAGATTACTCTATTGCGAAAGGGAAGAACAAGTTGGTTCAAAATTAAATATTTTGAGTAATATCTCTTAAATTCAAAACCGGCTTCTCGATGTTATGGGCTAAGAGGAAAATTGTGAGATAGGAAAAACTGTGCTTTACCCACATAATTTGTAGCAATACTTAACTGCATGCTCAAACTTTTCTGTTCCCTTTCATACAAGAGAGACCCGCATACAAGGTTATATTATTACGTTAATCATGTGTACACGCTTTGCATGCTGATGCGGGAAAGCTATTTCCACGAGCCCAAACAAACGATATCTGCAAGTACAAAAGACCTGATTAGTGATCTGCTTACAAAGTAGAGCAAGTAAATGTAAATGTACAGAAAGTAAAAAGACTCCTAATGGCGTGCTTCACTAAGAATTACTGAAAATATTAGGCCGGCTAACAGACGAATAAATGTTGCCATGCATTTATCGCAAGACATGGTGCATTGGTCCCCACTCACTATTCAAAGAAACTTTTCGAGGGGAGAGGACACATAGATTGACCTTAAAAAGATCATCGTCATCATCATTCGCCTCACTACTCCCACTTCGGGGGAAAGGCCTCTCCCACGTGTCTCCAATTACCCGTGCCCTTTCCCAGCTGCGGCTACCATATCCTCACAAACTTAATTGCATCCACCCATCTAACTCTCTGCCGCAACCTGCTAGACTTTCCTTCTCATGGAATCCACTCCGTTACCCTTAAGGAGCAACGGTCATCTTGCTTTCGCATTACATCCCCTGTGCAAGCCCATTTCTTCAAGAATTCGGCTAAGATGTCATTTACCCGCGGTTGTTCCCTCACCCGCTCTGCCTGCTTTGGGTCTCTTAACATTACACCTATTACTTTTCTTTCCATAGCTCGCTGCGTTGTCCTTAATCAAAGCTGGACCCGTTTTGGTACCCAATATGTTTGTCCCTTCTTGAGAACTGCTACGGAAACGGCAACAATTTTCGCCCAGTCCACACTTTAACAAAAATGCTCCGCTGTACAGAGAAACCCACTGGTAATGTGTTGCCGGAGGGCTTTCCGCAACATGAGGTACTTACTAAATGTTCGAAACGGAGATTACGTATAGCGATTATCGTATTCATGGTGATAAAAAGTTGCGTCATGTTCTGCACGGAGCATGGCAATGAATTCTTCTCTTGTGTTCTTAAAAAAGGTTCCAAAATGTGCATGCATACATTCCCCGTTCACTTGAAACTCATTCGAGCTAAAGTGGAAATAATGTGTATTGTTGTAATGTACAATCCGGACAAAAGGTTGCGGGGCGCCAGTTCTCGGAAAAACGGTCATTGTTCCTCCACCTCCCTGACGTTGTTCCGAGAGGAAGGAGCATTTAGGCCTTTAATACCTCTATACAGTATCAGGTGACTGGGTAGCAAGGTAGAGCTACTTGAAAGGTTTTTTCCAAGAACTAGCCTCCTAGAAACTGTTGTCCCCTATAGTGCATTCAGTTGTAGTACATGCCCACGTAAGTCTTTTCGTATAGCTTCTGCCCACAGTGTTCACAGCAGACCAGGTGCCAAAGAATTAAGTACTATGTACAAGACCTTCCTTTACGCATGGTATGTATTGCATACGTAAAAGCATGTAGCTTAGAATGAAAGAGTGGTGCTTGGGTGAGGACAGATACATACATTTCATCTTCATGAGAAACTGCACACACTGTAACTCCGCTTGTTGCTGTCGCATTCATCTGAAAATCATAAAAAAGAATCTCCCTTCAGTAGCCACCCAGTACAAATTATGAATTGTATAACTACATTTGAACCATCTGCTACTGAAAAACCGGCTTTCGTAGAAGCTTGCAACAGCCTTTTACTGAGAACCACTACGATTCATTGCCGAAAATTCATTTTTCACAACAGGAAAAATAAAAAATGCAGGACCAGGAAGAAGCACACAAAAAGCGCTTACCCGTACAACAATGTGTGCATCAAGGTCCTTACCGTTGTCTGTCATTTCGAGGAAATAGAAATTGGCTCAGAATGGGTGCCAATACAAATCGATGCAGATGCCTTTATGTACATACATAGTACCCAATCCACAACTTAGCGTGGAAGGAACGATGATAACATCTGAAAATGCGGAACACTTCTCCACAACATATTTGGATGGGCACTTCCCGCAAACCTTGTGCTTTCACTCACAGTTCTCATAATTCCAGAGAGTGCGTCTCTCATGGCCTGAGTCGCTTTGGGACGTTAAACCCCATAATCCTAATTTCAGAGTGTGCAATAAAATGTACTGATCTGTGACGTCAAGTGAAATTGTAGTCACAGATATAGGTCACAGCTCACTAAGGTACTCCAATACCTCGGGACTGTGACTCCCGAGGAACGGATTCTCAAGGTTTCAGAATGGGCCCTTAGCAGAAATTTAACTGAAGGTCGTTTCCATGTGAACCCTTTTAAACGATGACCTATAAAGACAAATTGTCGTCATGTGTCTGGTGTGAAAAGCGGCAAAGACATGGGTCTCTCTGCTCCTTCATCAGCTGTGAAATGTTTGTTGTCGGTGCTGCTTCGCATAGCTTCAGTCTCTTTTTAGCATTTGGTGAAATCATTCTATATCTGCGAATATCTCCCTCACGAGTATTTGACACTAATTGAGAAGCAAAAAGAACCATTTCCTGGTTTTTTTTTTTCACAGCAAAGACAATAAAGGAATGCTCGCCTTTTTGGGTCACTATTGCAAAGAGGTCCATGCGGCAACAAACAAACAAGTTTCAGCAAAGAGCCTTTCGTGTTCTGAAGCCTAAGAATTATTTCCTCGTGACGTGCCCTGTAGATGTATCAAATACCTCAGTGAGCTGTTACTGGGCCCTCTGAGTGCACCGTCACTTGGCATCAAGTGTATGTACATTTGCTCGACACATGCAGCGATGATGTATATGTCAGCAAAAGCATAAAAGATTTCAAACAAGTGGAATTCCAAATTTCCTACTGTTACAGACGAGGTAGCAGCATCCCACCGCTGCCACCAGTTTGTTACATACGAGGTAGCATGGTCGTGTGCCGGAGAGAGAAAAATGAGGGACGTCTGAGACGAGGCTGCTGGAAAAAGACAATGAAAGAGGACTTTATACAGGAATTTACATATTTACAAGTGAGCTGCAGGAACGCTGCATCACGACAGCTCATCAGGAGATCATTCGATGACAAAGAGCTCTCCGGCCGTGCCGCTGCCGAGGTTTTTAAAGAGTTCCCTTCCCTAGGGTCCCTAGATGGGGGCCGGGCTGCAGGGGAAGGAAGTTCTCACTGGCACCAATCACAGACACACACGCACTCACTCACTCCCGAGAGATCACACCGCCGTCACGCGCTGGGAGAGGGGGGAACGATGCCATCACCATAGCGCAGACGCCGGAATGTCCATGAGCGGCGTTCCCGCGCATTACGAACGCGCGTTCACACTCGGTGTAGGGGAAACGCTCGCTCAACCGGGCAGACGGACGCGGCTTCCGTGGCAATCCAGGCGCTCACCCAACGCGCGTCTCGGGGTTTGTCGGCGTTTCGCTGCTGCCATGTCGTTGTCTTCCCCACGACGAAGGCGAGACGTAACACTACATAGGGAAGCTGAGGAGTGTGGCCATGGTCAGCTCCTACCTTTAAAGTTCTTCAATGAGTACTATGTGACGATAGAAGGCGTCTGCATAGATTCGTGTTTAACACCCATCTTGAATGACTTTCTTCTGCACAGTGTGCTAGCATGGCCACTGTGTTAGGTCAGCTTCCTGGTCCTGAAGTTGGTGCTGTGTTTTGCGTTCTTAAACTAATTACTCAACTTCGTGAAGCATGAAGGTGAAATACTGGGCTGCTCCGCACGTCGTGCAGTAACCTGGGCATTTTTTCATTCATCAGAGGCATTCAGAACTCAAGCCATGCTTCCATATTCAACAGATAATTGTACATGTGAGACAGATATCATGAATTACCAATTTTCAGAGCAGAATCTCGTCCAAGAATAAATAAATGCTCTTTTTTCTGGTCAAATTTTCTGAAATACACGGCTCTTCCAAATAACTTGCACATAACTTGCTACAGAAACTCATCCCCAAGGATCACACGAATTGTCTGAAGCGCTGTGCTTCGGTTCTCGTCTCATCATGAATACATGTACTTTTGTGTGAACACTGTCTATGTCTTCATCATGCCATCCCGCTAAAGAACGTAGGTAAAAAATTGTCCTCTAGAAAAGTAGTTTTTTGTTACAGTGGCCATATTTAATTTTACTATCTATTGGGTACTTCGCATTTTCCTTCCTCATATTAAACAATACCAGTAATTCATCACCCTTAGGATTTGATCACAAAATTTGGTGTAATTATTTATGTTGTTACAAATTTTTATCGAAACAAAATTTACATATCTAAGTATTAGTTCCAAAAACCTGGGCCAGAAAGGCAAGGAATCTAGCCAGGAAAGCAGGATGAATATTTTCAGTTGCATACAAGTGTCAGCATCCTTGCACACAAAATGTACAACTTGGTGTGTTTCATCTTTCCAGAAAGAATTTCATGCTCCAAACCTTATCTAACAATAATTAACTATGCATATATATTTCAAATTTTAATTCTCTAGAAAGGAAGAAAAATTCCCTTGTTCGTTCCTCACAAGCCTCTACAAGTAAACATGAACATTGCACGATTTACATTTAGTTTCTATATGCTTATCTCTATATGATGTATTCTAGAATAAAACAAGGGATTAAACTTAATTTTATATTCTCTGTGCTACTGAGGAGGCACAGAATTTAAGGCGAAATGCGTTTTCCTCCGAACTGAACTATTGTTCGGTGGCATATGCTGGGACTATAGCCCTCTTGAGTACCTAGGCGTTCCGCTGCACCAAGTTCGCAACAGTACAGCCTACTGGGATTCACAAATTGTAACTCTAAGGCGGCAAACACAGGCTTGGATGGGTAGGGAACTCTCAGTGTTTGCGAGGGCACAGGTCTGTAACATATTTTTGTTTGCAAAGCTCGCGTATGTCCTTCAAGTCCTGCATTGTGCGAGGAGGAAGGTGCAAGCAATACACAGAATATTTGCAACATTCGTGTGGCGCTCTCAATGGGAGCCCATGAGGCGTGACAACTTGTTCCTTCCCTTAGAGGGTGGTGGAGTGGGCCTTGTTCACCTCTTCGTGGATCAACTTGTTTCCCGTTTTTTCTTTTTCAAATCGGCAAACCACCTGTTTCTGGTAGCTGTGCTAATTAGGCGGCTTAGTTTTCATTTGCCTTACTTATTCGCACCGACTGTGCAGGCTCGTGAGGGAACTTTATGGGGATTCCTTAAGGAGGTTGCTGACACTTTCAATTTCCTCACTGTGCGCTTCTCTTTAGATTACCTGTATAGCCTCTCGAGAAAACAGATGACCCAGGCTCTCATTGAGTCTTTGTTCCCTACACCATTGTATCGGCAGCCTTATCTGGGGTCTTTGGACATCAGTGTTCTAAAGCGTGTTAGGCGGATGTGCATTCAGGGAGCCGCTAAAACGTTCTTTTTCAAACTACACTCAGCGATGCTGCCTGTAAAGACATTTCTTAATGACAAGGGGATGTTTGTACCCTGGAATGTGAATTGCCGTCTGTGTAACGTGCCTGAGACAATTGATCATTACTTCATCCTGTACCGTGATGCCATGTTCTTTTGGGGCATACTACAACGAACTCTTAAGAAGGACATTGAAATTACACCATACACTATTAGATTTCTGCCTGTTGGCAAAAACTCTGTTGTGCCTTGTGATCTGGTTGTGTTGATGGGACTATTCAGTATTTGGAAAAGCCGTATGATGGACAGACATGCTGAGCCACCAAGATCGTCCAAATGTGTGTTTCGTGAACAGTGTGCTTTGGTGAGGAGTGTATATGCTGCACGCGAAGAACCTCCAAGCTGGCTACTGTGCCTAGATGCATGTGTGTGCCTCCCTGAATTTTGATGTTTTGATGGGGATGCGGTGTTGAGTTAGGGCTATGGCGGGCTCCTATTAAGCAGCCCGGTAACTTGAGACGCGAACCAGTCTGATTGAAGTTGTCCTCCTTTCTACGGAAGTTCTTCCATGCAATAAAGAAAAAAAAAGAGCTGGCATGGCGGAGTGGTACCGTGCTCGTCTCGCACTCCAGAGACCGGGGTTCGATTCCTGAGCTCGACCAGTTTCCTACTCGGTTTTATTTATTTATCTGACCTGACTAGAAAGGTTAATTAGGCTAATTAGGTAATTAAGCAATTAACTCCACTCATTCCTACTTACATGGAGCATCACTATACGATCCCTGTAATTGGTTGCATGGTTACTAGCGAAAGTACAATTAGCCCGGTTTGAAATTCGCGCGCTGTGACGTCACGACCGTTTCGACCAATTGAAAAGCGTGACATTTCCAATATTTTCCAATTAAGCTGGCCAAAAGGGTCTGTAATGCCCTACGATATATATACTGACAACCAGATTTAGGGCAAACGAAAGCTTTATTATAAAATAGAAACCTGTAAAGAGGAAGATGATCAGCAGTCAGAGCAGCCGAACCGAGGCGAGGCGCGAGACGACGATCGGCAGCTGAAGCAGCAGAGCCGACGCGCGGCGCGAGACGAGAGCGTGAACTGTTCCGGGACCGGACCTGTCCTTGCCCGCTCTAACCGGCCTTCACAACTGTCAATAAAGGCCGTTACATCTTGGTGGAGGTGCGGGGTAGCGGAGAGACGTCTTTTCGGGTGATTTTGTTGAGGCGCCGGTAGTCAACGCAAAAGCGGATAGAGCCGTCTTTCTTGGTGACAAGGACGACGGGGGAAGCCCAAGGACTGTGTGATGGTTGTATGACGCCACGCTGCAGCATATCATTGACCTGGGTGTCGATAACCTGGCGTTCGGTGGCCGAGACGCGATATGGGCGTTGGCGCAACGGCGAATGGGCGCCAGTGTCGATCCGATGGGTAACAGCTGAAGTGCGACCAAAACGGTGGTGAGAGAAGTCAAACGATGACCGAAACTTATCTAGCAGGGCCGCAAGCTGGGTCTTCTCCGGTGGCGAAAGATTTGTGTCGATTGAGCCCACAAAGACGGCCTCGGGAACGGGATCAGGAGACGGTGAGGAGGAAGTAAGTGAAGACACTTGCAGGCGGCAGGAGTCGTCCTCAGAAGGGTCCCAGGCGACGACGGAAGCGAAAGGCTGGACACATCCCAAGCATTCACCACGAAGAAGAGTGGAGGGGCACAGGAATGGATTCGTCAGGGGCAAGGCGCTGCAGCCGGCTGAGACGGCAAGCACGGCGAATGGCAGGGGTAGACAGTGGCGAGAAGCAGAGGAGTCGGACGGGATGAAGATGACAGGGCCGTTGGATCCAGAGTCGCAATGAACAGAGGCGAGCACAGCAGAGCACGGAGGGATCATGACGTCATCAGCCACAGTCAGCTTGGAGCACAAGTTAGTGGAAGCGTTCACAGAGTCGTCGCCGAAGGGAAGAAGGGCGACTTCGGAACGAGCGCAGTCGATGACAACGTCATGTTGGGAGAGAAAGTCCCAGCCTAAGATGACGTCGTGAGACGGCCATGGGAAGACAATGAATTCAACAATATACAGAACGTCCTGAATAGTAACTCGGGCTGTACATGCCCCCAAAGGTGCAATAAGTTGCGAATTAGCGGCGCGAAGCATAAAACCATATAGCGGAGTCATCACTTTTCGTAACTGGCGGCACAATTTCTCACTTAGTACAGATACAGCAGCACTGGTGTCAACAAGCGCGAAAGCATCGGTGCCCTCCACAGAAACCGCGATCAAATTTGTCGGAGAAAGTCGAGGTCTTGAGCTTGGTGACGAGCAAGCAGTTCTTGCCTCCGGAACTGCGGGCACTAGTTTTCCGAAGGGGAAGAGGGACGACGGCGCATCGGGGAAACCGAGCGACGACACGGAGATGGAGCACGGCGGCGAATAGACGGCCTGAGATCGGAGGAAGCAGTGGTCTCAGAAGGCGAAGTGCGGTGAAAAGGCTGGGGAGGGGCGTAGGCGTAACCTCGAGGGTCAGTATTGGCAGCAGGGGACAACACTTGGCGGCGGCAGGGACGCATCACATGGCCAGGAATGCCGCAGACAGAACAAATGGGTAGGTTGTCCGGTGTCCGCCATGGACGGAAACGTTGCGGTGGTGGCCAGGCAGGACGAAATGGTGTCGACTGCGGTGGATGCTGGTACGAAACGAACGTTTCTGGGCGGGGACGCCTGACGGCTTCGGCATAGGTAAGTGGCAAAATAAATTTATACATCATGACCTCCAATTTTTCGTTGCACGTCCCCCAGCTTCTGTGAGAGGTGCATGCGCACGGCTTTCAGTCTCTTCTCTGCAAGCTCCTTTGGTATGTCTCCCATGTAGATATGAAACAGAGCTGCACAATAGAACACAAAATAGGCCACATTTGAACACAACTAGATACATGATAAATGCAAAAGTGAGATTCAGAATTACCACTCTCATTGTAAAAACACAAACGAATGTTCGCCATTAAAGGGGCCATGAAGCCTACTTTCGTGCATACCCTTGTTGTAGCATTTAATTCCCAACACATTAAATTACAATACCCAAAACTTTCAGTTGATTCCGTGCGGCAGATATCTTTAAAACGATTTTCGTTTCCTTTGCGAACTGACTGCTTGTCTGGCAACCTCTGATTGCTGACGACACATGGGCCTACCCACTCCGCGTCTGCTGTGTGTTGTTGGATGCATTGAGATGCTTGCATGAAAACCAAAGACAGAGATTACTCGAAACAACGGGCAATGCTATTTATACATTCTGTGCAGATATGTCAATTGCACTATCTTTGTCGCAGCAAGATCGGAGAACGCGCACAATGACTTGCCACCAGTCGTTGAGAACGCTAATTTCACAACCAAATAGATAAATCAGGTTACTGGCAGAACGGATCTTAGCGAGAGCCACACAAACAGTGTGGAGATCTCTGAAAGTGCTGTGATAGAGCCTGCATGAAGAAACGTATGGGCATAACACACCTTGCAAAAACTAAACGTCACTTTTACCCGACTTTGCAGTTTTGGATGCAATAAGGACATTGCAGTTGTTACAAACCTCGGATACAATGAACAGGATCTCCATGACTATCACGCTTTCTGTAAGTGAGCACGACTGTATTTGGCTGAAGCAAAGTTTGATTGCCTAGGTGTTACTCAAAGCAAAGAAAAAAAAGCACTAGCACCTTTCAGAGAAGAGACTTTTTCCGGTGTAAGTGCCGGTTTCGCCTCTGTTCTGCCAAGAGACCGGCACTTATTTGAAAGCACGCCAGTCACGCTGCGGCTCTTCAGCTCATCAGGTGTCCAATACACCTGAGTAGCACCGCGGCAGAACATTGAGTCTGTTGGTGCTCTCAGGAGCATCTGCCAGGCACCAGGCTCCATCCAGAGCCCACTGCCTGCATAGACCTGCAGCAAACGTGGAGAATTTCGCATTTGTACACATTAACAGCAATGAATCAAGGGATTTTAAATATTTCATAACTTAAAACAAACAGCTGAAAAACATAAAAATTATGTAGGCATGAATGCACTCTTTTACAGCGAGCAGTGTCCAAAATCAGTAGATTTTTTATTTCTAGCCTTATAATTCGAAAAAAAAAAGAAATTGCTTGCGTGCAACATGAAATATATAGCACAATCTTCTGACAGTTCTAGCTTCTCTTCATTCCGAGTCAAATACCGCCAAAAGTTGAAATAATGTTCTCTGCCCCAATTCAAACAAACTTCAGAAATGAGAATAAATTTCACATACCAACAACTAGGCATACCTGACAGAACAAGGCAGCCTCCTCATGATCAAAAATTATTTGTGTACTAAGAATTTCCTCAGGACAAGAATAACTGCAGACCCATTATGGCATCGTCAGGTAATGAAGTACAAAAATGACAAATTAGAAATGCTGACCTGTGCCTTACATGATATTGTCTGAAACCACACATCTATGCTTTGCACACTACCCTTTTCGGCACACTTACTGGGACTAGTATAAGTTTCTACTGTAAGCTAGCATCATCCTCTAAACTGTACCCATTTCACTATGTACCAGCCCCAATTTAATTAAGAATCATTCACTCACTCTACTATGGTATTTGATACACTATATGACTTAAGAACTCGCACAATCACCTTTCCATCATCCCTAGCAGAACCTATCACAGTGTCCTGCCCACCAGGCAGCTGGAGCTGGCAGTCCGCGGCGCTCTCCATCTCCTCGGCTGAGCATACTTTTTTGACAAGAAAAGGAAGTACACAAATATCAATGCACCTCAGCAGCACATATAAGCAAAAAGCAAACTGAGTTCAGTTTGACATTGTGGGCTATCAAGTAAATGAAAAAAATTAAGTATTTTGCTCTCAAGGTAACAGTGAAAGCTTTGCACAGTAGAACCTCGCTGCTGAGTTGATGGGTGCTGCATTTTCCTGGCTGCTACACATTGTAGTGGTCTAGATCTGGCATGATGATAATAGGGTTCCATGCATTATAAACCCTGCTGTTCGTTGCAATGTAACTTCGGCCACATTCCTACACAGTAATACTTGTGAAATAACACCCCATGCCAGCTTAAATGAGAAACGGTGGCGGTCATATGTTTACTTCTAAAGCGGCTTTACTTGGCCTGGCATGTCTAGCACCACTGTGTTAGGCAGACGGCTTTCAGACAGGCTGTGCCATCATCATCCACAGTGGTTGCACTTTTTTGAAGCAGTAGCTTCACTGCTACAGGTGCACGGCTGAGATCGCCATGTACGCAACATGACCTTCAAGTCTGCCACAAATAAAATAAACAAACAAATAAACCTCACAATCAGTGGGATTCAAACTCAGGTCCATTGGGCGAGAGCCAGGTGCGCTAACCACTAAGCTTCAGACCCACGGTGTGACAATTCATTAAAACTGGAGATATACAGGGTGTCCCAGCTAAAAGTAACCAAGCTTGTTAAAAAGAGGATGATCCCTAGCCGAGTGAGACCAACTGAGGGTTGTTGATAGTCGCGTGTCCTAGTCTGCAGTATTTTTTTATTATGCAAACGTGATTAATTAGCAAAGACTAATTATCTAACTTTTTAATGATTGCTTTCAGGAAGAAATTGTCAATGCAGGAGTTGTACATCCCATAGAAAAATAATCGTTTGCCTTGTTTGCAGCTAAGTACCACTGATACAACTTCTTTTATCTGACTTAAAAGAAAGCCCGCGAAATACAAAAAGAACCACGTGATGGGGAAGCAGTTACAGCGCTCCCAAACGAGCGATCAAGCAACGACATCCGCTTATGTTTGCAACGCTGTCCCGTACAGCTTTTGGCGTCTTGAGGAGGTGGCGAGATATGCACCAGGAACTGCTTATGCGTCATGGAAAGTGAGCGGGTGCTGCTTTTCAAGGAAGTGAAGCGCGGCTCGCATGGAGCGCTTTTTCACGCGTAACCTCGCCTCGAGTGATAGGAATGTGGCCGTGCCGCTAACTTGCACCGTCACGCGCTGAAGAAACGGTCGCCCTAGCGCCGATGCGAGAGTTAATTACGTATATCTCGCAACCATCACAAAACGCCGAACCCCGTTCGAGACAACGTTGCAAAGATAAGCGAATGTCTTTGCTTGGCTGGTCGTCTGGGAGCGCTGAAACTGCTTCCCTATCACGTGGCTCTTTTTGTATTTCGCGGGCTTTCTTTTAAGTCAAATAAAAGAAGCTGTATCAGTGGTACTTGGCTGCAAACACGGCAAACGGTTATTTTTCAAAGGGATCTACAACTCCTGCATTGACACTTTCTTCCTGTAGGCAATAATTAAAAAGTTAGCTAATTAGTCTCTGCTAATTAATCATGTTTGCATAATAAAAAAAAATACTACAGACTAGGACACGCGACTGGCAACAACCCTCAGTTGGTCTCACTCGGCTAGGGATCATCCTCTTTTTTACAAGCTTCGTTACTTTTAGCTGGGACACCCTGTATATGTGCTTCTTGTATACTAACTGCTAGGTTACACAGCCGCTCATGCAATATCATGGTAATTTGTGATTCGAGCGATTCATGATTGATCAGTGACAGGCGATTTCGAGAAGAGTTTGAAGAGGAATAACAAGAGGAAGACGAAGAATACAAAGAGGAAGATTAGCGCTCCACACGCAGAAAATCTAACACCACGGGTATAGGAAAAAATCAGCTGTGGTTTAGCTTCGGTTAAACCTGGTGAGAAGCAGTAGTTTCACGTAGCTATGTGCGGCAAAGTCCAAAGAAACAACAATCTTTCAACAAGCCGAGAAACTAGAAACAAACAAAGCTTTGCAAAGCGCAGCCACATGAAGCTACCGCTTCTCGCCATGTTTAATCAGAGCTAAACCACAGCTAATTTTTTCTTCACCTATCCTTGTTTCTTTGTAATTGTGCTGCTAGTGTTAGTGTGGCTGGCGCGATTGATTTTGTCCTTCCGCACCTCATCACATCTTTTGTGACTTCTGGATGCACACAGCAGTGGCAACAAAGAGGACGAGGGCTAGCCTCCGCTGGAACCAACCATTATGTTGGCTGTAGCGGCATTAGACATTCTCAGAAAGTATGTTTGCAACGATCGCAACAGCCACATAGCCCCGTAAATTCTGGAGAAATGAGTAGTCCTCACCGGACGTAAGAAAATGCAGCAGACAATGCTGCATGATTTTTTCAAGTGCCAGCACTGCAATAAATGTGTTTAGTTCTTCATTCCTGTCATTTTTAAATTTGTCCTACTTCCTGCCTCTAATGTTTCCTCGCTCTTGCATTTTTTTTTTGTAGCAAGAGCTATTGGTCGCAAAGTAGCATTTTCACTGCGGCGGTGGTCACGCCGTGGTCACACCGCTTCTTGCGCCGCTGCCTAGCAACCGTTGCCAGATGGAGCCGCGCCATCTGGTGCAACGTCAGAGGAGGAGGAGAGCCAGAGATAGCAGTAGGCACAGCAAGAGACCTCCCAGGTCTACGTATGCATTCACTGGACACCCAGAAATCACACACAAGGGACCGGGAACAGGACTGCCCACGAGACTGCTGGCGCGCAGCTAGAGGAAGACCGTCGGCATTGCCTTAACGTGAGCCGACCAACTCGGACAACCCTTATTGTTCTCCCATCCCGCTCATAATACCTGACTCTATCATCACACGCCTTTAACAAGAGCAGAGGGGTTTGTCGTGGGACTTTGTCCCAGACATTACTCCATCCATTCCTTCTGGACTTTCTCGCCCGGCCCAAGTTCTCGCTCACAAGGTGCGAGCCGGTGCAGCGTACACCCCGGACATCCCGAGTCGATGGCACCGAACCAGGATCGGCTGCCCCGATTGCCCTGCTGACTCTGTTGATTTGCACCACCTGATCTGGACCTGTCCTGGCACTGCGAGCCTCTGCGCCTGCTACACCTCTGCCTACCACATCCAGACATACGATGACTGGACGGCCCCCAGTACCGACGCCAAGCGCAAGCTCAGTGCCCTGCTAGACTTCATGTCAGAGACCGACACCCTCACCTTCACCTAACCAACCCACTTCCCCCTTGGGCCTCAGGTCATCCTTGTGATTAAAGATTTATGAATGAATGAGCAGCGGCCTGTATAAGAGGGCGGTTCGTTGAAGCTGTTATGGCCAGAGATGGAGAGCGAGTCGGAGAGGCTGAAAAAAACCAAGCTGAGCTGTTGGAACGAAACAAGGCAAAGGCGACGAGACCGAGGAAGAACGCGCAAAACGTCTCAATAAGCGACGCCGTGAAGATGCAGCTCGACGAGTTCGCCTAGCCTCTGAAGGTCCATTACCTCTCGCTACGTATGTCTGGCATAGCTGAGCTAAGCCACAGCCAATTTTTTTTAGTCCCGTGAGGAGTACATCAGCAGGGTTATGCTGTATTAAAACTTGTAGAAACATTAATACTATGAGAAACACATCTCAGTGAAGAGTTGATCGGCTGCTACACTAACAGTAGTAAAGCTTTTTGACGGGCTAGTTGGTACATATTCACATTTGAAAGGGTGTGCGCTAAAAAAGACGTACACAGGAAAAAGATAGAGACGACCGGAAAGAAGCGCAACTTCCAACTTTAATGACGACAAAAGAAGCCAGGCGCACATATATATCCGCTGATAAACAGATATGAGCTGCGTGATGGAGCGTGACCCCATCAACCAAACATAAGACAGCGCAAAAAATGCATATCTATGTGACATTAAAAGAAACCCAAGAAAGTGAACATATCAAACACCTGCCGAGGTAAGGTAAAAAAGTGGGATTCGTATCGGCTGACAACAATGCATAACAACATGGGAAAACAGAGCTGTATGAAAGATGACACTGAAAAAGAGGATAACACCATAAAAAAGGCTAACAACATGACGAAATTTTTAAGAAAGAACAAGTGAAAGATGGAGATAAAAACCGTGTAAAGGGTGGTAAATAAAGACACATTGGAACATCTAAAAGGACAATAAAACATAGAGAGGCGAACGGGTTAATAGTCTAGATGTACCCATCCAGAAAGGCAAGTTCATTTCTAGACAGGTTAATGGAAGGCGTGCTAACGCACTTGTCTTTCCTGAGGTGAATAAAAAAGGCCTCGATTACTTCTCTTTCTGTCTTGTCCTGAGCCTCAGCTAGAAACTTGGTTTCATTAAACTTGGGGTAGCAGTTCTGGCAACTGCTGCAGTGTAACGGAAGGTTACCTCCAGACCTGTTCTTCATGGTGACGTTGTGCCTGCGGGCGCGCTCATTGAAACATTTCCCGGTTTGACCCACATACACTTTGCCGCACGTCAAGGGAATCTCGTACACAACATTGGCAGTGCATTGTGTGTACACGGTTTGATGCTTGATATTACAGGCCTTCTTAACACGCTTCCTGGTCACCATCGGACATAATTTCGCCAGTTTGCAAGGAGCCGAAAAAACCAGCCTAACCCCGTGACGAGACGCAACTTTCTTTAAATTGTGTGAAAGACCATGCAGGTAAGGTATAACCTGCACAGGTTTCCGTTCTGTTTGATGTTTAGCATGCTCCGAGGCGGTCAAAGGAGCTGAGACCGGATGCCTCGAAATATTCTTTTCAGGTAAAACGCATAAGCCTGCTTGTCCACTACGTGCCATTGTGTCTGAAAGGGATACGTGGCAAAAAGTTGTGGGTGACTTCCTTCGGTGCCAACTGGACAGAATAGCTGGCGCTGACCCTTACCGCGTTCGAAGCTCAAAGGAAGTGGTGCAGGTACTGGAGGGAGGCAAGATATCGGCCACAACTGGTTTTTCAATTGACGTTGAGGACTTATTTTACTCTGTGCCTCACGACGGGTTGTTGGATGCTGTTTGTGAACATTTGGAAGAATTTGGCGAAGTCAGGTTTAAAAATTCTGCCGGTGTCACAACTGAAAAATTTCTGGACCTACTATTGTTTTATTTGGATTCCACTGTTATTTGCTTCCAGGATGAGTTTTACTTGCAAAAAGCCGGAATTTGTATAGGTTCCTCAGTCGCATCGGTCTTATGCGAAATTTTTCTGGCGTCATTTGACCGGCGCCTTGAGAGCTAGCTTGAAGGACACAGGGATAACACGTATTTTCAGATACGTCGACGATTATCTTGTTCTTCTTAACGCACCTTCATACTGTGCTGCTGATACACTTGTAGTCCAAATTCTCACTACCTTCTGTTCTTCATCGAGGGGTCTAAAATTCGCGCATGAACGAGCAGATCATGATCGACTCCAGTTTCTTGACTTACAGCTTATTTTTACAAATGATCATGTGTGTTGGTCTTATCAGCCGCACTCAAAGAAGTCACTTTTGCCCTATGATAGTGCCCACTCCAAGCTGGTAAAGCTTGGCATAGTATCTCTTTGCATGAAATCTGCATTAGAAAAATCCTGCGGCCACAAGATAGGTGAAAGTTTCCAGTGCCAGATCGACCGAATTTCTGCTGCAGGTTACCCTGCAAATCTGGTCACCAACATGTCTGAAAACCTTTTGCAAAAAATTAAAAACTCGGAGCATGCTAAACATCAAACAGAACGGAAACCTGTGCAGGTTATACCTTACCTGCATGGTCTTTCACACAATTTAAAGAAAGTTGCGTCTCGTCACGGGGTTAGGCTGGTTTTTTCGGCTCCTTACAAACTGGCGAAATTATGTCCGATGGTGACCAGGAAGCGTGTTAAGAAGGCCTGTAATATGAAGCATCAAACCGTGTACACACAATGCACTGCCAATGTTGTGTACGAGATTCCCTTGACGTGCGGCAAAGTGTATGTGGGTCAAACCGGGAAATGTTTCAATGAGCGCGCCCGCAGGCACAACGTCACCATGAAGAACAGGTCTGGAGGTAACCTTCCGTTACACTGCAGCAGTTGCCAGAACTGCTACCCCAAGTTTAATGAAACCAAGTTTCTAGCTAAGGCTCAGGACAAGACAGAAAGAGAAGTAATCGAGGCCTTTTTTATTCACCTCAGGAAAGACAAGTGCGTTTGCACGCCTTCTATTAACCTGTCTAGAAATGAACTTGCCTTTCTGGATGGGTACATCTAGACTATTAACCCGTTCGCCTCTCTATGTTTTAGTGTCCTTTTAGATGTTCCAATGTGCCTTTATTTACCACCCTTTACACGGTTTTTATCTCCATCTTTCACTTGTTCTTTGTTAAAAATTTCGTCATGTTGTTAGCCTTTTTTATGGTGTTATCCTCTTTTTCAGTGTCATCTTTCATACAGCTCTGTTTTCCCATGTTGTTATGCATTGTTGTCAGCCGATACGAATCCCATTTTTTTACCTTACCTCGGCAGGTGTTTGATATGTTCACTTTCTTGGGTTTCTTTTAATGTCACTTAGATATGCATTTTTTTCGCTGTCTTATGTTTGGTTGATGGGGTCACGCTCCATCACGCAGCTCATATCTGTTTATCAGCGGATATATATGTGTGCCTGGCTTCTTTTGTCGTCATTAAAGTTGGAAGTTGCGCTTCTTTCCGGTCGTCTCTATCTTTTTCCTGTGTACGTCTTTTTTAGCGCACACCCTTTCAAACTACACTAACACTGATGGCTAAAAAGATAACTGGTGAAATAATGAGGGCTAAGTGACAAGTGACAACCGTGGCCGCAGTGGCTCAGTGGTTATGACGCTTGGCTGCTGACCCAAATGACGAGAGTTCGATCCAGCTGCGGCAATGGAATTTCGATGGAGGCGAAGTTCCAGGGGCCCGTGTGCTGTGCGATGTCAGTGCACGTTAAAGAACCTCAGCTGATCGAAATTTCCGGAGCCCTCCACTACCACGTCCCTCATAGCCCGAGTCGCTTTGGGACGTTGAACCCCCATAAACGAGCCTTAAAGACACAGCAGAACACTGCGGAGCAAGAGCAGTTCAGAAAAATCGCATATCCTGCCAAAAATGAAAGGGGCAGTACAGCAAGCCTCATAGGCAATGCAAAAAGAAAAAAAAAGACGTCAGGTTCAATTAACTGCGCATCTGCTGAAGGACAGCAGGAACACTGTGCCAGAAAACTTTTCAACCTGTACACGGTACAACGCCTAACAACTTTGAATGTACCAGACGACCAGAATAATGCTAATATATTTTGTTAATTCACAAGAAAGGGGATGTCAATCAATTAAAAAGCTTTTAATTATTAGATAACTATGGGAAAGAAACATGAAGCTTAATGAAAAGGCTTGAAATGCAACTGAAGGCAGGACGGCAAGCTATCGAAAGGTATAGATGTAATCACACAGTAGAGTAGGAGAGCGACACAAAGTAGAGATAAAAAGTACAGAAAGAAATGGGGCCTGGGAAGCGTATGTAACCAATTTCAAGAAAGGTCAATGTAGCACATACAGTCAAAGTTAGGGGCACAGCAGAGATGGTGGAAGGATGAGAGTAGAAGTTTCAGGGGATAAGGCGCCCTCAAGTGGCACAGGACAGGGTTAACAGGCGCTCATTGGACAAATCCTTTGTTTGCAGTGAACATTTTCTCAGGCCGATTTGATTATGAAAAATAAAAAATGGCATGCATCACAAGAAGGTTCGCTCACCAAACTCGTCTGGCCCACTGCCACTCGCCCCATCGATGGATGTCATTGCTGGGGCCAGTTCTGTGAATTAGGTATAGTTAGAGTTCATGTCCTTACACCAAAATGCACATCAAATGTACCGTAAAAACCCGCGTATAATACGAGGTTTTTTTCCCATAATTAGCGTCCTAAATTTCCGCCTCGTACTATTTGCGGATCCGAACAAAAATTTTCGAAGTTGCTTGATGTTTTGGTTTCGTTTTTGCGGCGTGGCTATGGCTTCGCTTCGCTATTGGCGCATGGCTACGGCTTGGCTTCGTTACTCTCGACAAACGACGTCACGACGTCGTTTCTTTGTTGATCCGTTGGGTGCGCCGGAGGGTCGCGGTGTGCCGTGCGCCTGTTGACAACGCACGTGCTAGCATGTAAGGAACACTTCGTGAAGTGGATATTGTTTTAGAGAGCACAATGTCACGGTCTCGAAAACAGTACTCGGCTACTTTCAAGCGATTTTGGCTGCGGAGAACATCGGCAACGGTGCGGCCGGGAGGCAGTTTGGTGTCGTCGAAGGAAGCATTCGTGGATGGCCACAACAGAAAGAAGCCCTTTTCGCGTGCAGCGGAATGCGACAAAGCTTTCGCGGCCGTTTGATGGTTGCGTAAAAAAACCGTTCAAGGACGCAGTCAGGCGGTGCTACGCAGAGTGGATGCGCTCAGGTGAGCCTGCAGTGACGCCAACCGGGCGGCTGAAGCGGGCTTAAGAAGTGCGGCATCTCGAACGCCCTCGATGGCACGGAAGATGAGTACATTTGGGATGATTTGTCGGACAAAGAAATGTTCGAAGAAAGCGCTACTGAAGAACAAAGTAATTGAAGTGAAGTGCGGGATGCGATTTGAATAAATGTCTTCTATGAGCTTGCGTTACTCGTATTATACGCGGGTGAAACTTTTTTCCCATTTCGCGTCTCTAAATCTTAGCCCCGTATTATATTCGGGTTCGTATTATACGCGGGTTTTTACGGTATATTCACACAACGGATGAGGTCGCAAAAAGATCTCTAGCATCACCTCAAGTAAAGGCAGTGTCCGCATGCTGAAAGCATTCACACATGAGATGAAAACAGCAGATCTTGTCCTAATAGAAAAAAAACGCCCTCCTCTTTCCATTTGCAGACACCAATTGGTTGGCGTCAACTCGTGACGTCAAGCCACATAATGCACAGTTCACCCTCAAGATTTGCAATTCAGTCCACCGTGTGAATTCACCTTAAGATGACTTCCAAGAGCACTTACTTTAAGCTCTAAGATATACATGCATGGTGACACCTACAACATGCAATTTGATGAAGTAGCTTAGCTAAGAAAAAAGGGATGAGAAGCTCACATGTGAGCTACTCAGGAACAAGAACCAGAGCTAATGTTTTAAACAGTTACTAGGCACATTACCATAGCATGAAAATGCACACACACCTCTCAACTGGCATGTTAGAAATACAAAACACTTCAGTAAACTATCTACACAACAATAGCACACCTTGCAAACATACACCACCTGGACTTTGTGTTTCCCAAATATAAGACATTCATTTTGTGCACAAAATTGCAACAAATAAACAAAGTAGCAGTGCCACCTAATTGGCCATTTAGAAACAAGGAGCAGAGGTATTATGAACAGCAGAGTTAGTTGTTGGCCTGGTTAGCATCACTGATTTAAGTTCATAGTTTTCCAGCCCTACGGAACACACACACATACATGAGCCGCCACGGCAGTTCAGTGGTTATGGTGCTCGGCTGCTGGCCTGTTAAGACACGGGTTCTATCCTGGCCGCGGTGGTTGCATTTCGATGGAGGCAAAATGCTACAGGCCCGTAAATGCAAACTGCATGCAGGAGATCTAAAGAATGAGGACAGGTTCCAAACTTGTCAAGCACTGCAGTGATTGTACAGAGATTTTCAAGTGTGAAGATCCTTAGCAGAAGCAAGCCACTTGTGAAGGGACAGAGACGCATCATATTAAAAAAGCTGGTTCACAATGTGCGAGCAATACTTCAGTTGTATCATATAACACAGAAATGATGTTTCTTTCATAGTTTTTATGATAAAGGTGTGATAAGTTTGTTTTTTTCCTGCTCCGCTGGTCTGAAGGCATTTAAGCAGTGTCTGCGCCGTTAAATAACCAGTCGTCAGTGAGTGCTGTGTTTTATCCTTCTTCCCAACTTCAGTAAAACGGCAAGTTACATACTTGAAGAAAACACAGGTGCTGACTAGCAACTGAAGGTTTATTGAAAAGGAACACATAAAATATACTCTCTTCACAACCAAGAGCGTGCATGAGCTGCGCGAACAACACTGATAAGCTATCAACTTCAGTCATGGTGGTCAAGATTCAACAGTTCACAGCCATGAACGGCCATCCGTCCTTGTTAATGATTGTGAACTATTGTATCCTGACCACCATGACTGAAGTTGACAGGTTATCAGTGTTGTTTGCGCAGCTCATGCACGCTCTTGGTTGCGAAGAGAGTATATTTTATGCATTCCTTTTCAATAAACCTTCAGTTGCTAGTCAGCACCTGTCTCATCTTCTCTCTTGACCCTGTTGCTGCGCTGTTTTCTTCAAGTATCCTTCTTCCCTTCTTTGGTCATGCACCGTTGCACTGGAAAACTACAAATTTAAAGTACTCTCAACATTTGCCTGAACAATTTAGCACGTCTAAAATATGCTTATCTTCTGGTAGCCTCCAGCTGCTCACGATGGTCTCTTCTAATTCATGATGTGACAAGCAAAGCTGCATCCCTGCAAAAAAAAGAAAGAACCAAAAATTTCCTAATATAAGCATCTTGGTGGGCACACGTCTAATAACAAATCTTTTACAATCCTCAATGAGCACAGACATTGGACAGCTCTGTACAAAGAACTTATGTCCAGTCATTTGGCTCAAACCAAAATAGTGAGAAAAAAATCCGCCCTTCCCTGGCAGCGCGAGCATATTTTAACAGCCTGAGCAACAAATTGTTCTGAAAGTGGCTAAAAAATGCATTCATTACATAAAAGACATCGACTATTCATGCCACCTAAAATTCCTCAAAAGCAAGCAAATAATGTACAAACAAAAATTCCCATTCCCGCACCTCACAGCAATGGCCAGTGCTGCTGTCTCGCTTGAATCCTGCCTTACAAGCGGACCTACTGGTGTCAGCCATGGGGACGGCCATTCAATTGCTTAAACCCACAAGGGCGTTTGTAGATGAAGGCGTAGCCGGCTGGAGGTGGTTGCACATCACTCCCTTTGTCTTCCCTCAATTGTGCCATGGCAGGTGGCCGACAAAGTAAACTGAGCGAAGAGGGCAGGCCCAGCCTATAGTCTTTTTCAGCCTCACTGCTGTGCACAATTTGAAAGGCATAGTTGCTAACGGCCGATTCTTCGTGGGCTACATAAGCTAGATCACAAACTGATGATGGGTGCAGGGGTCAAGTAGATGCAGCTAGCACAGGAAAGGGCTAATTTGGGGAATATGGGAGAGGCTGTCGCCCTGCTGCGAGTATAGTCCGGCTGATGATGATGAAGGATGATTGAATTCCAATGAATATTTCACTTTTCTTACCCTTGGTGCAAATCGCTGCACAGTCCCATAAATGTTGGTTATAAGAGTATGCATCTGATTAAGAATGAGAGGGCAAATACTACACTACTGGCATGATGCAGCAGCGTCAGTGTTAAGTGAAAGAATAAATTCTGGTTCCTTGCTTACAATGTCGCTGGATCTATGCTATCTTCCAGTAGAATGCATGAGAACTGGTGTAATGCCCTCGCACAAAGTGCAGACGTTAAGGAACATGCACAATTTGTTCTTCCAGAGAACGAAAAATTCCAAAGTAGTGGTAATGACCATCGCTCATCACTGCTGGATCACTATGCCTCTGCGTCTTTAGTAATTTTCTAGAATCCGTGGGTAACTCTGGATGGTATGGCTTCAGCACTTTAATCAGGGAATGCAGGTGAGAAGCAGGCAATTGGCTATTAATTGCCCACACGCGCAAGTCGTGCTCTAGACATTGAGTAGCGGAACCAGACTCAGGTGTCATCCTATCTTCATAACCCACCAACTCCTCATTGTCAGAAATTCGCGACAACTCTTACGTTGCACTTTCTATGTCAGGGATGCTGCTAGCGGTGCTAAAATCTGACAAGTGAGAACTGCGGCTTTCAACTGCGTCCTCGACCGGCGCTGATAAAGAGGATAAAATAACATTATGCGATGAAAAGGCATCTTGAAACTGTTCTGCTCCTGTTGCGCACAATCTGCTGCCATGACCATTATCAAGACTGACAACTGCCAAACAGGGTAGCATTTCGTGATGCGTACCCGCAAAAGCCGGCTCTCACCATCGTGGGTACCCTTGACGAAAACAGTTTTCTAGTTCGTCGTGAACAGCCTCTGCTGTTCTTCGGCGTCGTTGCCGAAATGACACCTCGATTAGCGAACACTTCATTCTCTTCATGATACAACGAATGTAGCACTTTATCAAACTATCATGCAGGGCATGGGTAACATATATACACTACTGGCTTTGTGCCAACCAACACAGGTCACAGCACAACAATGCAAGTTTAGAAATCACTCACCATTGAGGTCATCCTCTGGGCAAGCCTTTGTTGTTTCAGCTGAATTCCAGTGAAACCACAACGAAACACAGCAGTGCGGGCACGACGACCGCCAAAAAACTGTACTAGAAGAACAAAAAACGTGAAAATCTTGCCATGACTGCCGCTGACACGCGAGTTCTCGGACCAGCGCACGCCGCAGGATTGGAATTTGGCTCTCGGCGCGGCCGCGAGTAGCTGCGGTTTGGATTTGGATTTGGACCATTAGACTGCAGGGCGTCAGTGAAACCAGAACTAAATTTCTTCGGCAGTTTTAATTTTGTCTGCCTGTTTAATTAAAAACAAAGTAATTCCAGCTGTTTAAAAATATTTCAGATAGAAATATATCTTTCTACCTTAGTGTCACCATTTGCATACACACCACATGCAAACTTGCAATCGAAGTAAAAATTAATAAACAAATTAATACTCTCACGGTGAGGGGAAGTGATCTGGTACCGACTTTTCTATTTGGGCTTCAGAAATAGCCAGAGAGGGCAGACAATTAACCTATAGCATGAATGTTATAGCAATGCCATCGTATGTGGTTCAACATTTATTCATCATTTGACAATATTGCTGCAATGTGAAAAGACCACTTCAGAGCAACGTTATCAGCAAGTTGCTTGGTAACATTGCAGCAACATTATCTAATGTTGAAGAATGTTAGCGCAACATAGTACAACATTGGCAATGTTGTGGCAACGTTGCAGTTACATACTGTGCTACTAGGGATAGCAGCGAGGCTCTATGGTGAGGCAGCTATGACATATAATGTTCACCAGCTGCTGCACCTTTCTAAGGCTACGCGCATGTTTGGCCCATTATGGGGTGTGTCCACGGTTCCTTTTGAAGATGGGATTGGCCGTGCACTGCGGCTTGTGTCAGCAGCCAAGCTGGTGCCTATATAGGTCGCTGAACGGTGCATAATGCAGCAGTGCTATCGAAGCTCACAAAGAAATTTGGAGCTCCCAGCTCATTTGGCTTTTGCCAAGAAAAATATTGGCGCTTAGCACACAAACAGCTACCAGACATGTGCTCTAGGTGTGCCACACCCTGTTCCTTCATTTCCCGAGCAGCTAAAAATGATTTTCAATTCACACTTTGGCTGCATTCCTCAGATGTCTAGGTACTTTCGAGCACAAATTGGCAGCATTATTATACACAGTTCGGATTATTTGACTCCAAAAAAGACCAGCTCTTGTTATGTTAAAATGGTAGACTGCTCATATTGTTATGTACTTGGAACTTATGAGATTGCAGGCTGTATATATTTTCACTCCCAAGGGCTTCTTGTTTCACCACTTGTATTTGATGTCCTACATATCATGCAGTGTCAGCACCCACCGGCTGATCAGAATAATTGTTTGCACTCCCTTGATGATGTGTCTCTGCAATGTGTTTTCTTTAGTATTAATAATGTTTCATACTTGTGTGAAGTGCCCAACCAGAAGGAAAGAGATTGATCTGGTAGTGATGTATGATGTGCAGTTCATGAAGGTAGTTTCAGTGTATTTTTATTTTTGTATTCCTTTAGGGTAGCTCTTCAGTGTGTTTAACTTTTTTCAAACTTGTGGCCATGAAATTCATTGCAGTTAGCAGCAATTACACCAATCTTCAGATTGTGACGGGAGGTTGCTCCATATTGTCACATTGTCAAAAGTTCGTCGTCAGTTATAAATTCAGCACGGCCACAAGCGGCAGGCATTGTCTTCGACGACCGCCAATCACGCTTGTTGCTACACCTCTGCCGAGTCGTTCAGTTCTTTGTGGGTGTGAAACAGCCCAACAGTGTTTCTTTGGAAGCCGTTTTGCTGTCTACCTGACTGCCAAACTGCAGCCATCACAACTACGTGACAATATTACACTAATCTCAAAGTTTCTTTTATTCTTGGAACATTTATGCTTCAAAGTATTTAGTGCAAATAATGCAAGAGAGAACACATTGCCATGTATGCTGACAAAGTCTGTTGATGGGATTTATAAGACATAAGTAGAGGCCGGATTTTTAGGCACCAAGAAGGCATGTTTTAGGCGCCAAAAATAGGTGGTTAAGATTTGATTTTAGGCGCCTAAAAAGAAAAATAGGCACTATAAACTGCATCAAAATTGCACTTATCAGATCCGAACATCAGCACGCAATATCTGCCATAAAGTAAAAACAGCCGGAATGATTTGAGATCTTAACCATTGAGTGCGAACCTTAGAAGCACTCTTTTTAAAGCTGTCGTGAAGCTTTTCGTACAGCACGCATGCTTCAGCAGAGCAAAAGAGATGGTTACAAAGCCTTTTAAAATGCGTTGGCATACCTGGAAACAAACAATTTGCTTGTCGTGCACAATAGTAAAACAAGAGGCCGTGCATTTAGCAATTGACGCAAATGTGACTTTAAAGCATCCGACATGTGTTCAGAGTCATCCTCATAGGAATTAAACTTATCTATTGCAGGCATGCACGGTGCTTTAACATTAATAAATGTGTCGCCATTTGTGTAAACTGCGTTTTATAGTTAGTGGCTCCAAGTGTCGGAAGTCACGCGGACTTAAAATGGTGCTTGCTATTAAAAGGGTCTGGAAACCATAAGTACGAGATGCTAAAAATGTAGCCGCTTAGTGCTGGTGATGCTTTATATGCCGAAAATAATTATATAGTTCAGCACGGGCCTACGTACATCCACTGGGGATTCATAATAAATAAACACCGTTCATATAGTAATCACTGCTAAAGTCATGAAAGCAGTAGCACACAAGCAACGTCTCCATGTTGGTGGGCTCAAAATTGTGCCTCTTCTCATTGAGAACAAGCTTGTAAGCTGAAAAGGAACGCTCCACACCAACAGATGTTACAGGAGTGTGCTTGTAGGAAACCATTTCGATTGAAGGGTTGAGATAATATGACATAGGAGTGACGCCAAAAGAGTGATATTCATACAAGCATCAAACATTGTTTGAGTGCATGAATGTGTTCCGTATGCACGCACGACTGGCACGGCTCTCAGCTGTCCAGTGCGGCCTGCTCCAAGAAAACTGCCGCCAAAGGCTATTTGATTAGGATGACATGCAGATGAGGCACAAGGAATGATCATAAGGCAGATTACCAATACGGCAAATTTTATCCAGTTAAACTTTATCCAGCCAGCTTATGGAACAATTTGCAGTCAACTCGAACCCACTGGGAATTATGTGGACGAAACTTACGTACTTCATGTACTTTCCAAAATGTAGCACCATCTGGTCAACTACCATTTTAAAGGCCAGAGTTTACAAGCTTTAACTACAAAACGGCAGAAACAGGAAAAAGGTTATTTCGATATTTTTGGCTGATGTGGTTGACATTGTCTACACAGTCGGCGTTGGAGTAGTGTTCACCACACCCAGGTGACGAAGTCATTTAATGTTGCCATGTATGGGTTCAACTCGAAACTGAAATGGATTCGAAAACAAAGAGAATCTAAAAACAAAACCACAACGTATATCAGGGCCATTTTCTTCAAAATAGGGCATTTTTAGGCACCAACGTTGGAAATCGGCATTTATAGGCGCTGACGCCCAAAATAGGCATTTATGGCACCATCAAATGTGTATTAAACATGTCGTGAACGCCTAATTCATGCTCATATGTAAAAATGGTGCGCCTATGATGCCTTGAAAAAAATAGGCATTTGCCTAAAATCTGGTCTCTAGACATAAGGATATACCTGGCCTTGCAGCCTGATAGTATGATGCTTTGTCATCCTTGTTTTTTCATGTGTTTAAAATGTTTGCTGCTTTTAAGTGTAAATAATAATGCACGTTCCTGTCCAACATTTATTACTCCCTCTGCTTTTTTGTTGTGGCCTAGTGTGTGTAATAAATCATGTTTGTAGATCACATCACATCACTTTATTTTCCTTAAAGACCCTTTTCCAGGGTGTTACATAAGGGGTGGGGTTTACGAAATGCAGGAATCAACAGTGCTTGAAAATGATGATGAACATGTTATGGCAGTAATATTATGGGGAAGGCCGTTCCAGTCAGCTGCTGCATGAGAAAAAAATGAGTTGGCAAAAACAGTGGTACGGCCACGTGGACGCAAAACTTGGAAGAGAATGATCGACCGATGCGGTGGGACCTACATTGTGGAAGTGCGCAAATGTATGGTTCTTGTTTTAGTGGTGAATAAAAGAACTTGTGAAACAGGACAAGACTGGCTATGCGACGGCGACTAGAAAGATTAGCTAGACCTGACTACGATTTGAGGGATGATATGCTGACATCGTACTAGTATGAGGAGTGCATGAATCTGATAGCCCTGTTTTGAAAAGATTCGATAGCGTGTGTTAAATATTCTTGATAAGGGCTCCAGATGGGTGATGCGTATTCAAGTTTAGTTCTAATGAATGAGATGTACGCTTGTAGTCTTACGTGTTGTGGGGCTTCCCGTAGGTGATGTTTTAAGAAACCTAGTGTTTTATTAGCAGATGATATCAGGTTAGTCACGTGCAAACGCCAAGATAAATCATTAGAAATGGTGACTCCTAAGTATTTATATGACTGGACGAGGTCAACTGGGGAATTGCAGACTGTGTATTTGAAAACAAGAGGATTTCGACGGCGGTGAAAGGACATGCACTTGCATTTGTTAGAGTTGAGCATCATCATCCACTGGGAGCACCAGTCTTGCACATGACGCAGGTCTGCCTGAAGGGATTCTTGGTCAGAATGGTTAGTCACTGAGCGATAAATGACGCAATCATTGGCGAATAAGCGGATGTGACAAGAGACATGCTGGGGTAAATCATTAATGTATATGAGGAATAACAAAGGACCGAGAACAGAACCCTGTGGGACGCCAGAGGTTACTGGAAGCGGGTTGGAAAGTTAATGACGACGGACTGAGAGCGATGCGTGAGGAAAGCTTTAATCCATGCAATTATGTTCGGATGTATACTTCAACTGGGAGAGTTTAAGAAGCAAGCGTTGATGAGGTACTTTGTCGAATGCCTTCGCGAAATCTAAGAAAATGGAGTCAGTTTGCAGGTTAGTATCAAGGTTGGCGTGAATATCATGTAGAAAAATGGCTAGTTGAGTTTCGCAGGAGAACCCCTTGCGAAATCCATGCTGTGATGGATGGAAGAAATTCAGAAGAATGGCCTGAGGGGCGAGTTGGTGCATGATGAAATGAACGGCGGCGCAACAAGAAGAACACAACAAGAGAGGGGACACCACATGCGCACACTACCAACTGTTTATTGCATGGAAAGGTGGCATATTTATACATACAGCTCAGGCATGACACTCATCGCATTATCGCACAGACCCAACACAGACCCAACAGACAAGTTCGATTGTTTTATGACTGGCTGCGCGTTTTGTGCTTCAATCTTAACCCTGTCTGGCTCGCTGAAAAGGAACTGGCTGCTCTAAGACTTCTCGCAGCGCAATCCACAGAGTTTTTATGGCAACGCTACCTTACTGTTCTTCCGCGGAAGCCTGAAAAGAAGACGGTGAAGCCTAGGAGCCTGGTCGTCCTTGGGAATGCCTCCGTTCCAGAAGAAGTAGCCGCTACCCTAACGAAAGGGCCGAAGTACAGTTGTCCTCCAAGAATCCCAGCCTTCGAGCTACTGTCCCTGAACAGGAAGGTGGCAGATAAAGCCGGTGAGGACCGGGAAAGGTGCCTTTTGGATGGTGTTGACGGGATACTGAGGACAGCCCGGAAAAAGGACCTCTACCCAAAGGAGCGGACGCGACACGTCGTGTCGTTCTTCAAGGACAACGACCTAAGACTTCTTCAAGCAGACAAAGAAGGCGGTTTCGCGGTGGTTCCGGCTGGCGTATTCAAAGAAAAGGCGACGCAGGCCATTTTGAAGAACTTTGTTCAGGTGAATAAGAGTGCCTGTAGAGTGAAAACGAAAGCCATCTCGTTGTGCAACCAGTTGCAGCTTTCCGGGCTGGCCAAGGGAATCAGCGACTGCAAGAAAGGGTCTCTTGATGTCTTTTTTACGGTGAAAACCCATAAGCCAGACATGCCTTTCAGATCTATTGTTAGTGAGCGGGATTCTTGGCAGCAAAAGGTGAGCAAATTTCTCCTGAAGCATTTGAAAGGACTGGAAGTAGACGATCCCTTCGCTACCAAGAATTCTGCAGATGTGACAGCTTTTTTAAAAGACCAGTCTTCTATTGGATACTTGTTTTCTGTTGATGTGGAAGATTTATTTTACTCAGTTCCTCATAGTGACCTTTTCAAATCCGTACGGGAGTGCATTGAATCTAATGGGGCCATCGCATTTCAGAACTCAGCTGGACTAAGTGTTGACAATTTTTTATCACTTCTAGAATTTTACCTAAGGTCTACGTTTGTTTCCTTTGAAACTGAAATGTACTTGCAGAGAAGAGGCATCTGCATCGGTTCCTGTGTCGCCCCTGCATTGTGTAATATATTTTTATCAACTATTGACCGTGCTTTAGCTTCTTCCCTTGACAGTGGCCCAGTCCTGCGAATTTTTAGATACGTGGACGACTTCTTGGTAATACTAAAAAGTACTAACTCTGCATTGACGCTCCCCAGCACAGTGGAAAGAATCTTATCCGTTTTCAGACAACAGGGAAAAGGGCTGGCTTTTACTCACGAACTTCCTGACAACAACAGCTTGCAGTTTTTAGATATTAATATCAAGTTTTTACAAGGACGTGTTTGTTGGATGTATTCCCCACGAGCAAAAAAGGAACTTCTTCCGTACGGATCAGCGCACTCTAAGACAGTAAAAAGGGCGATCGCTTCACTTTGCCTCGAGTCCGCATTGCTTAAGTCCTGTGCTCACATGGCTGAGGCTAGCTTTAACAATCAGATCGAAAGGCTTCAAATGGCTGGCTTCCCGTGTTCTGTTGTTTGTAGCGTAGCGGAGACCCTCCTTCAAAAAATAAAAGGAAAGAAGAAAAAATTCCATGCTCAGCCGGGATCAAAGCGACCACAAGTGGTCCCTTATATACACCGTGTGGCGCACAACTTGAAGAAAGTTGCTGGCCGGTACGACGTTCCTGTCGTTTTCTCTGCGCCAAGAAAGCTGAGCGGGTTATGCTCGCGGATCAGCGAAGAGAAGAAAGCCATGTGCGGAAAGAGGCACGGCAAGCATTTCGTTTCTTGTGCCGTCGGAGTGGTGTACGAAATCCCACTGACCTGCGGGGGGGTCTATATAGGCCAGACAGGTCGCTGCATTAACGACAGAACACGAGAACACGAAAAGTCGTTAGAAAACGGAGGAGGGTCGAATTTGCCCCTACATTGTAAAGATTGCAAGTGTGAGCCGGTGCTTAACGGAATAAGGATTCTCGGCAGGAGTCGCGATCAGGTGGCACGCGAAATTCTTGAGGCCTTTATGATCAATAAGAAGGGAAGCACTTGTGTTAGCGACTCCTCAGTATCCCTCCGTAGAAATGAAGTGTCCTTTCTTGACAGTTTTTTGTAACGCCATGTGCTGTGCATCTTTTCAGCCCTGCATTTCTAGCGGCCGTCTGTTGTTTGTTTTAGGCGGGTTGTTAACTTTGTTACTGTTTTTTTTTTTTTTTCGTTTTGTTGTTTCTTGGGTTCTGACTGCTTTTGCTTTACACGTTTGACGCTGCCTTTGCTACGATTGTATTTTTTTTTTTTTGACTGCTTTTGCTTCTCTTGTTTGACTCTGCTTTTGCTACGATTGTTGACTCTGCTTTTGCTACGAGATGGCCTGCTCAAAGTTCTGTTATCAAAATCTTTTAGTTTTTTCTGCAGAGGTTAAGGGTTCTTGTCTTTTATCCTGATGTTGCTGTTTCTTTTCCACGTGTTGGGTCTGTGCGATAATGCGATGAGTGTCATGCCTGAGCTGTATGTATAAATATGCCACCTTTCCATGCAATAAACAGTTGGTAGTGTGCGCATGTGGTGTCCCCTCTCTTGTTGTGTTCTTCTTGTTGCGCCGCCGTTCATTTCATCATGCACCAACTCGCCCCTCAGGCCATTCTTCTGAAGTACCTTTCTTGTACAGTGGGCCCTTTTATGTGTTCAAGTCCTTCCTATGCTCAAGTACATGCGCTTGTCGCTCACATCGCTGCTTCAACCTGCCGTGCAAGATTCATCTCATTTTGTCTCCGTAAGGGACTTGTTCCCTCAGAAGTGAATGCCTTTTTTGGTGTGATTAAGCCTTCCCTTGGGCACGTCAAACGGCTTTGCCGAATTCTGAAATCCGAACTGTGGAGACAAGTTCGATTGTTTTATGACTGGCTGCGCGTTTTGTGCTTCAATCTTAACCCTGTCTGGCTCGCTGAAAAGGAACTGGCTGCTCTAAGACTTCTCGCAGCGCAATCCACAGAGTTTTTATGGCAACGCTACCTTACTGTTCTTCCGCGGAAGCCTGAAAAGAAGACGGTGAAGCCTAGGAGCCTGGTCGTCCTTGGGAATGCCTCCGTTCCAGAAGAAGTAGCCGCTACCCTAACGAAAGGGCCGAAGTACAGTTGTCCTCCAAGAATCCCAGCCTTCGAGCTACTGTCCCTGAACAGGAAGGTGGCAGATAAAGCCGGTGAGGACCGGGAAAGGTGCCTTTTGGATGGTGTTGACGGGATACTGAGGACAGCCCGGAAAAAGGACCTCTACCCAAAGGAGCGGACGCGACACGTCGTGTCGTTCTTCAAGGACAACGACCTAAGACTTCTTCAAGCAGACAAAGAAGGCGGTTTCGCGGTGGTTCCGGCTGGCGTATTCAAAGAAAAGGCGACGCAGGCCATTTTGAAGAACTTTGTTCAGGTGAAGAAGAGTGCCTGTAGAGTGAAAACGAAAGCCATCTCGTTGTGCAACCAGTTGCAGCTTTCCGGGCTGGCCAAGGGAATCAGCGACTGCAAGAAAGGGTCTCTTGATGTCTTTTTTACGGTGAAAACCCATAAGCCAGACATGCCTTTCAGATCTATTGTTAGTGAGCGGGATTCTTGGCAGCAAAAGGTGAGCAAATTTCTCCTGAAGCATTTGAAAGGACTGGAAGTAGACGATCCCTTCGCTACCAAGAATTCTGCAGATGTGACAGCTTTTTTAAAAGACCAGTCTTCTATTGGATACTTGTTTTCTGTTGATGTGGAAGATTTATTTTACTCAGTTCCTCATAGTGACCTTTTCAAATCCGTACGGGAGTGCATTGAATCTAATGGGGCCATCGCATTTCAGAACTCAGCTGGACTAAGTGTTGACAATTTTTTATCACTTCTAGAATTTTACCTAAGGTCTACGTTTGTTTCCTTTGAAACTGAAATGTACTTGCAGAGAAGAGGCATCTGCATCGGTTCCTGTGTCGCCCCTGCATTGTGTAATATATTTTTATCAACTATTGACCGTGCTTTAGCTTCTTCCCTTGACAGTGGCCCAGTCCTGCGAATTTTTAGATACGTGGACGACTTCTTGGTAATACTAAAAAGTACTAACTCTGCATTGACGCTCCCCAGCACAGTGGAAAGAATCTTATCCGTTTTCAGACAACAGGGAAAAGGGCTGGCTTTTACTCACGAACTTCCTGACAACAACAGCTTGCAGTTTTTAGATATTAATATCAAGTTTTTACAAGGACGTGTTTGTTGGATGTATTCCCCACGAGCAAAAAAGGAACTTCTTCCGTACGGATCAGCGCACTCTAAGACAGTAAAAAGGGCGATCGCTTCACTTTGCCTCGAGTCCGCATTGCTTAAGTCCTGTGCTCACATGGCTGAGGCTAGCTTTAACAATCAGATCGAAAGGCTTCAAATGGCTGGCTTCCCGTGTTCTGTTGTTTGTAGCGTAGCGGAGACCCTCCTTCAAAAAATAAAAGGAAAGAAGAAAAAATTCCATGCTCAGCCGGGATCAAAGCGACCACAAGTGGTCCCTTATATACACCGTGTGGCGCACAACTTGAAGAAAGTTGCTGGCCGGTACGACGTTCCTGTCGTTTTCTCTGCGCCAAGAAAGCTGAGCGGGTTATGCTCGCGGATCAGCGAAGAGAAGAAAGCCATGTGCGGAAAGAGGCACGGCAAGCATTTCGTTTCTTGTGCCGTCGGAGTGGTGTACGAAATCCCACTGACCTGCGGGGGGGTCTATATAGGCCAGACAGGTCGCTGCATTAACGACAGAACACGAGAACACGAAAAGTCGTTAGAAAACGGAGGAGGGTCGAATTTGCCCCTACATTGTAAAGATTGCAAGTGTGAGCCGGTGCTTAACGGAATAAGGATTCTCGGCAGGAGTCGCGATCAGGTGGCACGCGAAATTCTTGAGGCCTTTATGATCAATAAGAAGGGAAGCACTTGTGTTAGCGACTCCTCAGTATCCCTCCGTAGAAATGAAGTGTCCTTTCTTGACAGTTTTTTGTAACGCCATGTGCTGTGCATCTTTTCAGCCCTGCATTTCTAGCGGCCGTCTGTTGTTTGTTTTAGGCGGGTTGTTAACTTTGTTACTGTTTTTTTTTTTTTTTTCGTTTTGTTGTTTCTTGGGTTCTGACTGCTTTTGCTTTACACGTTTGACGCTGCCTTTGCTACGATTGTATTTTTTTTTTTTTTTTGACTGCTTTTGCTTCTTTTGTTTGACTCTGCTTTTGCTACGATTGTTGACTCTGCTTTTGCTACGAGATGGCCTGCTCAAAGTTCTGTTATCAAAATCTTTTAGTTTTTTCTGCAGAGGTTAAGGGTTCTTGTCTTTTATCCTGATGTTGCTGTTTCTTTTCCACGTGTTGGGTCTGTGCGATAATGCGATGAGTGTCATGCCTGAGCTGTATGTATAAATATGCCACCTTTCCATGCAATAAACAGTTGGTAGTGTGCGCATGTGGTGTCCCCTCTCTTGTTGTGTTCTTCTTGTTGCGCCGCCGTTCATTTCTTCATGGAAGAAATTATTTGAATCCAAAAATTGCATGATTTGAGAGTAAATGACATGTTCCATGATTTTGCACGGTACACTTGTTAATGAAATGGGGCGATAATTAAGAGGTGAATCAGTACTACCTGATTTGTGGACGGGAACGACCTTCCCCACTTCCCAGTCGTCTGGAATGGTACCTTCGGAGAGTGATTGCGAGAACAATCCTCAAAACCTCAAAGCCTCAAAACTGGCTGCACTTATTTTTGATGCAGCGTTACATGTTCCATGGGTGTGTTCCGGGAACCAAAATTCTGTTACTGCTGTCAATTAAGTTGCCGTATACCCTACAGTGATACGAAGAATTTTTACGCAAATGCCTTTCAAAGAAGGTCCTCCAGCCAGTGGAGCTGGCCAGTTGGTGTGATGTGATGGTTAATCCCCATTCACTTAGTGTGACATACAGGGGGCTGGGAATTAACTGCATAGAGATCATGAATCCAGCGTCAAGGAATATGTTCACTTGACATCGCGGTGCTAGGTGGGCGAGTTTAATGTTTTCAATGATACACATCGCCAGAGAGAGAGAGACTCTTTAATGAAATACAGAGAATTTAGCCGGTGTTTCAGTATCGCTGGCATGCTACTCTGCGTAGGGAGGGGAATTTGGGAGATAAAGACTGAAGGAGAGCCGCACATGAGTTGTGCGGCTTCTCATGACAACACAGATGCCTCGAGGGGACTTCAGTGTACTCACTGCGCTTGGCTTCAACAGTCAATGCAAGTGCAGGGCGCTTTCCTGCTTGGTGAAAATTATTTAAACAGAAACGTCACGCCATGGAAAAAAAAAAAAATATTTGCGCTGTCGTTCAGCGCGAGCAATTCGCTGCACGTCTTTGCCGCGCTTATAGCGCTGTGCGCTGCATTCAGTCACCTTAATCCCCGACTGAAAGGTGCGCTGGCGTATGAATTCCTCGTGACTACGAAAATCGGTGCGGGCGCGCGCTCCCGCGTGGAATATGGGCACTGGTTTCGTTGCCCGATCGAGGAAGCTCTGGACGATCGAGCATGCATGCAGCGTCTCCACCTTGCTGAAAGGATGATCGAGGATCGAGGGAAGGCTATGCGTAGTAGAAAAAGTTAATTCCGACTGGCGCAGTTCCTGGCCGGTGTATGCCGCACACAAACATGCGTACGTGTACTGGCTATCAGATAGGCAGATCTGCCCTGATAGCGGGCGGGTTCACTGCACGCGGTGCGCAGCATATGCATAGCGGAAAGGTCGAACATAATCAGTTTTGAGTATGAAGTATGATCGACGTACGTACCGATACCACATTTGCTCTACTTTTTGCGCGCAACGCGCACAAACGCGTTAAGCTAGAATTAATTGTGCAGCACCTTTTAAAAATTCATTCGCCTCAATTGATGGTTCTCCCTAGATTAAAATTAACTGCGCAGCTAACACACATTTTTTTTCACCTGGCCGTAGTTTATGCCGTGCGCCTGGAATCGACTGCGCCGAGGACGAGTGAAGAAAAGTCAGCAAAGCCGAATAGCGGCCGGCCGTCTTTGCATGCTTCGCACGTACGAAACGCAGAAGTACTTCAGTTATGCGAACCGCTTGGTTGGTACGCATCAGTTGTCAAGTTCACTACGAGACAACGTTTACCGTCCAATATTGATATATGATATGTGTACAGTTTTGCCGAAAATGAGCCAGGATCGAGTGAAGCCGGCCGGATGATCCTTGAAAGCTAAGCATATGATCGAGAGCGCGAGCTCTACAGCGATTCATGGCCTCCGTGCAAAGAATTTTCAGGCACTATCGGAAGGGCGCATAGCTCACATATACTTAATGCGTGCTTGCAAGAATCATGCAATTTGCACGAATATTGTATGTGTTTGAGCATACGTACGTGTGTTTCAGATATGTCCCCGCTAATTTCGTAAGCTGCTTTCTGGCCAAATAAATCTCCACCGGTGAGCGGTTGTGCTGGTACTACAAGGTGTGTGCTACACAAACCGATTAAAACGTGCAATTAAGCTTCTTGCCAGTATTATAACTTTCCCGAAGCGATTCGCAGCTATGCCGGTGACGGTCGAAGCTTACGTCACCCGCATACAGAGCAGCTGCATGCAGATTTCTGCAGGACCGTCAGAGTCACGCCGGTAAACAGAGCTGCTAATGGAGATGCCTTCAGCACCGTCAGAGTCGTGCCGGTACAAACAGACGTGCTGACGGAGATCCCTTCAGCACCTTCAGAGACGCGCCGGTGCAAACAGAGCTGCTGACGGAGATGCCTTCAGCACCGTCAGAGTCACGCCGGTACAAACAGAGGGGCTGACGGAGATGCCTTCAGCACCGTCAGAGCCGCGCCGGTGCAAACAGAGCTGCTAATGGAGATGCCTTCAGCCCCGTCAGAGTCGCGCCATTGCAAACAGAGCATCCATGCAGATTCCTTCAGGACCATCAGGTGCATGTAGAGGTGACAGTCAAGAATCCTGTTGGCTCCCTGAAGGAACTTTGAAGGATTTTTTGACCGGGAACCGTCACTATCATAGCCACTACTACCACGACGACCATAATTACACCACAACCAAGGTAAACGCCAGGACCACAACTACCGCCGCGCCCACAAGACGACCCGGACGACCCCAATAACCTCAACTACTACACCATCACGACGACGCCACAACTACCAGCACGACGACCACAACCACGGCGACCACAACTACGGCGATAACCACGATGCCCGGACAGCCAGAACAGCACACCAACAAGCACAACCGTCACTACCGTAGGTAGTCCTACCACAACGACCATAATTACACCACAACAAAGGTAAACGCCAGGACCACACCTACCGCCGCGCCCACAAGACGACCCCGACGACCCCAATAACTACAACTACTACACCATCACGACGATGACACAACTACCAGCACGACGACCACAAACACGATGATCACTACTGCGGTGATAACCACGATGACTCCACAACCAGAACAGAACACCAACCAGCATAACCGTCACTACCACAGTCACTCCTACCACGGCGACCATAATGACACCACAACCAAGGTAAACGCCGTTACCAAACTACCACCGCGCCCACAAGACGACCCGGACGACCCCAATAACCACAACTACTACACCATCACGACGACGACACAACTACGAGCACGACGACCACAAACACGATGATCACTACTGCGGCGATAACCACGATGGCTCGACAACTAGAACAGAACACCAACCAGCACAACCATCACTACCACAGCCACTCCTACCACGGCGACTATAATGACACCACAACCAAGGTAAACGCCAGGACCACAACTAACACCGCACCCACAAGACGACCCGGATGACCCCAATAACCTCAACTACTACACCATGACGACGACGCCACAACTACCAGCACGACGACCCCAACCACGACGACCACAACCACGACGACCACAACTACGGCGATAACAGCGATGCCTGGACAACCAGAACAGCGCACCAACAAGCTCAACCGTCACTACCACAGGCAGTCCTACCACGACGACCATAATTACACAACCAAGGTAAACACCAGAACCACAACTACCGCCGCGCCTATAAGACGACCCGGACGACCCCAATAACCACAACTACTACACCATTACGACGACGACACAACTACCAGCACGACGACCACAACCACGACGACCACAACTGCGGCGATAACCACGATGACTCGACAACCAGAACAGAACACCAACCTGCACAACCGTCACTACCACAGCCACTCCTACCACGGCGGCCATAATGACACCACAACCAAGGTAAACACCACGACCACAACTACCGCGGCGCCCACAAGACGACCCGGATGACCCGAATAAGCACAACTACTACACCAGCACGACGACGACACAACCAGCAGGACGACAACCACAACTACGGCGATAACCACGATGACCCGACAACCAGAACCGCCACAACAAGCAGCACAACCGCCACTACCACAGCCTCTCCAACTGCAACGGCCATTTTACCACAACCAATATAACCGCCACGACCATAACTACCACGACGGCCACAAGACAACCAAGACGACCCCATTAACCTCAACTACTACATCAGCACGACGACGACACAACTACCAGGACGATGTCCACAACCATGACGACCATAACCGCGGCGATAACCACAATTACTGGACAACTACAACGGCCACAACAAGCAGCACAACCGCCACGACCAAATTCACTCCTACCGCAATGAACATAACGACATGACAGCCAGGACGGTTGCCACGACCGGACCAATACATACCGTGACAACGACGAGACAACAAAGACGACCACTGTTTCGTGGGCGTTCCCGTGCTGTCGTGCCGGGAGGCCGTGAGAAAGAAGACAGCCAGACGACCACTCCGCTCCAGGACCAAACATAAAAGTGATTTATTTTCAAACCCCCTAGCTGGGCTTCAGCTTAGAGGGCGCCACTATTGAGTTCATAGGTAGCGACCCCAACATCTCCCCCCTTCAGTCACAAGTTCAAGCGGTCCGGTGGTACTACACGGCGGCCGCTACGGGTAAACACAACACCATCACCAGGACGTGAAGGTCCCGCTGTAACAGGCGGCGGATCAGGTGCTGCGGCCTCTTGAGTTAGGGGGTGAGGCTGGAGAAGTGCTGGATCTGCTGCCCTCAGCACAAAGGGAACAAGGTGTCGACGATTCCGCTGCAGAATCGTTCCTCACTCCGTTTCGACGACGAAGGACCTTGGACGCTGTGCCTTGCTCAAAACTGTAGCACGCACCTGGTCAGGTCGAACCCAGACCTGCTCACCAGACTGAAGTGATGGCAGATCCCTGACGCGATGATGTCGGTTGAAGTCCTTTGCAGTCCTTTTCTTGTAAGAATGATCTCTGAGGGCTACCTCCTCCCTTTCGGGCCAGTGTGGACGAAGCTTTTCATCCGGCTTTGGGACTCGAGTTCTCAGTTGCCTTCCCATTAGGAGCTGAGCCGGGCTGAAGCCACTCACAGCTGGTGTATCCCTATAGCTGTGAAGGGCCAAGTAAGGATCTTTTGCCTTACGGTAGGTATCTTTCACAGTCCGGATTATTCGCTCTGCCTCTCCGTTAGACTGTGGGTAATGGGGGCTACTGGTGATGTGGTCGAAACCATAAGATGCGGCGAATACGGTAAATTCACGTGAAGAAAATGGCGGACCGTTGTCTGACTTAACCTATTGCGGTATCCCATGACGGGCGAACAGACTTTTGAGCGCCTCAATGACCACCGGAGCTGTTGTACTTTTCAGTGTCACCACCTCTGGGAACCGGGAGTAGTAGTCCACTACCATCAAGAAGGTTTGAGAATTGTGGTGAAAGAGGTCCATGCCCAGAACTTCCCAGGGACGACCAGGGAGATTTGTAGGAAGGAGTGGTTCCGCTGAATTCACTCGAGTAAGGGCGCACCTTTCACAGCTGGTCACGAGGGAGGTTATCTCCGCTGTTATGCCAGGCCACCACACAGATTCACGAGTGAGGGCCTTGGTGCGGCCGATGCCCTGAAGTCCTTCATGCAGAAGCGTCAAGACTGCTGGCCTCATTGCTGCGGGGATCAAGAGGCAAGTGCCTTTGAGGAGAAGACCATCACAAACAGAAAGTTCATCCTTCACTGATTCATACTTTGAGACGTGAAGAGGTATCTTTGACTTCTTTGGCCAGCCGTGCTGGCAGAAAGAGATGAGCGTGGTACATTCTCCATCACAACTTTGGGCATACCTGATATATCCTGCATGTTCATAGGAAGCACATCTGGAGCAGAAGCCACGACTTCGGTAGCAAAAAGTTCCACTGTGTCTACTGGATGCACTTTAGGAGGGATGCGAGACAATGCATCCGCTGTAGCCAACAGTTTTCCGGGCACGTACATGATCTGAAACTGGTAAGGCATTGTCTTAAGCCTGAGTCTTTGCACCCTCGGAGGAAGCACATCAAGTTCCATTTTGCCAAACAATGACACGAGAGGAACGTGATCAGTTTCTATGGTAAAGGTGATGCCCCTGATGAACTCGTCGAACTTCTGGATGGCCCACGCTGTAGCCAAGGCCTCTTTTTCTGTTTGACTGTACCTTTGTTCTGTAGTCGTCATTGCCCTTGAGGCAAAGGCTACTGGCCTCCGCTCACCAGTCGGTTGTGCTTGTAGCAGGACTGCTCCGAGTCCAAAAGAGCTGGCGTCGGGAGAGACTGTTGTGGCATACGATGGGTGGTACATGGCCAGGCAGCGTTCGGACGTCAGAAGTTCCTTGACTTTTTTGAATGCAGCTTCCTGTTCATGCTGCCAAGTCCAACTAGCATTCTTATTGAGAAGGGTGCGTATCGGAGCAGTGATTTCCGAAATATGAGACAAGAACCTGGCAAGATGATTTACTATCCCGAGTAAACGTCTGACACCTGCAACGTCTGTGGGAGGTGGCATTGCATACACTGCATCGATCTTGCCTGGGTCTGGCTTGATGCCTTGTGCTGAGACAACGACACCTAGGAAGGAGACCTCGGAGACCCCAAAACAAGACTTGTCTTTGTTCAAGGTGACACCTGCAGTTGCAAGACGAGTCAACACTTGTTCAAGTCTTGCATCGTGTTCCTGCTTGGTACGTCCAAAAACAGGAATATCGTCAATCATGTTGACAACACCCTCCTGACCTTCAAGGATTCTGGCCATTTGCTTTTGAAAATACTCCGGGGCGGAAGTGATGCCGAAGGGCAGTCGTCAAAAACAATAGCGACCGAAAGGTGTGATGAAAGTTGTCAATTCTTGCGAGTCTGCTGACAACTTGACTTGGTGGAAGCCTGCAGTTGCATCGAGCTTCGTAAAAACGGCTGCTTCACCGATGAGCCCAAGAACTTGTTCCACAGTAGGCGAAATGTGTCTTTCCCTGAGAACCACTTTGTTTAGTCGAGTCAGATCCACACACAAATGATACTTTCCATCCTTTTTTGGTACTACCATCTGTCCGGCGCACCACGGAGTTGGTTTATCAATACGGCGAATGACACCTTCGCTTTCGAGTTTTTCCAGTTCTTGGCGAACAACTTCACGCAGCGGGATTGGTATCCGTCGAGGTGCACTGAGTGAGAATGGCACAACATCTTGTTTCAAGCGAATGGTGTACTCATCTCTGAGCGTTCCGAGGCCACGGAACAGTTCCGCACGAAGCGTTGGCTGAGGAGTGTTGACAGTACCCAAAAATTTCACAACTTGAAGAGCTTGGATGGCTGGTAGACCCAGTAAAGGTACTGAAAGTGCCTCAATGACGTAAATACGCTGGGAACTGGTCTTCACTTGCCAAGATAGCTGTGCCAAATACGAACCCCGTACACGCAGAGGTTGGCCACCAGGCCCTGTCAAAATAGCGTCTACCTTGGCGAGCTCCGCCGGGACACCGGGGAAGTCACTTGGAACTGCGGAGACCTCGGCACCCGAGTCTACTTTGAACTGAGTTGTGTAGTTGTCGACTGTGATATCCACATACTTGGCTTTAGCTGGCGTCTCGAGAGCATGCATTTGGATAGCATTGAATTTGGTCTGCCTCGACTACCTGGAGCGGCAAACTTCAGCAAAATGACCTTTCTTGCCGCAGCTGTTGCAGATAGAGCTCTTTGCCGGGCACTCGGAGCGTGCATGATATGCGCGGCCGCAGAAGAAACAGACCGGAGTGTCACGATAGCGTTCCGACTTCGCGTCCATTGACCGTGCTCTGTCGTCGACCGGCTGTCGCGAAAACTTCTGAGTCGCAGCATCAATATTGACCATGCTTTGCGAGGTGGCCTGTGCGAGTGAACGTTCCTTGTCCGCGTCCTCGGACTGACGAGCTTGCGTCCAAGCTTCTTTTAGAGTTAGCTTCGGGGAGCAGCAAAGCTTATCGGAGAGACGCGTGTCGAGCAATCCAACGACAAACCTGTCCCGGACCAAGCGTTCTTCCACCGCCGGTGACGGGTAGTTGCAACGTTTGACTAACTTGAACAGTTCGGCGTAAAATGCGTCGACACTCTCGCCAGGTTGTTGAACGCGCTTGTGAAAGCGAGACGACTCATAGAGCTCATTACAGGGATGCATGAAGTGCTCCGTGAAGCGTTTGACAACTGCGTCGTAGGAGGCTAACTCGGCAGCGTCGAGTGAAAAGGTGTCTAGCAGCGAGCGAGCTTCCGGGCCCATACTGTACAGAAGCGTACGTACTTGCACGTCTTGCGGAGCTTTCCGCAGTCCGGAGACAGCGGCATAGTCCTCGAAGCGAGACTTCCATGAAGACCAACTTGCAGGGTTGCAGAAGTCGAACGCGTCTGGCTGCTGCAGAGTGAGGCCTAGCCACTGGGCCTGCTGGGCGCTTTCCGGGAGCACCTGTTCACCGTTGGCGGTTATTGCGAGCTGCTTTTAAGACTGGTTTTTCACGCTGCTGTCACTTCTGACACCATGTTGCGTGGGCGTTCCCGTGCTGTCGTGCCGGGAGGCCGTGAGAAAGAAGAGAGCCAGACGACCACTCCGCTCCAGGACCAAACACAAAAGTGATTTATTTTCAAACCCCCTAGCTGCGCTTCAGCTTAGAGGGCGCCACTATGAAGTTCATAGGTGGCGACCCCAACACACGACAACCAATACATCCGCCAGGGCCACAGCCACCACAACTACCACATAAACACGATGACATATATAGCAGGGAGACCACATCTTTGACGACGACCACAACGACAACCACAACTGCGGCGATAACCACGATGACTCGGTAACCAGCACGGCCACAACAACCAGCACAACCGCCACTACCACAGCCACTTCTAACGCGACGGCCATAATGAGACCACAACCAGTACAACTGCTACGGCCAGAACTGTTACTACCGACAACCACAAGACAACGAGTAAGATCAGAGCAGCCGATACAACCGCCACGACCACAACAAGAACAACTAGCTTGCAGACCACTGCAAGAAAAATCGCCTTGACCACAACCACCACAACATTTGCACCACCTCGGTCACATGAAAACAAGGATGACCATATCTAGAATGACGACCACAACCACGACAACCGCACCTTCGGATATAATCACAATGACTCGACAACCAGGACTGCCAAAACAGCCACAACAAGCACTACGACCGCTGCCACTCCTGCCGCAACGACCAAAATGACCCCACAACTATGATAACCGCCACGACCACAACTTCCATGATGGCCACAAGATTATGTGGACGAAAATATTTAGGACGACAACCGCAATGACGACAACCACATCTACTGCAATAACCACAATGTCTCGACATCTAGAACGGCCAGAACAACAAGAACAACCCCCATGGCCACAGCCACTCCTTCCGCGACGACCATAACGGCTCGCCGACCAGGTAAACCGCTATGACCACATCCATAACTGCCGTGACAATTTCAAATCAACAAGTACGAGCACAGCAACCAATACAACCGCCACGACCACAGCAACCACAACTGCCAGGCCTCCACGACGACAAGAAAACCAGGCTGAACATATGCAGCACGATGACCACAACCACGACAACCACTACTACGGCAAAAACTACGATGTCTCGCCAACCAGGATGGCCACAAGAACCAGCACAACCGCCACGACCACAGTCACTTCTACCGCGACGACCATAATTACACCACAACCAAATTAGAAGCACAACCACAACTATCGCAATGACCACAAGGCAACCACGACGACCACAATATCGACAACTACCGCACTACCACTACGACCGAACCATCAGGACGACGACCACAACCACGACGACCAAGACTGCGGGGGTAACGACGATGACTGGACAACCACAACGGCCGCAACAAGCAGCGCAACCGCCCAGTAACTCCTACCGCAACGACACTAATAATAAAACAACCAGGACAACTGCCACGTCCAGAACTATACCTGCCGTGACAACCACAAGACAACGAGGACGGCAGCAGCAGCCAATACAACCGCAAGGACCACAGCAACCATAACTATCGCACAAGGACGAGGACATAAAAAGGAGTACAACCGTATTGTTGACGACGACCACAATCACGACAACCACAAATACGGCGATAACCACGATGATTCGAAAACCAGAACGCCCACAACCAGCAGCACAACCACCGCGACCACAGCTACTCCTGCCGCGACGACAATAACCACACGACAACCGCGACAACTGCTGCGACCAGAACCAGAACCACACCAACTGTGACAACCACAAGACAACGAGGACGACCACAGCAACTGGTACAAGCGCCAGGACCACACCAGCCACTACTGCGTCACAACCATGATGATATGAAACCAGGAAGTGCATATCTATGACGAACACCACAATCACGACAACCACAACTACGGCAATAATCACGATGACTCGACAACCAGGACGGCGAGAACAACCATAAAAACTGCCACGACCACAGCCACTTCTGTTGCGACTACCATAATGACCCGACAACTAAGATAACCATTACGAACTAGGCATAACTGCCGTGACAACCACAAATCAACGATTACGACCACAGCAACCAGTACAACTGCCAAGACCACAACTACAGCTCAAACAGGAAGACCACCTCAACCACGAAGACCGTGACAACCAGGAACAACCACCACGACCACGAAATCGACGATGACCATGAAGTCTACTGAAGACCACTATGATGATGCCTTTTTAAGAACGATGCCACTGTTTAATAATCTGCCATTAACGATACTGACTCACGGCACCAGTATTATTTCTCTCTTATAAAATGTATTGCGAAAATGACCATTTTACCATCGCATTTTCCCTCCAGTACAGCGAACTGTATGAAATTGGACAGGTTGTAAAGGTCAAAATTGATCAGCAACCATGCGTTTACTGTGCCTAGTGTAAAGGCTGCGAAATTTGAAATAGATTCAGCAGGTGAGCACGTTGTAAATACCAAGGGTCCGGCTGCGCTCACATCCTGGCTTTTGCAGTGGCGCCACATGCACTCTCAGCGCGCGCAAAGGGCTAAAATCTCATTTGAGGCTTCCTACACTATTCCAGAGTATGGAAGAAACTTTCAAGTAAAGCTATATTTCCAATAATCTCCCCCTTAAGGATTTGTTTGAGGGCGGTGAAAATTTCTAGCTGAATAAAGCATGTAATTAAAGTGCTTGCGAAGTTTATAGATTTGAAACCTTTTTTTTTATGAGTGCACCCGAAATCATGCGCCTTTTTTTTCACTGACTGCCGGAAGTTGATTTTTATTCGAGCAGGAGATAGCAGTTATTAAGGCGTAAGCATTACCTGCCCCCTTGTAATAACTCTCGATAGTACCCATAAAAGATGGCGACCTGGTTCAGCCTCGCAGGTGGTGGTCGAATTATTGATCGGGCGAGGCTGCTCGGGCAATTAACATTCAAGTCTCAAATCCCACCGGTGCGACTTGAATGCTAACTAGAGAAACGCCAATTCTGCCTATCTGGGCATTAACCAACGCATTAGCTATGGCGTCGTACCCTTAAGGCGGAGCGCGGGCCGCGGTACAGTGGCTCCTGCCTGCAGAAAATTAGCGCGCAGATCAGAGAGGGTGCGGCCGCACCACGTCGGCGGCTACGTAGAGTCATGCAAAGGTAGGATTGTCCGCTGCGTGGCATCGGGCTTTGAAGGAAGAAGAAGAGTAGGTTCCGCTCCGGCCACCTTTCGGTACTGTCACCGCTTCTCGGCTTCTTTTCATGCGCAACAAACGCTCAAGAGCTCACCTCTTATGTCCAACGTTTCCTAAAGGTGAGCGCTTTTCAACCGCTACAACTATTATTCGATCCAGTCCTCTCTTCTGACCGCACCGACGTCGTAAAGTTCTCTCCTCGCCAGCCGCCGCGCTGGGCCTCGCCTCGCTTGAGGCTAGGCCTATCACCGGCAGCGCACCTACCCCAACAGCCATGGAGGTGCAAGCGCAGGGCGACAACCTCGACCCTGAAACGTCCCGACCCAGTGAGTGGACCGCAGTACTCCGCGCATACCAGGTTCGAGAACCAAGCCCGAATACCCTGGTTGGACCCACACAAACAGCCGTGTCCGCCGTCGGTGCTCAGGCCGAGGCTGCCCCTGCGCCCTTTAAGCCGATGTACCGTGCTCAACAGCAACAGCTGCGCGTGTCGCACGCAGTCTCGCAGCGAAGTAAACACCTTGCTTCACTCCCGACCGGCACTATACGGGTAATTTTTCGACCGAGAGGCGGGCTCGCTTTGAACGGAGCCATGGCGCAGCCCCTTATGCAAGCCCTGCAAGTCACTGCCGATGGCCGGGACCTAGGGGACTTTCACCTCCGGATCCATCCTACGAATAACAGATTCACCGTCGCTACCCACCAGGAGACAACCGCCCTGCACCTCGTCCAACTCAAGGAAGTGGTATTCCAAGGGACCAGCTACCCTGTCGCCGCCTACATCGCACCGCCGCCCGCAGCTGTACGTGGAGTCATCTCGCAGGCCTACTGGCCGGAAACCCCGGAGCAGATGCTACGAGACCTCCAGACCCGCAACCCGGACGCTGATATTATCGCAGCACGCAGAATGGGGAGGACGCTCTCTATATTAATCACTTTTGCGCATGGACCAGTCCCTCATACCATACGCTATATGAGTGTGGTTTATAGATGCACGGCGCACAAGGGCAGTCCAGATGCCTGCACCAACTGTTGCCGACCGGGCCACAGATATGACGTCTGCCCCCACCCCAAGACTGGTATCTGCACGCGTTGCGGGGACAAGCATGACCCGCAAGCTGTTTCTTCCTGCATCCCGATCTGCATTCTGTGTGGGGGCGAGCACCTCACGGGTACCGGCTCATGCAAGGCAAGACAAACAACTCCGAAACAACGCAGCCCGCCGCCACAGAAAACAAAGCCCTTTAGCAAGGACTTTCCCCCGCTGCAAACGACCCTTCCCACTACCTCTACGTGGGCCTCCAAGGCCGCCAGGACTCATACGCCGCCTCCCAGGACCACGAAGTGACTGCTCTGCGGGAAGAGGTAAGGCAGCTCAAGGCAGCCATCTCTACCTCCACCACCGCTGTACCCCCAAATCATTCACCCCAGTCCTCTCCACCCACCTCGCCACCTGTCGAACCTCCTTCGAAAAAGAGGAGGAATGATGAGACGCCAACACAACCCATAGACTTGGAAGCAAAATTTCAGGACTTCGCCAGAAACTTAGAAGCTAGGCTCGCAGGGCGAATTACTGCACAGGTCACTGCACAGTGCCAAATTTTGATTGAAACTACCATTACCCGTTTAATGGATACTGTCATAACTAGCATCATGGCCAAGGTAGAGAAGCGTTTACCTCACCTTGTTCCTAGCCTCTCACAGGCCTCTCCTCCCACAGTGCCACCCTCCACACCCCTCCTTCGCCCCTCTACGCTACAGCATGGCTCCTCCGACGGACCATAATTCTTTACACATTATTGAATGGAACTGCAGGGGCTTTCGGCGTAAGCGCGATCCTCTGCTGCAAATTATCGCTACTTCCTCATCCCCACCAGACATCATCGCAATTCAGGACGCAAACGTTTGCGAACAACTTTCCGGATACGCTCTTATCCCCTCGGACTCTACTGATCTTCCTCGGGTGGTCACATACGTCTGCAACTCTTTGCATTACATGGAACACACAATTACCACACCTATCGCTCACATGTTCATCGAAATTTTACCTCCAACCCCTGCACAATCTCTCTTGTCCGTTCTTAACTGCTATACTCTACCACGACAGCCAATTAATCTACTCCCTCCACTCCTCAAATCCGTGGTGCAATTGGCTGGATCAAATCCCCTACTCATTGCCGGTGACTTCAACTGCGCGCACGTGGACTGGGGCTATCGGCACACAAACCACAGAGGCACAGTTCTCTGCAATGAAATGATGGTCCTCCACTTGTCCATCTATAATGATTTCAGCCTGCCTACGCGGGTTGGTAACAGTGTTACTACAGATACCAGCCCAGATCTCACGCTTGGAAGAAATGTGGCCCACCTGCAGTGGGAGCGACTAGGCAGCGACCACCACCCAATTCGCATAACACTAAACTAACGCCGCCCTCAGCGCAAATTTACCGTTAGACAAACTAATTGGGACCAGCTACGAAAATTTCGCCAGGAACACGTACAGTCAACACTGGTACCCTTCGACCTAGACACCTGGACTAACCAGTTACAGGAGGACATTCGCCAACATACCCGAACGCTAGACACTACCCCAGACACCCCCGTAATTGACAGTAAGCTCGCGCACCTCCTTCAAGCTCAAGAACGCATAGCACACAGATGGAAAACTCAAAAACATAATAGGAAACTAAAACTCAAACTCGCACAGCTTCAGACTCAAATAGAACACCACAGTGCCACTCTTTACAAAGCTAACTGGAATCAGATTTGTGACAGTCTCCGCGGCAATCTCTCCACAACCCGTGCCTGGCACCTCTTACGCCACATGCTAGACCCCACGCAATCTAAAACCAAGACACGCCTTAGCATTCGCCGCCTTACTCATAACCACAGTCAGGACACGAACGCCTTCCTCGCGCAGGTGAAATCAACATATACCACCCCAGGTGACCCTTGCAAGCACCCCGAGTACATGGGTACACCTCAACCCCAGCTTGACGCCCCTATTACAGAGGCGGAATTTCGGACAGCCCTTTTGAAATTGCGCAATACTGCACCCGGGGAAGATCAAATTACTAATGCTGCCATCCGAAACCTTGACGATGCCTCCATATCTCATCTAGTCACCCACTTCAACGAGTGCTGGAAGTCAGGTACCCTCCCAGCCACCTGGAAGCATGGAAAAATCATATTTATTCCTAAACCCCACAAACCCATCAACATAGAGAATATCCGACCAATTTCTCTGACATCTTGTCTCGGCAAGGCCTTCGAACCCATAATTCTTGCCCGACTAACCACGTACATGGAAGACAACCACCTTTTTCCGCACAGCATGGTGGGCTTTCGTGCGCACCTATCTGCACAGGATACCCTACTACAAATTACACATGACGTACTTGATGACACGATCCCCCACCTGACTAAAGCTATTCTGGCGGTTGACCTCACAAAGGCATTTGACAGGATTCGACACGATGCCATTTTGCGAGAAATGCAGGCACTACAGGTAGGCTCAAATATCTACAACTACGTTCGCGCCTTTCTCTCGGGCCGCACTGCCTCCCTGCACATCGCAGAGCTGAGCACACCACCTTATACACTCGGCGAACTTGGAGCCCCCCCAAGGCGCGGTCCTCTCCCCTGTTCTCTTTAATATTGCTCTCATCCCCCTAGCACATAAACTCGCTCTCATCCCACACATAGGCATACCTTGTACGCTGATTATATTACCGCATGGACCACTCATGGATCTGATGGAGAAATGGAGGAAACTCTTCAATTAGCAGCTGACACCATCTCCGCTCATGCGTCATCTATTGGGCTCGAATGTTCCCCCTCTAAATCCGCGCTTCTCCTCATAAGACCGAAATCTGCAGCTAACTCGCCCATTCAAATCGCTTTACAAGGAACCCCTATCCCCGTCACCCCCACCCTCCGTATCCTCGGCCTTTACTTGCAGGATTCCGGACGCAACGATCATACCCTTAAAACACTCAAGGCCTCCACGCAATCTGTGTTGCAGCTTCTACGCCGCCTATCCTCCCTGCACAAAGGTTTAGACGAAGCGGACAGCATGAAAGTAGTGCATGCTTTTACACTTAGACGCATTTTATACGCCACCCCATATCTTAAGCTCAACCGCATGGAAACAGAGCGAGTGAACGCCATGATTCGTCTAGCAACCAAGGCAGCCTTAAACTTACCCCGCAGCACTAGCACAGCCAAGCTCCTTGAACTAGGCATGCATAACACCTGTCAGGAACTAGTAGACGCGCACCTCCAGACACAGTATCTGAGACTTGCCGCGAGCGCAACTGGCAGGCATATCCTCGCTTCCCTTCGCATCAACATTCCCGCTAATCAGACATCCCTTATAGCTATTCCTAGACACATTCATACCCCCTCGTTGTGAAACCCCTTCCCCGGAACGTTCATCCCCAGTACCACATCCCTCGCCGCATGGCTCGCGCTAAGGCCCTACACAAGTATTATGGACAAGCCCAGGACGCCATTTGGGTAGACGCCGCGTGCACAACTCATGAAGCTGTAGCTGTTGGTTACAATCCAGCCCTAGCACAGCCCCTCACACACCGCCTTCCCTCGGGCTGTACGCCTGAGGAGGCAGAGGAAACCGCCATCGCCCTAGCCTTTGTACATTCCAATGCAAACTACATCTTTAGCGATTCCAAAACGGCTCTGTTCAACTTCGCGAGAGGCAGGATTCACGCCCCTGCTTGGGAGTTGTTGAACACCCCCACCAAAAACTTACCACGCAGGGTAGAGCTCCAGTGGGTGCCGGCTCACTCTGGGAATCCAGGAAACGAGGCTGCCGATAAATTGGCCCGAGGTTTGATTTGCCGGGCTCAGGACGACCTCGATCCAGGTTTCTCGAGAGAGCGGGCGCACACCTTTGCAGAGCTCACGCAAATTCCCCGCTTGGACCGTCGGACTTACCCTCCTCCACACCCCTCCCTTACCCATTCCCCACAGATTCTCTGGAGACGCCTCCAGACCCGCTCTCTCTCATCCCCTCAGCTGCTATACCACTACTGTGGCACCTCCCCTTCATGCACCCTGTGCGGCGACCCTCACGCCGCACTCTCCCACATCCTTTTCGGCTGCCCTGCTGATCCTCCCCCGCAGGGACAGCCCGCGTTATCAAGTTGGGAGGACTGGGAGGTCGTGCTCTCGTCTCCGGACCCACCATCGCAGCTTGCTGCGGTGCTTCGGGGCGCCGACGTCATGAACAAACACCACATGAACGTTCCGACGTAGAGTGGGACCGTGCGGTGGTCCAGGGACCCAAGGGGGGTTTAACACACTTGCCATAATAAAGGTTTTCTCTCTCTCGGGCTGCAACATACCGCAGCGCACGGCGACTGCATTCACAAAGTGAGCGGGCGGGCATACGCCTTCTCGCAGGTAAGCATGTTAAGTGTCTCTGCCACTATATTAAATAAGATTCCACGCCAAATGTGGGCTGCAAGACACACATGTCCGCTCTGCAGACGGGTCCAAGCTCACGTGAATAACTGTAGAGGGCAGGCGTGCGTCTATGAGCGTCCGCTGTAGCGCACATAGTCAGTTTCTAGAGGGGATTAGAAGAAGAGGAGGAAATAGTAGACAGAGAAGAGAACGTGGATAGATGACAGGAGCTTGTGTGGGTAATGGTGCACAACGCGTTTCACAAACACCTATACATAGCACCCAGCGGTTTGCTTCTTTACATGCATCTTTAATCCTTCCTTCTTTCTTTGACCGGAACGCCATGTGTTATGGCACTTGCACAAACCGAACACCCACTCGTAATATCACGCATTCTTTTAGGTCGCCGTTATGGGCCGCTATGTATGCATTGCTGCGCGAGCAGCATGAAGCAGAAGTGTTCAAATCTCTCTCGTTCTAAAGAAAAGAAAAATGCAGTTAACTTGCATAAAATTGAATTGCGCTTTTAAACATATGTTAAGATGAAATATACGCCAAATACCCCTCCACTGTGCAGTGAACTAAAAACTTTGCAGCCGCGGTGGCTCAGTGGTTATGGAACTCGGGTTCTCACCTGAAATACGCGGGTTAGACACCGGCTGCGGCGATCGAATTTCTACAGGAGAAATTCTAGAGGCCCGTGTGCTGTGCGATGTCAGGACACATTAAAGAACCCCAGGTGATGTTAATTTCAGGAGCTCTTCAATACAGCGTCCCTCATAGGCTGGGTCACTTTGGGGACGGTAAACCCCCCTAAATCATAGACAGACAGGAAGGCACCTCACCTATAATTTTCCGCACAAATGTTTGAGCGGCACCAGTCGCCCTAAGCCGAATCCATGGAATGGTGAAAGTGAATGGGTAGTGGTCACTTGACGTACCGTTGTCAATTGTAGACCACGAAGGTATCCCTATGTCATTACAGCTACCGTTAAATCAAGAGCTGAAGGAGCATTTGCACTTTAGGTAAGTTATGGCGCGACTGTTGTAACAGCACGCATCATTTGCTGTCATCCGAGACCGAAGTAAATGACCGCTACAGTCTCTTCTGAAACCGCATATAACATGATGCGAATTGAAGACCCCAGCCAGAGCTGCTCTTTTCTTGTTCCGCGCTAAAGCATCCAACAGATCCGTCCAACGCACACGTGCAGGGAAACCGATATTCGGCAATGTGACGGGGGCACACTGCGGAGCAACTGCAAGTATCTCACAATCAGGTCGCATAAATTTGTGAGACTCTTTTGCACTACGAAACAGCTTCGTTGAAATCTATATTAACAAGCCTCTACTCCAGCCGTTTGGGCGATCAGCTCTAAAACTGCAAAAATTTTAATTGTGAAGGTGCGATTCGAAGAGCGCCAGGATTCCTGTCGTAGAATAATCTATGAAATACGTTTAAGGATACGCTGCTGTATGTCGTGAAAAGAAGATAAGGTAGAGCGACAATTTCACTGGAGTACAGATGTTTACGCCATGATTATTCCTTTAAAAGTGGCAGCAACAGCGTCTTTCACACAAAACTGATTGATTTGCAATTCCAGGGGAACCTTTCTTAGTCTTGACATGCTGATGGTCTGATTTAGAAGGAGAAGGGGAAGCACGACGCTTCTGAGATGGAGTGTTATTCTACCCTTCTACTTAGTTTTTTTTTATCGCACCTTGGCATTCAGCACCATACCTTGGACAATCCTACGGTGTGGGTATGTGCCATGTTTACTGATGAAAAGAAGAACAAAAACATGTCATTTCAACATCTTGCTGACAAGCGTTAGTGAGGGATACTAGGTCACAGTCATTTTCACCCACAGGCGTGGAAGCAGAAGAGGTGGTTGGTTGAATGTTATCTACAGGCGCACAGCAAGAAGGGCAGGTAGAAGAGGTTAGGGTACTCAAAGCCGATGAGGCAGCCTGCGTGGAAATGACTTGTGACAGCGCATCGTTGAATGTACTGAGAATGCCATTAAGTACACCATCAACAGACTTCGTCACCGCAGCAGCAACCAACTTTGTTAAGTTGCCTCCACATCAGTAGCGGTCGTGCGGACAATAATTGTGTACGAGCTCTCTCTTCACTCAAGAATGGCGTAAGCACCCGCGCGCGAGCACCTGTCAGCTGCATAATGTCCAAGACACTCTGTTCATCAGCACGCTTCGGACAGCTAGGGTCACCAGCTGTGCGATCAGAGTGGCAAAGGCAGCAGCTAGATGACTCACAATGCAAACGTCTGATTCATGATCACCGCCGCAAACGCGGCAACGCGTTGCTGACATGCTAGATTTCGCACTACTACCAAATCGTCAGCAATTCTTACGCTGTCACGGTCGGGGCTGCACTGGGTCAACACCGTATACTATAGGCCAATCGTTGACCTGACGTGGGGAAAAAGGACCCTGTAAACGTTGCAACAACTGATTCAATTGGTATATGGGAGCCTCCAGCCTCTCTCTTAAAGCGGTATACTGAGAGGATGCCAACACCGGCGTCATGAAAGACTTCAAGATTTTCTCCTGTCCTAGTGGAGGAATCCACATTGCGGATTATTTTTTTACGCAGGCAAACTGCTCAGGAATAAACGATTTCACCAGGAATGAGGCGAAAGAGGTTCTCTGCAGCAAGTCTGCAACACAATTGAAGTCAGCTCATTTCCGCAAAATTCCTCTTTTGTTAAATGGTAGCACCTCGGAAATCTCAGACATCGGCTGGTCGCAGCCTAAATATTGTATGGCTGTGTTAGAGGTTTCGTGTTATCACAAGATTGTCCGCACTATTACGTCCACACGAATCAGTTTATGCTTAAAAGAATGGTGCGATCGGGTAGAACATCAAACAATTTGCTGTGAGAAATCAAGGGGCTAAAGTGTGTTAATGAGTTAATTAATGACAGCAAAAAACCTGCAAAAAGTAGGCGGGGCCAGACCAAAAGTGGCGTTAAATTTGAAAACGCCGATACCGTGGTACTATGTGACTGGAAGTAGGGCGGAGCTAGCGCCTGGCAGCAAATGTGAAATCGAAGTGTGGCGCGATCTAACTCTGAAAACTGAGATGGGCAGCTGATTGAAATTCATTACGTAAAACAATCAATTGTGGTATCGATAAGGTATTGGTAAGATATCGATCAGTGATCGCTAATTGATGGATAACTGATCGATGAGTGATCGATGAGGGATCAATTTCCGGTTTGAGGGTCTCGACTTCCGGTCACGGGTCTTAGTTGACGTGAAAAGCGCGGAAGTGCTACGTCGACGTCTTTGTGTCAGGTCATACGGTGAGACGTCATAAAGTGGGACGTCAAGCTTACGCATTTCTGCAATTCAGTGAGGAAAGTTTCTATCTCACTTCTCATGGCTCATAGAATACTTCGATTGCTGCATTTCACCAATGGTCATGGCGACCACGATAACTCACTTAATATTGTCAAGCATTTGCCTAACACTCACCTTCACTGCGTGCTGGTAAACAAAAGATAAATTTTAACCTGTTTACTACAACTGTTTTTCTTCATTTGTAATCATGATTCGCTATTACCGAAAACTCCGGCTCTGTACAGTTTTCATCCAGAAACAAAGTGTTAATTTTAATAAGGCACAACTGTACATGCGTTGATTGCTTTGAGAAGAGTAAGCGTCTGCTGTAGTGTTATGGTTTTGGCAAGACATCAGATGAAATGCTGGTGAAAAAGAGCTGCACTTGTCGGCACATGTCGGCTTTCGCGGCGACGCGAATCTTGATAAATGAGAGAGGGCGTGCAATTATGTTTTCAAGGTTTATTCTTGTGCTCCTCGCCGGCGTCACCATCAATTTTTCAGCGCATAAGCTCCGCGCGAAGAGGCCACAAGGCTCCGAATGGAGAGATGACCATGTGCTCACAGTCACGAAAAACGTTGGTATACTAAGAACTCCGCGAAAAATGCCATTAGAAGACTAAACCTATACGAACATGGAAATGTGTGGTTTATTTTGCCGTCAAAGAGAAAGTAAAATCATAAAAATGCTGGTCAACAGTCAGGTGTTCTACATGTCCAGAGCTCTGCAAAGATAATGCCCGCTGAACTCGGCATCGAGGGCGCTTACTATAGTTGCAGTTGATCTGTCAAGATGTGAGGAGGCTTCACAAGTTGCTGTTTTGTGTTAATGCCACTCATATTGCTAACGCAGTAAAAAAAAGAACAGGTCCTAGCGGGCTCCCTCCTCTTGTCGCTGCTCAGCGAAAGCCAGCAACTATTTTCTTAAGCCGTCACAGCGGAAATGCTATCCGGATATCGAAGCAGCCCCTGGCACCGGTTTCGATCTACGTCCGCAGCGCATAAAGTCGGAGGGAAGGTACAGATAAGCCTGAGAAGAAAGAATTAGCGGGCGTGCGCCGGTCGGTGGCGCAGAACGCACTTTTGCCGTGCTTTTCAACCTCCCGCAATATTGAGATCCCAACAGCAGATAACCGCCTGTAATAAATATATATTTTTATGCAGTGGTGACGGCAGTCTGCCAATAAGGAAGACAGCGATACGGAATTTGAAAAGAAACTGTATTATGCTCACTGTGCCCGCAAAGAACTGAATAATTCCGATGCGTTAGCAGCAAAGAAAATTTATTGAAAACTCAAAATACGCAAGGAACTGAGGTACAGAAGAAGACAAACATGTCTCATGAAACAAGACTTGCAAATGCAATGCTCGCTGTACAATAGGGAACCTGCTCTACAACGCGCACCGAAAACTAGCAGCAGTCAATTTCAAGCGGCGAGTTATAAATGCACACTTTTTGAACCAGTGACTGGGACGTGCAAGCATTCGCACTCACCTAGAGTTCCTTGTAGGGCTCAGTGTTGCAAATTCACCCAGATATAAATATTTCGGCTGTGCTTTTCAGCCGGCACATACAGATTTCAGTGGATATCAGGCCAAACAGCCTAAGGGAAGCTGCCTGATGGGCTGTCTGTTTCGTGCCTGTCTAATCTAGGATGACTCTATTAACTGAGGACTTCTTTTAGATGGGGATTATTGAACGTTTATTATAGTCTGGGCTACATAGGTCTGATTAGGTGGAATACATAGCTGGGTCTCCTGCGTAGCTGTTCAAGTGGGGACGCCGTGGAATCCGAGTCGTCTGCCACTTGTATATAAGAGGGTGAGGAGGACGGTGGCCGTCGGGCCCGTGCGCTCGGCGGCTCGGCGCATCGCCTGCGGGGGTGGCTGGCTGCTTCTCCGACAGCGGAGGAAGCGGAGGGTGCGTTGCCGGTACAGCTGGCGCCATCTACAAGAGCGTCTTGTAACATCCTCCCTTTTTTGTAGCTTGCTGTCATCCAACCAGGTAATCGTGAAGTCGCTTTGGGAGCATTCTTGTTCTTTGAGGTCGTGCCGGCGTGCGAGTCACATCAGGGCGCTGCTGGGTTTCTTGCTGTTCAGTGTCATTGGTTTGGTTGTCTCCCGTTTCAGCATTTCCTTCTTCGGACTCAAGCTCTCTCTTTTCTTGTTCCTTGTTGCTGGTTGCACCCTTCGGTGGGCTTCTTATAAACACGCGGTTCCTTCTCAGAACGCTGTCTCCCACGTAGACTTCATACGATCTGTCATCAACTCTTTTTGTCACGGTTCCTTTAGACCATGGTCCGCTTCTAATCGGTCGGACAGTCACACCTTGTCCTTCTTTCAGTGTTGGCAGGTCCTTGGCATGTTTGTCATGATAAAAGATTGTTCGTTGTCTTCTTGCCTGCCTCTTGCCGGTCACGTTTATCGTTTCGGGTTCCAGCAGCTTTGCTGTGGTCGGCAGTGTCGTTCTGGTGCGGCGACCCATGAGCAGTTGTGCCGGGCTGGCGTTTAAACCTTGCAGGGGTGTATTTCGAAAATCTAGGAATGCCAATTGCGGTTCTGACTTGCTTTCTTCCGCTTTTTTCAATAGCATTTTTGCCGTTTTTACCGCTGATTCGGCCATTCCATTCGAACGTGGATAACCTGGACTTGACGTTTTGTGTTCGAAGTTCCAGCTTTTAGCAAACCTTTCAAACTCCTCGCTCGCAAACTGGGGTCCGTTGTCGCTCACTAGGATTCTTGGAATCCCGTATCTAGCAAAGTGAGCTTTCAGCTTGAGGATCACTTGGGTTGAAGTTGTCGTCTTCAGCTGATCTACTTCCCAAAAGTTGCTGAGATAGTCGACTGTAACGAGAAAGTTTTTCCCCTTATACTCGAAGATGTCGCATCCGACTCGTTCCCATGGATAACTCGGTTCCGGATGAGGGATGAGTGTCTCTCGTTGTTGGGAATGCGCATGCTTCTGACACACTTCGCACCTTGCGATGTAATCCTTCAGTTCTGTGTTCATCCTGGGCCAGAATGCACACTCGCGTGCACGCCGAAGACAGCTCTCAATTCCCATGTGCGATGCGTGAAGTTTCTCTTTGATCTCACGGCGCAGAGACAATGGGATGAGCAGTCGTAATCCCTTGTAAATGAGGTCCTCCTCCACTGTGAGTTCATCTCTGAATGGGTAGTAGACGCGCATATCTCGCGGCACTTGGTGCTTTTCTTGTGGCCATCCTGACAATATGATTGACTTAAGCTTTTGCAGGAAGTCATCTTTCTCCGTCGCTTTGCGATTTTTTTCCAGGGTTTCCTTGCGCACTGGCAGGTAGTTCACAACGTTGATGCTTTCTAGTTCACTTTCACTGTCGCGGTTGGGAAGGAATGCCCTCGACATCGTGTCAGCTAGAAGTAGTTCTTTCCCTGGTCTGTGCTCGATGTTGATGTTATACCTTTGCGTTTGCAGTATCATACCTTGCAGTCGTCTTGGCACTTGATCGAGTCTTTTTTTCATGATGGACTGAAGAGGTTTGTGATCACTGATGATCGTTGTAGCTGTTCCGAAGGTGTACTGATGGAATTTCTGCAATGCAAATACGATCGCTAGCATTTCCTTCTCGATCTGGGCATAGCGACTTTCTGTCGGTGTTAGTGCTCTGCTGGCGAAAGATACAGGTTTTCCTTCTTGGATGAGAGCCGCTCCAAGTCCGAGGTCGCTGGCGTCACATTGGATTTCAACTGGCTTTCGCGTGTCGAAGTATGCTAGAATAGGAGCTCTTGTCACTGCATCTTTTGCCTTCTGGAACGCTTGTTCTTGTTCTTCTCCCCAGTGCCACGGTGTGTCTTTCACTGTGAGCTTCCTCAGTGGTTCCAACACTCGTGAAATTCCGGGCAGGAATCTGGACAGGTAATTGATCATTCCGCAAAACCGCTGTACGCCTTGGACATCAGTTGGTCGAGGCATTTCTTGAATTGCCTTTGTTTTCTCTGGATCCACTTTCAGTCCTTCTTTTGTCAGCACGTGTCCCATGAAGACTGTTGTGCTCATGCGAAGTTGCGTCTTGTACTTGTTCAGACGTATTCCAGTCTGTCTGCATCTCTGCATTAGGTTTTCGAGCTTTCTGTCGTGATCTTTAAGAGCATCTTTTCAGTTTCACCAACTCCATAGACGAGGATGTCGTCTGCTATGCACAGAACTCCGTTTAGTCCTTCAAGTGCCATTTGCAGTCTCTTCTGAAATATTTCACTGCTGACCGCTAACCCAAATGGTAGGCGCAGCCATCGATATCGGCCGTTGGGCGTTTGAAACGTGGTCTTTAGACTTGACTCTTCATCGAGGCAGCATTGCCAGTACCCTTCTCGTAGGTCTAGTTTTGAAAAGATCTTGGCTTTTGCAAGCTCTGGCAAGACGTCGTCGAGAATGGGCAATGTGTGGCGCTCTCGTTCTAACGCTTCATTTAGCGCTTGTGGGTCAATGCACACTCTCATGTCGCCATTTTTCTTCATCGCCACGACCATTCGGCTCACCCACTCGGTTGGCTCGGTGACACTTTTGATTGCTCCTCTTCTCTCCATGCTTTGCAAGGTTTCTTCAAGCTGTGGTTTTATGCTGACAGGCACTCTGCAGCTTGTTATCGCTTTCGGGACTGCATCCTGTTTTGTTACCAGATGTACTGTTCCCGGCAGCGTCCCTAGTGCTTCTGCAAAGACGTCTGGGAATTTTTCCACTATGCGCTTTGTGAAGTCTTCCTCTGGAGCGTTAACTGTAGCTACCAGATCATAATCGATTGTTATGAGACCCATGGTTTCTGCTCTCTTCCTTCCAATGAGAGGTGTGAGCTCATCTCCAACAACTACGAACTCCAAGACATGCTTCTTTCCATTTTTGGCAGTGACCTCAAGCTGGGCTTTGCCTTTGGAGTAAACTTTGCTTCCGTTCCATGTCCGCAGTGTCGTTGCGCTCGCTCTCAGCTGCTGTGGCTGGACGTATTTGGCTGTAATCACATCAACTGCCGCTCCACTGTCTACTTGAAACTTAACTTCGTTTCCGTTCACTTCCAAGAGCGTGTAGACTGAGCTGGGCTTTTCGCTCTTAACTGCCAAAATGTCCTCTTCGTCGCTATCGATCTCCAGACTAGCCACTGCCCTGCTGCCTTTGCACACTGCTGCGAAGTGGTTTCGCTTTCTGCACTTAACGCACACTTGTTTCCAAGCTGGGCAGGCTGTTCTTTTGCGTTCGTGGCTCCTTCCGCAGTACTTGCATTTCGGAAGATTCGCCATCAACGGAGGCTTCCTTTCTTCTTTTAGACTTTTACTGGCATAGTTGCGACGGTTCTGCTTTTTCACAGTGTGAACTTCGCTGTTTCTTGCAGCTGATTCCTCTTTAAATGCTTTCATTTGCTGTTTTGTAGCCTCATGAGCAAGACACACTTTGACAACTCTCTCGAGGGTTGGGTCATCGAGCTTTAGAATGTCCGCTCGCGCTCTCTCGTCGTAAATTCCACAGACGATCTGGTCGCGGATCAGTTTGTCTCCTTCGTTCCCGAACCCGCAGTCGCGCGCTTTCAATTTCAGGTCGGTCAGAAAGTCATCGAACTGCTCTTCCTGTTGCTGCATTCGTGAGCGGAAGACGTATCGCGAGTACAGTTCGTTATGCTTCGGTAAGAAATGCGCGTCGAGAAGGCTTATCACATGCGTGTAGTCAAATTCTGGGTGTGGTCTTGATCCTGTTGGTTTCCCGAAGTCCAAAGTGTTATAAATGTCAAGAAGCGTGGAGCCTCCGACGGTCAAAAGAAGTGCTACTTGCCGGTCGGACGGTGCTTTCGCTGTGTTGGTTGCTTTGAGGTACAGCGTGAAGCTCTGCTTGAAGGCTCTCCATTGTTCCGCTGCGTTGCCAATGGTTTCGAATTTCGCAGGTGGTGGAATCTTCTCCATGTTGAGGCGTTGGCGGTAATTTTACACTTCTGACACCATGTTTCGTGCCTGTCTAATCTAGGATGACTCTATTAACTGAGGACTTCTTTTAGATGGGGATTATTGAACGTTTATTATAGTCTGGGCTACATAGGTCTGATTAGGTGGAATACATGGCTGGGTCTCCTGCGTAGCTGTTCAAGTGGGGACGCCGTGGAATCCGAGTCGTCTGCCACTTGTATATAAGAGGGTGAGGAGGACGGTGGCCGTCGGGCCCGTGCGCTCGGCGGCTCGGCGCATCGCCTGCGGGGGTGGCTGGCTGCTTCTCCGACAGCGGAGGAAGCGGAGGGTGCGTTGCCGGTACAGCTGGCGCCATCTACAAGAGCGTCTTGTAACACTGTCCACTGGTCTGTTACAATGTATAAGTCACAATAGCTCCACACCCATTAAAGGGTAAAAACAAAATAAAGGAAAACAAATTGGCAGAGGCTTAGCTTGGTTAAGCCCTGTAGGTTGCGAAAGCAATCGTGTGCACGTCGTTTAGCTAAACGTTCTTCCCGTTCTTCATCCATTTGTCGGGCACGTTGCTGTTTCCTAGCTTCAGCAAATCGTCTCAGCTTCTCCTTATACTTGTCCGTCGACATGGCTTTTAACGAGGCCTTGGTCGAAACACCTTATATATACACATCCACACGTAATCTTCTCTCAGAGAAAGGAAGGGAAGGAGAGAGAGAGAGCAGCAGCGGCGTGGTTACCCTGTGACTGCGGCGACGAGCCGAGCTGGTCTCCAGTTTTCTCTCCGCTTGGTGTGACGTCACCACAGCGAGCGCCTCCTCGCGGCTGCGGCGCGCAGCACAGGTGCACGGAGCGGCGTGGTTACACTGGTACCGCGCCGACGAGCCGAGCTGGTCTCCAGTTTTCTCTCCGCTTGGTGTGACGTCACCACAGCGAGCGCCTCATCGCGGCTGCGGCGGGCAGCAGAAGCGCGGCGCGCCGTGGTTACCCTTGGACCGCACCGACGAGCCGAGCTGGTCTCCATTTTTTCCTCCGCTCGGTGTGACGTCACTACGCGGGTCGTCTAACGGTCAAACGTGCTTACCGCCAGGACCGCGCTGACAGCTCAAAACCTAGCGTAGTATTGCTTTCGCAATAAAATTGCCGAGGGCAAAAATGGTGGAGGGTAAGAAAGGATGAAGAAAAGCAAGGAAAGAATTGCAAGTAGTCCTCCGCACATGTGCCACTACGAATGTGGGGCTTCAGGCACCACCCTCCCATGGTGGACATGTACATATACTGGATGTGGCGGGTGGACCATTTCCGCACGAAACCCTGCTCGCCCACTGTAAACAGCGCGCCGCGTAAAAAGTTCCTTAGCAAGCCTGTCAGTCGTGTATGGAGGGGTACATTTGTGGGTGCAGCCGCACAGCATAAACGGGCACATTTGTGGCATAAAGTAAGGCTTTACAAACCTAGTTGTCTTAATTCTACAAAAAATTCTTTTAGGCGCAAAGAATTTTCCTGTCACTTTTTCGACATGACAGCCCCAACTTCAACAAAAAGCATCCTGAGTGATCAAAATATGCCGTGTGGTTAAGCGTAATTCAGAGCAACCGCAGAGCGACGAATGAACACAAAAAAGGAGGAAATGGAGAAATGAGAAAAGACTTAAGGCTATATATGCCTGAAGTACCCACTCCAACGGAGCGTTAGTCAGCATCTTTGCGGGTAAACGTTTAATTTCGGAATACAGAAGGAGAGTGGCATGAGTGAGACATGATAGATGACTAGCTGGTCGTGCTGCCATGTATTGCTGATAATAAGGCGTGAAAGTCTGCTCAGATTAAGGATAATTCTAGCATAAGCCTTAATCTCTGACACATTGCCATAGCTAAGTAAGATGGAGACCTTAGAAAATGAAGAAATGCCCTAGTCAGTGTTTCAGCAGGACCATTTTGGAAACAGCCGTCCGTTGACATTGCAAATAAAAAATCAGCCATCATGTACAGTGTTAATAGGGTTCAGGCGTGGCTGGGCGCATACGGCGCCCAGGTCCTTGAGCGTCATACCATGGCTGCGGTCGTTTGAAGAAGGTGGATGACCAGGGAGGAAGCGGTTGATATACATCATGTTCGTAATTACGGCTTAACAGAAGTGTCAAAAAGTTCCCGCATCTTTCAATCGCGTCTTAAAGGGTGGGCGTCTTAAGAGTCCATGAGGGAGGCGTGACTTGTTGATGAGAGATTATTTGGTAAAGTTCACACTGGCCTAGAATCACACATACTCGCACTTGTGGACACGTCTTAACTAGGAGGGGAGCTTCTGAGTTTTGAAGCGCGTCGATACATTGACTCGAATACGTTAAAATACAAAGCGGACAGCATGCTTACAAATTATTACCAATTGGCCAGCACAAAGACATTCTAACTCTGACTGGCTCACAGGTGCACCGTAACCGTGCGTTGGTGCTCTGTGGCCATGAAGTTCTATCGGTTAATATCAGCTGGGAAGAACGAGAAGGAATGATGCGATGAGATTCCAGTTTGGCACACTATTTTTTACGGCTTGAATAGTATGCGGCGAAGACACGGACAATTGTGTGCGTAAAGTGTGGGGCGAATTTTACTTAGAGTGTTTAGATTTGGATATGACCCCATTTGAAGTCTCCAAGTGACAGCCTTTTCTTTGTTTAAGGATTTGTGCGCTGGTGGGTGCCGCATACTGCTCCCTTTGTAGTTGTTGAGTATGGCCGAGTATTCCCGAGGTACTGGAAGGGATTCCTCAAGGTCGTTGACGTTGGATGCTCGGTAGTTAGTATATCCTCGAGCTATCCTGTCCACCTCTTGGTTTCCTGCCACCCCCGTGTGCCCCGGTACCCAGATGATCTTATGTTTGATCGGCTTGTGTGGTTTTGTATGTGTTTGTTGCAGCTTGCAGTCTACAGAGCGGTGTATACGGAGCGCCCTGTGACCGTCTCTGCCGTAAAGGTAGTTGCGGCAGGATGCTTGTGTATCAGTAAGAATTGTCAGTGGCCGCCCAGTCCGATAGCCCTCCGCTGCCGCTAGAGCGACGGCCGCTTCTTCAGCCTCAGCTATCGTGCCATTCATAGACGCTGCGTGTATTCTGATGTGAAACTCTGCATTGACTCTTTCTTCGGCGTGCTATGTCGGTGCACGTTAAAGAACCACAGGCAGTCGAAACTTCCTAAGCCCTTCACTACGGCGTCCCTCATAGCTTGAATCCCTTCGGGAGGAACCCCCATCAATTATGAAAATTTTTGACGAACTGTTGCGCAAATGGTTCGTTCTCCTTCCTGCCTCTTCTGATTTACAGCCGTAGACCAAAATTTACATAGATGAGCACTCTTACATCTACGGAGCGCAGCCACCGTGGCTGGCACGGATGAAAAATGCGACCTGCCAGCAGCAATGATCAGGAGCAAGCCTTACCGCCTACGGCGGTTGTTCCAAGGGGCGCAGGCTGTTATTTACGCAGGGGATTTCAGAATGTTCTTTGAGTAACCACAGTGGCATTGACAGTACCTGTAACTATGCAGGCGCCATTCTTGGTGGTTTTCCGGGAGCCTTTGTAACCTAAGCGGCCTCTGTCCGACTGTTGCGACCTGTGCAGGGCGAGTAGTTAATACAGAAAGAAGCACTTTTCTTTCTTTTGTGTGTACTGCGCAGGAGTTGGATGGGCTGGCCGTTCTCAGCGTTCCCGACGGGCCCTGGACTGGCGTCTTGGGTGAAGGCGGTACTCTGGGGTCTTCGTTGATTAATTTTGGTTATTTGTTAAAAACTATGAGCTTACAATGGTAACCTAAGCGAATAAAATGCATTTGGTATGGCAATAACAGCATTTGTACTTTTATTCAAGGATATAAGGGATTATTGGGGAGATATAGTAACGGCGTTCTATTACAACAGCGTCAATATATTTTAACCCCATTTTTTTCAGACCATCCGGGTTACGATAACACATCAAAGTGCTTTTGAGAGCTTCAATCCGAACCTGTCGATAAAAAAGTTCTCAAGAAAGTGTTTTACTGGAAAACAAAACTACACCTACCACAATTTCTTCACAGAAAGTCGCCACTGGGTTTAAGGTTACTGAGCCCAAATACTGTATGAGTAGACTATGAAATTCCCCGCATTAGAATATTGTTGCCATTTGCCGATAGCCTTGAGCTCTGCTATACAGACTACCACAATCATTCGTAGAATCCAATTTCTACAGAAGAGGGAAAAACGACAAAGGAAAGAAAATGCTTACATTTCACAAGCTGGTCTCATTGAGACACTTCGCTCCTGAGCACGATGGCGCCGCCACACCTTGAATTCATGGCTTCAGTATTTCTCTTTTGAGCTTGCGTTTCCAGTGTAAAAGAAAGAGCTGCTGGCCATTGCCCAATGTGAGCCGGTTCATAAACACCAATGTTCGCATCACCGCTTGGCCTATGCAGCTGGTCGTCAGCGTTTAGCAAGTGATCTTGAACACTGGCTTGAAACTCGTCAGCTGTTTTATTACTCAGTTCTTGACTGCGCCTTCAATAATAATAATTATAAGGGGCTGCCGCGGTGGCTGAGTGGTTATCGTGCTTGGCTGCTGACCCGAAAGACTCGGGATGGGTAACGGGCGCGGCGGCTGCATTTCGGTGGAAACAATGAGGCTCGTGTACTGTGCGATGTCAGTGCACCTCAGTCAGCCCCAGGTGGTCGAAATTTTGAGGCCTTTACTACGGCGTTCCTCATAGCCTGATTCGCGTTGGAACGTTAAGCCCCCATAAACAATAAATTATAAATAATAAAAAAATTTCCCCTCGTAGTATGCGTTTTCCGGCTTGAACTGTTGTTGTTCTTGTAATGATGTCCGCAAAGCACAGTGGTCGAGCATATGTGTCCAAGAATCTGTGGCCGTAGCGGCTTAGCCCACGAGTCTCTTAAGTGAAGTGCTTGAAAATGTGAAACACTTCTGCAGCATTAAATATCACGCCCGTTTGGTGGGGAGGTATGTCTTCAACACTAAATGGACTGCTGTAAAGAAGAAATTTCTTTTTCATAATCTGCAAACGGATAACACTTGTCCACCTTTCAACATCAACTCAACCATTTAATCGCACTACCACGCTCTGATTTCTTGAAATAGAAGTGCCGCCGGAAGGATCAATTTGGCATGCGAAAATCGTCGTTGGGCCGGTCATTTCCGCGTCTGTCGGCCGTGGCGGAAAGAACCTCGCGATTTTCTGTTAATTTGGATTGCTTACCCTTCTTCAACTCAAACGGTATTCGATAGCACTGCTTGCTAAAAATGGTAGCGTAGCGGCGCTTATGGCCACGGCTGCGACGGGAGTCGATCTTTCCTAACTCACCTGGAAGAGTCCGACTAATGGCACATTTAAATGACTGGAAAACGAAATCCTTTCAAATTACGGCCTCTGGACCACAGTACCGAAGGCCGCGTTCCGGACATTGTCTGCAATTCATTTCAAGAAAATAATAATTAGTGGCATGGAAACATTATAAACTCCGAAAGCCACATCCCTCATGATCCCACATGATCTCACATCCCACATGAGCACATAATGCACACATCACCGAAGAGAGCGGCCAATCTGAGCTCACGCAACCCAGGCCTGCCTTAAGAGCCTACTTGCTCCAGTCAAGTCCTATAAACAGCAACCATTGTGAACAACGACAGGCTCAAAATGTGTTTATACGCCTCTAAAAATTTCTGTGCCAGCGCACGAGCGTCCGCGAATTCGAGTAGGAAGCCATGGAAGGAATACTGGACGCTTGATCGCGCTAATGAAGATGAAAGTTGTAAGGATGTGTCAACGTTGACTTAAAATATGACCAAGTTGGTGCAACGCACTTCAGTAGGAAGTGAACAACCTTCGCCTTTAGTGCAAGTGCGTTCCTTGTCATCATTTACTGACTCTCAGAAAAGTCAGAACATTGAGTGCATATGTCGGTGGTCCGTGACCAATAAGCTACGCTTCCGCCAAGTGCCTTATTTTCCTTCGTAAGCTGACTACTCCGGTAGTAATTTCCCGTAAGTGATGGCGCATTTATCAAATGCTTTCCTCTTATTTACCCTCGCGTGTCATTTATTTTCCGGATTAGGCCACCGATGCTATGCTGAACACTTCTCTGTGTAAACCTTTAAAGAATTGAACCGTGAGCAATACGAGATCTTTATTCCGTGTTTTCCGTCAGTTATCCGTTTAAATTACATTTCGTGAACTCATAATGGCCAGTCAGGCACCGACCGCTGCACATGGAATTTGGAAATCTGTTCGTGCTATGCAAAGCCAGAGCGTGAAAAGATTGTGTTTCATGGTGCAGTGCGGTCCATTCATCTGTTTGAGAATTAGGTGCTCTGTATTAAAGCGCACGTGTGATGTCAAAAAGCTTTGTGTGCTGTCTATCCAGAGATGGGCAGAAAGCGCCGCGTAGCTGCGGCGCTCGTCGTTGGGTTGTCTCAAGGAGTTCATTGCGGCGACATGTGTGTGGATTTCAATGAAATAACATCGAAGTATTCATGGTGTTGTTTTTCACCTAAATTTCCACATATCGAGATGTCCATACACCGTCATAAAGTTGCGTGTTTATGCAGTAAACGCTACAAGGGCGGGGCAACGGCTTCCACCGGAAGGCTAGCGCCACGCGCGAATAAGGTCAATTCAGAAGCCATTGCCATATAATGACAGCTTCTACTGCTGTAGCCACTGCAAGTTGTCTCTAGCGCATACAATAAGAAGAGGCACCTCTTTAGAGCGCTAACTCCACCCAAGATAGCTCTGACGTTCTTTGAGCCTCTATTTATATTTGCAAGAGATCGTGTATCGGTGTGAGCGGGTTTGTTCATGCATTAGGACTGTATCGAGTTATTGTTGCGTACAGGTGACGGGCGATGCCAATTCACTATACACACGCGCTATTTGCAGGCACACAGAGAGGATATTTGAGTAAGAACTATTGATGAAAGAAATTTTTTGTGCCTATTTGTGAAAGGAACAATATGTAACAACAAAACTTTTTTTTTCGCAGCCTCACAAAGTTTTCAACATCCCTGGAAAGTTTCTTTCTGGCATGACAACGTCCTGCTGTGTATCTGCGGCCGAGAATGAGAGCCAAAATGGCAGCCTCTAGCAGTGTCATGCACGTTGCGAATCACTCTGACTCGTTACCTGTTTTTGAAGATATTAATGCAGAGGGAGATCACTATAGGCACATTAAAGGATAATATCAGTTTTGTGCACGAGTATCAGTGCACAACTTGCTCAACTCATGCGATGGCGAGTTCACAATGGAAGAGCCAACATTCGCTTCTGCCGCTGCACTGCTCCCTCTATATCCCACAACTGCACTGTAAACAACCGAATGTTGTGAGACCATGTTTTACTTGCAAGTTATCTAGAGCACAGAAACAATGCGTGTAAAATGCAAAATGAGCCCGCAAAGGCGCGTATAGCTCAAAATAAATAAAATGTTATGCAAGTGCTATTGCTTTTTTTGCAAACTGAACAGATATTTTTCTATTATTTTGTCCATATTCCCCATAGCAGACGCTTACAAGCGGCTTCTTGCCGCTAGAGTCCCTTCTTGCCGGAGGTGCGGCTAGGGACGGAACGAAAATTATGTGGCTCCTCAGCAGGAGTTCCAATCTTTGAGTTCGACCGCGACGGCTTGTTTTTGTGAAAGCGAAAGGCAAAAAGATTCCAATGTGTTGTGCAATGTCAGCGCACTTCAAAATGTCACCAGGTGGTCAAAATTATTGCGCAGTCCTCCACTACGGCACCTCTTTCTCTTTCTTCTTTCACTCCCACCTTCCTCCCTTCCTATACTCCGCGGGTCGGCTGTACACCGAGATATCAGACAATTACTGCGCCATTTCTTCGCGTCAAGAGAATATTTTTCAATTTTTTCTCTTCAATGCTTCCTTGAGTTACGGAAGCATGAATGGCCCTAAATTTCAGGTAGGGACACAGTGTAAGATAAGGGACGCTCTCAAATTTCTCCCGAATAGAAAACTGAAAGGTGCTGGGTCAAGAAGGGCAGGAAAGAGCAAAAAAAAAAAAAACGTACTAAAACGAAAGGCAATTCCGTTTGTCTTTTATGTGCAGCACGCAAGTCGCCTCCATACAAAGCGTAAGATACATGTCCCCGCATCCCCTGTTACCGTTCCTCCGATGCACCTAAGCCTGTCTTGAAGCGGCAGTTTTGGCCTCCGCACTTGCAGCGACGGTGCTCCTGTTCATCAACACCCTTATCTCATAATATTTTAGAGCGCAGCTCTTTGGCGTCCGTTCCTGGGTTTCGCGTCGGCGTCGGCCTCGTAACCAGCTCCGCCCCCAGTGTCACGCTTTTCAATTGGTCGAAATGCTCGTGACGTCACAGTGCGCGAATTTCAAATGGGGCCAATTGTACTTTGGCTAGTAACCATGCAACCAATCAAAGGGATCGTATAGTGATGCTGCAACTAAGTTGGACTGAGTTTAGTTAATTGCTTAATTAATCTATAGCGCCCGGCGACGCTATAAAGCGCCGGCGCTAAGATCGGCGTTACAGCGCGCGCTAGAAAGAGAATAAAGTCGGACAGCGCGTGCTCGTGGCGCACGCCCGGCACGGGCAGTCCGGAACTAGAAGCCTGCCACGCTGGTCGTCTCTGTCTGGTGCTCCGCTGCGACCCCGCAAATCCTCAACAGTGGTGACTCCGGCCTAAGACATGACCGACCCCAGCAACCTACCGCCCTCAGGCGGCCTTCCGCCTGACGCTACCTTGCGCCCACGGGACGTCGCAGCTCTCCAGCTCCGCCTACCAACATTCTGGCCCAAGTGTCCGCAGACCTGGTTCGCCCAAGTGGAAGCCGTCTTCCATCTGCACCACGTCACCTCGGAGGCATCTCGGTTTCGTCATTTGCTTTCCAACCTGCCTTCGGAGGTGGCTCAAGAGGTAGCGGACATCATCGCTGCACCCTTGGGCGATACCCCGTACCAGCGACTAAAGCAGGGCATCCTGGACCGCACCACGGCGTCCGAGAGTGCGCGCCTCCAGCAGCTGCTCACCTACGAAGAGCTTGGAGACCGCCGCCCCTCCCAGTTACTCAATAGCATGCGGCAGCTCCTGGGCGAAACCAATGCAGACCCGACCGGCGCACTGTTGCGGCAGCTCTTCCTACAACGCTTGCCGCAGTCCACCCGCCTCGTCTTGGCTGCTGCGGGCGACTTGACCCTTGACCGCCTCGCCCAGCTCGCTGATCGAGTTCACGACGCGGCTTCTCCTTCCGTCACCGCCCTCTCTTCTCCACCGGAGACCGCCGCCATTTCACGGTTAGAGGCCCGGATCGATCAGCTGGCCGCTTCTATCGATGCCCTTCGGACGTCCTCTCATGCCTCGCACGGTTTATCCTCAACACCTCGCCGCCGTTCGTCTTCCCCGAGTGGTCCGCACTCGTCCAGTCCTCGCCGTCCGCGTCTCTGCTGGTATCACCGAACTTTCCAGCACAACGCTCGCCGCTGCACTCCACCATGCAACTGGTCGGGAAACGCGCCGCGAGATCACTGACGGCGGCGTGTGACCTCGCTCTTCAACCTGGCCGCCTTTTCGTCGTCATGGATCGCATTTCTGGCCTGCGCTTCCTCATCGACACTGGTGCCGAAGTCAGCGTACTGCCGGCCTCCAAAGCAGACCGTGCTTCCAAGTCACATGGACCTACTCTTCGTGCGGCCAACTCAACCTCCATCGCAACGTATGGTCTCCGATCCCTCACTCTGGACATTGGCCTACGGCGCACGTTTCGATGGGTCTTCATCGTCGCCGATGTACATCAACCTATCCTCGGTTCAGACTTCCTGACGCATTTTGATCTGGACGTCAGCATGCGTCACCATCGTCTCATCGACAGCAAGACGCGCCTTTCCATCACTGGCGTTATATCAGCTGTCGCTTCCACTGGAATCCGAACTCTGCTTCCGTCATGCCCGTATGCTCAGGTCCTCGCAGACTTTCCCGAGGTCACGAAGCCTTGTAATCTACATCAGCCACCCAAGCACGGTATCACCCACCACATTGTCACGCGTGGTCCACCTGTCGCAGCTCGCCCGCGCCGCCTCTTCGGTGAGCGTCTGGCTATTGCAAAACGGGAATTCGACCACATGCTCCAGTTGGGTATTATTCGCCCTTCATCCAGTAGTTGGGCCTCACCACTCCATCTGGTGCCCAAGAAAGAACCGGGTGACTGGCGTCCGTGTGGCGACTACCGGGCTCTCAACGCTCACACGGTCCACGACAGCTATCCCCTTCCACACATCCAAGACTTCACTGGACATCTGGATGGCTGCAAGATCTTTAGTAAAGTGGACCTTGTCAAGGCGTACCACCAAATCCCTGTTGAGCCGGCCGATATTCCGAAGACGGCCATCACTACACCCTTCGGACTGTTTGAGTACGTGCGCATGCCTTTTGGGCTACGCAACGCAGCTCAAACTTTCCAAAGATTCATCGCTGAAGTGACGCGTGGTCTCCCGGCGGTATTCGCCTACATCGATGACATCCTCGTCGCGAGTCGTACTCCACAGGACCACGAGCGTCACCTCCGGGAACTCTTTCAACGCCTCCAAGAGTTTGGCTTGGTCGTCAATGCCCAGAAATGTGTCTTCGGCTCTTCTGAGCTCGAGTTCTTGGGCCACCACATCTCGGCGCTGGGAATTCGTCCATTGCCTTCTCACGTGCAGGCCGTTAAGGACTTCCCAGCACCAACAACCCTACGCAAGCTCCGTGAGTTCCTGGGCCTAGTGAATTTTTCACGGCGCTTTATCCCACACTGCGCCGAGCTTCTTCACCCCTTGACTGACCTTCTCCGCACCACGAAGTCCTCATCCTCTGCGATTTCCTGGTCTCCCGAAGCTCAGGCCGCTTTCACGGCTGCCAAACAAGCCCTCGCCGATTCAGTCGTCCTCATCCACCCTAGGACTTCCGCGCCCACTCGCATCATGGTGGATGCTTCCAGCGTGGCCATTGGCGCGGTTCTCCAGCAGAAGATTGACTCCGAGTGGCACCCACTGGGTTTCTTCTCTCGGAAGCTCCAGCCTGCTGAGACTCGCTACAGCGTATTTGGCCGTGAGCTGCTTGCTATCTACTCCACGATCCAGCACTATCGCCACTTCTTGGAGGGCCAGCCGTTTTACGTTCTCACGGACCATAAGCCTCTGGTGTATGTGTTCCGTACGAACTCTTCGAAGTACGTCGCCCGTGAACTTCGTCAGCTGGCCTACATATCGGAGTTCACAACCGATATTCGACATATCAAAGGCACCGACAACGAGGCAGCTGATGCACTTTCACGCATTTCCACCATCGGCGTGTCTCCACCTGCTGTGGACTGGCCCTCCCTGGCGCGGGCACAGCTTGAAGACCCTGAGCTGCACGCCCTGCGTGACCACCCTCGAGCACTCCGTCTGCAGCTCGTGCCTCATCCGTTTGTGCCCGGATCACTCTGGTGCGACATATCATCGGCTCTACCGCGACCGTTCATCCCGGAGACCTTTCGTCGTGCCATTTTCCATTCCCTTCACGACATCTGCCATCCTAGCATTCGGGCCACGCAGCGCCTCGTTACCCAGCGGTACGTCTGGCCGAACATTAACACCGACGTTCGCCAGTGGGCCCGCTCGTGCCTTGCTTGCCAGTCCACCAAAGTGACACGCCATACCAAGACTCCCCCTCAGTCTTTCCTGCCGCCTGGATCACGCTTTGACCATATTCATATCGACCTGGTTGGACCGCTTCCCCCTTCTCAGGGCTACAAGTATATTCTGACGATGGTCGACCGCTTCACCCGTTGGCCCGAAGCCGTGCCCATTCCGGACATTACTGCGGAAACAGTTGCCAGAGCCTTCGTTTCGACGTGGGTTTCCCGCTTCGGCTGCCCCGGCATTGTTACCACGGATCGCGGCCGCCAGTTCGAATGCGCCCTCTTCACTTCGCTCACCCGGCTTCTCGGCACTAAACACTGCCGCACCACATCGTACCATCCCTGTGCCAACGGCATGGTCGAGCGGTTCCATCGCCAGCTCAAGGCTGCCCTTACTGCGCGCCTGGATCGCGAGCACTGGGTAGATCACCTCCCTATGGTGCTCCTAGGCCTTCGCGCCGTCCTGCGTCGTGACCTTGGCTGTTCGGCGGCCGAACTCGTCTTCGGTACCTCCCTGCGGCTTCCCGGAGACTTGTTCGTACCTTCGGCTCCCTCGTCCCAACCCCTGCAATACCTTCACCGCCTACAGGACTGTCTCCAGCACCTGCGCCCAGTGCCGCCTCGCTCAACTGCCCATCAAGTCTTTGTGCACCCGGACCTTGCTTCCTCGACGCACGTTTTTCTCAGGCGAGACGCTGTAAAGGCGCCTCTTACCCCTTCATACGATGGCCCGTACCGCGTCCTCACCCGGACGACAAAGTCAGCGACAATCCTGCTCGATGGTCGTCAAGAGGTCGTCTCCCTCGACCGACTCAAACCAGCGTACCTCGAGACACCTCCCCAGGAGCTCCCCTCAGATGTTGCCGGCCCACCTGCAGACCTGCTTGCCGCTGTGGCTAATCCATCTCTGCCCCGTCGGCGCGTACATTTCGCCGTTCCGTCTAGGCGGGGGGCCCTATAGCGCCCGGCGACGCTATAAAGCGCCGGCGCTAAGATCGGCGTTACAGCGCGCGCTAGAAAGAGAATAAAGTCGGACAGCGCGTGCTCGTGGCGCACGCCCGGCACGGGCAGTCCGGAACTAGAAGCCTGCCACGCTGGTCGTCTCTGTCTGGTGCTCCGCTGCGACCCCGCAAATCCTCAACAAATCAATTAGCCTAATTAATATAGAGGAGAATGAAGAGGTCAGAAGAAAAGAAAAGAAAGACGCGCGCCGCAGCGACAACAGCGTCCGCGGAAGGAGACGCTGCTGAAAAAAACAGATAAGTACGAATCCGCGTTCCCTCCACCACCACGCACTTCCCCACTCAGTAAGACGTTGCTCGTTTCATATACGTTGTGTCGAACATCCTAGACAGTTCCAACAATTGACAGGTTAATGACAGAACACGATGGATAGAAGTACAATAATATAAATATGAAATAGCCTAATTAACCTTTCTAGTTAGACCGCATAAATCAATAAAACCGAGAACGAAATTGGTCGATTTGGGGAATCGAACCAGGGTCTCCGGAGTGCGATACGAGCACGCTAGCCACTCCGTAATGCCAGCTGAATGGTTTGGAATGAACAAAGGCGCGTCTAGCTAATACGGCGTCTTCGTTCAGTCCCATCTTCCCCCTTTCCCTTACGGCGAGGTGCAGGTGTCCACCCAGATATGCGAGAGAGATACATTTCCTTTCCTCAAAAAATAAATTTACCGTCCAGCAAGGCGTACAGCCGAATTGGCGATGGCGTTCTGTGGACTCCCTGGCAGCGTTGAAAGACACTGTCGCGTTCCACTCTTACAGGCGAAGCTTAACATGTTAACCACACATCAGTAACACACGCAGACAGCCAATGGACGCGTCATTCGCTGGCAGCACTTGATTCATCATTCACAACCACATTCGTGACAGAATGCTGTACTAAGGCTTTCGCCTTGCACCACTTTAGTCGCCAAAGTGACTCCTAATTTTAGAGCGCAGCTCTTTGGCGTCCGTTCCTGGGTTTCGCGTCGTCGTCGGCGTCGGCCTCGTAACCAGCTCCGCCCCCCTTTCATCCCTCCAGCGCTAGCAGCGACCGACTGATAACGACCGACTGATACCGCTGGATGCCGCTGACGCCGCTAGAGCGTCAAGATAACGTGACTGCATAGAACACCGTCGCCGCCATGCAGAAAGAGGAGGAAAGGGTACCCCCCCCCCCCCCTGTTCTTGTGTGGCGGATAGGGTGCTCTTCAGTTGCCGACGCGCCGGTTATTTCACGTAGGCCCCGGCACGTCGACGAATACGTGACCACCTTCCCACGGCTAGACCTGCTTCTTAGCGCTGCGGAAGCGAGGGTATCATATTGTTTGTGTCGGCTACGGCGGCGTTGTCCCTGAAACCAACTCCGCAGCTGGGGTTGACTCACTATCGAAAAGGTGAAACAGCTTATTTGCTGCGCTCAAATTTCGCATTAGGAAGTAACGTAATCGTCGGTAATTTTTTACATCCTGAGTACTATCGCATACCTCGATTACAAAAGCGCATTATTTCATCAGCAGCAAATATGACAACAAAGTTGGTCAGTTACAACGGAGCAGTGCAAGAAAGCGGTCACTAAAAATGATGTCGTTCTTCCCTGCGTTTCTGCCTTTACTACATATGACTGAACATTTAGTCCAAGAGCTCTTCACAGTATGCCTCGTTCACCTTTAGTATTTTTGCTTTCCGGGGACTGCCAGTCATGTTTACTTCGGAAAGGACGAAAAATCTATCAGTGTATGCCGTGTATGGCAATCGTCGTGTGAGATTAATTTCTTTGTTCTTCAATCGCGGTCAAACTTCCGCATCTTTATACAACTCAAGCGGCAGTGTGTGTTTAAAGTGATCGCTGTGCGCGTTGTTCCGCATCTAAAGTGAAGAGGAAAACGCACGTGGAGAGGGGGCGATGCGCTTGAGAGCGCGAAAGCTAAGGCTCCCCTTCTGCAGAATATACGGCGTCGTCATCGTCAGCTTTGTGAGCGAAAAATCACCGGAGAAGCAACCTCGATGGGCCACAGGGGTCTCGTCACCATTTGGCGTGATCAGAACCTGCCCACCGGATTCTGAGAAAACTTACCACCGTGGCAGGAGGCAGTTAACATAATGAAGTGTCGTGAAAGTTAGGCTGGAATGACCTACTTGGTTCTCAAAGCCCGATCGAATGCAGCACCTGCCACCGCAGGACATTGGCGCATCACTTAACCGCTACACCACTATACCATGAACGGTAGAACGGCTGCCAGGGGGCAATAAATCGTTAAATAATATATATATATATATATATATATATATATATATATATATATATATATATATATAAACGTAATTGGGTTGACACACGGTAGAAAAACAACAACTTTATTCTAACGTTTCGACCAGGGTCTGGCCTTCGTCAGAGTGATGGGGTACAGGCAAAAGACACAGTTTATAAGGGAATGTACGCGGGGAGGGAACATTTTGATTGGCGCATCGCAGCGGCAAACACCTCAGTATGAATCGCCAGTGAATGATAAATGTAGTAAAGAAAGCACAGTCAAAAATTACTAAATCATCGTGGAGTATAACTGCAATCACATTGTGAAAAAAATGTAAATAATACAAAAATGTTTTGGTCGTAGCTGAAATGCACAAGAAAAGGCGAACAGCAACAACAACAAAATAATAAAAAATCATCAGACACGAGGACACGGGTGAATACCACTTTTGATTAAACAACGCCTTTTGTGAAAGGGTATGGTACTAAGATGCGGTGCTATTTCAGAGATAAGCCATTTACTAAAAAAGAAAAAAGCGGCGCTAACAGTAAAAAAAGGACGAAAATGATCAGTGTAGATGAAACACGGCATGATACTATGAAGTGTTGCGGTTATGATGATAGACAAGTCAGCTTCCCAACATTTTCATTGAGACCGCAAGAAACAGTATTAAATTTGTGTATAAAAAATGATTCACGAACTTCGCGTTCATGATGGGTCTTGAAGCCTGATTCCAGTAAAGTTACTTGAATTTTTTCGAAAGGGTGCTTAGTGTTGTTCACATGTTTAGAGATAGGAAGGCTAGGCACTGTCTTGCAATGAGCTTTGTGATTATTGAAACGATATCGGAATGGTGTTTCTGTTTGGCCAATATACTGAATTTTGCAGACTGAGCATTCGAGCATGTAGATTACGTTGCTGGTATCACATGAGTAGTTTCCCCGAATTTTCACTTTGAAGTTCGATGCAGTGCTGGAAGCCGTTATTGATGTCATCATCTGTGAGCAGACTTTGCAACGTGATTTATTACATGGATGACAGCCGATCGACATACTTGTGCTTGTTTTAGACGAAGTGAGAATGTCACTGAGGTTTTTGCCACGGCGATAGATGTTCCCTCCCCGCGTACATTCCCTTATAAACTGTGTCTTTTGCCTGTACCCCATCACTCTGACGAAGGCCAGACCCTGGTCGAAACGTTAGAATAAAGTTGTTGTTTTTCTACCGTGTGTCAACCCAATTACGTTTATGTTCTACCGGATCCATCCGATCTTCACCCCCTTCTTATATATATATATATATATATATATATATATATATATATATATATATATATATATATATATATATATATATATATAGCCTGTCTTGGTTTCTGTGGCTGTTGGCTTTTCTCATATTTATAACGAGCCCCTCATACCCCTTCACTTGTTTGCTTAATTGCTTAGCGAGGGCCTCGGTTCTAGCAGCCTTGACGCCATAGGAAGCATAAGAGGGTTCTCACACAGCTTCCACCCTCGTCGTTCGATGACGTTCTACGTCACACCAGCGGTAACTCAGGACGTTCTACGTCCGCCGCTTACGACGTGGGTGGCGCTAGTGAACACTCTCACGGTTAGGTTATTTGTAAACATCAATACCCCCGAAAGCAGAAGATTTGACAGCCGTCGCCGTAGCTCAGAGGTAGAGCACCGGACGCGTAATTCGGCGGTCGTGGGTTCGGATCCCACCGGCGCCATGTGGTTGTTTTTTCTTCTGCTTTTCTAATCAATTAGCTTTAAGCGATGACATATTCATTAATATTCTAAATTGATCAACGCTACAAAATAAATAAATTAATTTAAAAAATCCCCTGTGTCCCTTGGTTTCTGTGGCTGTTGGCTTTTCTCATATATATATATATAAGAAGTTGGGGAAGTCACAATGAAAAACTTAACAGATTTATTCAACGTTACGACCAGGGACTGGTCTTTATATATATATATATATATATATATATATATATATATATATATATGTGTGTGTGTGTGTGTGTGTGTGTGTGTGTGTGTGTGTGCGTGTGCGCGTGCGCGTGTGGGCGTGTGCGCGTGTGTGCGTGTGTGTGTGCGTGTGTGTGTGCGTGTGTGTGTGTGTAGGGGTACAGGGGATTTTTAATTTATTTATTTTGTGGTGTTGAACAATTTATAATATTACTGAATATGTTATCGCTTAAAGCTAATTGATTGGAAAAGCAGAAGAAAAAACAACCATATGCCGCCGGTGGGATCCGACCCCACGACCTCCGAATTACGCGTCCGGTGCTCTACCACTGAGCTACGGCGACGGCTGTCAAACCTGCTTTCGGGGGTATTTATGTTTACAAATAACCTAACCTTGGGAGTGTTCACCAGCGCCACCCACGTTCTTAAGCGGCGGACGTAGCACGTCCTGAGTTACCGCTGATGTGACGTAGAACGTCATCGAACGGCGAGGGTGGAAGCTGTGTGAGAACCCTTATGCTTCCTAAGGCATCAAGGCTGCCAGAACCGAGGCCCTCGTTAAGCAATTAAGCAGACAAGGAAAGGGGACTGAGGGGCTCGTTATAAATATGAGAGAAGCCAACAGCCACAGAAACGAAGGGGCACAGGGAATTTTTAATTTATTTATTTATTTTGTGGTGTTGAACAATTTATAATATTACTGAATATGTTATCGCTTAAAGCTAATTGATTAGAAAAGCAGAAGAAAAAACAACCATATGCCGCCGGTGGAAACACGCAGCGTGGGCGTATTCTACTCCAGCACGACGCAGCAGCCCTTGTCCAGAAGTAATCGACGCCCACTCGTTTCCACTGTTGCTACACCTGCCTAACATGAGTATTCATTACCAAGCGGTTATAAACGCTAAATGGGGCCTGGAAGAGAGAAAAGTGACGAAAAATGGCACGTAACAGCTCGGTCGAATGCTGCTCGAAAACCGTCTTTTTCTTTACTACCTTTGTAGCCGTGGAGGAGACACAAACACTGGAGAGGGCGCCACGTGATAGTTTCGCAGGGGAAGTCATAAATGATACAAGGGACTCGCTCCACGTGATGGCACGTGGTGCACTTTGTTGCCCGGGACAGAGTGCCGGCAGTCACACGACGCCAACTTTGGTAGGCCTGGTCAGAGAAAGAGAAAACAGACCAAGCTTCAAGGGACCGCTTCCGAAGGCTGTCCTACTGACGTCCTCATGACGCACTAGTTTTAGAGCGCAGCTCTTAGGCGCCCGTTTCTGCGTTTCGTGGCGTCGCCGTCCCCGTTGTCCGTTGTAAACAGCAGTGGACACCCTTTAAGCTGCGAAAGCAATGTAGCGGGAGCTTGGAAAGGAGAAAGCTAAAGCGCAAACTCCTCCCCTCCTTAGCAACCGGCGCGCCAGTGCGCGGCGCAGCTGCGCATACCAACCGTGACGTCACAGAGTAGCCGTAGAACGAGCGTGCGCGCGTCGGCGGTGGCAGCTACACTGCCGCTCCTTCGCCAGACGCCTTGGTGCAGTTGAGCGAGTGGGACGCATGGCTCCGAAGCGACCCAGTGATTCCGCGCCAAGCGGTTCGGAGAAGCGGCATTGGGTTGACCACAAGGCTTTCGCCAAGCACACTTTACAATTTCCAAACTGTCTTCTGTACTTTTTTGAGCAAAGGAAATCCGCAGTATCTGACTCCCACAGTTGCGAAACCAATAGAGCGGGGGCTTGGAAAGCAGAGGATAAAATTTGTCAATTGGCTTTCGAGTAAAGGAAATCCGCAGCATCTGTCTCACACAAATCGGTGGACACCTGAACCAGGGGTAAGGCGAAAAACTGACCTTTTGAACAGTGGACACCTCAATCGTGCTTTAATCTACGTGGAGGTAGTGGCAGATGTGCGCTGCATGCTTTGGCATTGACAACGTTGTGCCAGAAACGCTGCCACCTGCCAGGGTGGCAGGGTGGGTGGCGACTTTAATGTAGATATAAAGACAAGCGGGAATTTCTTACCACTTACGCGGGAGAACAACCCGTTCCTCTCACTCGTAACGGCTCCCACAGCTGTGAAAATCTCGGGAAATACTTGTACTCATGTATCATACATGTAGATGCCTTAGAAAATTAGTATTTCAAGGCGAAAGCCGTTTATGGCTGAAGACTAGCCAGCTTGTCCGCCCATCCGTGCGTCCGCGGCACCTGTCAATCATCAGTATGAGAGCAAAAATTGTTAATGGTTGCGTGAAAATTCAGTAATGACAATTAATGTTAATTAGTTGATTAGTTAAAGATTATTATTTAACTAGTTATTGATAATTAGTTAATAAGGTAATGACAATCAGTCAATAAGTGAATGATAATTAGTTAACTTGTTAATAATACAAAGGAAACGCTCAAGCCCGCTCAATGGAAATATTGCGCATAGGCAGTGCCGTCATGCGCAATCCTCAGGTTGGTTAACAACGGCGCATGCGCTGTCACCTCAGAGGTAGTTAAAGGCTTTCGCCTCTGCGCACTTTAGATCGTCAGAGTGCTCCCATTTTTTGTATCCGCCTTTATTAATTGACAGAGTCTCTCGTTTTACATAGTCAGGAAGCGGCATTTGGCTTCCCCTCTTCTTTGCGAGTAGCGCCGCTGATATGTGCGATAAAAGTGTACGGGTGGTGGCAGCTTAAAACGCCAGCATGGTAAAATTGAGAATTAAGTGAATTGAAAACATAAGTGAATTGAACTTATGTTTGCTCTTGGAGGCAGGCATAGGCTGGGGTACCGTGTGGTAGAGACTTAAAATGGTGTCGAAACCATTTTCTTCCTGCGATTACAAACCAGGTGTTAGAGAAAACACGAAATGAAATAGTTCTTTTGTACGCAGTTAAAAGTAGCTTATGCGCAGCGGCGAGCCTGTAGCCAAAGAGCGCAATTCAAGACCTCCGGTTATTCTGTACCTCCAAAACACCACCGCTATGAATGCCCCTCATCAACGCATGAAGCGGTCCAGTGTAAACCAGCGCGGTGCTTGCGCTGTGCTTTATTGTCCGGTTTATTCCTCCACGGGCAGCTCGCATGCCAGTTAAGACAATCGCATCGTACCATTGATGTTTTACTACTAGTCGGAGTGATACATGACGGCATTTACACGACATCGCCAATCAATTGTTTAATTTGTTCACGTTAGTAATGACGTGAGTGCATCCATAATCGAAAACAACAGAAAAATACTCACCTGAGGAGGCAACTGTGGTAACGATCGAGCTGACGAAGTGACTGATATTTTTAGGCGCTTAGAGCCAAGCTTAATTGTTGTTGTTGTTGTAGCCTTCGTGGCATGGCACATACCCACTGCGGGGGAGAGGCCAGGGTTCGGTGAGGAGACCCAAATGAAGGTAAATGGGTGCCGAGCTAAAGCTTTAACTTTGCTTGACAAGCTAATGGTTTAAATTTGGTTAAGAATTCAGAGTAATTAAAGAGGAAATTAAAAAAATATATCTTTTTTAAGCGTAAAGTGAAAATAAATATTATTGTTTCCAGCTCAGGACGCAGTGACGTTTGAAACGTATGGTGAGAACTTCCATTTTGCTAGCGGAAGCACCTAGATACATATACTTACATACGCTGCATACATAATACATGCGTACATACACGCAGCCAACCATTTTTCACCCTCAGCTTGGCAGCTCCAGCTACTGTTGGGATGGGCGATTATGCCGACCGCGTCGGAGTTCTCCGTCTTTCGGGTTCGCTATTACGTGACCGCCAAAATTACTGCACTCGCACAGAGCCGACCTTGATCAAGAGTAGGTGGGCGACAACGGCAAATATGGGCCTCCGTTTGAGTTGGCTCGGTAGCTGCGGCGCCTGCAAGCTGGGTAGACTGGCCATTGATAGTTCGCCCCAAACTCTACTCGGATCAGCTTCGATGCCGGCGTCATGACGGCGGCGTGAATGTGGCTGTGAGCGCATGCGTCCAAGGCAAAAATACCCTGAGATACCTGTCTATGAAGAAGATGGGAAGCGGTCGCTGACAAAACGATCCTGAAATGCGATTCCATACAAGAAAGCCTTGGGGAAATATAGGGGGGGGGGGGGGGGGACGGGAGGGGAGGGTTAAGTCTTCCCGCCCCCGCACTCCCACGCACTGGCTGCAGCGTTTCCGCTCGCTAACCACGGAGGGGTTCGTGCTCGAAGCAAGAAAGGGGGAACGATAAAGCGTGAACAATCATATGCTATTTATTACACTTGCAGTGAATACATACAGCGGGTCAGCTAGCTACAAAACATTAACAAGGCATTCCTCGGAAGGCTACGTAAGAAGGGCTTCCGACTTACCGGCTGGGGCAGGGGCGCAACTTCGGGGGCATCGGCGGGGAACGTTTGTACGCGCCGACAATGGCGGCCGGGTTTTCCCGCGCGCGCCGCATTCTTAGGGGCAAAGCCGTCCCCGAGCATTTGCAGGGGGAGGTGACGAGAGGGCGCGTTTGCTGCGCTCGTTTCGCTGCCTGGAACCAGAAGTCCATCGGAGAGGCTCAAACCATCTCATACAAAAGGTGACGAGAGCGTGCGGCTGCAACCGTTCGTGACGCTGGCTGGATCCCAAAGAGACTCTCGACGGCTCCGCGGAGCTTCGCGTAGCCTTCGAGGTGGCGCTCCCGCCGCTGCTGCCGCTTACCCCAAGAGGGAAACTTCCATCCTCGCCCAGCTGGTGCTGTCTTGACGCGCGGTGACGATGGTCGGCCGCGTCGAACACGAAGAGGAGGGGGGGGGGGGGGGGGGGGGCAGGTTTACTACAGCCTACAGAGGCGCGCCGGTGTCAGTACAGTGATAACTCGTTCGATTCCCAGCGTTCCGCTAGTAACCAAATTATGCTTTTTCAATAACCTCGTACCACTCATCGAGCACCGTGAATCAGTTCAGTCCACTTCACCCAGACAAAAGAGACAGGCGAACCAGTCGGGAGTTAATCATCAATTTTTATTGCGAAAGCATTACTAGGCTATGTTCGCCGGCTCGTGCATCCAAAGCTTGTCGTCGAAACATGTCGGCAGTAATTGTGGGGAACTCTGAAGAGATAAATTCAAACGAGTGGCTTTATTCTAAAGAGGCTGATGTGAGCATGCTGCGCAAGACAAGAATTTTCAAAACAGATCAATAGTTAATTAGCTACAGCCCAAAATGTCCAAAAAGTTGGCGGAGTTAGGGCAGCTTGTGACGCCAAATTTGAAAACTGCGGAAGTGTGACAGCACGTGACCGGATGTGTGAGCGGAGCCAAAGCCTAGCGCCAAATTTGAAAGCTCAAATCGGGTACAGGGATGGATTTAATGAATTAATTACACAAATAAGAATAGAAATGAAACAAGCAACAGATTACTCTAAGTATGGTGAATTAAGAGTGAATTGAAGCAAAATAAGGTGAATTAAGGTGGATTAAAAACGAAGTAAGGTGAATTACGGTGAAGTAAGGTGAACTACGGGTGAACTAAGGTGAATTAAGATGGGAAAGTACACTACAGAAAGTACCGAACCTTCCTAGAAACGCCCCAAGTCCATCGGGAGACGAGGTAGTGCATTTTTTCAGTTCTACTTAAGTGCCTGCAGCTGCTAAAAAACTCTCAACCTGGGATCTAAGTTTTGCGTGGATCCTCTTCTCGATAAGATCGAGCTACATCACGACGTATAGTTGGTTTTCTTTGCGCCAAAGAAAGTGAAAAAACTTTGCAAGGTTGTCAGATACGTTGCAAAAGCAGTGTGGAAAGAAACACGAAAAAACTTTCGTTGATTGTACAAAGGAAGTCGTTTACGATATTCCATTATCGTGTGCATCATCATACTTTGGACAAACTGGGCGCTGTTTGAATGACAGGCTCAAAGAGCATAATAGAGATATTGAAGACGGCCCAAAAAATATGTTACCTGAACGCGTGTCCACTTGCCAGTGCACAGCCAATTTGGACAAGACAAAGTTCTTAAACGCTACGAGAACCAGCTTGAACGCGAATTTGAAGCATATGCCTTTCATCAACGAAAAGAAAAGCGCGTCAGCACTCCTTCTATCAACAATTGAAAAGAAAAGAGACCAGATTTCTCGATGGCTGAATTCGAATAAGCTTATCATCTAGTTTTATTGTTTTCATGTTTTTATCATGTGGGCGGGGCCTGAGTTTTTATATTTGCCGTTGCTGCAATAAATTTCTTTCAGTTGACAGTCAGCGCCTGTGTTCGTGTCTTTTTCTTGGTCCCGTCTGCTGCGCTGTTTTTATGCAGACTGATATTTTGATGACTCCTTTTATTAAGTTTGGATTACCAATTGTCCGCTTCTTTCAACTTGATACTGTGTGCATAGGGCAGCATATTATCTTTGACGCTTTGCATTAAATGTACAAAACCATGAAAATGTCCGCAACCTTAGATGGAACGATGAAATAACACTTCATTGCTGGAACCGCCAAACGTGAGACCAAAGTTTCCTCTTTCGGCACTCTTGAAAGAGCAAGTAACAGCAAGGCAGGGAAGATAGCATTCCAATGCAGCGCAATCAAATGCTCCGACAATACACAAATCTCCAACCGCATGCTGATGCTTAAAGTATACAGGGTGTTTCACCTAAGACTTTCTGCAATTTTTAAAAATAAGCTATTTGAATTAGATGCGCGCTTTTTCTGGCATAGCATTGTCAGTGGTTTTGTACATCATAATGCAGCTAAGACGTGCTAACTAGCAGGCTTGTTAACCAATATTTAATAGTTAACTTTTAAACTATTACCCTTGGGCTCCTTAATTATTGAGTGGCATGTAGCCCACCGTAAGTAATGTCCATATCCGTTTTTAGAATTTCGAGAACGCGATTATCCTCGGCGCTGTGGCCCAACAAATTTTGGCTATTTCGACGAGTTAGGTTCACTGGAGAGGTTGCTTTGCCTGCAAGCTTCTCAAACCGCATGCATTTTGGCGCGATTTAGGCGAACTTTGTTGGGCCACAGCGCCGAGGATAATCGCGTTCTCAAAATTCTAAAAACGGATATGGACATTACTTACGGTGGGCTGCATGCCTCTCAATAATTAAGGAGCCCAACTGTAATAGTTTAAAAGTTAACTATTAAATATTGGTTAACAAGCCTGCTAGTTAGCACTTCTTAGCTGAATTATGATGTACTACACCACTGACAATGCTATGCCAGAAAAAGCGCGCATCTAATTCAAATAGCTTATTTTTAAAAATTACAGAAAGTCTGAGGTGAAACACCCTGTATAATGCATATACAGTATGCCGGCTGTGAAGGGTGTAAGGCCAATCGTTCTTAGAGATGAGTTTTTAATAGGCACATATTAAAATAATTTCGACGCCATCTACACAATATGTGGTTGGCACAAGCGGAGGTTACGCGCTAATATCTGAAGTCTGTATTTACTGTACGGACAGCGGAAAAAAAGTATAATGCTGTCATTAAAACCTAAGGATTAAAAAAGTTCGTGCTTCCCTGAACCGCTTCTCTCGAGATGCAACCTTGTTTCAAGCTTCAAGGCAGCGTCTGTAATTATTGCCATACTGTTGTCCACTTCTGGCGTGGCTGTGTGACCCGACTACGTGCGTTGGAATCCGCCTGTCTTCCTCGTCTTCCCCTCGGCAAGCGCCGGTTGGCTGAGTATTGATTGCCGTGCTAGTGCTTTGTCCTTTACGCTTTAGAGGCTTAGGTTGCTTAAACGCACGCTGTACAGTTCAAAATTTTAATGACAGCTTTACGTTGAAAGCTCCATAATGCTTAAGGTGGCGGCACAGTATTTTATAATGAAAATGCCTAACAATAAACTGTGAGTAAACATACATGCCGAATTTGGATTCCAGTTGACTCATGTGGCAGACAAACTCATGCCTTGTTTCCTCATAGTTCCTGCGTCATCGGGGTATCTGCGGCTCCTCCGGAATATAAGCAACAGTTAAAGCGACTAAAATAGAGACTACTAAGTGTACTAATTCTTTGCATTGTCAAGACGAAGTTAGGTGCTATGTCGCGGCTCTTGCCTGAAGTGGTCATGCGATGTGCCCTATGTGCACGCTTGCTACTCCTCTCGCCATTAAATCGTAGCCATCGTCATTGACAAGTGGAGCTTTGTCACTCGCCGTGGTGTCTTCGCGGTTGTCGTGGTTCGGGGCGTTTCCAAAGCCGTTCCAAATGATTGATTAGTCCAAATTAATCTGGGTGCCTCCACTACAGCGTCACTCACATCCAATGCGTGGCTTTTCGACATCGAACACCGCACAACATACATTTACTACCTTCTTTATCAGAAGCCGCATTCTGACTGTCGTTTCAGAAAATGATTACTGGTGGATCCTTGCTCATCCGAAGCAAAGATGCCGTATAAGAGTGGTTTAATGACCACTGAAGCTACTAAATTAAGGAAATGAAGGTCATATGGAATTATTATCCACATGCGACGATTAGTAAAATGCATTGAGGGAATCAATGCTGCTTATTCAGCAATGTGAGGGCAGTCTAAAAGAGTTAAACAATTCGAACGCATGATTTCGTTGTTGAACTGAATCTATTAATATGTTGTCACTGCGCTCTTGTCCGACGTGTCCAGTGACTCGAGCGCTGTCCCTTGTTCGCTGCACGCAAAAGAAAGAAAAGGGAGGGGCAGCGTTATCTACAGAGTTATTTCGACTAAAGACCTCAAAAAAATTCCTTTAACTGTAGGCGCACAACCTACCACTCTCCAAATTTTGCCTGAACAAGCAGCCAAGAGCTTTTATGCCGTTCCGGTAAGGAAAATATGGAGGCGTTACAGTTAGGACACCCTGGCCTACACCCCTTCGTTACACCGAAAATGAGCACATATTTCCCAAACTGATAGTTTAATGGGAGAATGCCTACTGTTTAATAGCTCTCGCTGCCAGCCCTAATTTCTTTTAGGAAACGCCAGTGCCACTGTTCATGTGTCCTTCAAGGTCTTACGCTGATGCATCGCCATTATTGAAAACCGCGGGCAAGGATACAAAAACGTTTTCAGTGGAATAGTCGTTCTAAACTTTTTTACCATTTTTTAATGTTCGAGATCCTCAACAGATTTTAAGCAGTTCCCTAGCCGACATTTTGTGGATATTTTCGACGTCATTTCTCGCCGCCGAGTCATTTCGTTACCAGTGACTTCGGAATCATTTCTCATATGCGCCTGACACATATGCGGCAGGAATGTTCAAGTCGAACATAAACCTGGGCACTATGTGAAGGATTCATGCTATACAAAACACGTAAAAAAACCACTAAAGGAAACGACAGCACTAAAGTTAGCCTAGCCAGAAGAGCATTCTCTTTGGCTACCCTGCCCGGGAATTTAAACAAATGTTGAGAACGCCGAGAGAAAAGAAACCAATGGCTTGAGTTCTAAAATACTGGCGCAGGAAACCTGCAAAGTTGCTAAGACTTGTGTCTCGGTCCTGATGCTTAGATAACATCAACTGAGTGACACTGGCCGTTCCACCGCTCACTGCTAAAGGAAACATAAGCACCAAGCCCACATATTTTTATTCGGCTTTCCCTCCTTGGAAACGTAAAAAGCAATGTTCTTATTCTTCTTCTTTATCCTGCATTTCCAGACAAACCATCATGTCCAGCGACTGCTAATGGTCACTGACACCCTTAACCTGTCTTGATTCTTATATATATGCCCATGGACTGGGGCGAAAAAACATTCATTCTCATGCATAACGCTAAATGCTGCTTACGACACTGCCGTTGAAAAAGTGTATGCGCGCTCATTGGTATTTACAGCGTGAGAGCAGACGTTTTTTGGAGTTCGCTTTTATGTTCAAAATTTCGAATCACATCCGGCCAGACTGTGCGGCCAGTTTCTGGAGGTTAGCCAAATGTGGCTCTCGGTGTGGTATTAGCGACAGATGTTGGCTCGGCAGCGCCGTGCTCTTTCTTCACTACACACAGGTCTTGAACATCCATCGGAGGTTCAACTGAACGCCACAAGTAGCGCGACAATCTTCTAACTGCCAATTTTTAGTCTGATCAGAGCGTTAGCTTTTAATACATGGTCGTCCCTATTGGGACGTTCTCAACTTGCATGATCTAATAGCTCTTGGTATCTGTAATAGCAATGGAAAAAATTGGTGACGGTTTCATGCTTGATGCCTGAGTCGAACGCAGGCATTATTGCATGCTGGTGTAAAAAAGCGTCTGCACCGCACAGTACGAATTCAAGGAATAGGTCGTCGTCGATCCTAGGTGTAAGCATGAAAGGCACTGTAGGAAATGCGTACTTTAATTTAGGAAGAATCATAGATACTGACAGCCACTCACGAGTCTTGAGGATCATCCCTCATAGCGTATTTTCTTTCAAGTAGGCTTTCTTCATGTGTGACAGGGCGCCCAGCTTTGCCTCTCTTCATGCATGGTGAACCGCCCGACCAGCGCTCCACACGTGCCGAAAAAGAAGGGATTGTGCCGGCTCGGTGCTACAAAGAACGCTAAGACATTTACCGCAGCTGGACACCGCCGCATCACCTCCGCCGACCTCAACGTCGAAGGACAAATTAATACTTTCTACTGCCCATTCTGATAGATCGCGCCACGGGACTCGAGTTCTAGGGTTCACGTGCATTAAGTAACGACGGCAACTCACGCGGCGTTGTTGCTCAACCTATGGTAGAGTTACTGTGCAAGTACCTAGCGCTGCGCGTTTGTTTTCCCTTTATTGCTCGCTTCTCTAAGGGCTTAGCACGATCTCATGATTGAAAAGATTCTATGTATTGCGTAGAGGCCAACTACTTTATACCGCCTGACATTAGACCATTGCTCACAGTCCATTGGTACACATACTGTTATATTGCTTTAGGGCATTTTATTTTGTCCGAGTGCATATGTTCACACAAAATGACGTTTTATTATCAATAACGCGCAATTTTACCGCAAGTGTTCGCCGGTTACTAAAATGAAAACATTTGTGATTTGTGGCGCTTAAAACAGATGGCACCAGACATGCACCACATGGCGAGCATTTTGTTCAACAGAATGGAAAGCTGGGCTAGTTGTAGGTTATTCATGATGGAATTTGTGGGCGCGAACAAACAAAACACAGAGAAGATACCACAGGACAGGCGCCTTGAAGGCGCCTGTCCTGTGGTATCTTCCTGTGGTTCGCGCCCACAAATTCCATCATGAGCATCTTGTTCGTTACAGACTGAGACAGGCCATAGTGCAGCCGACGCATTACTAGCAAGTGGTGTCATTGAACGCGGTAGTAACCTGCCTAGAATAGAGCAAGTTCAGCAGCCAGAACCACGCGGATTGAGCCTGCACTCGCTCTTACCACTGCACCAGGTCCACCTCCGCCATGCAAGAGTTGCTTCTTGTCCTCGTAGTTTTGATGTTTTCAAAAGAAATATTGCGGACCTACGCGCAACTGTAGGTACTCCACAGTAACTGTAGCTTATCAAGTGCCAGAGCACTGCACTTGCGCCTCTCGGGCTGTAGGGCGAAACTTGACGCTGGTTCACACGTAATGGGGCTGAGCGAATTCTGCACATGAGTGGCGTGTAGCAGCGAAGAAATCGAACTGGTTGACAATAATATCGACTCCCTTGCCGCTATAGCTGCCGCGAAAACAAGTTTTTGTGCAGCGGCAGCAGGACACGCTAGTTTGTTCGCTTGCATGTGAAAGGCTCCTTCACTCCGCGCGATAGCTTATCCTACTACGGGACCACAAGGACACTAATCTTGACGCATGTGAATCTCCTGCGGCAGCGCCGCGCGCGGCAATAGACGGAGTGTAAGCTTCGCAAAGAATCGCTTACGTTCGCCTCTGTGTTCTTTTCGATTCTGGCGCCAAGGTCACCAGCGGCGCGCCTAAAACGGCAGCTAAAAGCACTTCTAGCTTAATATGTAGAGTTCGAACGGCGGAGTAGCATTGCCAGATGCTTACGACAGGCGGAAATAGCTTCCAGTTCGGAAATCTCCCCTCAGAACGAGCCCGCAGCCATGGCACGCCGTGCACGCCCAACAGAGGTCGCTGTTGAACCTAAGAACAATATTTGGCACTCCTTCCGCAGTGTTGACTGTTGCGCACTCTACAGGGAGAACAGACACACCCTCGGTACATCCTTACGCCGAGCCCTCTCCACACAAGACCTCTCTGCCAAGCTCTCGTCCCGTACCGTATCTGGTGTGGGCTGTGCTCTCGTTCAAAGACCGCCCTCCCCACCTCCTGTTCCCACCCTCTTCCCTCGTTCCGAGCAATGAACCCCGCAGAGGACAGCAGAAGAGAAAGCCAGAATCCTCTTGCTAACGAAGCGACCAAAGTGGTCAGCATAGTGTGCGGGAAGTATATTTTCACACTTTCGGAGCTTCGGAGCAGAAAAGCTCATTCTTCGTTTCCTTAAAGGGAAGCTGAAGAGATTTTAGAATTCATTAAGATGCTCACGTATGGATGTGGGAACCTTAAAAATCATGCGGGTGAAATTTTTTTGCAGATTAATCACTTAGGAGCGACGTAATCGCCGTTTAAAATTGCGCGGTAGCTCCGCCCCCCGCTGTCCGCCGAGCGCTGCTGATGACATTGACGATGCGAGCCGAAACCGGAAACCATGGGGTGGTGACGTAAACATTGGTGTTCCGTTGCCTCGCAGCCTCCGCGACCGTGCTTGTTTCTGAGTGCATGCCATCGTAAGCTGCTTCGATCTGCCCAATCTGCCATGTGTTCCTGTATTTGTGCGTTTTTATGTTTGTGGTGACGTACAGAAACGTGTGCAGCATCGAGTGAAGCGGTGGTCCCATCATGCCGGCATTCTGCGCAGCCTTCGGCTGCACTAACACCAGCGGCCGCGACGATCTGGTCTTTCAATATTTCCCGCAAAATAAGAAGCTTTCCGCGAGGTGGGTCGCTGCTGTGAAGCGAAGGGATTTCAAGCCGTCAAAGGCAACAGTGCTATGCTCTGACCACTTTCGTGATGAAGACTATTACCAGAGCCTGCCGATAATTCGTTCATTGGGCCTGTCAACAAAGTCAGCTCGACTGAAACCCGGCGCAATACAGTCTGTCTTCGCGCACAGGAGCTCGTCACCGCCACCGAGGCCAGCTTTCGCGAAAAGGAGGAAGCTCGAGGTAAGAATTTGTGTATTAACTCTATTAGAATTTGACTGCGCGAACCGGTGTTCTGTGTAGTGTATGGCGCGTAATTTCGTGGATGCAAGACTTTCGGTAGTAATGAGATGAACGGCGCTGGAATGAGAACGTCAGGACGGCAGCAAACTGCAGCTTACAAAATAAGTGCTTAGCTTTTATGCTTGCAGGCATGCATCATGCATCTCGTACAGCATTACCCATATCAGAGCTCGGCCCTAAATTTTTTGACTGAATAAAAATCTTAAACTGCTACTAATACTGCAAGAGCCGGAGCGACGCGAAGTGCGCCTCACAACCGGAGACTGCGCACCGCGCGTGAGCAGAGAACTTAGTTTGGTAAGCGAGCACGTGAAAGACGTTATATGCAGACTCTTTACTCAATTATGTTGGAGCTCAGACATTCTAGGATTCATTCGTAGCCCTCAGTGGCGAGAACATAGGGAGTAATACGCGGCACATTTTTCTTCGGGCTCGGAGCGCCGAGAAAACTCTTTGCAGATGTTTCTGGTATACGGGCGCGCGGCGTTTCGTTTTCAATTTGGTTTCGCCGGGGGCCTGGCTGATAGCCGCCTCGTCAGCGCCCAATGTGCGCAGTCACGGCGCTTGCAGTCCGGCCCCAAAGCGTACACTTTTTTTTGAGCGATCCACGTCGAACGCGCCCGCTGGCGCTGCGTTAGCGCGTGAAGTTGCCTGTCAGGGTGTAAGTTTTTAAAGAGATCTTTTTTGCTTGGCTAAAGTATTTGCAGGAGGTGCTCCAAATCTGCAAATACAACATAATATGAAAATATAAATTTAATTAAGATATGCAGTTTAGTGAGCTAATGGAAGCCTTCTCCTATTACTGGTGCCTGCCATATCCCCCAATAGAGCCCCAGGGATAAAATTAATACAAGCTTAGTTACCCATTTTTTAAAATAAATTTTGGACCTTCTAAAGAAACACGTGGTATATAATGAATGATCTCACTTTACACGGAACTCGCAAAAAAAAAATGGTTTATGAAATAAACCAGAAGATTTTACTAATACTGAAGCACACTTTTGTTCTGTTTGCAACAATAGCATCATATGGCTTATGCCTTTCAGGTTCTTGCCGAACTGCTGCAAGATCAAGACTGCACACCAGACGATAGCGCAAATCAAGAGTGCATGGAAAATGACATCACACCTGGAGGCTGCACACCAGACAGTCAAGAATGCACACCAAACAGCAATACAAATCAGGACTGTGCAACAAGTCGTATGCCACTGGCAGATGCTGCTGAGGACTCTGCATCAAACTTTTCTAAAAGTGATGACAAGGCTGACAAGTCTGTTCAAGTTCTGATGCAGCCAATACCAGTAAAGTGTTCTGCCAGGAATACATTTATAATAACACATGTAGTCGTAAAAAATGCCGAGTGCAGCATGTCTTCATACATTAATAAAAATATTATATAATTGTGCGCCACGTGTGCTACAGCCAGCCTTGCGATTCGGCCTGCTCGGTTGCAGCACGAGGCCGTGGAGTTAGTGAAAAAAGTCACTTGTTGCTTGATCTGAGAACAGCACTATAAAAGCGGCCGAAAACGGATGGAGATACTCCTACAAGGGCTTGTAGTATGAAGCCACTCGCCTAAACAAGGATTTCAATTTACTGCCAGATCCCATCTTGACACGGAGAACGGAAGGCGCACGTTTGTCACCTCGACGAGTTCTGCCGCAAAGCGCCGCGAACTTCTGTTTTACGCGTGTGTTATGAACCGAGCCGGCACGCAGCGACCATGAGGCGATGCCAGCATAAAATTTGCGTGCAAAAAAGAGCCTGATAACTTCTTGCGCATGTCAGTGGTCTGTGTGGATTACAAGCAGATTTGCGGCAGCACCGACAAGCGGCAAGACAACAATGCCGACAATCGCATCCCGCTTACATTGCATTAGGGAAATTTCGTGGAGCAGTGCTATACTACATTTGCTCGCTTCAAAATTAATTTATTGTATCTCTGAATAAGTTTGGCTAGAAAAGTATGCTTACGAAAGGACATTTTCAGCACGTGGAGATGCTGACACTTTGCTTTCGTTCAAGCAAAAAGCACCGCTTGCGCCAGCATCGTTGCTTCCTTGGAGCGGTTTGCTCTTTGCGTTTGGTTCGTACATGTAGGGGATGACGCCAAGACCCTCCTGGTAATCTCCGATGTGTTTCTTCTTTATATAGGCATCAAACCAACAGCCCCGAACCACCGCGCGCCGCGCTTCACGTACTACATCGGCGGAGACCGAGCCGGGCTCACCGAGCCAACGCCAGTGTTCACGTCACGAGGCGCCTAACCAATCACAGGCGGCAACGAGGCGCGTGAGCTGGCCCAAGGCTGCTGCTGCACTTTTCGCCAAAATAAAATAGGTTTGCGCTTTCCTCTGCCTAATTTCGATGAGAAATTCGAATTCCGAGGGTGGAAAACTTTACAGTGCATCTCTTCACTCAATTTTTTTGGGAAACCTTTCAGCATCCATTTAAAGCGTACATCTGTACTTCACTGTCAAAGCTAAGAATGTTGAAGCTTTTCCTCGAAAGTTCGACTCCATTTCGACCGATTTTGTGAATGCGCAAAACAAGTGTTGAATAGTGCGAATAATTATGATTTTTCTGAAATTATGACGCATGATTAGATTCTCCGCAGTGGTTGACTGGTTATGCCGTTCTCCTACTGAGCGGGACGTGCGCGTCAGCCATCAGCTTAAACTAGTCGCTAAAAAGATCCCTTCATGGCGAATTGTGTGAACGTATCAGGTGTTGCAGGAAAGATGACAGTAATTTTTAAAAACAGGGTTTTTGAGGTAATGAGAAGCTGTTTGAGGCATAGTAATATCAGTGTTGGCGGATGTAAAAAACAGGCGAGTCATGTTAACTAGCTAGTAAACTTTTCAATTAAATTCTGATAGTTAATTTTTTAACTATTGCTGATATGCAGCCGCTTGCAATTGGTGGTTTGTAGCCGGCCGTTAGCAATAACCATAACAGCTTTCAAAATTTAGAAAACGTGATTGCCCTCTCGCTGCACTTTCACAACAGGTTTTGCGCTAACAGGGTCGGTGCGCCCACAACGTCAAAGAAGTTTCTCAGTTTTGAGCGAAGAGTTTGAAACTGGCGTCTTGGTCGATGTGAACGTCAACCCACAGGCCAGCGTGAGAGAAATCGGCGATGCATTGGGATGCAGTTTCTCTTCTGTTTGAAGAGTTCCCAGAAAGCACATGTATCCGTAATTGTACGCCTGCACCAAGCATTGGGAGGGTCTGATTTTCAGCGCCGGCTCGATTTATATAACTGGTGCCTAATCAAATGCAAGGAGAGCCCTGTATTTTTAGACGACATGATGTAGACTGATGAAGCGCACTTCTTCAGAGATTCCACGGCAAATCTACACAACGCCCATTATTGATCGGCCGCCAACCCACATTGGGTACGAGAATAAAGACATCAGGTTCGGTGGTTCGCAAATGTATGGTGCAGGATATTTCAAGGAAGCATTATAGGTCCCTACTTTATTGACGGGAATCTCACCGCCAGGATCTACACCGAGCGCATCTTAAATGATGTGGTCATGAACGTCGCCTCAGAACTTCCGCTTAACGTGCTGAGGTTGATGTGGTTTCACCGTGACGGGGCTCCACTAAAATCATTCTCTCGTGCTGTGGACGTTTTGGACACGAACTTTCGCACGCAGTGGATTGGGCGCGGTAGACCGACTGCCTGGCCTCCGAGGTCACCAGACTTATCCCCCCTGGACTTTTTTCTCAGAAGATAAGTGAAGAATAAGCTTTATACGACGCAGCCCTCCAGCCTTGATGACCTGAAGCATAGAATTACGGTGGCCTTGACAAGCGTTCCGCAGGACATGATTGAGCGCTCTGTCTGCGCGATGAAAGATCGTTTTTTGCTGGCATTGCCATGGGAGCAAAGCTTTTCGAGCACGTGATGTAATGCTCTTGTATTGTACAGGGGCGATCGAAAGTAATGCGAACAAAGCACAGCCAAGGCGCTTCGTTATTCGTATTTCTTTTCATCGTGCTTTTACTTCGGCCGTAGCAGATATACGCGAGATTATTCCGTGATGCATTTTAGAACACCTCTAAGATGTTTTTCTTACAACCCAGGTAAAAGCGCCATGAAAAGAAATTCGAACCGCGGAGAGCGTAGGCGTCGCGTTGTTCGCCTTTCTTTCCATCGCGATAATACACACAGCGTAATTGCTGACTGAGACGCACAATATTTTTTTCTTCCACACGCGCAAATTTTCTTCCGTGTAATATGTAGGGTTTTATAGAAGATTTTTATTCTTCATGGTTGCAATGTCGAAAATGTCGGACACCGTTTTTAAAGGCTCAAGGTTAATTTAGTCCGCTTGAGCGTCATTACAGTCTGTCTGAATGTCACTAACATATGTTATTGCACTTCAGCCTTGTAAAGGTGACCTGCGTAGCTTGGAAACAGAATCCATAGACTCATGTCGGCATACAGTTAGGTCCTGCGTCTTCTTTTCTTTTTATTTGACAAAAGATCGCTTGGAAAAAGACATCAGCGCAGAAGAATTATACGTGTCTTTTGCTGACTCACGTTTTGTTGAATACGAACGAGTGACTGCCTTCTTAATTCTAATGTAAAAGCAATTAACCCTCCCCATGTCCTTACATACACATGCTATTATTGTGAACGCTACAGTTGTTAAGCAATCTTGGCGGAGGCTTTAACAAATTTCAAAGCCTTTGAAAAACTAATAAAAAACAGAAAGAATAAATGGGAAAGAAGAGCGAAGGCAACGAATGGCAGGTGGCGCAAGAGGAACCTTTCGAGCAAAAGATATTATCAAACCATCAATTTTCTACCCGTAAAAAACGGAACGTTGCGTGAAATGAAAAAAATATGCAGCTAATTTACTGCGTTTAAAGTGACAGCGCAAGAAAAACAACCGATGAGCGCGCATTTCTTGCCTCAATATTACCTGCACTTCAAAAATGTAAAAATAAAATAAGGACAGTACGCGGGAAACTTCATTTTACATCTGCCGGAAAGACAAGAACTTCACCTGCTGGTGCTTTCCTAGCAAAAAGGTCGGTGACGCCAGTTCATGCTCTTGGTATGTTGGAAGGGGCAGGATAAAACTGATAGAGAGATAAACATCGCAAGATGCAAACAGTTAAGCACCCTAAGTACTCCAAGCCGCAAGTCGTGCATTCAGGCCAAGAAACTCGTTCGCCAAGTGCAGCAGCCAGTGACTCAGTTTCGCTTAGAAAGCAAGGCAGCAGGAGAACGGCGGTACACAGTAAGCCAAGTGACAGCTCCCATGAGTGACGCGAGCTTGTGGGTGCGGCTGTGTGCCCGCATCGGCCACGAGGTTTCGATTTCACGCGCCGCCAAGAGGAAGAATATCTCGCCGTGTAGCGAAAATCACATTTGCATTTTCGAAAGTCTAAAAACGGATATGGTTATTACTAATGACCGGCTACAAATCACTAATTGCAAGCGATTGCCTGTCTGTAATAGTTAAAAAGTTAACTATCAGATATCAGAATTTAGTTAAAAACTTTACTAGTTAACATGATTCGCCTGTTTTTTGACGTCCGCCAGCACTGCAAATACTATTCCGCAAAAAGCTTCACTCTGCCTCAAGAACCATATTTTTAAACTTACTGATCACATTCCCTGAAACACCTGGTATACCTTGACGTGCAGAAAGTCAAGGTATCTGTGGAGTAGCTAAGCGCACAAAAATCCAGGCGGCATTTACACACGGTGAGAACCATCGTGCCACCAGTATAAGAATAATTTTCAGTAAAGTTTAACACAGGACGATGGAAGTCTCCCTCTCAGGATAACAGTTGGCATGTGAGGTCGTTTCAGTCGTGGCGGTGTCCTGAGTTTGGTGATGTCTGGCATTATGCTTCCAGGTACCTGTATCGAGGCTCGCTGACTGGAATAATTTTTTTCTTTGAAAGTTCCGGAGAAAAAAATGACGTCTATATATGTACGTCAAGCGCTTCAAGCGCAAGATGACCTCACCGTTTTGGTGGCTGGAGACACGGTGGACGGCAGCGCCAGGCCGGGAGATGGGCCGCAAAGGCGCTGCTCACCGCGTTGCGCGCCTCTGTGGAACTCGTGCTTGATGTGAGTGGACGTCACCAGTGCCGAGTGCTCCGTGTGCGCTGCTGCAGTGGATGAGAGGGGCGAAGGGACGCTCCACGGTGGGCTGCGGTCCAGACGAGGACGGCGTCCTACGGGGGGCGGTCCATCGGCAGCTTCTGCGAGATCACTGTAGGCAGGCTCCGTCGTCAGCGTCCTCGTCCCCATAGACGCCATATCTGGAACCTTGAATGGAGGAACCAGCAGTCGGAAAGTGCAACTGTGAGAAATAATTTCGATATTTCTTCTTCTCGACGGTGCGTCTAGAATGTAGCAGGCGTCTAGGAGGGCAAAGCAGCCCACGAGCCAGGACCATGAGCGGGTCTAGTTGCTTCTGCTTCGTCTATTCGGCTGGCACGTGCTCCTGAAATAGGAATCCACGTTGAGAGGTTAGTAAAATCAGGTAGATTCGAAAGCCTTGTGGCGAAACAGGAAAAAACAAAGGAAGGGTCCTGGCTGAAGAGGGAAATCGTGAACAGATGTAAAATGAGAAAATACGCGCAAAGCACATGGTCGATCACAAAAAAAAAACATCCAGAAATCACAATCTTTGAATCTCCTTCTTTATACACCAAGATTTCAGGCTTTTTATGTGGCGGACCGTCTGGCATCGCTGATAATCCACTTAAGAATCGAACGACTGTAACGAGCAACGCACTATCGAGGGCATTCTTAACATGTGCAAAGTGCGATTTGAATGGTGTCTCATGAGAGACCGTAGCGCTGATTACATGAACACTATCAAGAACTCGTGCCACAACATAACAAGGGTTTACTCGAAAAGGACTACACGTCATTCGGAACTGCACGGGGGAACTAAGCGGCCTGGTGTTTATCTCACGCTATACGAAAATGAATAACAGCGCTAACGAATAGAGATTCAGCTGGCTGTTCAGCAAGAAGGTTCCTTTTGAAGCTTTTACTACTGCTTTAATAAAAGGTTATTCATAAGCATAAGCTATATGCGAAATAATTTTAATGGCTTTGGTATGTTTCTAAGAATGAAGTGCTAAAAGGTGGATTTCGTTCAGAGCTGCGATTAGTCAAAGGAGAAACAAAGCACCTATCATGCCGTCTCTCTTTGCTGACTTGCTGCTTTTCTAAAACTGTATCCAATCATGAGACTGAAAGCACATGCACCGAATATTAGTTATTATTTTTATCGCTAGCAACCAAGAGCATGTTTCCAGGCGTGATGGTTGTCGTGGCCGATCGCAGCCAATCGACGTTTCTTCAGTAATGTTCTGCGCATCCGCCAAGCTTCCTGATCCGCAACTATTGCCGACCATGTTAGACGGAAAAGACGCTGTACGCTGTATATCTTCTTCCAAGAAAGTGCTTAGGGTCCCTCGCAGAAGCGAGGAGGCGTGGTCAGTTTCGCCAGCGTGGATGAAAGGATCAGTGCAGTGGGGGAGCGTGTGCCCACTGATGACTCGCGCCTACCTGCTCTGGCTAGGCGAAGCCAGCTCAGCTCTTAATTGCTGTCCTCAAAATCACCCCGCACCCCCGCTTTCGGGAGAGGGCCATCTTCGAGAGGGAGGGGCGGCGGTGAAGACTGCATACTTTGCAGCGTCTTCCCTCAGAGGGAACAGTACTGGTTTAAACTGAGTAAAAAAATAGTGTAAGTTTTCTCAAAGAGACCAACGGCCTCAACGTGGGTGTTAGCAGATTGTATTGTTAGTCCATGCGTCTTCAGATAGCATAAATTGTGAAGATGCACCCTTTTTACCACCCTTTTTTTTAGAGTGCGAACGCGGATAGCTGCGAGCACTACGAAGGCATAGGAGAAGGACTGTGGTAGGTCCCCGCTCCGTACCGTCGTGTGACCCCTGTGCAGAGCCAGATCACCGCGGGCGACTCAATCAGCGAAGCGTCCCTGCCGATTCTTTTAGCGGGAGATTCACCAGGGTCTGGGAGGTGGCCCTGGAGGAGGTTCGGGGAACCAAGCCCCCCTTGCCCCGCCACCGAGGGGTGTGAGGCGCCCCCGTCGAATGCCGCCCAAACGCCCGGAAGCTGGACCAGACACCATTCCTCTGGGAACTCCGGACGAAGGCAGCGAACTGGCTGGACTACCCCTGGAAGAGCGTCTGGACCGTCAGATTAACTTCGAACCTTGACGCCGCTGATGTGAAAGGACTCGCCCACACTGGGGTTGCGCGACTACAAGGACGCAACCTGAAGACTGAAGAGAGCTATACGGATAGATCAAGAGCACTTGCAAAAAGGGAACAAGCGCTCAAAGCCAGCGACATGGCCTTCAAGGGGACGTACGGACTTCCTACTCTGACCCAAGAGACTGCCCTGGACATGCAGATGTGGGGTGAACTGGGCGGCTTAAATAAATTACTATCCTCCGTTCGTGTGCGATTCCTCTTGCAGTGTTTTTCTTTGACAGGCTTGTATTCTAAAGACATAGCGATGTAATCGGCGGACAGAAAATAATTGCACAGAAAGGCCCGTCGTTGCCACCCGGTCCAACCGAAAATCAACATAACCTGTACTGGGAATGAAGAGTTCTAGCACGGTGGTGTGGTGAATATGCTGACCACGGTAACAACAACAAATGCGGCTAGGCAAGCACGCAGCATTAGCAACTGCGACCCATTACCGTATAGCACGTTACGGCAACCCGGCTGTGCTATATCTCTCAGTTGTCTCGTCACAGACTCGGAAGACAAGACAGTTACCGAGCGCAGCATGCGGCAATTTTGTTCTCCTCTTCTTTTTTCGCCGCCACGGTGGCTCAGTGGTTACCGTGCTCGGCTGCTGACCTGAAAGACGCGGGCGCGATCCCGGCTGCGGTGGTTGAATTTCATTGGAGGAGAAATTCTAGAGGCCCGTGTACTGTACGATGTCAATGCACGTTAAAGAACCCCAGGTGGTCGAAATTTCCGGAGCCCTCCACTACGGCGTCTTTCATAGCCTTAGTCGCTTTGGGACGTTAAACCCCATAAACCAATCATAAACCAAACAACCAATCTTCTTTTTTCGTCCTAACTGGTGCGCTGCTCTCTATACGCCAGCCATTACGACGCATTTTTCATTCCTAACGAGCTTTTTTGGTGGTACGCCCGCACCGGTAAAGAAACAGTGCGGAGGCATTTGATTCCTAAAGAAATTTAGGCGGGCTGAACAGCTCGAAAAGAGCGTAAAGCAGCCGGTTGACATTTTTTTTTATTGAATACCAGTTTTTGCAGTGGATCGCCGCCCTCACACCATGAATGTTATTTCCCCCTACTACTTTAACATTATGCGCCTAGTAACAGTTAACTGGCATCAGCTCTTTCGCTCATATTCGGATTACCACGAAGCAAACGACCGGTCACTATATGCGGCGAATTATTAAAGATAAGAGCTTTTTTTTCTCTTTCCAGATTTGTGTTCACATCGCCTACTCCGAGAGATGTTGCTGTGACAGAAACTTGGGATAACACAAAAATGTGTGCGGGTGTCGGAAAAGTAAATAAACACGACGCCAATTATGATTGGATATAATTGTGCTGCAGGAATAAAGATGGAAGTTTATGAATATGTGAGAAACAACCCGGGAACATTTCGTGCGTTGCCTGATAAAAGAGTAGCTCCCGTAAGGTAAGTTCAGGAATTAGTGTCGCAATGGTGTAGAGTGTATACCACCTACGGGGTTTAATGGGCGCATTCAGACAACAAAAAAATTACAGCGCAAGGAGATAAACAAGATGAGGTTTGAAGTGACACAGTGGAGAAAGTGAAGTTGTCCTATACCGGTTGATCACTGCATTTTAACAACAAGGAGGCTATTTTCACTCAAAACGGAGCTTTCATAACATTATTGTTGAAAAATTGAAATAAATTAAACAAATTTGATGTACCACGAATAGAATAAATGCACTTTTTGAACATGCGGCAGACCTTTATACACTGTTACTAAGGTAACCGACCAGTTGCAATAATGTAATCATGAAACTAGCAACCAACACAACTTAACGAGAATTCGGTGGCGCTCGCACTGAACGAGAGAAGAACTGGTAGAGACAACGAGAATCTTAACCTGAAAAGAGGGACCTCCAAATACTGCTTCCTCTAAAATGCGAACCGCCGGCAAGATAGGAGAAAATATCTATTTTTTCAAGTTCTCCACATAAGTTACAAAGATTTCTCATACCGAACCCGCATGGTGGACCGATTCTTCTTTCTCGTTGCTTCTAGAGCTCTACGCCAGCGATTATGACTCATAGGTGCCGTCTGACCAATTTTTATGTGCTACTTCTATCTCGGAAAAGAATCATTGCGCAGGAATTCCGGTCCTATGACAATTTAGGCTCAGTAAAACACTCCTAAAAAGAGTACACAGCCCATTTATAATTCCTTTTATAGGGCTGCAGTGCTTACGGGGTATTTCATCCCTCACTGCTGGTCTGGTTATTTCTCCCCACTAATCCAGCAGTGAGCAACAGGCTATGACCAGATTATATAAATTCGGCTCGTGGTGTTATTAGGTTTGGAGCGCTGTAATGAGAGTTCCCCGTTCAAGTATTCGCTATCATGCCTAAAATAGGGCAAAAAGAAGAACCAAATGATAATGCTCTCGGCCACGCCCCAGCAGATCTAACAAAAGGACATCGTTCACGTGCTACCACAACCGCTTTTCTTGGGACTCTGCAGAGGGAGACCACAGTGAATTCGAAGGCAATGCACGTGGAGACCGTGGCGACATTCAACCATGCTCAAGATTCGACTGTGCTGAACGCGGCTGCATCGCTGAACTTAACACCGCTGCCGCCGCTCCTGGAAGTAACGCTGAACACCTCGTGAGTCGTAAAGCAGAACAAGTTCGGACACAGACTCCGAAGAGACACCACATCAACCGACGACCAAGAAACCATGGGTGACCAATATCAAGGAAACCCGCCGGCCGCGGCACAATGCCACCCGTCGCGAAATCGACCTTCACCTGCTGCTACCGAGAAGGTGAAGTGACGGACGAACACCTGAAAGCAACCAATCTTTGGGGTGACCGGAAGAATGGCCGCAAGTCAGCATCAATTTCGGTGCCCGGCATAACTGTACACAGCGCCGTGACACTATGCCCTCAACCACCATGGTGCCTGCTCCCACTACTCAGGCTGAGCCATCGCCTCCGCTTCGAAACCCATCCATAGAAACCCCTAAGCCACCGCTTTGCGTCTTTGTTCATCATTACGATGTAGGTGCACAGGCGATAAAGAGCAAACAGAACAAACATCGCTCTCTCCTTGCTCAGCTGAAGAAACATTCGTGGCACGTTAGGATACTTCCATAGTTTTCCCTCCTGAACAGCTGCCGTTCACTATTCATAAATGGGGCGCCGATCTTTCGCTTCGTCTCACCACCTACAAGAAAACGTATAAGTGATAAATTTCCTTTATTTTTCATTTATAGTGACGATTCTGCCGCTGCTAGGCTTAAGGGTACAGTCGGTTCGTTGACAGCAATAGTTGCCGTCCTGACAACCAGATGCCGCCACTATACTTAAACAAGGGACTTGCGCTAAAAAAGACGCGGACGAGAAGAGGAGAAGGACGGGCGTCCTTCTCGTCCGTGTCTTTTTTAGCGCAATCCCCTTGTTTAAGTATGTACGACCGACTCGCCCAATAACGCGAACTCTTAAATTGCGCCACTATAGGCTGAGTTTATTTTCGCGTCTGTGCTAGCACACGCTGAACTGAAAGTGGGAATGCGCTTGCGTTTAGCGTACCTAAGCATGCATACGCTTGTGGTACGTAGACGGCGTAAATTTATGCTCTTTTTTCACTATATCTGTGTACGCCGCGAGCGGCGACGCGGTGTGCAAAAGCGACAAACTGCAGCGGCGCGGCGGTTCCACCTCGCCCCGGCGTCAACAGCTGACAACAGGCCGTAGTTTTTGCGGCAAGCGAATCCACTTCGCTCGCCGGATTTTCGTGACAAGCATGAACGCGCCTTATGAGTCCAAAAAAAGTGTATTTCAACATTTATGTAGGTTTCATCAAATTATTTTTGTTTTTTGGGCGACCTCGAACGTAGCGATTGTGGCACAACACGAGCTTGGCGAAAGACGCGAGGACCATTTCAATGGCCATTGAGATTTACCGTGTGGAAACACCACAACTCCATCGAGTTCGATGGCGATCGAAAATCTCGAAGGCCCTCTACTCGATGGCCATTGAAATTTGCCGTGTGACAGAGGTATAAGTTGGCCAGTCGCATGTACCTACCTCCGTTTCACAAGAGTGCCGATGTTTGTGAGATTCGTTGCGGTACTCCTTTATAGGTGGGAGGTGAGGGACTGCGCTGGTATTGTTTGTTTCTAGGCTACATGCTATGTGAAGAAAGAGGCAGGTAATAACTTGTACTCTTAATTGTTCAAGAAGCATGTCTTTGAAAATTGTGGACTCCATGCTGGCACCTTCCGGTGCAGAAAGGAAAAAAACCTTTCTAAATTAACAGAATAAATCAGAATTCAACATCAATTATTGACGCTGTCTGCGGTGATACCTAAAAGATAAAGCTAATTGATTCCATAAAAATGATCTTGTAGGGCAAATAGAATAGTGTGTATTCGTTTTTACACAGTATATTCATGTAAGTTCTTTCCTTTTGTTTCGAACGGAGAGTGAGAAGTCATCACCTGTGCTGTAGGGTAAGTGCGGCTACTGGAAAAAGAATATTCGTTCTGGTTGTGTGACGCTTAAAATTGAGGCCTCAGCTGTTGACTCCTTATAACAATTTCTTTGGCGGTGATTTGAAATTTTTTGAGTATTATACTGTTGGTTAAACTGGAAATAGACCGTGGTCGATGTAAAAATTCATGACTTTAAGATTAATAAAGAGTTCTTTATGAAGAGTAGAGCTCATTTGTGTTTCCACAGCCAAAGGCGTTGAAGAGCACTTTTTGATATCTTCTATGCGCCTTCTACGACACACATAATCGAGAGTAAGAAATGTAGCACACACAAGAACTTCAGTTCCGTTGTGTCGTCTAAAAGCAGTGAAAGTATTTTGCGGACAGATTGGTGACAAGTACAGGAGGATTAAAATTTTTTCTTTCTCTATTCGTGAAAGTTATGAGAATAAAAAAAAATTGAATGACAACATGCTGTAAAAACTGCAACTTCTGTTGTCCTGAGTGTCACAACGTACAGTGTACGAAATTTTGCGGAAGAGATTTGAAATATTCAAGCAATATAAGTAAAAAGACTATTTCACAACTAGACCTAGCGGCATGGGTGACAATATCAACGACTTTGATGATAACGGTGGTTCATATGGCACAAAGGCTGCTTTCACCCAAAGGGCGCCATGACCCAAGGTACACAGGGTGAGTTCTACACCCGTTTCCCAAGGATTCCAGATGAAATAATCATCTTACCGCGCCAGAGGAAAGGTTGCGTAAGTTGCACCACCGATGGGTAGCCGGCGGCATTGGGTATCATACCCCGCACTTCCCTCTTACGAAGCGGATACTGAACCAATGCGAGATTTTAACGCGATGGCCACCTCTGAAAGCGATCGACCTGTCACGTGAAGGAATTGGTGCAGCCAGTGTGCATTTGAACCGAAGCGGTTGAACCGGGTGGTGCTTGTATTACGGTGCGTTGATACGTTGTCGCCAAGTCACAGATGTTGTTGTTGTTGTTGTCGTCGTCAAGGAGATAACGATGCGTACTCACTGCGGGGGATTTTCCAAGACACAGACGGCGACGGATAGGTGTTGAAAATGTAAAAAATGAAAAGAAATAAAAGGAAATAAAATTTTCCAAAGGTAATAGAAAACAATATTAATAATTTGTAAATAAAAAGGAATGCAGATTTGTTGGTGTAAATAAACAAACCAAACACAGCAAGACCGGTGACTGAAAATGGGAGCGGATTGGAAAAAAACCAGGCACAAAGAGGATGACGCCACAACCGCTTCAAAAGAAGAAAAAAAGCAGTACAAGCCGCGCTAAAATGGCGTCAGGTGGTGATGAAGAGCTGTCCAAGGATCCAAGGAGGAGAAGGCACGAGTACTGGCAGACTTCTGCAAAAAGGCATCAGTGGCCGAGGTTAAAGATGACTTCAAGCAGATTCACCACATGCCCACAGGTGGGTCGCCGCACAAGCCATCGCCCGAGTCCTTTGCTCGAGCCCGGGAGGTGAAGCGGGGTCCAGTAGTGGACGCTGACGGATGCGAGCACTTCGAAGGCACAGGAGAAGGACTGTGGCATGTCCCTGTTCTGCACCGTCGTGGGAGCCCTGTGCAGAGCCAGATCACCGCTGACGACTCCATCAGAGAAGGGTCGCTGCCGATGCTCTTCGCGGGAGCCTGACCAAGTCTGGGTGGTGGCCGTGGAGGAGGTTCGGGGAACCAAGCCCCCGTGCCCCGCCACCGAGGAGCGTGAGGCGACCCCGTCGAATGACGCCCAAACGCCGGGAAGCTGTACCCGACGGCATTCCTCTTGGAACTCCGGACGAAGGCACTGAACTGGCTGGACTGTCCCTGGAAGAGCGTCTGGACCGTAAGTTTAACTTCGAACCTCTACGCGGCCGACGTGAAAGGACTCGTCGATGGGTGGGGGGGTGGGGGGAGGGGGTGGTGCGTGACTACGGGGGCGCAACTTGAAGGCTGAAGTGAGCTATGCGAAGAGATCAACAGCACTTGGAAAAAGTAAACAAGCACTCAAAACCCGCGAAATGGCCTTCAAGAGGACGCACCGACTTCCTACGCTGACCCAAGACATTGTCCTGGACATGCAGTGTGGGGTGAACGGGGCTGTTTAAATAAATTACTATCCTCCTCCCACCATCCCCCGCTCGTGTGCGATTCCTCTTGCAGTTTTTTCTTTCACAGACTTCTATTCTAAAGACATAACGATGTAATCGGCGGACAGAAAATGATTGCACAGAAAAGCCCGTCGTTGCCATTCGGTCCAACCAAAAACAAACATAACGTCTACTGGGAATAGAGAGTTCTAGCACCGCGGTACGGTAAATATGCTGACCACGGTAACAAGAAATGCGGCAAGGCAAGCACGCAGGTTTAACAATGACGACGTGTTACCGTATAGCACTGCACGGCAGCCCGGCTGTGCTATATCTCTCAATTGTCTCGTCGCAGACTCGGTGCAGAAGACGGTGACCGAGCGCGGCTTGCGGCAATGTGGTTTTCCTCTTCTTTTTTCGTCCTTGCTGGTGTGCTGCTCTCTAGACGCCATCCACTACGACGCATTTTTCATGCCTAACGAGCATCTTTGGTGGTACGTCTGTGCCGGCATAGAAACACTGCGGAGGCTTTTGCTTCCTAAAGAAATTTAGGCGGGCTGAACAGCTCGGAAAGAGTGTAAAGCAGCCGGTTGATATTTTTTTATTGAATGCCAGATTTTGCAGTGGATCGCCTCCCCAACTCTATGAATGTTACTTCCCCCTACTACTCTAACATTACGCGCCTAGTAACATTGAACCGGCATCAGCGCATTCGCTCATATTCGCATTACCACTAATCAAATGGCCGGTCATTATTTGCGGTGAATTATTAAAGATAAGAGCTTCTTTTTCTCTATCTTTTCAGACTTGTGTTCACAGCACCTACTCTGACGGTTGTTGCTTTGACAGAAACTTGGGAAACCTAAAAATGTGTGCGGGTATCACGAAAGGAATTAAACGTGACGGCAATTATGGGTGGTTATAAATTTTATTTATTTACTTATACAAAATACCTCTATAAGCCCTCGAGAGGGTATTACATATGGGGGGGGGGGGCGAGGTACAGGAAATTTATCAAAATAAAACAACCACAAATATAAAAGAACAAATCCACAAATAAAACATTTAGCATGATAAATATAAGCGAGAGAATGAAAAGTATGGCAGCGCGGCAATGAGCGAAAATTACTACAGTAATAATAGTATACAAACTGAAATCTAATGCAAGAATCATTTTAATAACATACCCTGCAAAAAAGGAAACCATGAACAAATCAAATGGCTTAATACGCAAAGAGTTAAGCATTGGTATTGAAGATATCAGAATAAAACATTTCTCAGGATCAGTGGTGGTTGCGTTATGTGAAGGCAGACTGTTCCAGTCAGATATTGTGCGCGGTAAGAATGAATGCGCATTGCTGAATGTACTGCACGTGAAAGGCCTAACTTGTGCCTAATTGTGCTGCAGGAATAAATATCGATGTTCATGAGTCTATGAGAAACAAACCGGGTACGTTTCGTGTGTTGCCTGATAAAAGGGTAGCTTCGGCAAAGTTAGCCCAGGAATTAGTGACGCATGGTGTTGAGCGTATACCAGGTCCAGGGTTTAATTGACGCGTGCGGACAGAAAAAAATTACAGCGCAAGGAGATAAACAAGATAAGGTTCGAAGTAACACTATACAGAAAGTGAAGTTGTCCTATACCGGTTCATCACTGCAGTTTAAGGATATGGAGGCTATTTTCACACAAAACGGGGCTTTGATAACATTATTGTTCGGAAATTGAAATAAATTAAACGAATTTCATGTACCACGACTAGAATAAATGAACTTTTTGAACATGCGGCAGGATTTTATATACTGTTAACAAGCTAACTGACCAGTCTTATTATTGTAATAATGAAGCTAGTATCAAACACAACTCAACGATAATTTCATACACCGTTAAGAAGGTAACTGACCAGTTGCAATAATTTAATCATGAAGATAGCATCAAAGACAACTTAATGAGAATCCGGTGGCGCTCGCACCGAACTAGAGATGAACGGGGAGAGGCAAAGACTGTCCTAACCTCAAAAGGGGGACCTCCAAATATTGCTTACTCTGAAATGCGAACTGCCGGCAAAAGAGGAAAAAAACATCAGTTGTTCCAAGTTCTCCACGTTAGTCACAAATGTTTGTCATAGCAAACCCGTATGATGGACCCTTTCGTCTTTCTCGTTGGTTGTTGCGCTGTACGCCAGCGATTATGACTCATAGGTCAAGTCTGACCAACTTTTTCGGGGCTACTTCCATATCGGAAAAGAAACAGTGCAGAGGCATCCCATTCCCGTAGAAATTTAGGCTGAGTCAAACATTCCTAAAGAGAGTACACAGCCCATTCGTGCTTCCTTTTATAGAGATGCAGTACTTACGGAGTATTGCTTCCCTCACCGCAGGTCTGGTTATTTCTCCCCACTAATCCAGCAGTGAGCAACAGGCTATGACCAGATTATATAAATTCGGCTCGTGGTGTTATTAGGTTTGGAGCGCTGTAATGAGAGTTCCCCGTTCAAGTATTCGCTATCATGCCTAAAATAGGGCAAAAAGAAGAACCAAATGATAATGCTCTCGGCCACGCCCCAGCAGATCTAACAAAAGGACATCGTTCACGTGCTACCACAACCGCTTTTCTTGGGACTCTGCAGAGGGAGACCACAGTGAATTCGAAGGCAATGCACGTGGAGACCGTGGCGACATTCAACCATGCTCAAGATTCGACTGTGCTGAACGCGGCTGCATCGCTGAACTTAACACCGCTGCCGCCGCTCCTGGAAGTAACGCTGAACACCTCGTGAGTCGTAAAGCAGAACAAGTTCGGACACAGACTCCGAAGAGACACCACATCAACCGACGACCAAGAAACCATGGGTGACCAATATCAAGGAAACCCGCCGGCCGCGGCACAATGCCACCCGTCGCGAAATCGACCTTCACCTGCTGCTACCGAGAAGGTGAAGTGACGGACGAACACCTGAAAGCAACCAATCTTTGGGGTGACCGGAAGAATGGCCGCAAGTCAGCATCAATTTCGGTGCCCGGCATAACTGTACACAGCGCCGTGACACTATGCCCTCAACCACCATGGTGCCTGCTCCCACTACTCTGGCTGAGCCATCGCCTCCGCTTCGAAACCCATCCAGAGAAACCCCTAAGCCACCGCTTTGCGTCTTTGTTCATCATTACGATGTAGGTGCACAGGCGATAAAGAGCAAACAGAACAAACATCGCTCTCTCCTTGCTCAGCTGAAGAAACATTCGTGGCACGTTAGGATACTTCCATAGTTTTCCCTCCTGAACAGCTGCCGTTCACTATTCATAAATGGGGCGCCGATCTTTCGCTTCGTCTCACCACCTACAAGAAAACGTATAAGTGATAAATTTGCTTTATTTTTCATTTATAGTGACGATTCTGCCGCTGCTAGGCTTAAGGGTACAGTCGGTTCGTTGACAGCAATAGTTGCCGTCCTGACAACCAGATGCCGCCACTATACTTAAACAAGGGACTTGCGCTAAAAAAGACGCGGACGAGAAGAGGAGAAGGACGGGCGTCCTTCTCGTCCGTGTCTTTTTTAGCGCAATCCCCTTGTTTAAGTATGTACGACCGACTCGCCCAATAAGGCGAACTCTTAAATTGCGCCACTATAGGCTGAGTTTATTTTCGCGTCTGTGCTAGCACACGCTGAACTGAAAGTGGGAATGCGCTTGCGTTTAGCGTACCTAAGCATGCATACGCTTGTGGTACGTAGACGGCGTAAATTTATGCTCTTTTTTCACTATATCTGTGTACGCCGCGAGCGGCGACGCGGTGTGCAAAAGCGACAAACTGCAGCGGCGCGGCGGTTCCACCTCGCCCCGGCGTCAACAGCTGACAACAGGCCGTAGTTTTTGCGGCAAGCGAATCCACTTCGCTCGCCGGATTTTCGTGACAAGCATGAACGCGCCTTATGAGTCCAAAAAAAGTGTATTTCAACATTTATGTAGGTTTCATCAAATTATTTTTGTTTTTTGGGCGACCTCGAACGTAGCGATTGTGGCACAACACGAGCTTGGCGAAAGACGCGAGGACCATTTCAATGGCCATTGAGATTTACCGTGTGGAAACACCACAACTCCATCGAGTTCGATGGCGATCGAAAATCTCGAAGGCCCTCTACTCGATGGCCATTGAAATTTGCCGTGTGACAGAGGTATAAGTTGGCCAGTCGCATGTACCTACCTCCGTTTCACAAGAGTGCCGATGTTTGTGAGATTCGTTGCGGTACTCCTTTATAGGTGGGAGGTGAGGGACTGCGCTGGTATTGTTTGTTTCTAGGCTACATGCTATGTTAAGAAAGAGGCAGGTAATAACTTGTACTCTTAATTGTTCAAGAAGCATGTCTTTGAAAATTGTGGACTCCATGCTGGCACCTTCCGGTGCAGAAAGGAAAAAAACCTTTCTAAATTAACAGAATAAATCAGAATTCAACATCAATTATTGACGCTGTCTGCGGTGATACCTAAAAGATAAAGCTAATTGATTCCATAAAAATGATCTTGTAGGGCAAATAGAATAGTGTGTATTCGTTTTTACACAGTATATTCATGTAAGTTCTTTCCTTTTGTTTCGAACGGAGAGTGAGAAGTCATCACCTGTGCTGTAGGGTAAGTGCGGCTACTGGAAAAAGAATATTCGTTCTGGTTGTGTGACGCTTAAAATTGAGGCCTCAGCTGTTGACTCCTTATAACAATTTCTTTGGCGATGATTTGAAATTTTTTGAGTATTATACTGTTGGTTAAACTGGAAATAGACCGTGGTCGATGTAAAAATTCATGACTTTAAGATTAATAAAGAGTTCTTTATGAAGAGTAGAGCTCATTTGTGTTTCCACAGCCAAAGGCGTTGAAGAGCACTTTTTGATATCTTCTATGCGCCTTCTACGACACACATAATCGAGAGTAAGAAATGTAGCACACACAAGAACTTCAGTTCCGTTGTGTCGTCTAAAAGCAGTGAAAGTATTTTGCGGACAGATTGGTGACAAGTACAGGAGGATTAAAATTTTTTCTTTCTCTATTCGTGAAAGTTATGAGAATAAAAAAAAATTGAATGACAACATGCTGTAAAAACTGCAACTTCTGTTGTCCTGAGTGTCACAACGTACAGTGTACGAAATTTTGCGGAAGAGATTTGAAATATTCAAGCAATATAAGTAAAAAGACTATTTCACAACTAGACCTAGCGGCATGGGTGACAATATCAACGACTTTGATGATAACGGTGGTTCATATGGCACAAAGGCTGCTTTCACCCAAAGGGCGCCATGGCCCAAGGTACACAGGGTGAGTTCTACACCAGTTTCCCAAGGATTCCAGATGAAATAATCATCTTACCGCGCCAGAGGAAAGGTTGCGTAAGTTGCACCACCGATGGGTAGCCGGCGGCATTGGGTATCATACCCCGCACTTCCCTCTTACGAAGCGGATACTGAACCAATGCGAGATTTTAACGCGATGGCCACCTCTGAAAGCGATCGACCTGTCACGTGAAGGAATTGGTGCAGCCAGTGTGCATTTGAACCGAAGCGGTTGAACCGGGTGGTGCTTGTATTACGGTGCGTTGATACGTTGTCGCCAAGTCACAGATGTTGTTGTTGTTGTTGTCGTCGTCAAGGAGATAACGATGCGTACTCACTGCGGGGGATTTTCCAAGACACAGACGGCGACGGATAGGTGTTGAAAATGTAAAAAATGAAAAGAAATAAAAGGAAATAAAATTTTCCAAAGGTAATAGAAAACAATATTAATAATTTGTAAATAAAAAGGAATGCAGATTTGTTGGTGTAAATAAACAAACCAAACACAGCAAGACCGGTGACTGAAAATGGGAGCGGATTGGAAAAAAACCAGGCACAAAGAGGATGACGCCACAACCGCTTCAAAAGAAGAAAAAAAGCAGTACAAGCCGCGCTAAAATGGCGTCAGGTGGTGATGAAGAGCTGTCCAAGGATCCAAGGAGGAGAAGGCACGAGTACTGGCAGACTTCTGCAAAAAGGCATCAGTGGCCGAGGTTAAAGATGACTTCAAGCAGATTCACCACATGCCCACAGGTGGGTCGCCGCACAAGCCATCGCCCGAGTCCTTTGCTCGAGCCCGGGAGGTGAAGCGGGGTCCAGTAGTGGACGCTGACGGATGCGAGCACTTCGAAGGCACAGGAGAAGGACTGTGGCATGTCCCTGTTCTGCACCGTCGTGGGAGCCCTGTGCAGAGCCAGATCACCGCTGACGACTCCATCAGAGAAGGGTCGCTGCCGATGCTCTTCGCGGGAGCCTGACCAAGTCTGGGTGGTGGCCGTGGAGGAGGTTCGGGGAACCAAGCCCCCGTGCCCCGCCACCGAGGAGCGTGAGGCGACCCCGTCGAATGACGCCCAAACGCCGGGAAGCTGTACCCGACGGCATTCCTCTTGGAACTCCGGACGAAGGCACTGAACTGGCTGGACTGTCCCTGGAAGAGCGTCTGGACCGTAAGTTTAACTTCGAACCTCTACGCGGCCGACGTGAAAGGACTCGTCGATGGGTGGGGGGGTGGGGGGAGGGGGTGGTGCGTGACTACGGGGGCGCAACTTGAAGGCTGAAGTGAGCTATGCGAAGAGATCAACAGCACTTGGAAAAAGTAAACAAGCACTCAAAACCCGCGAAATGGCCTTCAAGAGGACGCACCGACTTCCTACGCTGACCCAAGACATTGTCCTGGACATGCAGTGTGGGGTGAACGGGGCTGTTTAAATAAATTACTATCCTCCTCCCACCATCCCCCGCTCGTGTGCGATTCCTCTTGCAGTTTTTTCTTTCACAGACTTCTATTCTAAAGACATAACGATGTAATCGGCGGACAGAAAATGATTGCACAGAAAAGCCCGTCGTTGCCATTCGGTCCAACCAAAAACAAACATAACGTCTACTGGGAATAGAGAGTTCTAGCACCGCGGTACGGTAAATATGCTGACCACGGTAACAAGAAATGCGGCAAGGCAAGCACGCAGGTTTAACAATGACGACGTGTTACCGTATAGCACTGCACGGCAGCCCGGCTGTGCTATATCTCTCAATTGTCTCGTTGCAGACTCGGTGCAGAAGACGGTGACCGAGCGCGATTTGCGGCAATGTGGTTTTCCTCTTCTTTTTTCGTCCTTGCTGGTGTGCTGCTCTCTAGACGCCATCCACTACGACGCATTTTTCATGCCTAACGAGCATCTTTGGTGGTACGTCTGTGCCGGCATAGAAACACTGCGGAGGCTTTTGCTTCCTAAAGAAATTTAGGCGGGCTGAACAGCTCGGAAAGAGTGTAAAGCAGCCGGTTGATATTTTTTTATTGAATGCCAGATTTTGCAGTGGATCGCCTCCCCAACTCTATGAATGTTACTTCCCCCTACTACTCTAACATTACGCGCCTAGTAACATTGAACCGGCATCAGCGCATTCGCTCATATTCGCATTACCACTAATCAAATGGCCGGTCATTATTTGCGGTGAATTATTAAAGATAAGAGCTTCTTTTTCTCTATCTTTTCAGACTTGTGTTCACAGCACCTACTCTGACGGTTGTTGCTTTGACAGAAACTTGGGAAACCTAAAAATGTGTGCGGGTATCACGAAAGGAATTAAACGTGACGGCAATTATTGGTGGTTATAAATTTTATTTATTTACTTATACAAAATACCTCTATAAGCCCTCGAGAGGGTATTACATATGGGGGGGGGGGGGGGCGAGGTACAGGAAATTTATCAAAATAAAACAACCACAAATATAAAAGAACAAATCCACAAATAAAACATTTAGCATGATAAATATAAGCGAGAGAATGAAAAGTATGGCAGCGCGGCAATGAGCGAAAATTACTACAGTAATAATAGTATACAAACTGAAATCTAATGCAAGAATCATTTTAATAACATACCCTGCAAAAAAGGAAACCATGAACAAATAAAATGGCTTAATACGCAAAGAGTTAAGCATTGGTATTGAAGATATCAGAATAAAACATTTCTCAGGATCAGTGGTGGTTGCGTTATGTGAAGGCAGACTGTTCCAGTCAGATATTGTGCGCGGTAAGAATGAATGCGCATTGCTGAATGTACTGCACGTGAAAGGCCTAACTTGTGCCTAATTGTGCTGCAGGAATAAATATCGATGTTCATGAGTCTATGAGAAACAAACCGGGTACGTTTCGTGTGTTGCCTGATAAAAGGGTAGCTTCGGCAAAGTTAGCCCAGGAATTAGTGACGCATGGTGTTGAGCGTATACCAGGTCCAGGGTTTAATTGACGCGTGCGGACAGAAAAAAATTACAGCGCAAGGAGATAAACAAGATAATGTTCGAAGTAACACTATACAGAAAGTGAAGTTGTCCTATACCGGTTCATCACTGCAGTTTAAGGATATGGAGGCTATTTTCACACAAAACGGGGCTTTGATAACATTATTGTTCGGAAATTGAAATAAATTAAACGAATTTCATGTACCACGACTAGAATAAATGAACTTTTTGAACATGCGGCAGGATTTTATATACTGTTAACAAGCTAACTGACCAGTCTTATTATTGTAATAATGAAGCTAGTATCAAACACAACTCAACGATAATTTCATACACCGTTAAGAAGGTAACTGACCAGTTGCAATAATTTAATCATGAAGATAGCATCAAAGACAACTTAATGAGAATCCGGTGGCGCTCGCACCGAACTAGAGATGAACGGGGAGAGGCAAAGACTGTCCTAACCTCAAAAGGGGGACCTCCAAATATTGCTTACTCTGAAATGCGAACTGCCGGCAAAAGAGGAAAAAAACATCAGTTGTTCCAAGTTCTCCACGTTAGTCACAAATGTTTGTCATAGCAAACCCGTATGATGGACCCTTTCGTCTTTCTCGTTGGTTGTTGCGCTGTACGCCAGCGATTATGACTCATAGGTCAAGTCTGACCAACTTTTTCGGGGCTACTTCCATATCGGAAAAGAAACAGTGCAGAGGCATCCCATTCCCGTAGAAATTTAGGCTGAGTCAAACATTCCTGAAGAGAGTACACAGCCCATTCGTGCTTCCTTTTATAGAGATGCAGTACTTACGGAGTATTGCTTCCCTCACCGCAGGTCTTATTATTTCTCACTACTAACCCAACAGTGAGCAAGGGGCTATGAACACATTATATAAATTCGGCTCGTGGTGTTATTAGGTTTGGAGCGCTCTAATGAGCGTTCCCCGTTCAAGTATTTGCTATGATGCCTAAAATAGGGGAAAAAGAGGAAGAAAATGATAATGCTCTCGGCCATGTCCCAGCAGATCTGACAAAACGACATCGTTCAGGTGCTCCCAAAACTGCTTCTCTTGGAACTCTGCAGAGGGAGACCACAGTGAATCCGATGGCAATGCACATGGAGACGGTGGCGAAATTCAACCACGCTCAAGATTCGACTGTGCTGAACCCGGCTGCATCGCTGAACTTAACACCGCTGCCGCCGCTCCCGAAAGTAAAGCAGAACACCTCGTCAGTAGTAAAGCAGAACAAGTTCGGACACAGACTCCGAAGAGACACCACATAAGCCGAATAACAAGAAGCCATGGGTGACCAATATCAAGGAACCCCGCCGGCCGCGGCACAATGCCACCCGTCGCCGAAATGGAACTTCACCTGCTGCTACCGAGAAGGCGAAGTGACGGACGAACACCTGAAAGCGACCAATCATTGGGCTGACCGGAAGAATGGCCGCAAGCCAGCATCAATTTCGGTGACCGGCATAACTGTACTCAGCGCCGCGACAACATGCCCTCAACCACAACGGAGAGTGCCCCTGCTACTCTCGCTGAGCGCTCTCTCCTACCTTGCTCAGCCGAAGAAACATTCATGGCACGTTAGGATACTTCCACAGATTTTCCACCTGAGCAGCTGCCGTTCACTATTCATAAATGGGGCACCGCTCTTTCGCTTCGTCTCACCTTGCCTATAAGAAAACGTATAAGAGATAAATTTGCTTTATTTTTCTTTTAGAATGACGATTCTGCCACTGCTAGGCTTAAGGGGTCAGTCGGTTTGTTGACAGCAATAGTTGCCGTCCTGACAACCAGATGGCGCCATTATACTTAGACGCGGACGAGAAGAGGACAAGGACGGGCGTCCTTCTCGTCCGTGTCTTTTTTAGCGCAATCTCCTTGTTTAAGTATGTGCGCCCGACTCGCCCAATAACGTGATCTCTTATATTGCGCCACTATAGGCTGAGTTTATTTTCGCGTCTGTGCTAGCATACGCTGAACTGAAAGGGGGAATGCGCTTGCGTTGGGCGTACGCAAGCATGCATACGCTTGTGGTACGTAGACGGCGTAGATTCATGCTCTTTTTTCACTATATCTGTGTACGCCGCGAGCGGCGACGCGGTGTGCAAAAGCGACTAACTGCAGCGGCGCGGCGGTTCCACCTCGCCCCGGCGTCAACAGATGACAACAGGTCGCAGTTTTTGCGGCAGGCGAATCCGCTTCGCTCGCCGGATTTTCGTGACTAGCCTGAAAGCGCCTTATGAGTGCAAAAAAAGTGTATTTCAACATTTATTTATTATTCATCAAATTATCTTTGTTACTTGCGCGAACCGAAACGTAGCGATTGTGGTACAACACGAGCTTGGCGAAAGACGCGAGGGACATTTCAATGGCCATTGAGATTTGCCGTGTAGCAACACCACAACTCCATCGAGTTCGATGGCGATCGAAAATGTCGAAGGCCCTCGACAGGGGTATAACTTGGCCAGTCGCATGTACCTACCTCCGTTTCACAAGAGTGCCGATGTTTGTGAGGTTCGTTGCAGTTCGCTTTTATAGGTGGGAGGAGAGGGACTGCGCCGGTATTGTTTGTTTCTAGGCTACATGCTATGTTAAGCAAGAGGCAGGTAATAACCTGTACTCTTAATTGTTAAAAAAGCATATCTTTGAAATGTGTGGACTCCATGCTGGCAAGCTCCGCTGCAGAAAGGAAAAAAACCTTTCTAAAGTAATATAATAGATCAGAGTTCAACATCAATTATTGACGCTGTGTGCGGTGATACCTAAAAGATAAAGCTAATTGACTCCATAAAAATGATCTTATAGGGCAGATAGAATAGTGTGTATTCGTTTTTACAAAGTATATTTATGTAAGTTCTTTTCCTTTGTTTCGAACGGAGAGTGAGAAGTCATCACCTGTGCTGTAGGGTAAGTGCGGCGACTGGAAAAAGAATATTGGTTTTGGTTGTTTGACGCTTAAAATTGAGGCCTCAGCTGTTGACTCCTTATGAAAATTTGTTTGGCGATGATTCGAAATTTTTTGCGTATTATACTTTTGGCTAAACTAGAAATAGACCGTGGTCTAGGTAAAAATTTATGACTTTATACTTGATAACGAGATTTTTATAAAGAGTAGAGCTCATTTGTGTTTCCACAGCCCAAGGCGTTGCAGCCCACTCTTTTATATCTTCTATGCGCCTCCTACGACACACATGATCGAGAGTATAAATGTAGCATCACAACAACTTCAGTTCTGTTGTGTCCTCTAAAAGCAGTGAAAGTATTTTTCGCACAGATTGATGAGAAGTACAGGAGGATTGCAAATTTTTTTCTTTCTCTAATGATGAAAATGATGAGAATAAAAAAAAATTCAATGACAACATGCAGGTAAAAACTGCAGCTGCGGTTGTCGTGAGTGTGACAACGTACAGTGTACGAAATTTTGCGGAAGAGCTTCTAAATATTCAAGGAATATAAATAAAAAGACTATTTGACAACTACACCTCGCGGCATGGGTGACATTATGAGCGATTTTGATGATAATGGTGGTTCATATGGCGCAAGGGCTGCTTTCACCCAAAGGGTGCCATGGCAGAAGGTGTTTTTCGACAACACAGGGTGAGTTCTACACCCGTTTCCCAAGGATTCCAGATCAAATAATCATCTGACCGCGCCAGAGGAAAGATTGCGTAAGTTGCACCACCGATGGGTAGCCGGCGGCATTGGGTATCATACCGCGCACTTCCCTCATGCGAGGCGGAGCCTGAACCAATTAGCCCACCGCTCCGGCTAATATGCGAGATTTTAACGCGATGGCCACCTTCTCAAAGCGATTGAGCTGTGACGTGAAGGAATTGGAGCGGCCAGTCGGCATTCGGACCGAAGCGGTGGACCGGGTGGTGCTTGTATTGCGGTGCCTTGGTACCTTGTCGCCAAGTCACAGATGTTGTTGTTGTCGTCAAGTAGATAATGACGCGTACTCACTGCGGGGGATTTGCCAAGACACAGACGGCCACTGATAGGTGTTGAAAATGCAAAAAATGAAAAGAAATAAAGGAAATAAAATTTTCCAAAGGTAATATAAAACAATAATAATAATTTGTAAATAAAGAGGAATGCAGATTTGTTGTGTAAATAAACAAACCAAACACAGCGAGACCGGTGACTGAAAATAGGAGCGGATTCGAAATAAACCAGACGGGAAGAGGATGACGCCACAACCGTTTCAAAAGAAGAAAAAAAAGCAGTGCAAGTCGCGCTGAGATGTCCTCAGGCGGTGATGAAGAGCTGTCCAAGGAGGAGAAGGCACGAATACTGGTAGACTTCTGCAAAAAGGCATCAGCGGCAGAGGTCAAAGATGACTTCAACCAGATTCACCGCATGCCCACAGGCGGGTCGACGCACAAGCCATCGTCCAAGTCCTTTGCTCGAGCCCGGGAGGTGAAGCGGGGTCCAATTGTGGACGCTGTTGGATGCGAGCACTTCGAAGGCACAGGAGAAGGGCTGTGACATGTTCCCGGTCTGCACCGTCGTGGGAGCCCTGTGCAGAGCCGGATCACCGCGGACGACTCCATCAGCGAAGGGTCGCTGCCGATGCTCTTCGCGGGAACCTCACCCGAGTCTGGGTGGTGGCCGTGGAGGAAGTTCGGGGACCAAGCCCCCGCGCCCCGCCACCGAGGGGCGTGAGGCGCCCCCGTCGGATGCCGCCAAAACGCCTGGAAGCTGGACCCGACAGCATTCATCTGGGAACTCCGGACGAAGGCACTGAACAGGCTGGACTGTCCCTGGAAAAGCGTCTGGACCGTTAGTTTAACTTCGAACCTTGACGCGGCCGACGTGAAAGAACTCGTCGATGTTGGGGGTGCGCGACTACGGGGACGCAACCTGAAGGCTGAAGAGAGCTTTGCGAAGAGATCAACAGCACATGCAAAAAGTAAAGAAGCGCTCAAAACCCGCCACTACCGTCAAGAGGACGCACCCACTTCCTACGCTGACCAAAGACACTGTCCTGGACATGGCGAAGTGGGGTGAACTGGGTTGTTTAAATAAATTACTATCCTCCTCCCACCATCCCCCGCTCGTGTGCGATTCTTCTTGAAGTGTTTTTCTTTCACGGCCTTGTATTCTAAAGACTGAACGATGTAATCGCCGGTCAGAAACTGATTACACAGAAAAGCCCGTCGTTGCCACTCCGTCCAACCGAAAACAAACGTAACGTCTGCTGCGAATAGAGAGTTCTAGCACCGCCGTACGGTAAATATGCTGACCACTTTAACAAGAAATGCGGCAAGGCAAGCACGCAGCTTTAACAATGCCGACGTGTTACCGTATAGCACTTGACGGCAGCCCGGATGTGCTATATCTCTCAATTGTCTCGCCGCAGACTCGGAAGACAAGACGGTGACCGAGCGCGGCATGCGGCAATGTGGTTTTCCTCTTCTTTTTTCGTCCTTGCTGGTGTGCTGCTCTCTAGACGCCATCCACTAGAACGCATTTTTCATGCCTAACGAGCATCTTTGGTGGTACGTCTGCGCCGGTATAGAAACACTGCGGAGACATTTGATTCCTAAAGAAATTTAGGCGGGCTGAACAGCTCGGAAAGAGCGCAAAGCAGCCGGTTGAGATTTTTTTTTTATTGAATGCCAGTTTTTGCAGTGGATTGCCTCCCTCACATCACGAATGTTAATTCCCCCTACTACTCTAACATTTTGCGCCTAGTAACAGTTACCTGGCATGAGCGCTTTCGCTCATATTCGCATTACCACGAAGCAAACGGCCGGTCACTATTTGCGGCGAAATATTAAAGACAAGAGCTTTTTTGTTGTGTCTTTTCGGCCTTGTGTTTGACAGGACCTGCTCTGAAAGTTGTTTCTTTAACGGAAACATGGGAACATTCAAAAATGTGTGCGGGTGTCAGCAAAGCAAATAAACGCGACTCGAATTATGGTTGGATATAATTTTTATTTACTTACTTACTTAGACAAACTACCCCTAAAGGCCCTCGAGAGTGTATTACATGGGGGGGGGGGGGGTACAGGAAGCTGATCAAAATAAAATATAGCACAAATAAACAAGAACTAATCCACAAATTAAACATTTAGCATGATCAAAATAAGCGAGAGAATGAAAATTATGGCAGCGCGGCAATGAGTGAAAATTAATACAGTAATGACAGTATACAAACCGAAATCTAATGAAAGAATCGTTTTATTAACATACCCTGCAAAAAAGGAAACCATGAACAAATAAAATGACACAGTAGAACGTGTTGTCGGCCTAGTTGGTTCAATACTTCAGACACGGCAGTTGCGCGAAACACACACACACAAGACAGGTTACGGGACGAGGGCAAACTTACAACTGAATTTATTCAAAATACAAAGCACATATTTAAAGGAAGAAAATAGAATGCACTTTGAGCATGCGCATCGAAATTATACATCATGTGGCAATCAGTAGCATACCAAGGTCTGAACTTACATCGTCTTATCGAGAAAGGCTACCTCACTATTGTACAGTGCAACCAAAGAATCACTGATACATGCTTGTCCTCTTTTCTTTACGAAATACGCTTCCATCACTTGACGTGCAATTGAATCTCGACTTTTGCCCAGAACTCTGATCTCATTAAGCCATGGCCGACAGTGACTGCAGGACAGGCAATGCTTTGCCAAATTTGATCCCTCCCCCGTTGTTAGCGCTAACCCATGTTCCCGTGCATGATCGTTCAAGCAGCGTCCAGTCTGGCCTACGTACGTTTTTCCACAAGTCAGTGGTATTTCGTAGACAACTCCGACGGCGCATTCTGCAAAGGGCCTAGCGTGCTTCTTGTCACAACCAGTTTTTTTTGTTCCTTGATTGGTGATGCGGGGGCATAGCTTTGCCAGTTTGGACGGTGCTGTAAACACCACTGGCACATTGTACTTTCCCGCCACCTTCTTCAGGTTGTGTGACACCTTGTGCACGTACGGCATGACAACTGGTCTTGCTTTGCTTCTAGCCCTTTGCTGCGCTTTCCCTTTCATCTTTTGCAGTAGCGTCTCAGCCACAGCCGCCACGATCGCACGGGGGAACCCGGCAGATAAAAGCCTGCCGACCCGATCATTAAAACTTTCCTGCATTCTGTGAGGACACGATTTCATGAGGGCAGACTCTAGACACAGAGCAGCAATCCCTCTCTTCACAGTTTTGGAGTGCTCCGAACTATAGGGTCTGCCCTCATGAAATCGTGTCCTCACAGAATGCAGGAAAGTTTTAATGATCAGGTCGGCAGGCTTTTATCTGCCGGGTTCCCCCGTGCGATCGTGGCGGCTGTGGCTGAGACGCTACTGCAAAAGATGAAAGGGAAAGCGCGGCAAAGGGCTAAAAGCAAAGCAAGACCAGTAGTCATGCCGTACGTGCACAAGGTGTCACACAACCTGAAGAAGGTGGCGGGAAAGTACAATGTGCCAGTGGTGTTTACAGCACCGTCCAAACTGGCAAAGCTATGCCTCCGCATCACCAATCAAGGAACAAAGAAAAGTGGTTGTGACAAGAAGCACGCTAGGCCCTTTGCAGAATGCGCCGTCGGAGTTGTCTACGAAATACCACTGACTTGTGGAAAGACGTACGTAGGCCAGACTGGACGCTGCTTGAACGATCGTGCACGGGAACATGGGTTATCGCTAACAACGGGGGAGGGATCAAATTTGGCAAAGCATTTCCTGTCCTGTAGTCACTGTCGGCCACGGCTTTATGAGATCAGAGTTCTGGGCAAAAGTCGAGATTCAATTGAACGTGAAGTGATGGAAGCGTATTTCATAAAGAAAAGAGGACAAGCATGTATCAGTGATTCTTCGGTCGCACTGTACAATAGTGAGGTAGCCTTTCTCGATAAGACGATGTAAGTTCAGACCTTGGTATGCTACTGATTGCCACATGATGTATAACTTCGATGCGCATGCTCAAAGTGCATTCTATTTTCTTCCTTTAAATATGTGCTTTGTATTTTGAATAAATTCAGTTGTAAGTTTGCGCTCGTCCCGTAACCTCTGTTGTGTGTGTGTGTTTCGCGCAACTGCCATGTCTGAAATAAAATGACAATGTACGCAAAGAGTTAAGCATTGGTATCGAAGATATCAGAATAAAATATTTCTCACGATCAGTGGTGGTTTTGTTATTTGAAGGCAGAGTGTTCCAGTCAGACATTGTGCGTGGTAAGAATGAATGCGCATTGGTGAATGTTCTGCACGTGAGACGCCTAACCTGTGCCTAATTGTGCTGCAGGAATAAATATCGATGTTCATGAATGTATGAGAAACAAACCGGGTACATTTCGTGTGTTGCCTGATAAAAGGGTAGCTCCGGCAAAGTTAGCCCAGGAATTAGTGACGCATGGTGTTGAGCGTATACGAATTCCAGGGTTTACTTGGCGCGTGCAGACAGAAAAAAATTAGAGCGCTAGGAGATAAACAAGATAAACAAATGAAAATGTAGCTACAAATAGAGTTCACAGCTCACTAAGGTACTCCAATACCTCTGGAGTGTGACTCGCTAGGAACGGATTCTCAAATTCTCAGAATGGGCGCTTAGCAAAAATTTAACTGAAGGCCGTTGCCAAATGTACATTTTTGAAACGATTACGAAGAAAGACAAATTTTTCTCATGTGTCTGGTGGGAAAAAAGGGTGAAGACATGGGTCTCTGCGCCTTCATCAGCTGTGAAACGTTTCATACTGGTGCGGTTCGCATAGCTTCAGTCTCTTTTTTAGTATTTTGTGAAATCATTCTATACCTGCGAAAATCTCCGTCACAAACATTTTGGAACTAATGGAGAAGTATAAAAGACCCATTTCCTAAGTTTTTTTTCCACAGCAAAGGCACAAAAGAAAGACTCGCCTATTTGGGCCAAGAAGAGGTCATGCGGCAACAAACTTTTAGATAGTTTTTGCAAAAAGTCTTCTGTGTTCTGAAGCCTAAGGATTAAATCATCGTGAAGTGCCCTGTAAACGTATCAGATACCTCAGTGGGCTATTACTGGGCCCAGTTAGTGCACTGTCACTTGACAGAAAGATGTACTTCTTCTTGACACATGCAGCGATGATGTATATGTCGGCAAAAGCATAAAATATTTCGAAGAAGTGCACTTCCAGATTGTTTAATCAATCAATCAATCAATCAATCAATCAATCAATCAATCAATCAATCAATCAATCAATCAATCAATCAATCAATCAATCAATCAATCAATCAATCAATCAATCAATCAATCAATACTTTATTAAACATCACCAGGATGTTGGGTGCGCCGGCAAAAAGCCAGTGATGAGGCTTGACGTGGCCGACGCACCCTACAGAGGCAGTTTGGTAGTGGCACACATAAAAAAACAAAAAAGAACAAAAAAACAAGTTGATACAAAGAAGAGCATGGATCAACATTCGAACATTGAGGGCATGAGATAGTTAATACAAACCAAGTTGATACAAAGAAGAACATGAATTCACATTCGAACATTGAGGGCATGAGGTAGTACAGTTATCAATCAGTTGTTCGTCAACTCCGATTCATCATTTAATAAATGTGGGAGAGTTTACGTAGGGAAATGCAAGAGTGTGGCCATAGTCAGCTGTTACCTTAAATTCTTGCTCATTATTTTCTGCAGTTAACACTACATGATAACAGAAGGCGTCAGCATAGACTCGTGCTTAACACCTATGCTGAATGACCTCCTTCTGCAGGGTGTGTCATCAGGGCCACTGTGTTCTGTAAGCTTCCTGGTCCTGTGGTTTGTGCTGTGGTTTGTGCTGTGTTTTCTGTTCTTAAAGTAATTACTACCTCATTCTAAACTTTAATGAAGCCTGAAAGTGCTACGCTGGGCGGCTCCACGCGTCGTGCAGTAACCTGGGCGTTTTTTCACAAATTGGAGGCGTTAAGCTCTCAAGCTATACTTTTATATTCAACAGATAAGTGTACATGGAAGACATACATAATTAATTACCAATTCTCAGTGTGCTATCCTGCAAGAATATCTAAATGGTCTTCAGTTTAAGTTCAAACTTCAGAAATACACGCTCTTATTAAGTGGAAAACACAACTTGGTCACATAACCAGCAGTAGAAGCTCAGCCCCAAGGTACTCACCAATTGCCTGAAGCGCTTTGCCTCAGTTCTCGTGTCATCATGAATACAGGTAGTTTTGAGTGGACACTGGCCATGTCTTAATCATGCCATCCCGTTCCAGAATTTGGGACAAAAATTTTCCTCTTAAAAAAAGACTGCTTTATTGTTTCGTTACAATGGCCATATTTAATTTTGCTATCTACTAGGCACTTTGCATTTTACTGCCCCAGATTAAACAATACCAGTGATCAGTCACCCTTTGAATGCGATCAAAAATTTGGTATAAATATTATGTTGTTACAAATTTTTATTGAAGTAATGTTCACATAGTTAAGTATTAGTTCCACAAATCTGGGTAGAATAGGGAAGTAATGAGCCAGGATAGCAGGATTAATGTTTGCATTTGCATGCAAGCGTCAGCACCCTTGCATACAATATGTACAATTTAGAGGGTTTCATTTTTCCAGATGAAATTTCATGCTCCAGACATTATCTAGCATTATTTATCTATGGGAAAAATTGCAACCTCCCATTCCGCACAAAGAAAAGAAAATTCCTTTCGTCGTACTTCACAAGCCCCTAGTGTACACATAAACCGTGCACGATTTACATTTCATTTCTATTGCTTACCACTATATGATGCATTCTAGAGTGAAACAAGGAATTAAAATTATTTCTATATTCTCTGTGCTGTTGAGGAGGTACAGAATATAAAAGCAAAATGCTTTTTCCTGCGCGCATAAAAAAACTATTACAGATACTACTCTCTCTAACTGAAAACTATTGTGAAGATTTGGTTATTAACTCACTGAAGACATAAAATGTGAGAAATATGGGAAGCCCTAGCTCTTTATTGTTGTCATCTTTGTTTTTTGCTACTTATTTCAAGTGGCAAATCAAGGCTGAAAGACCATTAAAACAGGAACATTCAAAATGAAATAAGGGCAGCAATTCATAACGTTTATTATATACCAATTGCTAAATATTATGACGCTATAGCGACAATAGCATATCTATTTACCATACCAGAGCATTAAAAAAGTGAAAATACTAAATGAAGGGTTGCTAATTCCCGAAGGAAATAGCTGAAAAAAAAAACGATGCTGGCTGTGATGTCTCAGAAGGATAGAAACTTAGGCAAGTTGGTATATAGGCATGGTGAATCAATCAGGGCGAAGACAGGGACGAGAAAAGAGACAAAACAACTGCTGACTCCAAACCAGTTTATTAAAGTGAACAGGGAATACAGAGAAAACCCAAGCACCACCATAAACCACACAATTACAGATAAGTATACATCACAACATGAGTGAAGAATTGACCCGAAGATTTCCCTAATCTATATAGGAAAACTCGCACCGTGTTAGCGTGGTGGATGGCACGCTCTCGCATTCATCACCGTAAGACGTGTCTACCCTCGATAACGTCTGGGTTACCTGCTCCGAATGTACCACCAAAGTGCGCATTGCCAAAAGGAACGGGTAGCAACCTTCACATCTCTTACAATCTACAGCAACTCAGAACCCCTACCAGTATCCAAAGACCTCTGGTGCTCCTATAATCTCACACTGATACACATTCCAGATTGACTAACGTAAACCTAGCCGCTAGATAACGGTATCCTATACACCGCATTCATTTTACGTGGCACATATACATTGTCATGTTTCACTCGTTACGTGGTGTTGGCTCGAACCACATTCACAGAATCATTCTTAACAATTTCACAGATTATAGACAACTTATTACGGGCCGAGAACACCAGTTTTATACCGCACGTTCTGGCCAGATTTTCAAATTGTGCGACGATCAATACATCCACGGTAATACAACTTGTCTTTGGTATCTCGCTGGCTGGCCTCCGCCTGATCCCACCTGTCCCTGTGAAATGATTTCAGCCTCTTGAACAATTTCTCACAAGCTCTTGCAATAGTATGGTTCAGAAATCCAGCGTTCATCATCCTTAAAATTTGTTGTAAAAAACAAGTCGTCATGCTGTGAGAGCATGGCTTCATCAATACTGAACACAGGCTACACGATGCAATGCTCTTTCACTAGCTTGGGATGGTACGGCCCGTAGTCAAGGAGCAGCTGCAGCTTAACACTCTTGGGGGAATATTGACAGCACCCATGGCGCATGCAGAACACCAAGGTAAGGTCCAGAAACCGCAGCTTTTTTTATTGAGACATTTGCTCTAAGGTAAACCTAAGACCGAGGCGTTGCTCCTTAATTAACTTAATATGTACAGCCGGCCAAATCTTTAGCTGGCGTGCGTTATGGCCGCTTTTTCTGCGCTCCTGCTCTTTACGACGAAGCAAACTTTCGGAAATCTCCTTATTAAGCACGGGCTTAGTGAGCCTGTGCTTAGAGTTGATATTTTCGCAAGTTTGCTCCATCACAAGGGGCAGGAGCACGGAAAACGCGGCCGTCACGCACGCCAGCTAAAGATTTGGCCGGGTGTGCAGGTTCCGAACTGTCACAACCTTTGTAATAGACCACAAAATCATCGACGAAGCTTAACATTCCCCCCCCCCCCCCCCTCACCCATGCAAGGTCTTAGAAATTATTCTGCGCACCCTGCTTAAGAAAATATCGCTTAGCACAGGAGGCAACCTTCGAACCAACACATATACCAGATTTTTGAAGATATGCTGCACTACCATACTCCACATATATGCTCTTCAAATAAAAGGTGGTGGGTTACAAACGACTTTTTTGGGATTGCATAACTTCTTCTGAACGCAAGCTCATTGTTGTGCGCCGATATACACATTCGCAAGGTTTTCATGAGGTCATAAGGATTTCATGAGGTCATGAGATAGAATAAAATAGTTCTACATCGCCACTGAACACCAGACAATCCCCTGGATTGTCATTCTTAAGGTACTCAACGAGAAACTGCGAATTCAGTACCAGAAAAGGACCTTCAAGACGTAAAGTAGACAGATGCTTTTGCAAATAAACTGAGACAAAATTTTGCATGAACCCTTTTCTGAAATTTATTTCAAGAGCATGTTATTAAAGAGAATTTATTTGTAGACCATATGTATGGAGTATAAAAATCGGTATATGTACGAACTCTGGCGTATGTATTTGTTCGAAAGTTGCCCAGTGCTTTGCAATATTCTCGTGAACAGAATAATTTCCAATGATTTGCATGGGTTGGGGGAAAAATCTTGAGCTGCGTCGGCAATTTTGTGGTCTTTTACAAAGGTTGTGACGGTTGGGGCGTGTACATATTCTAAAGTTGATTAAGGGGCAAGGCCTTGTTGATCTTAGTTTTACCATAGAGCAAATGTCTCAACAAAGCGCTGCGGTTTCTTGTCCTTACCTTGATGTTTTGCACGCGCCATCTCTGCTGGCAATATTCACGTAGGAGTGTTAAGCCGCTACTTGACTACGGGTCGGACCATTCCAAGCTATTGAAAGATAGCGTTGCATCGTGTAGCCTGTGTTCAGTATTGATGAAGTCAAGCTTTCAGAGCATGACGACTAGTTTCCAAGAGCAGATTTTAAGGCTAACCACGCAGGATTTCTCTATTGCAGATTTGCAGATTTGCTCTATTGCAGATCAGTGGGCACGGTAGGCCTGGCAAGAACATGGCGTTAATCAAGCCCTTCTTATATTTCATGCAGGGATTATTTCTCTGGCTCTCTGGAACGTCGATGCCATGCTCCTGCGCCGGTGACCCATCGTGCTTATACCAACCAACTGCCTTCCACGTGTCAACAGTGCAGCTTAACAATTTGCGCGATCACCAGTGATCCAAAGTTTATACAGTTTCATCAAACCAACCTTGGAACCGCGACGCTACCGGCTGCTCCTCACGTGGGATTCATGAAGTCACCGACTGGCGTCTACATAAAGGACTGTCTCCACCGCTTCACCTTCAGTGGGCACGGTGGGCCTGGCAAGAACATGGCGTTAATCAAGCCCTTCTTATACTTCATGCAGGTTGCGGTAGAGAGAGGGTGTGGTAGATGGTCCTTGGCGATCACAAAATGAACAAGGGAGGGGAAAACCTCAGGTTGCTTGCGCCAACGTTTCGACAAGGGGACTTGTCTTCGTCTGGGCAAAGCGTTCATCATTGGCAGGGATTAAATAGGGCCTTCGCTCCGAGGAGGAAGGCCCCGGGGGTGGGGAAGGAAAGTGGCGTGAGAGGGGATGCGTGTCAGGAAGGGGAGGGAGGTGAATCTTGATTCGTTAAGCTGCAATAGTGGAAAAACTTGTATCCGGGGGATGTGTAATGAACAAAGGCTTTGAAGGGGCTGCGACAGGGCGGAGGCGCCGGGTGGACCTGTAAAACTCAGATAAGAGGATTAGTCAGCGTGGTACAGGGAAATGAGAACAAGGCAAACAAAATAGGCTGGCACTGGAAGGAGAAAGAAAGAGGGGGCATTTCCAAGGAAGGACAAGGCAGGGAGGGAAATAGCTCTAGTTCAGAGAAAGGCAAAAGGTGGGGGCGGAGGGGGTAACAGGAATGTCATGGTTTCCGAGAACTGATAGCAGGGGATTGGGAGAAAAAAAAGGTGAACAAAGGGAGAGGGTGAGAAGGCCGGAAATGTGGTGGAAGATATGACGTGGGAAGGGTGCAAAGAGGGGTAGTATACTTATGCGAGGCTCTAGGAAATCGTCGAACCACGTGCAATACATTTGTTAATTTAAAATTACGCTAACCCTGGAATGTACCAGAGAGATTCCAGGTTTCCTCTGGACATTAATTAATCCCTGTTGGTTGCAGTGTTTTAAATTGGTGGATTAGGAATGCTTCTCTGTATTTTCTGTCCCTAGTCGATTTGAAGCCTGACTGAAGAATGAACAATTTGAGGTCGTCGAATTTGTGATGGCGTTGATTAAAATGGGTCGACACTGCCTTCTGTTCATTCCGTGCTGTGTCAGCCCGGTGCCCGTTTAATCTGGCACTCATTGTTTGCCCGGTTTCTCCGATATATTGTTTCTGGCAGAAGGAGCACTGGAGCATGTAGATAATATTCGACGATGTGCAGTCAAAACTGGTCTTTATATCGAAACTGAAATCGCTTGCCGTACTTTTAACCGTAGTGTCCCTTTGTAAATGGCCCCGCCGCGGTGGCTCAGGGGTTACGGCGCTCGGCTGCTGTCCCGAAAGACGCGGGTTCGATCCCGGTCGCGGCGGTTGAATTTCTTGAAGGCGAAATTCTAGAGGCCCGTGTGCTGTGCGATGTCAGTGCACGTTAAAGAACCCCAGGTGGTCGAAATTTCCGGAGCCCTTCACTACGGCGTCTCTCATAGCATCAGTCGCTTTAGGACCTTAAACCCCAAAAAACCAAACCAACCAAACCTTTGTAAATGTTTGCATGTCTTGCATCTAGGTCGAGAGCATGAAGTTACTGTCGGTGGTGCTTTCTTACCGAGGCTAGCATGCACCGGGATGTCCTTCAGGTTTGTGTTGCCTCTGTATGTTACCCTTGGTGCGTCGGGAAATATTTTCTTGAGGCGGTCGTTACCAGTTAAAATGGGGTGGTATTTCCGCAGGATATTTTTTTTTATGTTTGGAAGCGCGTTGGAGTATTTCGTTATAGTGCAGGAGGTCAGTGACTGTTATCTTTTGTTCGTTTTTTAAGAACTACATCTCGTTTCAAAGTGGTTGCTCGTTGGAACGCATTATTAAGGGTTGTCTGTGGATGGTTTCTGGTGATTAGTGTTTTTTATCCAGTGGAGGTGTTTCAGGTAGTCGTCGAAGTCGCTACATATTCTTCTTAGTCTCGTTGCCTGTCCTACGAATATACCTTGTTTGCAGTGTCTTGGATGATGGCTAGTGAAATTTAAGTATTGTTGTCGGTCAGTAGGCTTCCTGTAAAGTGTGGTTTTGGTTGGCTGTTTGGGTTTTAACGTGCCAAAGCGGCTGAGGCTATGAGAGACGCCGTAGTGAAGGGCTCCGGAAATTTCGACCACCTGGGGTTCTTTAACGTGCACTGACATCGCACAGCACACGGGCCTCTAGAATTTCGCCTTCAAGAAATTCAGCCGCTGCGACCGGGATCGAACCCGCGTATTTCTGGTCAGCAGCCGAGCGCCATAACCACTGAGCCACCGCGGCGGGGCTAAAGTGTGGTTTTGAGCTTGCTATTTCTAACTGGACAGTGGTATCAAGGAAAATGACTTGCGTTTTCGAGGAGTTGAAGGTGAATTCAATGCTTGAGTGGCATGAATTGAAATGTGTGACGAATGCCTTCAGGGTCTCAGCCCCATGCTCCCATATCATGAAAATGTCGTCTATGTAACGCAGGTATATAAGTGGTTTTTTAGAAATGAATTTAGAAGTTTAGATTCTAGTAGCCCCATAAAAATGTTCGCGTAGGTGGGTGCGAAGGGAGTGCCCATGCTTGTTCCAAATACTTGAAGGTAGTAAGAAGAATCGGATTCAAAGTAGTTGAGTGTTAGTACCAATTCAAGTAGCGTGAGGTACACTTCAGTTTCGTGCGGGTGAGGACTTTGAGTTAGAATTTTGGAGAGTGCGTCGATACCTTCATTTATGGGAATATTTGTGTACAAAGCGGCGACGTCACGTGTGACAAGTATGCTATCTGCTGGGATAATGGAAGCGTCATTCAGAGACTCTATTATGCGGACAAAGTGCGGTGTATCCTTGACAAAGGAAGGGAGGTGGGTGGGAATATCTGCAAGATAGTTGTTCAGGAAAATTGATAAGTTCTCTGTGGGCGTGTTATTGTTTGAAACGATAGGTCTGCCGGGGATACCTGCGGTAAAAGTGTCTTCTGCGGAAACCTTATGGATTTTGGAAATCGGTAAAAGTGTCCTGCCTGTTTGTTTAGCAGATTTACGAAGTTGTAGTCGGACTGCGTGATTAATTCCATTGATAATAAGTTTGCCAGTTTGTTCAGAATCAATTTGCAGAACTCTGAAGTGGGATCTGAATCTAATTTCCTATAATGACAAGAGTTGTTGAATTGCCTAAAAGCTTCTTTTTTGTATTTTTCGGCCGGCAGGATAACTATGCCACCTCCTTTGTCTGCAGGCTTAATGACTATATCGGTTCTAGAAGCTAAGTGGTTCAGAGTAATAAGTTTGCCAGTTTGTTCAGAATCAATTTGCAGAACTCTGAAGTGGGATCTGAATCTAATTTCCTATAATGACAAGGGTTGTTGAATTGCCTAAAAGCTTCTTTTTTGTATTTTTCGGCCGGCAGGATAACTATGCTACCTCCTTTGTCTGCAGGCTTAATGACTATATCGGTTGTAGAAGCTATGTGGTTCAGAGTAGCCTGTTCCGTTGGGGTAACGTTTCTGCGTTTTCGAGCTTGCTTTGTTTGGTCTATAATTTCTTTCGAGAGAGATTTAATGTACAAGTCTAATTCGGGACTCTGGTGCGCTTCCGGCGTCCACGTGCTTTCGGCTTTGAGAGGGATGGGATTAAGGCTGGTTACTTCAGTGGGGTGAGCACGTGTTGACCATGTGGTACAGGAAAGAGCTAGGTTAGTAATCGGGGTGTTCGTTTTTTCGGCAAAGGATTCCTTAATTCGCAATCTTCGCGCAAATTCTGTGAGATCTCTGTGAAGTTCATAGTCGTTAAAATTATTGTTAGTTGGACAAAATGTAAGGCCATGCTTCAGAATCCGTTTGTCGCTATCACTTAGGGATTTGGAAATATCGACAATGTTGCTGTCAGTGTCCTGCAACGTGAAAGGCGTATCTTTTGTCTGTATCGAAATTGGCGGGCGGTTGGTAAACTGTCCAGATGTATTCGTATCTAGAGGAAATTTATCTCTAATTTGTTTACGCTGTTGTTTATCGTGCAGCTTGCGTTCCTTTCTGGCTACAAAATCTGCTAGTGCCTGGCTTTCGTCCGAATTTAGTTCTATCTTACTAAGTTGATCATCGAGGGCATTTAACTGCTCTTGACAATGTTCCTTTAAAATAGCTATGAATGGAAGGGATGCGTGATTTGAAACCTTTTCCCATCGAGCGAGGAGTTCAGGCCTGAGCGCACCGAGGGAGCACCTAACATTAACTCGGAGTCCTTTGGGTATTGTCCTGTGCTGCGAGTAGGATTTGTAAGTGTGTAGGTGGAATCGGTAGTTAGTTTGTTTAGTGGCTAGTTTTCTGGCGACCAGGAAAATTCGTCTTTTGGGTTCGGGGCGATTGGTGCTGCCAGATGTAAGACATCTGCGCTTGTGCCGAGTGGACCTCTTGACGGGTGTTGTGTGTTTAGGGGACTTCTGTTTGGGGGTGGTGTCGAGGTCCGCGTCGGTGACAATCTGGGTGCTAGTGTGCGTCACTAATCGCGTAGGTGTCTGTGTGAAGTGGTGGCTTTGCTGTTTAGTGGCTACTTTCGGTGGGATTCCTACGTGCTGTTCCGCTGGTGTGGGATCCACGGTTACCGTTTGTGTGCCAGCGTCGCGAGTCTATGGAGTGAACTGTGTGGAGGTGTCCTGGGTCCTAGCGGGTGGAGGCTGTGTTCGTTCCTGGGTGTTGTCGCTTTTGGGGGTGGTCAGTTGTTGAGTGTTGGCCAGAGTGAGAGAGGGAGCATGAGTGGGCTGGAGCGTCCGCTTAAATGTGTTTCTCAGCCGGTACTTTATGTTGTCTGCCATTACTTGGACGCCAAAAAAATTGGGGTGAACTCCATTTCTGGCCAGGAGTGCCTCAGGGTCATGATGGATCTGAGCGTGGTGGATGATTTCAGCGTCTTTTTGGTAATGTTCCATGTCCAGCAAAAAATTGTTGAGCTTAAACGAGTCCTGTGCGTGAGCTGCGAGTTGGCGGGATTGTGGCATGTGTCTGTGGTGTAAGTTGACTACCCTAGGAAGCACGGTTGTCAGGTGCACTTTCGTGTTTGGTCTGTTGGCATGGACCTCGTGTACCAGTGTATTCATGGCCTCAATGGTCTGTTCCGCACTGCTGTGTTTCAGGTCATTAGTCCCGCAGTGAATGACGAAGTGCGTGATGTTCTGAGGTGCTGCGGCTATCAGTTTCCTTATGTCATTGGTTTTGGCGCCGCTCTGAAACCTAATGTATGGTGCAAGTTCTCCGGGAGAAAGGTGATTGTGGATGTGCTTGTATTGACTATCACCTATCAACGCTACATGTGCCAATGAAAGAAGGGGGAGAGGCTTACCTTGTTCCGTCATCTTCCGTTGACTGGAGTCCATGGTAGAGAGAGGGTGTGGTAGATGGTCCTTGGCGATCACAAAACGAACAGCTTAACGAATCAAGATTCACCTCCCTCCCCTTCCTGACACGCATCCCCTCTCACACCACTTTCCTTCCCCACCCCCGGGGCCTTCCTCCTCGGAGCGAAGGCCCTATTTAATCCCTGCCAATGATGAACGCTTTGCCCAGACGAAGACAAGTCCCCTTGTCCAAACATTGCTAGGTTTTCCCCTCCCTTGTTCATGCAGGTTGGTTCGTTTTCTAGTTCTGTTAAAAGTGACTGCCGTTTTTTGCTTGTGCTGCCGTGCCCACTACGGTGTCTGAAGATTGCATATCACTGCTGCCATGTTCTCGAGCTCCTTCTATGTGGGGACGTTGAATTGAATCCCGGTCCCATTTCTAACAACGAAATACTGCAAAGGGTACTTGAAGTTCAAAATTCGCTGCGCGAAGAAATACTTGACCTAAAGTCAAAAACAGATGGCATGATTACGGACATTCAAGCTCAATTTGCTACTATTGAAGCCCACATATCCGAACTTAAAGCTAGGACCCTGAATATAGAGGATCTTGAAAACGCGCTCCGTACATACTAAGCCTCTGTGGGCAATCAGGCTCGTAAGCTCACAGATCTAGAAGACGGAAGCAGGCGCTCTAACCTTATCGTTTATGGTATAACCGAAGAAGAGAACGAAACTGAATCCGATCTTAAGCGCAAAGTCATCGCAGAAACCTTTGAGGAAAAACTTGGCGTAACATGTGTGTCAATTGTTCGCATTCACAGGCTAGGAAAGGGGACGTCCGCAAGACCAGTTAGCGTTTTTTTCCAGGATTTAAACGAAAAAGCATCCCTCTTCAAAAATTGCACCAAACTTAAAGGGTCTAATATTTCTATCGAGAACGACTACTCGCAGCCTACTTTAAAAAGACGGAAGATGTTGTGGCAGAGTGCAAAATCTGAGAAATTGCAGGGCCGGAAAGTGTTTCTTGTTCATGACAAGTTGCACATTGACGGTGATGTGTTTATCTGGGACGATACAAAACAAGAACAGCAGTTAATTTCCAACCCCCCCCCCCAAGCACCTTCCCCATGACCCATTCAGGATAAGCATGTTAGGCTTCTTAACATAAATGCCCGGAGTATCGTAATAAGACTAGCCAACTTGAAGGAGTTCTTTTGTCCTATAGCCCACACATCACCGTCATTACTGAAACTTGGTTGCACAGTGCAATCAGCAACAACGATCTTGTTCCTCCAGCATTCAAAATTTATCGTAAAGACAGGCCCCCCAGGGGTGGTGGAGTAGCTGTAGTAATAAAATCGGATATAGAAACCGTTCGTCTTCCTGACCTAGATGACGTAGAATTTTTATGCTTAAAGATTAAGCTATTTGGGCATATCCTCTTATTGTATGCAATATATAGACCACCAGAGTCGACACCTGATCTTCTAATAAAACTAAGGGATCATATGGCGCATTACAACAAATATAAGATGATAGTTGTTGGGGACTTCAACTTTCCATGCATTGACTGAGATCGTTTGCTTTCCAGTGCCGACTCTGCAATTGATTCTAATACTATGTTTGATATCATGTTTGAGAATAATCTTGTTCAAATTGTCAGTAAGCCTACACGTGTAGGCAATTCGTCTAGTTCCATTCTTGATTTAGTTTTTCTTCATCGCGCTTTTGATGATTATGAAGTGTCTGTGGATTCCGGCTTATCTGATCATAAAATGGTATCTGTTTGCCTAGCACTTGCTCCCAAATCTGTAAAAAATGATGCAGTTGTTAAAACAGTGAAACATATTGAGCGAGCTGAAGATGATGCCATTTTAGATTACTTAGATTCTCAGTTTGCTGACTTCACTGATGATGATGCCGCTGTTCTTTGGAACAAATTTAAGAATTTATGCCACTTTTGTTTGAATAATTATGTTCCTTACAAAATAAAGAAAACGGCCAAACATACGCCTTGAATGAACAGGCATATAATACATTTCAAACGGAAGCCCAAACGCTTACGTAAGAAAAGAACAGCATCTCATGCTTTCAGCGAAGCTCGCGCAGCTCTTACCGACGCCATTATGCGTGCAAAGTCTTTTTATTTTAACACTACTCTCTCGAACTTCATTTCTGAGGATCCTCAAGGCTTCTGGAACTTTATGAAGGAAAGCAAAAGGCATGTGCAACAAATATCTCATAACGGTGCAGTATTCACTAATCCCAAGAATATTGCTCAACATTTTAACCAATACTTTCACAGCGTTTTCTCCATGCCCGCTGAACCTTCATTTTCAACATTCCAGTCTCATTTTCCGAATGTCACTGATTTGATTTCGCATGAGGGAGTACTGAACATGCTGCTCCGACTGAAAGTTAAATCTTCACCGGGACCTGATGGTATACCTGGCGCGTTCCTTCGCTGTTACGCTGAAACACTGAGCAAGTTCCCCGTAGTTATATTTCAGGCTTTCATTAGTACTGCGTCCATACCTGACGATTGGAAGACTGCACGTGTGGGGCCCGTCCTAAAGAAGGGTGACCCACTTTCTTTATCTAACTACCACCCCATATCTATATTATGCTCTTCTTGTAAGTTCGTGGACCACATTGTGTCTAACCTCATTTCAAAATTTCTTCAAGAAAATAACTTTCTGTCGCTACACCAGCACGGCTTCAGGAAAGGGATTTCTACAACTACTCAGTTAGTCACCATATTTCACTGCCTTGCTTCCGTCTTGGATAGGGCTGGCCAGGTAGATTTAATTTTCTTGGATTTCAGCAAGGCTTTCGACCTAGTACCCCATAATAAATTAATTGAGAAACTTCAACTGATAGGGCTGCCAGATTTTATTATTGCTTGGGTATCGAGGTACTTAATACAACGTAAACAGTACGTAACTATTAATGGAGATCATTCTTGCGCTCTTCCGGTCACATCTGGTGTCCCTCAGGGCAGTGTGCTTGGGCCGCTGTTGTTTTTGATATATTATAACGATATTGTAGATGTGGTTGTGAACCTGTACAGATTCGCATGTATGCTGATGACTGTATTATTTTCAATGAGATCCGATCAGCTGACGATCAGGCAATACTAAACACGTCCCTTAATAGTATCCACGCATGGTGTAGCATAAAAACACTTGAGCGGATCCAAAGGAAAGCTGTGCGATTCATGTTTTCGCAATACAATAGAACTGCCTCCGTCTCTGCATTAATGCCGTCGAATTCCATACCAACCCTTCCGTCCCGGCGCAAGTTTCTTCGGTTGAAATTCTTATATTTGTTATTTAACCATAAACTTGGAATTAATTATTCGCCGTATCTTAATCTACAGAACACCAGACAAACCCGACACTCCCATCCCTTTTCTCTGATCCGGTACTTTGCAAAGACTAACTTATTGCAGCACTCTTTCTTTCCGCAAACCAACCATCAGTGACTGGAACAGCTTACCATCTTCGTGTGTACGGTCTCTTGACCTGATAAGTGACCATTGTTAGTTTGTTTCTAGTTTGTTTTGTTAGTTTCTTTTTCTTTTCCATGTCATTTCGCGCTGCTCGTTTTGTTTGCACTTTGCTATTATTGCTCAATTTGTGTTCTGTTCTGTATCCGCTCCTGCTTGGGCCTCACGGGCTGCAGTATGCCATAAAATAAATAAATAAAAATTGCAACAGCTTGTGATACATTTTTGAAGAAGCTGAAGCCATTTCGCAGGGACAGGTGGGATCAGGCCGGGGCCAGCAAGCCAGATACCAAAAGACCGGCTGTGTTACTGTCTATAAATAGATCGTCGCACAATTTCAAAAATTAGGCCAGAATGTGTGGCATAGAAGTGGTAATCTCGAACCCTAATCATTTTTTTAAAATCTGTAAAATTGTTAAGAATAATTTTATTAATGTGGTTCGGAGAAAGCACATGTGTTGAGTGAAACATGCCAATGTAATGTGCTTTGTACAATGAGTGTGGTGTATCAGAAACCGTTATCTTGTGGTCGGGTTTATGTGGGTCAAACTGGAAGTTATTTCAGTTTAAGATTACGGGAGCACGAGATCTTTGGATGCCGCTATTGGTTTTAACTTGCCTGTACATTGCAAGGGGTGTGAAGGCTGCTACCCATTCCTTTCGGCAACACGCATTTTGGAGGTATATTTGGAGCAGATTAATCAAAAGATTATCGAGGCTAGACGCAACCTACGACTTTGTGAGAAATGTGCGAATGTGCCGTCTATTGCGTGAACATCATGCAGCGAGTTGCACTATCCAGGCCAGGGAATGTTCGGGGGGTTTTTTACTCATGTTTTGATGTATGAATATCTGTAATTTTGTGGTTTGTGGTGTTGCTTGGCTTTTCTATGTATTCCCAATTCACTTCGATAAACTTTAGTGCACTTCAGCACCTGTCCTGTCTCCTTTCTCATCCCTGTCTTTCGCGCTGTTAGATTCACCCTGATGTCTCACCTCTGCCGAAATCCAAGACGTGACATTTTCTTCTCCACACTCAAGGTTCAGCACATAATGCAGCAAAGGCCTGCGATTTCCAATAAAATGATATGGCTCCATTATCCCTGCCTCCTGCTTACAAGGCAGAGAGCGGCATTCACTGTTGACTCTACCTGCAACACAGAAAGCAGTTTTATTTTGAGTGGGCTGAAAAAGGAAAGAAGCATAAAGTACCTATGGTCAAGCGATTGAACTGAAAGAAATTCAGGGTAATGTAATAGTGAATATACTGCAGGCAAGATATATTTGTGATGTAGTTTGATATTAAACACTGCTACCTGTGGCTCAGCCAACTACTTTATATGCCACAATAAATGCATTATCACAAAAATACTGATGCAGTACTATTCGTATTAGTAGTAGGAGTGCAGATTATATGAAAAAAAAATAAATAAAGGGGCCTAGTGCTGGCTGTCGTTCACACATCAGGCACATGACCAATAGTCGGTGTAAAAACGGGGGGAATGAATGAAGAGAGAGAGATCCAGGAGGAAGGAGGATAGGTAGAAAAGGACTTAGGATACAGCCTACAGGTAAGGTTTTTTAGACAGTAAGCACAAAAGAAACATTAACACGCAAGTAAAGATGTACAAGGCCAACCATAGAGATAATAGTGCAAAGTAGAAAACTCTTATCATCTACATTTAGCCCGAAATGTGTTCTCATATATATAATTATTAATATCATAACTAACCGAGTGAAACCAAAACAGGGATGAATGGCTGTGAATTATCCCTAAGCTCGATGCTTCTGCCTTCTTAGTGGGAGACTGAAGGATCATTCAATTTACCATCAGGTGTCGGAGTCTAGCAGCAATATTCGCAGAAAAAAAGAAGTTTTAACAACAAAGCATGGAACGTTAGTAGCTGCACATTGTTTCGCACAACTCAAGCAGAAAAATAATATTTGTGGTAAGAAAATATTCAATGGTTGTAGCTGCACATTTTTTCTCTCACCTGTCTGAAACATATGCGCATGATTTGCCACAAGAGAGTGTCCCGTTCAGTCGGGGTACCTGCTATGGCAGTAGTGCAGAGGCAGCCGTAATGAAATGCAAACGGCGTCTATGAACAAAACAAAATATTTCACCTGTGTGCTTTCAGCTTGAATATGCAACTAGCCTGATTCCTGTTTCTGGATAAGGGATCTATTTATGTACACATTTATAAACCCTTTCTCAATGACTATCTCGCTGCAATGTAGAAAAGTATGCCATATGTATGTTCGCAGTTCATTCCGGCCTGACTGTAAGTTCACAACGTGTCTGTAAGGCAGGTCATTATCAGTCAAGGCTGTTACTTTAACACCAAACAGATAGGTGAAACCTGTCCAACTCCTTGAAGGCAAAAGTCTCTGCAGACAAGGTGCTAGACACCCTTTGAAGCATGCAGATTTGATGCTTAGCTTGGCATATAAATTCTTCTTCATTAATAGCAAGCACATAAGGTCAAACAAATTGCCACTGACTTTGGTCACACGCAATTTGCTTGGCAGAACACAAAAAATATGCTCAAGTGCAATCTACGCACTCTACTGCATGCTGAGTAAGCAACGAGAAAAACAGAAGGCAATGCTTTGGAAGCACCTTCAGTCATTCAAGACTGAAATGATGAGGCATGCTGATGCTGTTACTTCAACAATAGAAAATAGCAACTATTGCTTGCTTATAATAAACGCTTTCTCTGAGCAAGCAATGAAATAGAGACGTTGCTCACAAAGCCTTTCATCTGTCCTTTGACGGAAAAGGCATTTAAAAGCTGAAATGATAGACTCGTTGCCGTAATAGTATTCTCCTCACACATGGTTATACAAGCCAAGCGCGCACTTGTGGCAGTTGTTCATTTCGCAGCATCATCTAGTTGCAGCGACACAAAATATTTACTCCCACATGAAACCGCTCATGTAGCATAATCACACAATATATTTTTTAACAATGGACAGATATATGGCAGCATAGCAGCGCGACTGGCATATGACAGGCTTTGGTGAACGCTCTGGAACGTCTGGAACGACGACAGTTTGAAGTCTGGAACTACGAAAGCGGCACAATGACGCGTACGTCGGCGTAGACCACGTCCGCCCGAAGACGACATCAACTGTCACTCCCAGCAACGCACAATCAGTGCCTGGCCAGGCTTGGCTTGGCTCGTTGAACGAATGCGACAGTCGGGAACAGACGAAGAAACAAGACACGGTCAACCTTGGAATGCAGGAGCCGTTCTCCCGAAGGAAAGGTATCATATAGAAGGAAAGCTAAAAAAAAGACAGCAAAAGACAGCTGGGCGAGTGGTGTTCTCTCGGGAGTCGAGCGGGCGCGCTTCTCCGAAGCTTAAACGGCGTCTCGGACTAAACTGACAGCGGTCATCGCCCTTCTTATATAGGCTTGGTCCACGTCTGTTTGTTCTACGTGCCAAAGTAGGCACACACATACACAGTGTCGGCCGTGCAGTCTCAATTTCCTTCTCGCGCCGGCCGCGCGTCCTCATTGGTCAAAAGCCGGGAGTCGCGTTGAGGAGCTTTTTGTAATTCCTGGTGTGGCGCCGCCGCCGACATGCCAGTGAAGAGCAGGGGGACGTGTTTTAGCGCGCGCAAGGCTACGACCTTTCCGTCAACATCGCGTAGAAGCGACTCCGACATGATAGAAAAATCGAGGTCATGGCTGACTCATTCCCTCCGGCGAGCGGTAGTGGAGGGGAAAGCCACACACACACAAGGCTAGTCGCTCTCCAGGGGTTTCCTTCTCCCCCCTTTTACGACTCTCGCTGGCGAGATGCGTCCGCGCGGCGGTTTTTGTTTATTTGTTTCATAAATGCGCCGAATTTTGTGACACTCAGGGAACACCTACGTGCGCCAGTCGAATTTATCTTTCCTTAGCAAGCCAAGGCCACTAGAAGCCGCTGCACTCTGCTCGATAATTTACACGACGGAGTAGAGCATTCCGTCGTAAGCGAGAAATGAACGCGAGATCCTTGTGCCCTAGTGGTAACGCTTTTGGACACGGAGGCCCTGACAAGTTGTTTACACTGGGGCGCCAAGCGGTGCGCGCATGAGAGAGCAGTTATCTTCGCAACTAAATGTAAAATGAGGGCTCTGGCACGACAAATAACTTAATGCAGAAAAGTGAAATTGCACTTACCTCTCAATCAGCGATCTTCCGCAAGTCAAAACGTACTTGGAGCCTCCGCGTTGACGGAGATAGCAAAATGATGTTGAAAAGAAAAAAAGCACAGTGGAGCCGCCGGCAGAGCAGAGCACGCCATGGCGTAGAAGTAAGAAGGTGACTCCAGGCAGCTACCGAGTTTAACAAGAGTATCTATAACTTTGGGGGGGGGGGGGGGGGGTAGGGGAGGGGTAAGGTTGGACACTATGTGCACCAGCACAGATTTCCTGGCTGCGTACATACCTCTGGTCTCCCTCCTTTCGTACCCAGAGATCGTGATTGTGACAAGCATACATGTTTGTGTTTTCTTTCCCGCACCAAATTTCGAAAGAAATAGGTGCCGTATCGTCCAGTTTTCACATCTGCTGTCAGACTGTAGCGCTCGGCGTATGCAAACGTGGCATCATGCAAAATATGGCTGACAATTGACAAAAATGTTTTAATTATCGATTTAAGAGGCAATATTTCATTTGCAAAATTGAAGCCTAACAGTCATATGTTGTTACCCAACAACCGCTTTGCAAAAACCGTCATAGGTGCTCGGCTGCGTTTCGATGGAGGCGAAACGGAAAAGGTGCCCGTCTGCTGTCCGATGTCAGTGCACGATAGAGAACCCCAGTTGGTTGGAATTGCCCTGAGCCCTCCACTACGGCACCTCTCTCTTCCTTTCTTCTTTCACTCCAACCTTTATCCCACTTCTTATGGTGCGGGTCGGGTGTCCATCGAGATATGTGAAACAGTAACTGTGTCAATTTCTTTCCTCAGAACCAAAATTGATTTTCATTTTCTACGGCCTGGAGTATTTTGGCTATCTGGGCAGGCCTGAAAAAAAAAAGCGAAACTTAAAAAGTGCGTTAGGTAGTGAAAGAAGATGGATAGAAAAAGGTGCCTTAGTGGAGGGCTCCGGAATATTTTCGGCCACCTGGGAACCTTTAACAAGCACTGACATCGCACAGCACAAGCGCCTTTGCGTTCCGCCTCAACCGAAACGCGGCCGCCGCGGCCGGGTTCGAACCCGGGAACTCCGACTCAGTAGTCGAGCTCTATGACACTTCGTACTTTTTGGAAACACGACTGCTTCCACTTTTGCAAAACGTAGAAAAAGACCGTACTTCAGAGCAGCAACGACGGAAACATCCGTACTCTGCAAACTGGTTCTATCTTCCAGTTAACCTCCTCGCATTTCCTCCTCATCTTCCTTCTGTTTCTCCTGCCGTAAATGCTCATTGCCTATCTCACTGCATCGGTGAACATCTCAGCAGCCCTAAGCAGCACCAGTAACAACAGAACGCTGCAGCAATGTTACTGAGTCGGAGTTCCCGGGAACTCCGACTCAGTAGTCGAGCTCTATGATCATTTAGCCACCGCGGCGGGTAAAGTCTGGCCTCTCCACTGATTTGTAGCGCTTGAAAAATGCTATAAACAAAAAATTTAACAACAGTGTCTTTAACTTTTCAACAAAACAAAAACATAACATTGCTGCAGCGTTCTGGTGTTACTGGTGCTACTTAGGGCTGCTGAGATGTTCACCGATGCAGTGAGATAGGCAATGAGCATTTACGGCAGGAGAAACAGAAGGAAGATGAGGAGGAAATGCGAGGAGGTTAACTAGAAGATAGAACCAGTTTGCAGGGTACGGACGTTTCCGTCGTTGCTGCTCTGAAGTACTGTCTTTTTCTACGCTTTGCCAAAACGGAAGCGGTCGTGCTTCTAAAACGTACGAAGTGTCCGTTCTGGTTACGGAATTTTTTTGCACTGCACCAGGCGACAACGGTCGCCTAGATATGAGGCGAACAACGCCTTCTCCCGCTGCTGCTATCGTCATACTCCAACTGTCAGTTTCGAGTCCCTGCTCAACCGATAACTTTTTGAACAGAGCGATTTCGGCTGAATAGTACGTCGAAGTGAAACCGAAAGGTACAACGCACCCAGGTAAGAGGGAAAACGATTGCGAAATCACCCTGCATGATTGAATTTTCTGAAGGTAGAGTGCCCTGACTTCCAGTGTTGCCTCCTGACGCATCTCGCAGCTTTTTGAATGGCAGTTTCTGCACAAAAGCACTGTAGAATGTATTCTGAGAGGTACGCCGCAGATGGACAAGAAGGTAAAGGACTAGCTCTTTTATATCTTGTTGTAAAAAAGAATATAAGAAAAAAAATGTGGCGAGTAGGGGATTAAAACGTGTCTTTCGATTTCACGTTGAGGAGTGCAGCGCTGAGCCTTGGAGGTTTAATTTCGTTGTTATCGATTCTTTCAAGTTTCGCTATTTGCCGCTAAGTTGCGCTGCTTTACCGGAAGCTTACTTTTGCGAACGCGGGGATAGATCCTCCTTATATCTGGAAGGTTCTCATGTATATCGCCGTACTCTTGGTGACTGGCTCGAGTTCCAATGCATCAGCCATCGCTAGGTTAAAATGTCTTCGAGCGATGGCGTTTGCTGCGTGGCTCCCGGACGCGCTGGCGTGTCCTAGTGCCCCTTATGATAGAATGATTTTCTTCGCTTGAGCCGCCTCCACTTAGGCGCCTCGACAGCATTCTTTTCAATTGTGACCAGTTCCAACAGGCAATCTGTGACTCCAAGGTGATTACCAGGGATATGCCTCTTCTATTGCCTTCGGCTACTGAGAGATCAATCGCAGTCTCCTCTGCTTGACAAGAGGTACAACCTCTTTAGGTGGCGCTGGCTAGCTCCTTGTGAACGTAGTCGATTGCCACGGCAACCATGGCTCTCTGTCCTGGGTAGCTAGCCGCTTCTACAAAGACGCATTCTTTTTTTTCCACCGACGCGCTGTTCTATCACCCGAGTCCTAGCTTTCTTCCTGCCTTGGTACAGTTGATGTATGCGCTTAGGCAAGGGTAGTACTATGTAGGTCAGTTTTATGTCTGTCGGTACGTCCTATAGGTATGTGTTCGAGACTCTGAGGCCCATTAATTCAACAGTAGATGTTCTCAATGATAGACCCAGCGCAATCTCATATGCCTTCCGCAGCATAGACTCTACATGCTCGACCTCATGGGATGTAAGGATCTGGTACGGTCGGCTGCTCGTAGGTCTACTGACAACTATAGCTCGTATCAGTCTTACGTGGTCCTCCGCCTTGAAACCTCGTCTTCTGTAGGCTACGAGGGTGATCACCCAACTCACTTGGGCTATACAGCAGGAGAGGAGTCTGACCGCGGGGTCCGCTCTGTGCTTGCATTTTATACGCATGTCCATGTTCCGAAGTTTATTTATTTATTTATTTATTTATAGATACTGCAAGCCTTTACAGGATCAAACAGGAGTGGGTGACAAGGAAAACCATGCAAGGTAAAAGAACAGCATAAAATATAAAACATGTCAATAAGTGTTGCTACTTAAGGAATCTCCTGTCACTCAATACGAATGTTGAGTCGGAAGTTCTTGTCTTATTTACGTAAGTGGATGAGTATTACTTCGGACTTCTCTGGTGAGCAGGTGAGACCGCACTCCCTGGCGTACTGGCTAATGTAAGTCACGGATTCTTGGAGTTTGTTTCCTCGTCTGACCACACCGCCATATCATCAGCAAAATGTGTGTTGCAAGTAAACGACCAGACATTTAAGCCATGGAATTCGAGGTACATAGCTTTTTTTTTCGTGGTAATTTTTACAAAATACTTATTTTCTTGAAAGGCTGAGCAGTACAGTGCACGCCACTTTGTTGGCTTAATAGCTGGGACACTGTTACGCTTCTCAATGAAAAATAATGAAAACAATGTTCATTTGAACATATAATAAAGTGTCCTTAGGCGATATGCGAGGCTGAAGAGAAAAACGAAAGCATGTACAAAATGCGCCTGCCAGCTGCTCGCTTGTGGCTGTCAGAAAGAATGCGCTAGATTGAGGGAGAGAGACAACGTAATTTAATGAGAGGAAAAGGAGGCGAGGTCGGCCGACGTTATGGTGACCCTTGCCTTCTACACCACACTGGGCAAGGCAAAAATTGAAAGTAAAAGGAGATTTTGGTTATTAAGTACCATTGAGATAAGCAGTAGGTATATTTACGTGTAATTTAGTGCAGATTACAGCGCACGCGCATCTTGCCTAAAAAGAATCATTTGCAGAGCCATCGCTGATATGAAAATGCTCATTCATGTGCAACCAAACGTTTTGACTTGTTTTATTGTTAGCAATTTTTTACACGTAGTAAATTAACTTCGGGAATTGAGCCCGGCTTCACACGTCGGAACAATGAGGCTATCACTGAACTTGCCTCACACGGGTTTGCATAAAGCAGCTGCTGATGGAAGTCTCCGAAACAATTTTCTGCATTACTTGACAGGCGGAGAGGTTTACTGGCAAAAAATAAATATGAGTTTCGACAGCGCGAGCTCAACTACAAAACACTGCATGCTTAGGGAATTACAACGATAACTGCCCACAAATTATATTACACGTGCAACGTACCAAACCATTAGCAAGAGAAAAAACTTACATCACACTGCGCACAGCAGTTATCCAGGATTGACGTGTCTCGTTCTCAATCACTTCAAACCCAACAGCTTCAGACAAAAGCATTTTTGAACGGGAGAGAGTGTGTGAACCCATTTTTTTATGTATTGGAAGATTTCACAATAACAATCCCCCATCGACAGGCTCGCTGTTTTGTTTGCGATTAACGTTTTTGCTATGATCAACTGCTCAATGCGAGCAAAATTTTAAGTTTTTCCCACACATTCATAAGATGAACTATTACCTTCAATATTTCCATTACAGTTCCTTACAATTTTCCAATATTCAAACTTTTCTTGCAAGAATGTAGGACATGCCCAGGAGGTCTCTAGAATTCGACAGGAAGCTCTTGACCCTTGGTGTACAGCGAACTATTTACAGCTCAAGACAACAATAAGTTTCTCCACTCTTTCTACGTCGCGGATTCCTAGCCATAACTTACAACGGGTGGCAACACGTCTTTTGTACTTGTGTGAGCAGGACGGCACGTGCACACAACCAAACAGAATGTGCCAGGGGCGCGAGCAGCACGCGCACAGTCGAGACGTTGCTGACTCAATGCGCTCCGCCAGCGGTGTGCCCAAACAGAAGTTCGGGAATAACCTCCAGGGGAGAGGCGGCGCTGGTGCAAGGTGGGGGGGGGGGGCAAACTTTAGGTGCGCTTCCCTAGACAGCGATATTTATTACCTTCAGTCGCAGTGACACTCAACAGCGAGTTTCAAAATACAAATCTACAATCACAAGTTACTAGGCAATCCTCTAAACTGAAAACATAAAAAAACCCATATACAAAAAGGGTTCCCAGGGATTGACCTCTCACTTCGCCTCGCTACCAAAATGAGGGTCAAAGTTTACATTCTAAACGGCGAATCCGGTCCTCAATACTAGGAATTGAACCTGTTATGGCCGTCTACTCTGTAGAATCAGCATTCGCAATGAAATCTAAAATGAAGACCATGCACGCGTAATTAATTACCCATTATAGATATTTTAAGAATGCAGACCAGCGAAATACAAGTAGATGCACAAACATTTGATTTCTTGAAACATTATAACAATTTTACTAATATGCTGCAGCCGTAAAATTTATTACACCAGCTCGCATCTGCCCTCACGTCTGAGGCGTTCTTCTCTTTTTGCGTAGCACCGCGGGGTGACCTCGAAGGCTGCAAATAGTGAGTATCGCACCGCTGTTTGGGCAAGAGGTTCGCTGGCTCGCAAAAAGCTGTCCTAAAAAGCATCCTCAATAGTTAATGTTCGAACCATGGGTGCCATTTTTCTAACTCACTGCTCTTACGAAGCGTCCTACCTGTTTTATTTAGGCCCATGTGGATAGGGGTGTTCTTTAAAAGGGGCCGTGTGCTGAGGGATATCTGTGCGCAGTAAAGATTCGAGATTGGTCAAAATTGATGAGGAGCCCTCAACGTACCAAATCCAGGTCTACTGGTAGTTTGGGTGCGTAAACACGATATCTCATACCTTCCAGAGTTGCGGCCACACTAAGGGAGCCTTCAGCAGCGCGTAGAACAAAGTACAGGATTCTTCCTTCGTGCGGGGCTATGTGCACAGGATAGACTGCATCCGCTCGTTGCAGGCTCCCGCCTCGGTGATCAAGGGCGTCAGCTTGGAGCATGCTTGGTGTCCCGACGTCGGCTGCTATGGTGGCTCGCGCAAGAACGAGCTCATTGAGTTGCTGTTCTATGCCGGCATACACCCGCACGTGAAGGCAGCGTCTTACAGTGACGAACACAACAGCTCGTTACCAGAGGGCACTGAGCCTTAATAAGCAATTTATAACCTGGAATTTCGCTTCTTACAGTGTCCGGTTGTACTCTCTACACGGTTCCTTCCTAATCTCTCTTTCCTGGCGTGCCTGGCTAGAGCGGGCACAACTGGTGAACCAACTGGCCTGGATACCTCATGCAGTCCAGATTCTAAACGCTTAATATATATTTGATTGCGTCGTTTCTTTCTCTCTCACGCAGACTGCTGGCGCAGTAGCCAGGCGGCTACGCTGTAAAGTTGGTAATTCTCTCAAACCTTCGCGTCATTTGTATACACCTTTGTCATGGGTAATTTAGACGCTATCAGTTTTACTGTGATGAGGATCTCAGCCAGTATTGACGGCTACGATTAATCGCCGCCGCTTTCGTACGTCGGCCGGCTACAAGTTGCAATCGTGGCATTTGACCATCCATCGTAACTGTGCCTGATTCTGAAGCCAAATTCGTGCAGTGCTGTCACGAATCGCCATCTGAAGAAGAACTGTAATCTTACCATCAGACATTATTTGCCGAGATAAATAACGCAACTTGTAATCGCAACCAAAACCAAAAACCAAAAAAAAAACTCACATGGCTTTTTATTCCCCTTAACGGCAAAGAAATTACAACGATGCTCGCACACCATTGCCCAGCTCTCCGTCATCTTCCGGGACCGGAGTGTTCAGTTTAAAGAAAACTTGCGACATGCCGCCTAACTCACAGGAATGCTCTGCGTAATTTCTGGAATCTGATCTCCGTGGCCCATCTCGGCATCATGTTATTTCGCAACGCGAAGTTAGACCCTATAATTTAAAAATTTGATATTCCACTGCGCACTATGCCGTCGTCATTTTGATGATAGATTTCTATGGCATCTGCGCTCGAGGAACGCCATGGCACAAGGTGATTTGTTTCTACTCAATGTGGGGTGCGAGACCTATTTCGCAAGTATTTTACACAAAATAAGCCGAGCACCAGACGAGGAGAAAGCTTGTACGTGCCGCCGCGGTGGCTCAGCGGTTATGGTGCTCGGCTGCTGACCCGAAAGACGCGGGTTCGATCCCGGCCGCGGCGGCTGGAATTTCTTTGGAGGAGAAATTCTAGAGGCCCGTGTACTGTGCGATGTCAGTGCACGTAAAAGAACCCCAGGTGGTCGAAATTTCCGGAGCCCTTCACTACGGCGTCTCTCATAGCCTTAGTCGCTTTGGGACGTTAAACCCCATAAACTAAACTAAACTAGAAAGCTTGTACCCATTGTATCACCGGTGTGTACCCGGAGGTACTGGGTATTGAACTCTGCACCTTCCGCATGCTAGGCAGATACTGAGACCATTACGTCACCACTGCGGTTCTCGTCGCCATTTTCGTCATACACCCTTTTGCAAATACCGCTACATTAGTCTGACTCCTCTACATATCTTCCTTCCGGATATTTTTATTTTTGTATTCTGATGGTATTGTGGGTAGGTAGGACCGATGAAGAATGGCTGCTATTGCTGGGTCTTTTTAGAATCAAATAAATATCTATAAGTTTCGTTTTTTGTTCGTTCCTTGAAGTTTCCTAATTAAAAAAAATATTGGTGAAAAGTTGGTGAAAACCAGTAACAAAAAATACGGAATTCTTTGTGAAACTTAGCTCGTTCATTATAAGTATTATTTAAGAGCTATTCTTGAATGTGGTTTCGTACTCTTTTCTTGTTCTCCAAGAACACGCTTCGCCCTTTGTTTCTTCCGGAGAGACGCGCTATCTGCCTTTGCCTCAGACTGCCAAAATCAGAGGCAAATGCCTCTGATTTGGCGGAAGAGATACCTGACTTAAATTCCGTCTTTCAGCCTCTACCTTAACAAACTATTTTGCGGACTTGAGAGCCTACTCCTGCATTATGAAGCCCTTCATTACGGCAAACGTGGCTCTCCTCTCCGGTAACATTTGGCCTAGGTATAAGTTCCCACAGCCTGTCGGCATTAATTCCCTGCAGACGAAAGTTTTGCCGCAGTCAAGTCTTCAGTATGGGATACCAACGTGCGGGCTCAGGCTGCAGTCTACTTTGACCACACCCTCCCAAGAAATGGAAAGAGTTTGCCTATCAGCGTATTAAATGGCCATTTGGATGATTGTTCAATCTTCCTATCCCCACACTGCAGTTATCGCCTCTGCCTCCCAACCAAACTAAAAGGCTTCTATTGGCATTTACAGCAGTGAATCATTTCGGGCCCTGCATGATCCTGTTCTAAGACACAAGCTCTGTGCTCGTTTCACATGCATACAGGCGATGAAACTACACTAATAATATCTCCAGGAACTAATGACATCACTTTCAAGCCGTGTTTATTTTCAAAAAGACACAAAATGTGGTACATATCCATACCTGAGGTTTTGGGCGCATAACACAAATTGCATTAGAATTACAAATTCCGTCTATAAGCTATTGGAGGCATTTACTGAAATTGTCGAGCTTTTGAACCTCTTATATATTTTTTCCCCTTGAAGACGGGTCTTGTCGAAGTCACCCGCACTTGTTAAAACACACAGAACACAAGGAGAACTGTTAGCTAAAGATGAAAACAGACTGGAAGATTTATTTTGTAGTTCGGTGGCATTCTACACGCAAAAGTATGGCAGCAGGCGCCCCCTTTTCTGTTTGCCGGCACTTGAAACAAGTGTGACAGACATGTCCGCTGCCCTACAAAGTATAATACCCTTCAGGTCGTTCTTGAGTTCCTTACCACTGAGTTGGCCTGATTCAAGATTCCCTGTAATAATTCTTCCGTCGTTATACTTGCTGACAGCAGCGCTCAAAGGCTCGGCGGACGCTCTTTTGAACAGTTCTCTTCAGTTATGTTTTTCATTGTACCACATGCTAAAGAGGTGAGATTTCACGGGACACTTGGGCATCATGGCATCTAATGCGATGACTAGTTTTTTTAGCAACGACCGCGGTTTGTGCACCGGTCATCCGTATTAAAACTCACTGCAATTGACAATCGCACAATTTCAACGTTTCCAGCATCTACACTCCTTTACTCTTCGGCCATTTGTTGCTGCAGGGGATCTGCACCTTTCGTAATTAATTTTGATTGCCCGTTCATGCAGATCACTGCGATGCGGGATGATCGTCACTCTCTTGCACTGCAGATTACGAAAACAGAATCTTTATTTTTTCCTGTAGGGGTTCTTTTCATCAAACCTTCGTGAGCCATGAGGTAGAATTCCGCCACTTGATTACTTTCTCCTTTCCTGCCGGTGGTTAGAGACTGAGGAAAGGACTCATTTGGATATTCCCGTCGTTCGATTGCGACCTACTCTTTCTATTCCGGTTCTCTTCTTCACCAGGGAACACGAAATCAATGTACGAATGTCTTCATAATTTTTTTTCATAGCATCAGGGATGTTTCTTTGCTAGGAGCATATTTCAAATCACATTATTTTCAAGTACAAAATTAAGCAATCTCTGCCTAACTCAATTTTAAGTTAACGTGTATCACATGTTGAATTCGCAGTGCACCCTGGCCAATCCACTAAAGTGCCATTCCAACATAGGCCAACAACAAACACTCCTCACAAGCAAGGGCGCTGAGCACATGGAGCCTCTGGCAAAATATTTCTTCTACACTTGACGAACAATGCGATTGGGATATGAGCGTCTCCTTGAAATTGCCTGGGGCAGCTATATGCGACATTTAGGAATATGCTCATGGCAGTCTCAAAAATGTCGAGGTAGGAAAATTAGAACCATCTCAATAACTTCCTGCTTGGCAACAATTGGACACTTATGAAATTGGACTCCGTGTATCAGTGGTTAGAAACACTGATACACGGAGTTGGGCTACTGAGCTCGGGGGTTCAGCCTGGCCACTGTAGCTGCAGTTCGATGGAGGCAAATAGCAAAATGACATTGTGTTGCTGTGCGATGTAAGCATGTTAATTAGCCTCAGGTGGTCAAAACTGTTTCATGATGATGAAATCCACAGGCTTAACGGCACATACCCGCGGCGGGGACTGGCGAGGGTGCGTAGCGGACACTAATTCATCCATGTACAAGGACTGGAGTATTTGGATATTTTTTGTCTTATACTAGAATTTGTACTAAAAGACGTACGAAATAGAAAAGAAAAAAGCAGTGAATTCCCCTTCTAGTACATGAATCTGCCGGATATAATGATATAGCCGGGAAAATAATAGAGATACTGAAGCGAATCTTCGTTAAGGCCAATGGAATGGCAAGGAACTCAGCCGTAAAAGTAGGGTTACAGTAAGGGGCCCGGAATCAACAACCGCAATCAAGAGCCCTGAGTAAATGCCAATTGCTGACTCCATTTTGCTGGGAGGCGTCTGGAGAAACGGCAGTACGGTAACGAGAATTATCCAGATACTCCTCTCTAGCCAAATTTAACACACTGGCAGGCAGATTCTTAGCATTCCCTCAGAGGGTGTCTTAAAGGGACACTGAGGAGAAATTGAAGTTGGCTTGTATCGACAGAATACCAGCTCCTGATTACAAAAACGCCACTCATACTGACAACAAAGCTCTTGTAACGTAGAAAAGAGCAAGAACCAAAATACAGGTATCGCCGCCACAGGCCAAACTCGCAAGTACAAGCGTCATGACGTCATATAACAAAACAGTGTTGCTAGAACCAATGGTTCTAGCAACGCTAGGACACGAGAAGCACAAATCACTGAGGCGCAGCCAATGCATGCGCAAATCTCCTTGGCGTCGCCAGATGGCGCCACGTGCCGGGCAGCTACGCGCTCGCCTGAAGCATCGGGACCAATCAGCGCCTGCTCGCCGGCGTTAGGCGGGCTCCCGGTATTCCGCTAGCGGTATCAAGGTACACGGTATGCTAAAGGTGTCTATTTGCGAGAACTTCGTTGACGACTTCGAGAACGAGATCCATCGTAACGCTCGCAAAACGCCGGTGCAAACGTAAGCGAAGCGACTGTAGCGACGGCCGCAATAGCCGATAGATGCCTTCAACGTGCGGCCGCCGGCGGTAGCTTTCTTTTCGGCTGCTGCTGGGCCGCACTGCTGGCCGGCAGAAATCACGGAGTCTGCGTTACGTCATGTCACGTCATGTTTCACGTCACTTAGTCCTCTGTCGTCATAGCCGAATCCCAAGTTTGAATCACAGCGGCGGGAAAAACCTTTTCAACTTCGAATCCAAATTTCCTAGAAATAAATGCATTTTTCGCTGCCGGCCAAGTGGCAACAAAGCCATGACATGCCGAACTATCGGATTTTGCTATAAAAAATATATTAATAGTGCTCTCCTCAGTGTCCCTTTAAAAGGAGACTACCACGTCAGCCCCCCGGTTGCTAACTTGTACTAAAAATTTATCGATATATAAATATTTGACAGCGGGGCATCAGTAAACGGAACCTGAGGGAGCTTTCACCTAGGCCAAATAGTACCAAAGAAGAGAGTTTACTTTGTTGTAAATATGCGGTTACCCAATCCAGGAACAGCCTCCAGAGACCTTAAAAACTAGCGCACAGTGAGAAGCTGAAACCGCGAAGTTAGATCAGGTACCGTCGCCTCCAAGTACAACACAGCATTAGCCCCTGTTTTAGGCAGACCAAAGCAAAGGCGCAGAACGCGTCGCTCCATAAGACACAGCTCTTCAAGCTTGTACCTCGGGCACCCGGAAAACAGAACAGAGCCCATTTCAAGTATTGGCCGCACATAGGTCTTTTAAAGAAAGAGCATAGTGTCCCCACGCATACCGAATTTTTTATTGCCGATCCTCACCAACCGGCCAAGGGCACACTCAACTATATTCACAGTGCTTCTTATTTGGGCCGCCAGTTTAACTGCGCGTAAATATTATGCCAAAGTATTTAATAAAATGAACTTGCGGGAATAGAATCGATTGATCCGATAAATAAATGTAAAGAGGGGATGCCTGCGGGAAAACAAGGACGGTACACGTGTTGACATATAACGTTAACTTCAATCTGTCCAGCCAAACTTCTGGAGCAGTTAAATACTTTTGCAACAAACGATACAAGGTATGAATACTTTTGGCAGAAGAGAAAAAAGCAATATCATCCGCATGCACCAACTTTTACGACCGATTGAATAGGGGCACCACGAATTAGCATATTAAACAATCACAACGAATGGAGCCTTTTGGAACGCCTCTAGACTGGGCATATGCGTTAGAGGTTAATGTATCCTTAGTGCAAAAGAATGATCGATACCTTAAGAAGTCCTTTGTCCATGCAAAGAGGTACAAAGGAGGTTGTACATCAGCTTGCTTATGAAGCAAAATGATGTGTTCAAAGCTGTCACACGCCTTTGGAATGTCCAAAGTAACAAGAGCTGAAACTCTTTTTGCCTCATAGCACCGGAAATTCGGCTCTCCAAGTCTATGTGCGCGGACCAAGTCAAAAACCCAGCAAACCTTCCTCGACTACATTTCATGTGTTCACCGCTAACCTGACCAGCAGTACGAATTGTCCTAGCGGGTCCGCTGGGTTCGTATGTGCAATGACGGCGATTGTGGAGAGCGAGTTCCCAAGTTCTAGCGAACACAAATGGTCATCGAGCATACTTTTGACAACAGTGATCTGAAATCGAGGACTGCTTGCATCTTAAAGGGGTCGTGAAATGTTTTCCGAAAATTTTGAGCGACCTGTCTATTTGGAATTCTGACCCTTCATTCAATAGTATACCTTGCTTCGTTTCATCATCTGGGTTGACTGAATAGCGAAAAAAAAAACTAAATTTCGGTTTCTCAGCGCGCGTCCCCGTCAAGTCACAGCAAACGTCATCTTAAAAAGCCAATCAGAGGCTTCTGTCGTCAACACAAGATGGCGGCTTAGCGAGGCCATTGACCCATAGTTGACCGAGGTCACAGCACTATATTCACTCGAATGTGGTGTCAAAATGACCGTCGCCTGCTCAGGATGGAGTCTGCTAGCTGTTAAGCTTACACATGTGCGAAAACTCGGCCGGCGCGCCGCACCAGTCGCCGCTTCCGAACTGCCGCCTACTGCAAGCAGGGACACACGGAGCGGCAAATATCTTTGCGCCGCTAGGCTCAAGCCCAGCCCACAGCCGGTGAAACACTTTGCCACCGCACACCAACGTCTGCGCGCTGCTTGGCTTCTGATGTTAGCACCAGGAAAGGCAAAATAATGATGTTATCAGACAAACTGCCTGCTGTACTCGAGGGGCGACAAAGCATGCCTGCCCACGTAGCGCGCTTTCGGCAACGGCGCTGAAAGCGTGCGCGCCGGGCGACGAACTGCACTGCTCTCTGGCTGCCCTGCTCGTCGCTAGGGCTATTTCGCATCGAAGCCGCGGTGGACAACACTTTGGAAGTAGCCTGGGTTATAATAAAACGCCTACTCTTCGCATCGCTTTTCTGTCAACAGCATCGTCTCACAAAAAAAAAATATGGTCATTTTTGCGATGCGCTCGGTAGCGGAGCTAGCAGACGCCAGGCGCGCGAGCCGGACCGCGACGGCCGGGCAGCGGCAGCTTAGTGGCGGTTGTGGTAAGAAATTTGATCGTATTACAATTGCTACTTGTGCCAGCAACTCGGTATTGTTCGACGATCCTCAAAAATGATCTATTTTCCACGCTTCTTGCTCCCAGACTGTTATTTACGTGAAGAACAATCTTTAGCTACAGCGGACGGGATCCAGGCTGGCCGGCCGGCCTGCAGACTCGATGTATTTCATATTTGCACCAGGAAAGACAATAAAGCCATGCTTTCAGAAAGGCTGCCTGCTCTATATATTCGGGCAACGGCAGCATGCCGAGCTTTTGGCAACGCCGCCGCCTGCGGGTGCGCCGGGCGATGAACTACGAGGCCCCCCGGCGGCCCTGGTCGTCGCTAAGCCTACCAGGTTTCGCATCGATACCGCAGCTAAAGGAGCTTTGGAACCGGTCAGCGCTGTAAAAGGTACTACTCTCGTCAGTCCTTCAACTGTGAACCTGTCCCATAATAAAATAAAGATATTCCCGAGTTCCGCGACGTCTTCAGCAGCGGAGCTAGCAGATGCCAGACGAGCCGCGACCAGGCAGCAAATAAAGTGGCCATGGGATGAAATTTGCTTGTATCGCAGTATTGAATACTGCCAGCAACTCGGGATTGGCCAACAATCCTCAAATAGGATTCATTTTTGGCATTAATCTATCGAAGGGCTTGTTATGAACGTGAACAAGTAATACGAGCGTGTTTTTCTGACCCCGGTGGCTGGCTGCTGACAGACGTACCGGCCGCGCCCCTATGTCGTTATGACGCTGTCAATCTGCGCGCTCGCATTCTGCCCCTTGTCAGTCGACGCGTTGCGTGTCTCCCGTCGTTGACATCGGTTGGGCACAAGCGGCGAGCTGCTGTCGGTCGTTATTACGCCCTTCGCAACGGCGCTTCGCGCGCCCGGCAAGTAGCAGTCATACCGAGAGCCTGCGACACCTCTGCCTGCGGAAGCCCCGACCGTGATCCTCCCGAACACGGTCGTGTATTGGAGTCCTCATCTCCATCGCAAGGGGGGTATGACTTGCAGCCCCCTACTCAAATTACGCCTAATCCTCTTTCACGCTTAAGGAAACCATTTTTTCTGCAGCGAAGAACAGAAGCGCGCAGCCGATGCACGTCACGATAGCCGACTCGTTCGTGTCGAGTCCATGTAAACAGAAAGTCGTCCAGATGGGCTGACCTTGCTCAACTCGATTCTCTGACTCAAACCGCCGCTGTCAAGAAACACCACCTAAACAAGATCACGTAAGCAAGGCTACATCGAGGCGCTGATACTTGAGGCACGGAGGATAGAGAAGCAGAACCGAAACCGAACCCGGTCCCAGGTCAGTCATCGACAATTACGTGTGCGAATAATTGGAAAACTTTGTTTTACTTTCTGATTCTTTTATAAAGCTATTATTTTAGGATAAATGAAAGTTAAAGATGTCTCTACGTTTCTAAAGGTCATAAGATGACGTAGTCGAGTAATGCGTGTGCCGGCCGACGGCGCCGCATGGTCGTTTCATGAGCGCAAAAAGGCAGCGATTTAGAAATGGCTTTAATAAATGCAGACTCAATATTGAGCCGAAATATTTCGGAATCAGCTCGTCTAATGTTCATGCAAGCAGTAAAAATTAAAACCGGGCAGCTTGGTTTTCTTTTCACAACCCCTTTAAGACGAAAATACATCGAGCGGGAAGCGCCGCTGCTAGGCGATGGAACCCATTCTCTTGGCCAGTGCTGCAGGCGCCCGCGGCGGCAGCTAGCGGTCGTTGGCGGAGCTTGAGGGCAAGAAATTAAGCCATTTTACTTATTGAAAATTGGCCTCGACCATACTTCCAGGTAATCCAATTGAAATTCAAGTACTGTACACATGTACACATCGGAAAAAGCTGTTATAGCGAGTCAAAAACTCAGGTCCCACGTGGTGTCAACAACCTGGCTATAAAGCGTTCCCCAGGCTGGCGGTCGCCTTCGGCGATTCTTGCAGTGTTAGCACACCGCGTAAACAAGTAAACCCACAATTAGTTCAAAAGAGAAAAGTATGTTTAACCTAAGTAGACCACAGCTTGCAATTCATGCAGAACTATGGCACACTTACTGCCTATATACAGATGTGGACATATCTAAAGAAAAGTAGCGCCGAGTTGCAGTCGTCGCCATGGGCGCATTACTGAGGGCATTACGTAATCGTGCGGTAAGTGCTGAATCCTGTGCAATTGCCTGGAAGCCTTCATTTAGTGAATACATAGACTGTTTGCTAAACAAGCCGCAGATATGGTAATCAGCAACAACGGGACCCTGGTCAGTCTCACAGTGAGGCAGCGCAAACGGAGCGAAGTGGAGATAGACGTGTATTCGTTGGTACGAACAGTGAGGCATCGTGTCGCTGTAACGTTACGAGGGAATCGGCCAGTTGACGTGCTGTCAGCTACGGGCAACCGACGCAGACGTCCGCCGGGCATCGGCGTCAGCGTGGCAAGACAAAATACAACGCAAAAATGGCGTTGACATGCGCGGTATGCCGATTGAGATCGGCGACGCTACGAAACGCCTCTTGAGCATTCTGTGGGCGCCTAGGTTGGGGTTTGATGCACCTAATAACAAAGGTCCGAGCACGTCTTATAGTGGGAGGTTACTTCTTTTAAAATAGCGATTAAATGAGGAATAAAACTCTGCAAAGACATAAAAATAGCAGACAGGTTTACGTCTGCACTCGCTGAGGTTGGCGACTTCCGCTGCAGGGCAAGAGTATTTATGCTTACATTATATAGCGTTCAGTACTGCGTAAGATGCCTTCGAACTGCATTTCTGCATTGGTAGGCGTCAGCGGATTGCAGGCCCGCAGAATTTTCTTACCGCTCGCTCCTACTGCATTTTAATTCTGGCATCGTGTCTTTGTAATTCCATTCCTACGCCCGCCACTATTGCACAATTGCATTATTAGCAATCATTGCGAAATGCGTTCTCTTAGCCAAAAAACACAATTGCTTCCACAAACACGATGCTTCTGCCACAAAACCTTATCGCCGTCTTCATAACCTTTATGCTCGAGCAATTGTCCTGCGTCCGGAAGAGTGAAATGAAATAGTGCCAGATAAAATAGGTCTCTTTCTCAAAATCAGCTTGCGTTGGCGTGAAGCTTATGTGTGGTGGTTCCTACATCGAGGAGGTTTCTACAGCTCTCAACAACGCCAAGTATGCAAATGCCATTCACGCTGCCATTCACGGTTTTGTAATATACCATTAATGGTTTTGTAAGTAAAGGCACCAATACCTCCAAACCCCATATCCTCTGAGCGGAACTTAACTCTGCTGCCGTTAGCTACGATCTGCGCCATGCTTCCAACACTGTGCTACTAATCATATAGTGTACAGATCTATTTGCACAGCCCACTTCAATGCGATTTCGTTTTCACCCTGCCGCTAGCTCCTTCACATTCTGCGATGAAGACGACGACTGCGGACGGCTAGCTCGGGCGCGGAATCACGGGCTGTGTTCCATCGCTTTGTCTACTTGCCTTTTGGCTTCCCCTCTACGCGACTCAGTGCAGAGCCTTCAAGCATTGTCTGTGGTTCCTGGTCGAGCTACTGCCTTCCAATGATAGAGGAGTGAGCCGACAGCAGCCAGGAACTCTTCGCACGCACATTGTTCGGCGACGCACCCAGCTCGCCAGCACCGGATCTTCAGTAGTTGTAAGACGCCGAGATAGTTAAGCTCATGCGCCTCTTGGAAACAGGTCAACGGATCCACGGCCTTCCTGCGGTAGTGCACTACCACCGCGAGTGTCACTTCAACATTTCACGCGAGCTGGTTACCGTGCATATGCCGGCTGACGAGGAGCTGAATTCAATTTCTCGCGACCAGATTGCCACGAACTGCCATGACCAGAAACATAACTACCGTGGCAACCACAAGACAACGAGGACGACGACAGCAACCAATACACACTCATGACCACAGCAACCACAACTGCCACAACATCACAACGACATGAAAACCAGGTCCACCATATCCAGGACGACGACCACAACCACGACAAACACAACTACGGTGATAACCACGATGACTCGACAACCAGAACAGCACACCAATCAGCACAGCCTCACTACCACAGCCACTCCTACCACGACGACCATAATGACACCACAGCCAACGTAAACGCCACGACCACAACTACCGCCGCGTTCACAAGACGACCCGGACGACCCCAATAACTACTACACCACCACGACGACGACACAACCACCAGCAAGATGACCACAACCACGACGACCACTACTGCGGCGATGACCATAATGACTCGCAACCAGAACTGAACACCAACCAGCACAACTGTCACTACCACAGCCACTCCTACCACGACGACCATAATGACACCACAACCAAGGCAAATGCCACGACCACAACTACCGCCGCCCCCACAAGGCGACCCGGACGACCCCAATAGCCACAACTACTACACCACCACGACGACGACAGAACCACCAGCAGGACGACCACAACCACGACACCCACAACTATGGCGATAACCACCATGACTCGACAACCAGAACAGCACACCAAGGAGCAACACGTCACTGCCACATCCACTGCTACCACGACGACCGTAATGACACCACCACCAAAGTAAACGCCATGAACACAACTGGCGCCGCGCCCACAAGACCCGGACGACCCCAATAACCACAACTACTACACCACCGCGACGACGAAACAACCACCAGCACGACGACCACAACCACGACAGCCACAACTGCGGCGGTAACCGCGATGACTCGACAACCACAACTGCCACAACAAGCAGCACAACCGCAATGACCAAAGTCACTCGTACCGCAACCACCATAATGACATGACAACTAGGACAGATTCCACGCCCTGACCGATACCTACCGTGACAACGACGAAACAACGAGGACGACCACAAGAAACAATACAACCGCCAGGGGAACAGCCGCCATAACTACCACATAACCACGGTGACATATATGGAAGAGAGACCACATCCTGGACGATGATCGCAACGACGACAACCAGAACTATGGCGATAACCACGATGACTCGACAACTAGGACGGCCAGAACAACGACACCCATGACCAGAGACCACAGCCACTCCTTCCGCGATGACCATAGCGGTACGACAGCCAGGTAAACTGCTACGACCAGAACCATAACTGGCGTGACAACCACACATCAACGAATACGACCGCAGCAACCAGCACAACCGGCACTACCACAGCCACTTCTAACGCGACAGCCATAATGAGACAATAACCAGGACAACTGCCACGGCCAGAACTGTAACTACCGCAACCGCAAGACCACCAGTACATACAGAGCAGCCGATACAACAGCCACGACCATAACAACCACAACTAGCTCGAAGAAAACGGCAATTAAAAAGACTTGACCACAACCACCACAACCACCACAACATCCACACCACCACGACGTCATGTAAACCAGGATGGCCATATCCAGGACGCCGACCACAATCACGACAACCACAACTACGGCAATAACTACGATGTACCGCCAACCAGGACAGTCACAAGAACCAGCAAAACCGCCCCGACCACAGCCACTCTTACCGCGGCGACTATAATGACACCACAACCAAAATAGCGGCGCAACCATAACTCCCGCAATTACCACAAGACAGCCACGACGACCACAATAGCCACAACTACCACACCACTTTATGACAGAACCACCAGGACGAAGACCACAACCACGACGACCAAGACTGCTGGGGTAACGACGATGACTCGACAACCACAAGCAGCACAGCCGCGAACACAACCGCACAGCAAGCAGCGCAACCGCCAAGACCACAGTAACCCCTACCGAAAAGACATTAACATAGCAACCAGGACAACTGCAACGAGCAAAACTATACCTACCGTGACAACCACAAGACAACGGGGACTACAGCAGCAACCAATACAACCGCAAGGGCCACAACAACCGTAATTATCGCACAACCACGACGACATAAAAAGCAGAACGACCGTATCGTGGACGACTACACAACCACGACAACGAAAACTACGGCGATAACCACGGTGATTCGACAACCAGAACGCCCACAACAAGCAGCACAACCTCCGCGACCACAGCTACTCCTGCCACAACGACAATAATTACACGACAACCACGACAACTGCCGTGGCCAGAGACACACCAATCGTGACTACCACAAGACAACGAAGACGACCACAGCAGCTAATATAAGCGCCAAGGCCACATCAACCACTACTACGTCCCAACCAAGACGACATGAAAACCAGGACGACCATATCCTTGACGACGCCCACAACCACGACAACCACTACTACGTCCCAACCAAGACGACATGAAACCCAGGACGACCATATCCTTGACGACGCCCACGACCACGAAAACCACAACTACGGTGTTAACCAAGATGCCTTGACAACCAGGACAGCCACAACAACCAGCACAGCCACCACTACCACATTAACTCCTACCGCGACGACAATAATTACACCACAACCAAGATAGCCGACACTACCGAAACTACCGCGACGGCCACAAGACAACCCTGACGACCACCATAATTCTAACTACCCCACCACTACGACGACACAACCAGCAGGTCGACGACCACAACATCGGCGATAACCACGATGACTCGACAACCACAACGACCACGACAAGTAGCAGAACCGCCATGACCACAGCCACTCCTACCGCAGCCACCATAATGACACGACAATCAGGACAGCTGACATCCCCAGACCCATACCTACAGTGACAACCACGAGACAATGAGGACGACCACAGCAACCAATACAACCTCGAAGACCACAGCAACCATAACTACCACACAACCACGACGACATAAGAAGCAGGGTGACCACATCCTGGACGACGACCACAACCACGATAGCCATAACTACGGTGATTGTCACGATTGCGTCATGGCTATTACACAGCGATTATCATTATGACTAGGACGGCCACAACCAGCACAGCCGCCACTACAACAGCCACTCCTACCGCGACGGCCATAATGACGCCAACACGAGGGAAACTGCTACGACCAGAGCTGTAACTACCGAAAACCACAAGACAACGAGGACAACCAGAGCAGCCGATACAACCGCCACGGCTACAACTACCTCGACGACGGCTGCAATCGAAATAGCTTTGACCACAAAAGCTCCAAATTCTACACCACCACGACGACATGAAAACCAGGATGTCCATATCTAGGACGACGACCACAACCACGACAACCACAACTACGGCAATAATCACGATGACTCGACAACCAGGACGGCGAGATCAACCAGAACAACTGCCACGACCACAGCCACTCCTGCCGCGACGACCATAATGACCCGACAACTAAGATAACCGCCACGAACAGAACTATAATTGCCGTGACAACCACAAATCAACGAGTGCGACCACAGCAGCCACTACAAACGCCACGAGGACAACTATAGCTGCGAACAGGAAGACAACCACAACCACGAAGACTGACAACCAGGACCAACCGCCACGACCACAAAATCGACGATGACCATGAAGTCTACTACAGGCACTTCTCCGCGACGACGATTATGATGACGCATTTTTAAGAACGAAGTGACGGTTTAATAATGTGCCATTAGCGATACTGACTCATGGCACCAGTATTCGTTCTCCCTTATAAAACGCATTGTGAAAATTTCCATTTTAGCAACGCACTTTCCCTCCAGTACAGCGAACTGTACGAAACTGGACAGGTTGCAGGGGTCAAAATGTATCAACAACCATGTTCAGAAAAACAGCTCACACTTGGGCAGACTGTGCACTGTTTCTAATTATTATAATCTACGCTAACTTGACCAAGTATCTGCTCGGATCAAGAATGTTTTGGAGCTCGGCAGCTACAACCAGGAAGAATAGATGAGGTTTTATTAATTCAGGACCAATAATTGTTTAAACAGCTTGTGGGAAGCAACCAATGTCCTAATGTCCGTGTCACTGGTATATCACAAAATAGTTTACTGCGCTTAGTGTAAAGCCCGCGAAATTTGAAATAGTTGCAGCAGGAGAGCACGTTCTATTTGATTTTATTCGAGCAGTTGATTTCGAGTTGATTCGAGTTGATTTTATTCGAGCAGGAGATAGCAGTTATTAAGGCGTAAGCCTTATCTGTCGCCTGGTGGTAACTCCCGATAGTATCCATCAAAGATGGCGACCTCGTTTAACCTGGAAGGTGGCGGTTAAATTAATAATTGATCGGGGGAGGCTCCTCGGGCAATTAAAATTCAAGTTCCAAGTCCCACCGGTCCGACTTGAATGCTAACTAGAGAAAGGCGAATCCTCCATATATGGGCATTACCCAACGCATGAGCTATGGCGTCCTACCCTTATGGCGGAGCGCGGGCCGTGGTACAGTGGCTCCTACCTTCACAAAGTTAGCGCGTATATTAGAAAGGGTGCGGATGCACCGCAGCGGCGGCTACGTAGAGCCATCCGGAGGTAGAATTGTCCACTGCGTGGCATCGGGCTACATCACATCGTAGCGCACGGCGACTGCGTTAACAAAGTGAGCGGGCAGGCTTACGCCTTCTCACACGTAAGTATGTTAAGTGTCACTGCCGCTATTTTAAATGCAGGTATGCATTTAAGACTTCCACGCCAAATGTGGTCAGCAAGACACACATGTCCGCTCTGGCGACGGGCCCAAGCTAACGTGCAAAACTGTAGAGGGCAGGCGTGGGTCTATGAGTGTTCGCTGTAGTGTACACAGTCTAGTGGACTGGATGGAGAATAGGTTCTAGCGGGGATTAGACGAAGAGGAGGAAGTAGTAGTTACAGAAGAGAACGTGGATAGATAACAGGAGTTTCCGTGGGTAATGGTGGACAATGCGTTTCAGAAACATCTATACGTAGCAGCCAGCGGTTTGCTTCTCTACATGCATCTTTTAACCCTTCCTTCTTTCGTTGACTGAAACGCCATGTGTAATGGCACTTGCACAAACCGAACACCCAGTCGTAATATCACGTCTTCTTTTCGGTCGCCTTTATGTCCCGCTATGTATGCATTGCTGTGCGAGCAACATGAAGCAGAAGCGTTGAAATCTTTCTCGTTCTAAAGGAAAGAAAAATGCAGTTAGCTTGCATAAAGCTCGAATTGCGCTTTTAAGCACATTTTAAGATGAAATATCCACCAAATACCCCTTCTCTGTGCAGTGAACAAAGAACTTTGCCGCCGCGGTGGATCAATGGTGATGGCAATCGGCTTCTGACCCGAAATACCCGGGTTTGACACCGGCTGCGGCGATCGAATTTCTACGGAAGAGAAATTCTAGAGGCCCATGTGCTGTTATGCGATGTCAGTGCACGTTAAACGACCCCGGATGATCTTAATTTCAGGAATTATTTATTACGGCTTCTCTCATAGCCTGAGTTGCTTTGGGACGTTAAACCCCTATAAACCGTAAACAGACAATAAGGCACCTCACTTAGAATTTTCTTCAACAGTGTATTATTGATAACCTTTTGTGTGGAACCAGTCGCCCTAAGCGGACTCCATGCAGTGGTGAAAGCGATTCGGATAGTGGTCACTTGACGTACTGTAGTCAATTGTAGACCACGATGATACCCATATGTCATTAACAGCTACCGTTAAATCAATAGCTGAATAAGCATTTGCCCTCAGGTAAGTTATGGCGCGACTGTTGTAACAGCACACATGATTTGTTGTCATCCGAGACCGAAGTCAATGACCGCTATAGTCTATTCTGAAACCGCATATAACATGAGGCGAATTGAAGACCGCAGCCAGAGCTACTTTTTTCTTTTTCCTCAGTAAAGCATTCAGCCCATCCGTCCACTGGACATCTGCACGGAAACCGATATTCGCCAATGTAACAGGGGCACACTGTGGAGCAATCGCAAGTATCTCACAATCAGGACGCATAAATTTGTGAGACTATTTAGCACTACGAAACATCTTCGTTGAAATCGATATTAACAAGCCGCTACTCCAGCCGTTTGTGTGATCAGCTCTAAAAATACAGAAATTTTTAATTGTGGAGGTGCGATTAGGCGAGCGCCAGGATTCCTGTAGTAGATAATCTGTGGACTAAGATTTAGGATAAGCTGATGTAAGTCGTGAAAATATGATAAGGTAGAGCGACAATTTCACTGGAGTACAGGTATTTCCGCTTGATTATTTTCTTTAAAGAAAGAGGCAGCAACAGCGTCTTTCAACACAGCTGATTGCTTTGTAATTCCAGGCGAACCTTTCTTAGTCTTGGCATGCGGATGGTCAGTTTTAGAAGGGGAAGAGGAAGCACGACGCTTCTGAGACGGAGAGTCATTCTACTCATCTACTTAGTTCTTTTGATCGCACATATACGTCGTTGGCATTCACCACCATACCTTGGCCAATCCCCGGGTGTGGGTAAGTGCCATGTGTACTGAAGAGAACAAGAACAAGAAGAGGTCATTTCAATATCTTACTGAGAAGCGTTAGTGAGGGAGACTGAGTCAGAGTCATTTTCACCCATAGTCGTGGAGGTGGAAGAGGTGATTGGTTTAGTATTATCAACAGGTGCACAGGAGGGAGGACAGGTAGAAGAGGTTAGGGTAACCAAAGCCGATGAAGCAGCCTGCGTGGAAATGACTTGTGACAACGCATCGCTGAATGTACTGAGAATGCCATTAAGTACACCATCAACAGACTTCTTCAACGCAACAACAACCAACTTTCTTAAGTTGCCTTCACATCAGTAACGGTCTTGCGGACAATCATTGTGTACGAGCTCTGTCTTCTGTGAAGAAGGGCGGAAGCAATCGTGCGCGAGCACCTGTCAGCTGAATAATGTCCTCTATTCATCGGCACGCTTCGGACAGGTAGGACCACCAGCTGTGCCATCATTGTGGCAAAGGCAGCAGCTAGATGACTCACGATGCAAACGTATGGGGCATGATCACCGCCGCAAACGCGGTAACGCGATGTTAATTTGGAACATTTACCACTGCTACCAAACCGCCAGCAATTACGCTGTCATGGTCGGGGCTGCAGTGGGCAAGAGGACTCTGCAAATGTTACGACAGCTGATTCAGTTGGTATAAGAGAGCCTGCGGCCTCTCTCGTAAAGCGGTAAACTGAGAGGATGCCAACACCGGCATTATGAAACTCTTTAAAGGGGTAGAGACATCAAATTCCAAGGTTGTACAAAAGACTGCCATACGTTTCCTTTGTATGTGAGGACCATAAGAGCGAAGTATTAAATTTAAGAGAGGTCTAGAACATATTTTAATTTCATTTTAAAGTTTGTGAAAATGCTCACTCTTGAAGTCTGAGCCATCGCTAGTGCATCAATGTGACGTAGGAACAGAGAAGAAAACACAAGCAAGTATTTCCTACGTCATTGCACAGTTTTCTGACGTACGGGACCAAGTTTTGCGGTTTCGCGGCCTAGCAACCTTGGTTACGAGTGCTCACGAGTGTTTTTTTTTTCTGCACGCTCGCGAGTGCGATGGTGCTTTACGCCCGGCGTTGCCCCAGGCGATGTCGTTGCCGAAAGATCCACTTTTGCAGAGGCATATTGCCCGTGCTCTAATGTAGGAAGCATTCTCTAGTATCATGGATGTTATGTATTTTCTTGTGCGAACGTGAAGTACGCCGAGCCACGGCCGGTCTCGAGGGGGGCGCGCGAGCGAGCGCGCCCCCCTCGAGTCCGGCCGTGGCCGAGCATGCTGGCCGGTCGGCCAGCCTGGATCCCGTCTGCCGGCGTCATAAAAAGGAGCTAAAGTGTGTTCTTGACGTAAATAATAAACCCTGGGATAAGAAATGTGAAAAATGTGTCATTTTTGAGGATCGCTGACGAATACTGAGCTGCTGGCAAAGGTAACGACTGTGATACGAGCAAACTTTTTGCCTCAACCGCCTCGCAGCTGCCGCTGGCCCGACGTTGCGGTCCGGCTCGCCTGGCGCCCGCTCGCTTCGCTGCTGAAGACGTCGTGGAGATTTACCATACTATTATTTTATTGTGAGATGATGCTGTTGACAGTAAAGCGATGTGTAGAGTAGGCCTTTTATTATAGCGCAGGCGACTTCCGAAGCGCCGGCCGCTGCGACTTCGATGCGGAAGAGGCTATAGGCCTAGCGACGACCACGGCGACCAGGCAGCAGAAGAGCTCGTCGCCCGGAGCGCCCGCGAGCGATGCCGTTGCCGAAAGCTCGAAACATAAGCAGGCATGCTTTGTCGCTGCTCGAGCAGTCTTTCTGAGGGACTGCTGTACGGCGGCGAAGTGCGACACCGGTTGCGGGCGGAGCTTGGGTAGAGCGGCGCAGCGATGCTCACCGCTCTGTGTCCCTGCTTGCAGTGGGGCGGCAGTTCGCAAGCGACGATCAGTGCGGCGCGTCGGCCAAGTGGCCATATGGCTTGATGATGTTGCTGCGCGTGCATTATTTGTCTAAATAATGATTGCACTTCGCGCTTTGAGCTCGCTACTTGTTTTTGGTCGGCGAATGTTTTCGCTCGGCCACCGATATGCCCAAGGCACGTCGGCCAACGGGTCTCGTTTTGGTCGGCGGCGTTGTCACACTAGGACGACGCTTGGTCGTTGGGGCGTCGTCGTCGTCGTCGGTGCAGTGTGACTGGCTAGTCGGGGAACGACCAGGTTGGCCGACGCAACCGTCGGCGTCGCTGTCGCGTAGACCTCGGGGTCCCGTCGGCCTAGTGTGAACGCGCCTGAACTGCGCGCTGGTCCCAGGCTGCCCTAGTCGTCGCTAGGCCTAGGTGGTCTCGCTTCCGCAGTTGACGGCGCTTTGGAAGTAGACTGTGCTATAATAAAAGGCCTACTCTTCACATCGCTTTAGTGCGAACTCGTCCCATAATAGAAGATAAGTTCGATTTCCACGACGCCTTCATCAACGGAGCTAGCAGACGAGCAGCGCGCACGAAGAAGCAGCGTCGAGCTGTCGGGATGGGACAACGTCGGCGTGAGGTCGGCGCTGTTGGCAGTGTGACACACGGGTCGGCCGACGGCTGCTATCTCGGCGACGCGACGGCGATGCGCTCGTCAGGCGACGACCTGTGCTCGGTCGGCGTCTGCGCAGTGTGACAGACGCGCCGACGGCACGAAAATCGCTGCCGCCGATCATCGCCAGACTGAAATCGGCCGATCGTCGGCGTAGTGTGAACGCGCCTTTACCATTTGACGTTGCCTACACGCTCGGTGTTCGCTGGCACAATCTGAGCTGCGTCGGGCCTGACGCCTGCCTCCTCTTCGGAATCGCTGTCCAGCGGATCAAAAATGAAGTGGTTGTCGGGGTTCGAACCGCGGCGCCTTCTTCCTCGTCTGCGTCATCCCGCGATTCCTCATAATCGGTGTCTTCGCCGAAATAAAACTCTTCTTACCGACTCGGAGCTGTTCGACTTGCCCTCCGCCCGGCTCTCCGTGTTTACGCGCACCACGTGCGTGTCAAGCAGACGACATGTCTACACGACGTCACGGCTTTCCGGACCCACGTGACAACGCATTGTCTGGTTTTTGACGTCATGAAAGAGCCTGTCAAAACCTGGCAACTACGAACCGAAACCGAAACTGCTGGGTACAAATAATACGATTATTAATTATATAATGCGAGTTCATGCTTCTAAGACGGTGTTCCATGCTCACTGAATCGCTACGCATTATTTACAACCCAGAGATACAACACAAAAATTTGGTGTTCTTACCCCTTTAAGATTTTCGCCTGGCATAGCATAGGAATACACACCGCGGATAATTTTTTTTACGCAGGCAAACTGCTCAGGAATAAATGAGGAGAAAGGGGTTCTCTGCAGCAAGTCCGAAACGCAACTGAAGTCAGCTGATTTCCACAAAACACCTCTTTTTCTAAATAGTCGCACCTCGGAAATCTTAGAAATCGGCTGGTCGTAGACTTCAGCTGCTCCTGCATCATACGAGAGATTTTGGTTTTAATTGCACCATAGCCTTCAGGGACCAGCGCCATAAAATAATCTTCACTCCTTTTTGACAAAAAGATTTTAGCGGCACGTTTTCAGCCAGCAAATTGGCCAACCAGGTTACCGGACCTCTGCCTGGGGAAAGACATAGCCATGGCTGTAAGCCTACAAAGCCATGAAAGACACATCGAAAGGTAGAAAACCTGGCCAAATGCCCTACTCGCGAAACGGCCCTACCAAACGTTGACAGCCCATAAAACGCAGAGACAGGCAGTTGGTCAGCAGCACCAAGCCACAATGAAAGAGCGCAACTCTTCTTTGGACTCTTTCGGTGCCCAACTCCATGCCCTCCACAACGGCACGGCTTTCTCGTTCTTCTTCCACTCCCTCCTTCATTCCTTGCCTGAGGGCTAAGGTACAGTGCCCACCACGAAATGAAATAGCTATAGCTCCTTTCCTTCCCTCAAGACCAAATTCTCTTACCCCTACGAACCGAGGAGCGGTGAAATATGCCACTTTTTTATTTTAGAGGCAGCAGTAATCAATGGCGCGGGCCCAAGCAGGCTGTGTACAACGTGCTTTCGGCGCGTGCGCGGGCACAGTGGTCGCTTCCATTTATTTACAAAATGACCAATGTGTTTAAATTAAGGTGCTATTGTGTTTGTATAATACGCCCTTATGTGAAATCATTGTTTAACGACTCCTTCTATTGAGCTTGAATTAATAATTGACTCATGACATTTACTTGAAACTCCATGCTGAGCGGCAGTTGAAAATTTACTTACCCGGTCAAATACATTGTGTAACCAAGCCTTTATGGTGTTATTCCAATGTGTAAAATATTAAAATTTTCTCCACATCAAATTAAAAAAAAAATAGAAACACCTAAGTGACCTTTCTTAAACATCCACGATAACATGAAGATGAGTGCAACATGTGGTGGAACATTCAAATAACATTGAACTACTAGAACCGATAAATGGGAGGTCTCAGCACCCTTTGTCGGCACTCTGTAAAGAGCAAGTAACAGCAATGTAGGTGAGACACTATTACTACGGAGCCCAGTCATACGGGACGCCAATACACTTAACTGCCAAAAGGCATGCTTAAGCTTATATGCCTGCTATGAAGGGCCGACGGCCAATTATTCTGAGTGATGGGTTGTTTAATAAGCGCATGTTCATAAAATAGTTTCAACGCCATTTACGCACTATGTGGTTGATATAAGCCGAGAAAGTTAAGTGCTATTAGCTGAAGTCTGTCTTTACAGCGGGGAAAGTGTGGGAAAGTATATTGCAAAGCTATAACGAATTTTGTGCTTCTCTGAACAGAGTATTTCGCCATGCAGCCTTGTTTCAAAGCTTCAAGATTGCGTCCTATAAATATTGCCACCACAGTAGGCAGTATAGTGGCACGGCTGTGCGACCAGGCTAGCTGCATTGGCATCCGCCTCTCTTCTTCGTCTTCCCCTAGTCTTGCGTCGGTTGGCTGAGTCGAGATTGCTGTGCTAGTTCTTTGTGCGCCCCTTCTTTATTGTCTGGCGGCTCTATGTGACTTTATTGCTCAACCGATTGGGGACCGTGAAAAATCTAACTTTTGAATTTCCATCATTTTTAGCACATAATGCTCCCATATAAAAAAACAGATTACTGGAATTTTTTCACCTTTGCTTCATTCATTCCGAAGTTACACAGGTGTACATTTTATTGTACGCTGCCTCCTGCCCATTGCACATGTGGATACTATCAGTCAAATTTTGCTAGAGCGAAGTTGTTGCGGCTAATTTTGTTGATATGTCCGTGATTTTTACGCAGGGTAATATAACACCTCTTTCAGGCCCTCATGATTGCTTCTATCTATACTGGCAGCGCAGTTTTTCCAATTTTCGTGGGAAACTTTGTTCTTTTCTAAGAAGCATCAGACCCGATTGAGGCAGATAGTATGCGAACCACTGGTTGTTGCACGTCGAGCCGTACCCAGGCAGCACAATTCCATTGTCCGAATGTCGGGCATTTGTTGACAAAAGCTGGCACGAACATCGGTCCTACCCTACTGAAACGAATCCGTATGCAACTATAATATGGAAGGCATACGGTTTCCGTACATTTACCGCAAGGCGCATACAGAAATCAAACGGATGCCGTACGGACTTTACGGAAGCCCATATGGATCTTATAGAAATCGTGCAGAGGTTACGGACGGTTATATGCGGAGAACATGCGGGCATCATATGGTGTTACGGACGGCCTTATGGAATATATGGTGGGTACGGACGGCTGTGTGCGGAGAGCATATGGACTTCATAAGGTGTTAAGGACGAACTTACGGAACGTATGGAATATGGACGGATACGGACGTGGCTATATGGCCGGAGCGTACGGAGTCCTTACCGACGTCATTTACGACACATATGCAGTCTGTATGCATATGCCTCCGCGCAGCACTCACAGAAACTTATCCATTTGAATGGAAGGTCGCAGGCATATATGTATGGAAGTGGATCCGCTTACGTAGATCTGCATCCGTATGCAGACCCGAAATATGTCCCAGTTATGCATGCATGGATCTGCTCGGTATATCGATGCGTGAAGACGCAAGCGACGACATAAACGCCCACTCTTGTAAAACAATTAAACAATAATATCTCTTGAGATATGCGGTATAGATGCAAATTTAAGCGCGCGGTTGGACTTTCGCACACGGCTAGAAACGAGCATCGCTACGCACGTGTGCACGTGCGCATGCTGCAGCATTGACGACGGACGAAACGGCGCAGAACGGTGAGCAATATGGGTCGCCGCGTACCGGCGCTGGGAAGACGGCGAAGAAGCGCGGTTCAGCGGCAGCTGTTGAATAATACGCTGCCGCGGGCAGAAGCGACACCTGATCCGGCAGCGGGTATTGAGCATGTACGGGGAGCAGCGGATTCCCGCGTACGCCTGTGGTCGAGTTACATATGAAGGCCTTTCGCCTACATCGCGTGAGAATTGAATCTTCGAAGGGCCCGCAGGGAAAATAACCTTTTCGGATACTATGCACATTAAAGACTGCGAACAGAGAGGAGAGACTATAAACGGGTGCCACGAGGGTCCGCACTACGAAGGCACTCGCAAATACATATATATGCTCTGTTGTTCGATATACACCATTACAGGAAACAATTAAGCCGAATGCATTTCATCAGAAATTGCTGTAAATCAATGTGGAAAGCAAAACACTCAGAAGAAAACACTTAATTGATCCTTAGAAAATTGGCCAAGAAACAGTCCTGTTGTGTGGAACCAGTAGACACCTCAGTAGCTGAGCCATATTTGCAGGCCCTTCACCATTCTGGTAAATATTAAGGCGGAAGCCTTTAATGTCTCATCATTGTAAGCAGCAATTGTCGACAGAAATGTCACGCTTTTCAATTCGTCGAAACGGTCGTGACGTCACAGTGCGCGAATTTCAAATGGGGCCAATTGTACTTTGGCTAGTAACCAAGCAACCAATTGAAGGGATCGTATAGTGATGCTGCAAGTACGTGGAACTGAGCTTAGTTAATTGCTTAATTACCCAATTAGCCTAATTAACTTTTCTAGTCAGGCCATATAAATAAACAAAACCGAGTAGGAAATAGGTCGAGCTCGGGAATCGAACCCCGGTCTTCGGGGTGCGAGACGAGCATGCTATCCACTCCGCCATGCCAGCTCAATGCTTTGGAATGAACAAAGGCACGTCTAGTGAATACGGTGTCTTCGCTCACTCTCATCCCCCTCGCTTCCCTTCCGGCGAGGTTCAGGTGTCCACCGAGATATGAGAGACAGATACATTTCCTTTCCTCGAAAAAAAAATTACCGACGAGTGAGGCATAGAACCGAATGTGCGATGGCGTACTATCGACTCCCTGGCAGCGTTGCAAGACGCTGTATCGTTCCACTCTTAGAGGCGAAGCTTAACATCTTAACCACACATCAGTGACCGCACTTTAGGTCAAAAAAGTGCACCCCCCCCCCCCCTGAATTTTCACGGGTGTCCACCGAGATATGTGAGACAGTTACTGCGTAATTTCCTTTCCTCAAATACAATTTTAATTTTTTTCATTAGGGGCCCTCTTTCTCTTCTTTCACTCCCACTTCCTCCCTTCCTCCACGGTGCGATTCAGGTGTCCACCGAGATGACAGAGAATTACTGCGCCTTTTCCTTTCCTCAAAAAGCGTTGCGTTCAAAGGGCAAGGCATCGCGCCGAAAGGGTGGTGGCGTACCGTGGACTCCCTGGCAGCGCTACAACACGCTGTCACGTTCCACTCCTAAAGGCGAAGCTTAAGCGTCATTAATTAGCAGTTAATTAGTATTCAGACATTAATCAGTAATTAACCATTAATTAGTGATTTGTCATCACTTAGTAATTAGTACTCAATTATATGTGACGCCACCAGTGCCACAGAAGCAGTGGAAGTGGTGCGGAAAACGCTTTCGCCTCTACGCCCTTTAGAGAGTCAAAGTGCCCCCTGAATTTTCATGGAAGACTGGAGTTGATCAGTGCACCTGCTTGTTTCCTACATGTTTCAAATTAAACAGCCCCTTTCAGGAAAACCAGCAGGGTCCAATTGTGGAAAAGAGCAGCGCGCGAGGGAAGGATTATGAGAGAGACAACACAGACGTGGTTTCCATTTTGTTGAACCAGTTATAGTCTGCAGCAGTACAGTTGCGCTAGCTCAGCAGTTAGCAGTCATTACTAACACTTAAGTATATGGCCTACCTGCAGTTCAGCCATCACAGTGTAATTATGTAAAGTACATTCCTCTTGCCATGTCAAGGGACAGTTAGTCATGATACTGGAAAGCCCCAACACTGGAAAGCAACAGATTACATACAAGGCATATACAGTAATCACCGAATACATAATAATAATAATAATAATAATAATAATAATAATAATAATAATAATAATAATAATAATAATAATAATAATAATAATAATAATAATAATAATAATAATAATAATAATAATAATAAAAATAATAATGTTTGTTTTATTGTATGAAAAGAATACAAACAGTTCCAGAAGTGGGCATGTCAAAGCCACCAATGGCTTGAGGGACTAGGCCCGGCAAAGTCAGCGACGGGTGTCAATAGCCAACTTTGACATATGCAAGGGAACAAAATGTTTGTTTTATTGCACGAAAAGGATACAGAGTTCCAGACGTGGGCATGTCAAAGCTACCAATAGCTTTAAGGACTCGGCCCAACAACGTCAGCAGACGAGCACGCAATAGCTAACTTTGACATATGCAAGAGAACCAAAAGTTAGGTAAAATCAACATCAACAAGGGACAAAATAAAAATCAACATCAGATAGGTACCACATACATATCACAGAAGTACGGACTAGTGCATTTTAAGGCGTTACACAGAACCAAGCATGCTTTTCAATGCATTTCTTGATGTAACCAAGAATATATAGTTCGTCTGGCAATTCAAGTAGAATTCTTGGTACATAAACACAACATCTAGCTTCGACATATCTCGTCGAAGCGCGGGACTACAAAACAAACACTACTTCAATGACTTCAGGGAGCTGTGTAACATATTTTAAAGTCACTGGACCAGAAATGCCGTAGCAGCACAGTTTGCACAGAGTTCAGAAGAACGGAAGGGCACGTGCTGAGAAGATGTTAGGATTTGTAATTGGAGTAAACATATGAAGCGTATAAACAATATTTGGTTAATTAGATAGAGGTCATAACATACAAAAATGAAAAGCGTATGAACCACATCACACGCACACAAAACACAAGCGAAAAATTGCAACAAGGACAAATCTCAAAAAACAAACTGGTATGAGGTCCCATCATATTACAGTTAAGTGACAGAAAAGATTCAAAAGAAATTAAAGCTCAGAAAAGTTTAAACAGCTCAAAATTTAGGTAGCTAATGTACTCTTTGGAGTGTACCACCATATAGGACACAAAGAATTAGTAAATGCTTCTGCTTCCACGGACTCACATTATTACAATGGCCATTCCTCTCGAGACTTTAGTTTCAAACAGAGGTATGACTGTGGCCATTAGGATCTTCAACCTTCTTGTGAAACAGTACAGCAGCCTGCACTTTACAGTAACTGAATGCATCATGACACACACTGCATGGAGCTCAACCTTTTGAATTAGAAGCTAGACGCCTAGCCATTCAACCCCACTAGGCTCCCACAGTTCACTGAAAGGAAGCTCGGACGTTTGGCAAGTTGCAAACTGTACTGAGTGTATCTGCACCCAATAAACCATAGCCACACTACATGGCACAAAAATACTTGCATATTTAACCTATCACCTGATTTTAGGCTACCCACCACTTGTGCTTTTCCTTCACCGGGCGAAATGTTCTCCAAAGCTAGTTTGATGAAGAAAACACTACTGTAACCGCAAGACATTTTCTACACCAGCAACTGTCTGGTTGTTTTTCCTTTATTCACTGCAGCGGTGGGTTAGTGGTCTCAGCATCCAATTCACAGGCGGAAGGTGCGGGGTTTCATCCCCAGTGCTGCCGGGTGCCCACCGGTGATACAATGGGTACAAGCATTCTCCTGGTCTGGTGCTCGACTTATTTAGGATGAAATACTTGGCAAATGGGTCTTTGACCCCAACTTGGGTAGAAAAAAATGCCTTTTGACATGGCACTATTTGGCCACAGATTCCCTTGCGCTGTAAAAATCCGTCATCATCATCAATCCCTTTCTTCTTTATTTTTTAACTGCAACGGCGGCTTGGTGAATATGAAAATCAGTTGAAGGTAACCACTGGTACTTAAGGGTAATGGATTGGATTCCAAGAGAAGGCAAGCGTAGCAGGGGGCGGCAGAAAGTTCGGCGGCTGGATGAGATTAAGAAGTTTACGGGAATACGGTGGCCGCATCTGGCAAAGGACAGGGTTAATTGGAGAGACATGGGAGAGGCCTTTGCCCTGCAGTGGGTGTAGTCAGGCTGACGATGATGATATGCCCAAGGCCGTGGGTCTAATCCTAACCATAGTGGCTGCATTTTAATAAGGCCAAAATGCAAAATTGTCTAAGCATTCTACAATGTCGGTGCATGTTAAAAATCCCCAGGTTGTTGAAATTACTCCATAGCCCCCAAGAAGCAACCGTCAATAGCCCACAGTTTTGCTTTTTCATTCAAAATTCATCAATCGTATTTATACATTGCATTTTGTGCTACTGTACTGGAAGAGGTTCTTCGTTCTGGCCAGCTTTTGTCACGTTCTGTTGGTCACTTTCTTTTAGCTGAGATGTCAGTCACGCTGAATAAGGTTGGGCAAATCACATACATATGCTGTATCATCAGCTGGTAATTCAATCAGAAGGCATGGTGCAAGGATGTCACTCAATTTCAAAACAGAAGGAGTAGTCATAAAAGACAAAAAACACTCGCTAATATGTCATGGCAGCCTGTGTGTGCTATCTATACAAACCAGTTTCTTAAAAAAAACAGCACTAGTGGCTTCACAACAGTCGTGAATAATTTCAAAAATCCTGTCAATGACAAAGTAGTCATTGCCTAATGCTCTCACTGCCGTGCTGTTGGTTTTTTTCGCTTTTCTGTACATTCTGCTTTGCAACATTGTTTCCTTAAAAGCAAAACGAAAGTGTTCATTTACAGCAATGACACGACTGAACATAGCATTCAGGGCATTGGTCCCCTCCGCTGACAGGCTAGGCGTGCGGTTGAAATAGCCCAAAAGACATGCGCCATCAATATGCGTAGCAGCAGCAATTAAAGGCTTAGCCAGTAGGGCATTGATGAATTCCTGCACTTTTCTTTCGAAAATGTGCAGTGTCGTCATGAGCTACAGTTGTTGCAGCATCACCGCACGTTCCACTACCTGGTTTGGTATCCCTTTTGCACCAGTTATTGTCTTCATAAGTCTGCCATTCCCACTTTCAAAGACAAATGCGCTGTGCCCCCACAAAGGTCCAACGTTTCTTGCAGCTGTAACAGTATGAAGCAGCTGGTGCATATTAAAAGTCATCATACGTGGGCCGTACAGTGTTTTTGTCCTGGACACAAACTCTTGCAGCAAGCGACCTGCACAAAAGAGCAGCCATGCTCACTGTGAAAGATTTCCGCACAAAACCTAATCTTTTAAGTGTTTCGTTGTGATTGCGCTCTATCACACCACTGTTACAACAAATCGGGCGTGCTTTACCATTTAGAAAACATTTCTTGGAATACCTAACAAATGAAGCAAAATCAAAACTGCTAGACTTGCTTAGTTGCACTGTAAAAGGCATCTTATTATTCATTTGAGAGCCTATTTTCTTTTGCTTCTGAAGAGGAACTGCCACAGCGTGCATGGTAAAAGGATTATGATGTCACCATTTTCAAGCAATTTCATATCATATAGAGTGAAAGCTCATTAGTTCGAACTCGCATAATCAATATGCTGCTTTACCCGAACTCGCAATTTTGTCCCATCAACATCAGGAAACATGGCATAAGCACAATCCCTACCATAACATTGTGCCCACTTCCAGAAACTTAAACTTCAGCACTAGTCTAAGTTCAATAGCAAGCTTTGTTCAATGCCCCCTGACCTCGGATGAGTTCTGAAATTCAGACAGCACCTTTATCAAGAAAAGTCTTGAGGTAAGAAGGGACCCCTATTTCAGCAGCTTCATCTCCTTTCTTGAGTTCTGTTGTGTTTAATGGCACATAGGCAACTAAGGCCATGTGGGTTCCAGGTGGGTTCCAGTTTCTCTTCTTAATGTTTACCAAACTAAGAAGTGGCTGGAGGTCAGTAGCAATTCCATCAAAATGACCTGGTTACGTCCTATGGAGGTTAACACTGATGAATAATTCCTCCTTTGAATATTTTCGGGGCACATGCGGCAAAAAACTTGTATTCGTAAATGAGCTTCTCAACAAAGTTTGTGCATTCATTCATGACGATGATAGACTCTCAGTCATGACAGCTTTATGCGATTTAAAGCAGTGGGCTAGTTGGTGTTTACACTGGGAGGACAAAGCAGTAGCACTAAAAACAGGGACGACAGGATAGAAGAAGACAACACAGGGGCTAGCGCTTGTGTTGTCTTCTTCTATATTGTAGTCCCTGTTTTGAGTGCTACTACTCTCTCAAACTTTATGTGAGACATGTGCGAGTGGTACATGCTGAGTGGTCCATGCTTTATTTATAGCTCCCATTTACATAATATCATTCCACCTTTATTCTATCATTCTCTATCATTATAACACAATTACTGTACATATGAAGTCATGCTGCAAAACATGTTTCATAACTTCCCTTCCTCATATGTACAATTCACTGTGAATGCTTATATACGTGCTATTTGCAGTTCAATGCATTTTTGTAACATTATAAATGCAATACAATTTTACAGCCAATAAAATGTATAAACTTACCAGCATGATGTAGCTGTTCATCAGTCAACTCTTCCAAAAGAAGTGTGAAGACGGCTTCCACAAGCAGCATGAACTGATTTAAATGCCGCTGGGGAAGAATGCCTAAACAACATGCCACAGCATAAAACAGCTGCCAGTGCCGCCACTCGCTTGCATTCCAATGGCAGCGTTATTTAATTGAACGCGGCAGCCTTGTGAAGCAGTGTGGGGGCTTGATGGCTAGCAACCTGTTCTCAAGCTGCTCCAATGTTGTCGGGCGCCCTGAAGCAAAAAAGAAGAGATGTCCAATTTAATTGCAAGTAATTGAATCAGCCATCCAAACAACACAGCTCGCAAACCATTACACTGCAGCATATTCCAAACTGTGCCTGTGGCTTTTTGAATGCAATGTTGTTGCTGTGTGCCATAAGAATGAAGATAGCAAGAAGCTGAAGCATTCATGTTGGGAACAAATCATAAAGGTATGCCTACCGTAATGACCTTGCTTCCTGATAACAACGGGTATTTAGTTCAGGAATTCTAAAAGCAGATGTACTGCAGTTAATGCTTGATCATCAGACATAACTAGTTGAGCCCACTTATAATGATTACAGTTATAACGAGCGCTTGCCTATCAGAGGCCAGTGCTACCATTAAAACATGTACGAGGGCAGTCTCATTTCGTCCGAGATAAAACAAACAACCATGGCTGCCCCACTCACAGTGAACAAGGAGGTGCTGTAAACCAGCAACACTTGTCAAACTCATGCTTGCCGCAACAAAAGAGCTGCAAGACATCTGTGACACCCCCTACCCCATACCTCGAAAGAAAGTGGCAACCCAAAAAATTAGAAAACGCCGCATTGAGAGTACGTAACGACCAGCCAAGCACGCTCTTACGGGGGGTGGGGGGGGGGGGGGGCACCTGTGGAAGGAAAGACATGAGAGGTGCAAGCCAGGGGCAGCACTAGCAACTGAAATAATGTATGCACGTTTGCTGATCTACTAATGACAGCAATTTTTGAAATTTGAATGCCAATCATGCCGTATGCCCTGCTGGCCCCATCAGTCACATGGCAGGCACTGCCTGCCCAGTTGGCTGGCTGCTTTCCGCACAGATACTGTGTATAGGCAGAGTGTGGACAGTAGAGTTCACAAGTTCTGCATGCACATGTGCTGTGCTAGCTTCAATGCTCCATCAATACCATGCAGCAACGATGACAAGGAGGCCGAACTTCCACTGTTGGTGCGTATCAGACCCCTCAAAACTGAGAAGCTTACATACATGCATTAACACGAATTAGTACAGTAATACCAACCTATGTAGAAGGGTTCTTGGCTGTTGTAAGAGTCAAGCCAGCTATCAGTGAGGTACCTGGTGACGCCAAGGAGCACGCAGTGCATGTACTCCACTGTCTGCCCAAAGACCACGTTGAAGTGCTTCAAGTGAGCAAGTGGCCATGGCCCCTTCACTCCATTTACTGCTTCGTTGACTTCGAGAGCAAACTTCATTTCTCGAAGCATTCCCTTTGGTGTCCGCCCATCATTCATCGTGGCTTGCATGTATCGGTGCCCACCTGAAATAAACAGACTTTGATTTTATAACATCGCAGAAAATACAAGTGACTTGTGGGGTAAGGAGGGTTCAAATAATATAGCAAGAGAACATTTCCCACTGATACACTACTGTCGCCAACAAACTAAGGCTACCACTAGTATATATTTTTTCCTGAAAATTTACGGGCCCAAACATACCGTAATTTTCAGCAGCACATCTTCGATACTAACAGCTTCCAAAAGCTGACAGGTATACAACAACAGCCTAAGAGTCTTCCCTTCTAAGGTGAACACAAAAACACATGATTACAGTGCAGTCACAGCTCCGCACAGCATGGCGACAGCAATGGCCAATTTATTGCGCCAGTGCAAGAAGCTGAAGAACAATGAAAACTGCCTGCGCGAGCTCATCAGTCTGCATGTACCCGACATACGACGCATACATGTTAACATTAAAAGTACACGAGCATGTATAATGCATTAGCTTTAGCACAAAATCAAAAGCTATGAGTAAAGACTAAGTAGGTCTTTCGCCATGTCTTCTCAATGTCTACATGTCTTCATGTTGGCTATGAAGAACTGCTGCCAAGGCAAAGGAGAGAACTTACCAAAGGCAATTCCTTTGGCAAGTTTCGAGAACTCAAAGAAATGAATGAAGGAAGTTTATGTGCAATATATTTGCCTTGTGAGGGTAGCAGAAGTATGAAAAGGCATTCAGTGGATTGGCTAACCTAGAAGAAAAGACTCACATTCAGGGTGGGATCAAAGGTGCAGGGCACAACATTAGCAGAGAACCGCCCGTTATGCTTAAACAAATTGTACATAAACTCCATATCTTCAATTTCTTAAGATAAAATGCCCATTACACCTATAGCAAATTCTATACTTCATATGTGCACTCCTGATGCGAAAGTTCTGCTGCCAGAAGATACGCAATCTTCTTGCAAGGCAAGGGAAAGAATTACTTAAAGACTTTATTTAACAACATACTCATATAACAACAGGTGACCTAATAAATACATCGAACTTATCAGAGCACTTTACCTTCGAGGTGTTCTCCACAGGCGTAGCACCAGGGGCAGCCAAACATTCCGTTGAATTGCACCATGTTGCTAACGGCAGCCCGAGCGGGAGCATGTACGCAACAGCATATAGCATACACTGCTGATCTCATTGTCGTTGAAGCTTGTTCCCAGATAACACGACCCACTCTGTTCACTTCATCTACAAATTCGTCATGAACAGTGTCATATCAGGGTGCCTTCTAAACCAAAGGCCACCAACCAAGCAGTTTTTCATCCTGAGACTGGGTGGCGGCTCGTTAACCAAAAACTGTATGGGCCACACCGATGATGAAGAGGATTTGAAGACGGGGCTTCCATCTGTGTTGAAAGTTAGCGTCAGGTCCATCCAGTTCAGCTGATTACTCTGGCGTAGCTCCCTGCAAATGCTGCCACTTGTGATGTCTCTCAGGGTCGTTGTTGCTCTTTCAACATCTTCTTTCAAATTGACAGGTTTGCTGTAGAGAGCAGCTTTTGTTCTTGCTATCAAAGCCTTCAGCTGCTCCTTTAAATCCATAATAAAAAAAATTCCCCTTCGCCTTGAGTGATCTCACATCACTTGCCAGGACACAGGCAGAGCACTTCATTTTGGATGTCCCACTCACTGGCTTGATCAGGTTGCCACAGACGCTACAGTAAAAAAAGACTTGGCGACCCGCTTTGCTCTTGAAGCCCATAGCTTGCTAAACAAGTGTTTTGATCGCGGGAGCACATTTCCTCTAAAGCCAAAAAGGCCATCAATGAGAGCCAGCAGATCATCCAAAGCAACCCAAGTAAGCCCATGAGCAACAACAAAGGCCATAATCATTACAATTGCAGCTGCCTTGGTTGTCGTAGAGCCAGGTAAAGTTGCAGAATCTAAATCAGCAAAGCCAGGTGCCAGGAGCTCATTTTCATCCAACAGTGAATCTAGGTTTTAGGCTTCCTCCTCAGATTCACTGCCACTTGTGTCGTCGTCCTCCATGTGCTCACTGTCACTTTCATGAGTTGGGATGTCCTCATCAGACCATTCAGCATAGTCACCTGAAAGTGTAGATCTGGAGCTCGATGGCGACGGATGGCGCAGTTAATAAGTAGGTTCAACTGGTTCAACTGTGCGCGCAGTCCCGGGGATGCCCTCATGGGCCACTTCGGTTCTGTAGTCTGAAACAGGAGATGCCGAGGATGACGCTGTGTTCGGCTCCGAAATTATTCACACCGGACGACGGCTGCGCCAGTACACGGTCGCATTTCTCCACGTGTTCAGTGCCACTTTCAAGGGTGCCCTCATCGATCCTTTCAGCTCTGCGCCCGTCGGAAGGAGCAGATGTCGAGAGAGATGGCCCTGTGTTCGCTGTCGAACTGCTGGCACTGGACGACGGCTGCCCCGGTACACGGCTGCATGTTCCCGCGTGTTCATCACTCCCAAAGGGGCCCTCGTAGGCGCCTTCAACACAGTGCTCACCTGGAGGAGCAGATGTCGAAACTGACGACCTTTTGCCCGCGGTCGAACTACTGGCACTGCACGACGGCTGCGTCGATACATGAGCGCGTTCTGAAGGATTGCCTCTTGATGCTGTCTCCCCGGCAAGAACCGCTCGTTTTCGCTCGTTTTTCCAGTAATTCGTCGACTTCGGCACGACAAATGGTTCATCTTTGTCAAGATAGCCCTTACGTGTCTTTTTCGTCGGACGAAGACTCATTTTGTTGCTTGCTGGCTTAATAACAAACGCAAGCGTTTCTGGTTGCAGCAACGACGGTATGGCACAACGACAGTAGCGACAAAGGAGAGAAAATGACGATAAACACCAATGTTTGTCTTTTTATAAAGGGTGGGCATTAGAGATCAGATAATATGATGATTATGATGCGCTCGCTAAAAACTAAGCAGTTCGTTGTCCCAGACGAGGTGGTTTAGGAGGATGAATGATAAACATTTATTCGTCTGCCTGTGGATCCGCGTCGTGGTCCTTCCCTTGCAAGGCACTGTTATTTGGTTTAAGTGATCCCTCACACCACTCCCATGCTCTCGCTCACAAAAAAAAATACTAAAGGCGCAGTTGACTAAGTAATGAAAGGTCATCATAGATGGTGTGCGGCAGAAACTGTGATAGAGAACTATTAATAGTGGTTTTGCGAGAACGTCATGCATGCAAAACTTATAGATTACTACCAACATTCCCGTTTGTCACAGCGCTATATTCGAGTCATATCCGCCGTGACTGTCATGTTCTTCGTGCAAGTATATGTTTGCACAATCGGGCGTGAGATGTTGAAAGCAGGCACATTCCAGTTATGTAGGTCGTCGCGACTTGTGTATGTCTGTCCCTCTCTCTCTCTCTTTCTCCCTGTGTGTGTTTGTGTGTACGCATGTGTTAATGTCATTTTTCTACCACTTTCTACCACTTTAATCTCAGCACAAAGCGTCAACAACACCTACACAGAATGAAGATCCAGATACGTTCGATTAAGTTATATTTAATTGTTTATCTGGTTTTCCTCCTTTTTTATTTTTTTGTTAGTCCGGAGGGTGCGTGCTATTCAGTTGATAAAACTGCGGCCCGAAATTAAGGCTCAGCTTACGGTTGCGTGGTAGACCATGACTGTTGACCCGTTGAGACTCATGAGCACTTGCACACTTGCGCGTAATATAACACGAACTGTGCCCATATACCGTTTCCTCTGGAATCGTAGCAGGAAATTTTTTTTCTGTGAACAAAACGACAAACCGCACAGTATTAACGAGTCTTCCTTTCTGAAGCAGACGACATAATGTCGCGCAAAGCATGAAAAACCAAACAAGTCGAAGCCATCCATAGCCTCAGACAGTTCTGTAGCCATTGTGGATTGCTCGGTCGGCGTGCGTCGTATTTTGGTCTCTTGACGGTGCACATTTGTAAAAATGGAAAAGAAACAGTTTGCCTATGTGGTTTACGAAGATGGAGGTAAAGCTGTAGTTAGTATTTCGTGCATAAAAAACTACAGCCCACAGTCCGTCAAGGAATTGGCGAAAAATAAGCAGGTTTATTGGTGCGCCAATAAAACAACCAAAGACGACGAGGGCTACTACGTTGGGCACATCGAAGAACTGACCGGTAAGTTTTATGTCTGCAGTTGTATGCGTTTGGCGTATAATTTTAATGTGCAGTGCTTTTTTTGTTAACCCATGGCGATGAAGAGCTATTTACAACAGGCCGCTGCATGTGCTCCGAGTGGGCGGCGTTGTTGAGCATGTGCCATCCCCCCGGTTTAAAAGTTCCTGTCAGAAAAGCCCCGTCGTGCTTGCCCAGTATTCAAGTTGCCCAAGTTGCGATTGACTACATGCCGAAATCCCAGCACCTCGAGGGCCCACTGACCTTCTTTGTTTTCTTTTCTTTTCTTTTTTTTTTGTTTGTGATGTTGCATGCATGCATATATTGTAGTGCTCTTATACAGGGCGTTGTACGTAACATAGATATGTGAAAAAGATATTCTTTGGCATCTTGTTGGAGCACTGTCAGCGTCGCCCTAGAAGTGCATCAGCACCTCTGTCTGTAAGAGGGTGCACCTCGATCTGATAGGTATGTCATTGTAAGCCGAGTGTGTTTAAGCGTTTCTTCAGTCGTCACTTGAAAGTCAAGAAAGGGAAAGCGGTGAAGTGACATTGTTATTGTTCAATGCAGCCTCTGTATATTTCTTTGTTTATCATTGGGAGCTCATTGAAGTGAGCGTTGGTTGTTCCTTCTATTTATTTGTTACCCAGCGCGCTGGTCAGTAGATAGAGTGCTACAGTAATGCGAGAGTGCAGTGGCGGGATATTTTTAATTTTAAGGCATATCCTTTTGATGTCGTAAAAAAAGTGGTGCAGGAAGTATTTTGCTACAACAAACTGAATAGGCTTTTTGTGGCCTCCATTCGCATTTTTGTTTTCTGCTTGGTCTCAAGCTGAATATTGAAGTTTTGCACAATTCATCTTAATTAAGTGAATTACAAGTACTCAAAGTTGTGCAACATAGTTGCAAACAATAAGTACCTTGGTTCACCCATTTATGGTGTTGCACTTTTAAAGCTTTGGCTCAAGTTATGTGAAACATTGCTTGCGTACTATCCGGGACAGAAGTCTCCAGGACTTGTGTGAGCAGTTGATACCTATGTTAGACAGTGTGGTGGTGGAAGTTGGACTCACGTACTCTAAAGTGTGGCAGTCAGATGACATGATTGTTTTTAGACATACCACTTATGCGTGCTTTTTAGGCATCCTAGAGACTTTTGACATCAGTATTACATATGCATTTTTTTCATAAACAGTTTTGAATGCAGTACTGCACTTGTGTTTGTGCTTGGTGTGTGTATTCACCAGCCTTTATGCCCTTGGTGTTCTATGAACATTCCTTATAGCAGCTCACTGCTTGCATGAACAGATTTTACTGCAATGTGCAACGTTGGGAAAATCCCTATGCTAATTACATCACCCTGGTTTCAGTGACAAAACAGGAACTGCCCGAAGGCTGCAAAAGAGACGCATTCGGTGGCCTGAAAATGTCTTTGATGGACCAGTGTGCAGAACGTCTGAAAAGGTAAGTTTGTGGTGAGTCTAGTTTGAAATTTAAATAGTGAAATCGCTTAGTGGTTATAAACAAATGCATAAATGACAGCTTTTGGCTTGTGGTGAAATTATGCAAGCGGGCATACCTGACAAAGCTATTGTCACAAATGTGGGATAGTCAGCATTCTGCAAACAAGTTAAGCAAGGACCTCATGGCATGTACCCCTGTCATTCATCAAATTTAATGTGATATCCAACTAATCATGACTAGCACAGCACAAGAACAGAGAAGGATAGGCCGTCGCGGTGGCTCAGTGGTTATGGTGCTCGGCTAGTGACCCGAAGGACGCGGGTTCGATCCCGGCCGAGGCGGTTGAATTTCGATGGAGGCGAAATTCTCGAGGCCCGTGTACTGTGCGATGTCAGTGCACGTTAAAGAACCCTAGGCAGTCGAAATTTCCAGAGCCCTTCACTACGGCGTCTCTCATAGCCTCAGTCACTTTGGGATGTTAAACTCCATCAATCAGTCAACAGGGGGGACAAAACAAGGATGCACACTACCATATTGTGTGAGACAGGCACACTGTGATGTGTGCCGTTTTTGGTTTGTGCTTGTGTCTTGTGCTGCTATTTCTTTCCTTTGGTGAACACCAATCATAACTAGTTCACGAATTCACTTCCGCAGATGATGTCTGCTCAGATCTGATCTTATTCAAAAAGTAACTACTCTGCGCAATTGCCTGCATTTCATTTCAATGCTTGTCCTCAACGCCATACAGTTGGGGTGTTTGCTTCCCCTTAGCATGAAGAATTTGGTTGGTTTGTAAGCAAATGCATGTTTTCATTGGCAGAAAGAGCTGTGCTAACGCAGTACTTTACTTTTTGGCGTTGCTCACCTCTTACCTTTTTATAATTTGACAGTCGTCGGGAATGTGTCTCAGATTTGCACATGCTTCTGCATGTTTGATATCTTGATAGCGTTTTCGTACAATTTTCTTCAGAATCACTATAGCATGACTTTTAAGGTGTATTTTGGAAAGGTTTGATGTTTTCATTGAAGCCTTTATTGCTGTGCATGCATTGGAAGCATGGTATTAAGTTTGGGAAGTGCTGTTTGGTGAAAATTATGTCAAGTTTGTCATGTGACATGGCAGACAGCACCTCTTGTCTTCTTTCAATAACCCAGCCCAGAGACCCACATATGTCTGCCTGCTGTGGTCACTCCCTGAACCTAATAACAGTGCATTGCCAAAAAAAATTATCTTGGGCATAATTTCGGCCAGTTAAAGTTCCCAAGGTGGTCGAAGTTATTCCCAAGACCTCCACTACAGCACCTCTTTCTTCCTTTCTTCTTTTACTTTATGCCTTCCCTTAGGCTGCAGTTTGGGTGTCCACCGAGACAAGTGAGATTACTGCATCATTTGCTTTCTTCCAAATCCAATATTTTACCTAGATCTGAAGACAAATTTCAGTTAATACAGTTGGCACAGTTTTTAATAATAATTTCGTCAGTTAACGAAAATGTGCAACCAGATCTGCAATCTTAAACAACTGTAGTCGGATACAACTCAAGAACGAAGCGGCTTTTCCGTGCCAAAGGACCCCCTTTCAGCCAGCGGTGCTGGCTGATCCTCTTGAACCTGCTAGTGTGACAGTGCAGGGAGCAGTGCACGAAGTGGCAGTCTGCTGCTCCCTGCACTGTCACACTAGCAGATTCATCAGAATCGAAAGACTCCATTGGCTGGAAGGAGGTCCTTTGGCACGGAAAAGCCGCTTAGTTCTTGAGTATTATAGGTGTTAATTTTAATGTGGCATTTTTGTCTTCACTTGTCATGAATTTCAGCGGGAGCTGAGCCAAAAAGAAAAAAATAGCCGGAAGAAGATGGCAAAAAGGAAAAGGCTGATGTAAATTGCTATCAACAGCAATTCATCTGAAGGGGAATGCGGAGAAAGCCTTTCTCCAAAAGAAAATTCATAAAGAAACTTCAGAATGAAGTTTTTGTGTTAAAAAAAGCTTGCACAGGAGCGCCAAAGAAATGCCAACCTTCAACAGGAAGTCATTAAAGGAATGGGTAAGACATTAACACATGGTGTTGCACCACCTGCATGTGTCATTGTTTTGCATCCTTAATGGTAAAATATGTACACAAGTGTTTCCAAAAGGGAAGGGGTCGGCACCAACAGCACATTTCAGTGCCTGCCTTGTGGGAGAAACAGAAGAAAATGCAACAATATTTTTTCCTACCCCCTCCACATGCCTATAAGGGGACGCTGATGTCTCCTCATCTATGTGTGCGTGCCTATTGTCTGTAATGTTACTTTCTAGGAGGGGACATGACGTGTAGGAAATCTGGGATTCGATCCCCAATGCCGCCAGGTATCTACCAGTGATACATTCAATGCAAGCTTTCCCTGGCCTGGTATTCGATGTGTTTAGGGTGATGTGCCGGGGAAATAAATCTTTGACCCTGCATTTGGTAGCTGAAAACACCATATGTCTTGGCACTCTTTGGCCACAGATGCCCTTGCAGTACAAAAACTTATCATCAGTACTTTCTTAGAGAGGAACTGTAATCTGTATTGGTAACGCAGTGTGGTGCATTACTGTTTTTTGCTATTTTAGTTAATCTAAATCAGTTGCATACATAACTCAGTAAGGTGTACAGGTATTAAAAACAAGAGCAGCGCTGCTGCATTTCGTGTTTTTGGTTGTGGGTAGAGGTTGGACTTATAGCAAAATGATTTTTTGCAATTCACTTTTAAGCAAAAAACGCTAGTATTCTTGACATGTATGCTGCAGCTTGCTGGCCATTGAGTAGAAGTTACACTCAATTAATGGAGAAAAGAAGGTATTGAAACCAAGGGCATGGTGGGATGGTGTTGCTATTGGGTGCAGTTGTGCATTTTCGGGCATCGTTTCGCTGCCTTACATGCTCCTACAAATCAGGAGGCTCCTCTCTTCGCCAAACGTCTAGGCTAGTGCTGTTCAGTGCCATAACATGTAAAGGCTGTTGCTTGGTTAAGTGGGCTTGTCCACGGCATGTTTGAGGGTCTTGAGCAAGCTTCATGAAAAAGTACCATTTTCTGTCTACCTCAATGGTCCAACAGCACTTTCATCGCTGCAGTCAACACTTGGACCACGTGATTTATCACCCTCTTTGTCAACTGAGAGCAGTGGCCTAAGGATAACATGATAGCCCAGTTTGCCACTTTGCCAGTGACAGCCCAGTTTGTGTTTCTGTCTGATGGTTCTATCATTTGACTTTCGCTGGTTCTTAAATGAAGATCGCTGTGACAAGCACAGTTGTATGTACGACGATATGTGCGTTAATTGCAGGTAAATTTATGCCAGTGCTGACAAAATGGTTAAAATATACTGTGACTTTATCTCTGGGGAAAAACGTTCCTGCAAATAAAAACAATATGTGCTGAAAAAAAAAATGAAAATTGCGCTCTGAAGTGAGCATCGCAAAAGTCTGGTCAATTAAAAAAAATAAAGACAAAGTCCAACCTCTATCTAGTTATAAGACTATTTGTCAAGTGGATATGTAGCTGTGTTCAGAACTTGATTATATGCAGTAAACAGTGTGTAGAGGTCTGTTTGCAGTGACCTCTCTGAGAAAATAAAAGCCAAATGCATGCTTATACAGTCGCCGCGGTGGCTCATTGGCTATGGTGCTCGGCTGCTGACCCAAAAGACGCGGGTTCGATCCCGGCCGCAGCGGCTAGAATTTCTTTGGAGGAGAAATTCTAGAGGCCCGTGTACTGTGCGATATCAGTGCACGTTAAAGAACCCCAGGTGGTCGAAATTTCCGGAGTCCTCCACTACGGCGTCTCTCATGGCCTAAGTCGCTTTGGGACGTTAAACCCCATAAACTAAACTAAACTAAACAGGCTTATACACGTTAACGCTAGGGAAGGCGAGAGCAGTATTGTAGGTCGTTAGAAGAGAGTAAATTGAGATTAATATGAGGTCATAAGAAAATGTGCTCTTTATTGTTTGCTCCACTACCCATCCTCTTGTAGATCTTTCGGAATTGATTCACAAAAGTTGCAGTACCATGCCCCTTTAGGTGTTCAAGCTTATATAATTTTTTTTTTCATGTTTTCAGAGTTTAGTGGAGGGATCTGGATTTAAAAATTGCTTGATTTCTTTCTAGCTCCAAATGTCTTTTTTATTGTAGGTAACCTATATAAAGTAAAGTAGGCTACTGTTCAGTGGAAAAAAGAATGTGCTGCCATCTGTCTTCCCAAATTGTGCACCACGAAGTATAAGAAACCGGCACAAAGCAGCGTCTTCCACAAGTACGCTGCTCTTGCACTCACTAGCCAGCCGGACAAGTCTGGAAGCTGTTGCCTAGCACGCATAGCTTCCTCTCCTCTGTGAGCGACTTGCACCACGAAATATAGATGATGCGTACAGGTCTAACTTGAGTCCCATGCAGTGCATAAAATTTTCTTGCAAGTGTCAGTTGCTTATTGGCATCACATCCACAGCGGCGGTGTTTCGATAGATATGCTTTAAAGAACCCTTCCTGGCTTAATTAATTTGGAACCCTACACAGCAGTGTCTCTCATAGCCCATATGCTGTTTTGGGATGCTAGCAAGCTGTGACCAAGTAATCATTTGACTTCCTTTTGTCTTTGCTGTGCAGAAAACATCCGGCAGGATATGAGCACATTCCGTAGGATGTGCAGATGCTCTCAAGAACAGCTAGAGGTATGTGCATTCCTGAACAGTGGGGCCAGATGGATATGTATAATTACCTCCTGCTACACTATTTTTGTAGGGAGCAGCGCCAGAAGCTTCTGTCAAGCGCAGGCTCTGTGGAAAAGACCCAGCCACAAGTGGCACGTTGGTGCTTAGGGTTGTTGAGCCAAATCAACCTATCTCAGATGTTGAAATAGTCACTGAAACTACTGATATGGATGTGTCTGAGAATTGGTCTGGCCCAACTGAGGCTGCGTTAACAGACGGGCAGAGCCTGCAAACAGCCGTGGCTGAGCCACCACAGCTACAGGCAGATGAGGTAGGTCTTACATTGTTATTTGAAGCGATATAGCCACCTTTTGTATGAGAATATGTTTCTGAGGTAGAATAAAGTATTATATTGTTTTGTTTGGCAGCCACTAACCAAAATGTCAAGCTGTTTCTTTAGCAGACGTCGCAATTCGATTAATGCCAACTCTCTCCAAATGTCCAGGAGGCCTCAGATTTTCGAACCAACTTTCCAATTTACAGACGTCACCGTACCTCTCTTGGTTGGACCCAAGTTTTACTGAGAAATAAGTTTTGTTCACAACTCTAGCCGCTCGTTTGCCCAGTACAAGCAGGAGCCAAGTGACTGAACACACTACAGCAGCTAGCAAATTTTTTGGAGTTGAAACAATGGGCTAGCACTTATTGACTACGGTAATGGCCTATAAACACTGTTGGAGCATGCTGAAGCAGGCATGTCTTGGATTTGCTGGGCTTGTGTTGCCGTAAAAAGGTTTCTGTTGGCGCTAACTGATGAAGCATTTTCTCAAGCTTTTGTATTGTTTGCTCATATTGTTCGTACTGTTTACTTAGGGGAGATAGTTATCGCATACATGAACCACAAAAGGGAAATAACTATAATTAAGACTAGGGTGGAATGCATTTGGCAGGTACTTTTAGAATATGAATTGCAGTTTTCATGTATCCCTCAAAAGAAAAGTATATAACACTTGTATCTTGCCAGTACTCACCTATGGGGCAGAAACATGGAGCTAACGAAAATGATTCAGCTTGAATTCAGCACAAAGCAGTGAGCTCGTCATCAGCCTGACTACGCCCACTGCAGGGCAAAGGCCTCTCCCATGTCTCTCCAATTAACCCTGTCCTTTGTCAGTTGCCGCCACTGTATCCCCGCAAACTTCTTAATCTCATCCGCCCACCTAACTTTCTGCTGCCCTCTGCTAGTATTGCCTTCTCCTGGAATTTATTCCATTATCCTTAAGGGCCAGCGGTTATCTTGCCCTCCCATAACATACACTGCGGAATCCCATTTCCTAATTTTGACTAGGATGTCATTAACCCGTCATTTCCTCACCTGCCCTGCCCTCTTCTGGTCTCTTAACGTTACACAGAGAAATTTTTTTCCATAACTTTCTGTGTTGCCCTTAATCTGAGCTGAACCCTTTTCGTTAGCCTCCACGTTTCTGCCCCATAGGTGATTACTGTTAAGATACAGCTGTTGTATATTTTTCTGTTGAGGGATATTGGTGAACTGCCATTCATGATCCGAGAGAAGCTACCATATGCACTTCACCCCATTCTTAACCTTAGAGTTATTTCCCTCTCGTAAGCCGCTGCGGTGGCTCTGTGGTTGTGGCGTTCGGCTGCTGACCTGAAAGACGCAGGTTCGAATCCGGCCGTAGCGATCGCATTTCTATGGAGGCGCAATGCTAGAGCCCCGGGTGCTGTGCGATGTCAGTGCACCTTAAGGAACATCAGGCGGTCGAAATTTCCGGAGCCCTTCACTACGGCATCTCTCATAACCTGAGTCGCTTTGGGACATCAAACCCTTACCATTTCCCAAACCCAAACCAAAACCATTTCTTTTTTATGATCCGGATCAGAGAGCTATGGAAAGAAAAAAGATAGTTGTAACGGTAGGAGACAAGAAAAGCACAGAGTGGGTCAGGGAACAAATGAAGTTAAAGGCACCTAAGTCGAAATCGGGAAATGTGCATACACAGGGCATGTAAATTCAAAGGAAAGATACGTAATCGATGGCTACTAAGCTAACTGACTGGATTCCGAGAGAAGGGAAGCATTGCGGAGGGCAGCAGAACGTTAGATGGGTAGATAAAATTAAGTTGCTTGTACAAAATCGCCATAGCCAGCACAGCAGTAGATTAATTCGAGAGATATGGGAGAGGCCTTTGCCTTGCAGTGGGTGTAGTCGGCTGCTGCTGATGATGATAATTATTTTCATTTCATTCCAGAATGGGACACTGTCAGTGGACATGCCTCAAAGCCGCCTGGATGCAGACCCTGCCTTCGGCATAGATACCGTTCAGGTGTGAATTGAGTTTGTTTAGAGAATTTCTCATTGCGTTGATGATTTTACTGTTAACAGCTATTTCCCAGCTTGGAGGGATTGAGACACCAACTTTTGAGGCTATACAAAGCTTGTTATTGGCTACCTCGTATGTAAGATCACCTGTGGGCAAGTTTGGATGTGAGCAGTGCTCAAAATATATTTTAATTCACCTCCAAAGTGTCCATAAATGCCCTTCACATAATCAGTCAGCTTGCTCCAGCTCGTCAAAATGCCTAGCGGTGCCGCAGCAGTAGCAATCCTGTGGCCCTCTTCATTTTGTGTTGCACACTTGAGGAATGATATGTGAGCCATTGTGCACCATGGCACAATACAATAAAATGGTTGTGTGTGCATGGCTGACTTGCTGCAGAAACAGTTCATATTTAGAACTTAATTCACAATGGATGACAATGAGTGGTACCATTACTATCTTGGCGCAGCCTACCAGCTAGATGAATAGGAACAGCACGTGACTTTCTTTTTTGTTTTAGCTTTCTCACTTGATTAATATAGCACAGATCCTGGCTAGCCTTAGCATTTCACGTTGAAATTAGCCGCGCGACATGCCTGAAGATGAAAAAGGGCATCCCATTGGCTGCCTCGATCCAAGATGCTCTCCGTAGATGGCACTGCAATGCAGGTTTTCCTTGCTCCGCTGCTTTCTGTGTGAAGCGCACCACATATGCTCCTGATAGTACATCTGTATGACTGCAGTGACATTTAATCCATGTTATACTATTTTTCTTGCTGAAGGCACCGCAACCTGCAGAAATGGCATCCTGCAGTGCCACTACCAACCAGGCGTCCAATGTGTGCGTCACTCAGGTACGAATTGAGATTGCAGTTCGCCACTATATTTCGTAAAATTTCACGATTTTTACCTTATTCTTCAACTAAGCTCCACGTACTTGTGATTACCATTACATATAGACGGTGTTGCTTTTTCAGTTTACATAGGGATATTATGGTGTTTAAAAAGCTTTTAGGGTATTGTTGTATTTTCATGTTTTTTTTTAACGTTGCAAAACTCTCATTTGACACATTTTCTGAGTTATGCGTGTTATGTGTTCTTTGCGAACAGAGTTAATGGGGAACAAAAGGAAGAACACTAGAGTTGGCGAAGCCGCTTGCAATATCTGAGCACCTCTCTTCATTCGGGTCATGCATATCTGTACTGAAAGTTCAGTGATGTTTAGCGCTGTATAAAGTGCGTTCTCCATGCCATGCACCATTGTGTACAGTAAAACCTCGTTAATGGAGATGCAAAATAGAAAAATCCGCAATTAAGTTCGAATTTTGACTTATGAAGTCCCCGCCAAAAAAAAAATCCCCAAAACAGTTTGCATTGTAATCAGTATATCGGATAAAAAATGCGCTGCGGTTTTGTGCATTTCAAGTGAGGAGTGTCTAACACTGTGGGCTGAAATGGCCATTAATCGGAGCGCGTTGTGGATTAGTGTACAAGAATGTATTAAGCTTTTAGTTTATTTTAAAACAGCCGCCGCGCTGGCTCAATAGCTATGCTGCTCAGCTGCTGACTCAAAAGACGCAGGATCGATATACCTGGAGTCGGCTTGTACATTGAGAATGCAGTCTAGATACATTTTTTAGCTTGGCAAACAAGGAAGCTCTTGCTTTGTAACATCACACTCAAGGTGCTTATGGAGTATTGATGTACACAAGACAATGTTTTCTGTTTTGGGCCAAGAGTTTATTGATAGTAGTTGGATAATCATGCCTAGGTCAAGGGCCGCACCAGTCTGCAATTAGTACATCAATCCAAAAAAAAGCGAATCCTGGTAAAGTATTCTTTTTACAAAGATTTTACAGTGGACTTGGAAAAAAAAATGTTTGCCCTTCCAGTATTCTCCTTGAATGAGTGTAAAGGCCATTGACTATTTTTTAGGTTGCTAATAGTGACACTTGGTGAAATGTACCGATGTTTCATTCCTTTAATATCCTGTAGGGAATGAAAAATTGGTAGTTTTTATGTCTGTTTTAGGAACTGATGGTATACCTAGCTGTCACATCTTTTTTGTCAGTTTCTCGCATTGCATGGTACATGATTACTTAGGCCTTGCATATTTTCCATGTTTTGAATTGCGTCCTTAAAGGGTAGTCTTGTGTTTTATGCTGCATTCTTTTTTCTGCTTTTTGCAAATGTATAGCAACTTGAGCGGTACCGAATTACTAAAACTTCAAGTATTATTTCGTGACCATATAAGCTATAATTATCCCTCATGTGCCTGAGGTCTTGGTGTCTTAAAGTGTAAATGATATTTGGGAACTTAATGTTGCTAAGGAAGAACACTGCTAGGGGTACAAACAGCATTTACTTTTATGCCTGCTTCTGCTATTTGTGTTCTAATGTCTAGATGACATGAGAACACCCACAAGGTGTACACGGTGTACTACAGGGGTGCTTTCATAAAGTTTCAAACGGCAACTTCATCATGCAGATGCAAAATGTCTGATTTGGAAGTATCATTTCTGTCCTCTAATCTCTTGATTCTGGTGAAACATGTCTGCATTGGGGAGTTACTGCACATAGCACTCTTTTCTTTGGCCATGCAGGTAATTATTGGGCCTGGTGTCCAGATCTCGTCTGACAAGTGGCAGCACCTCATGGACCAACCGAAGGATAGCCTCTTTCTGCGGGAAGCAGCGAAGGCAATTTGGGGCATCCAGAACCTGTACAACAGGAGCGTCACTGGAGCCCCTTGCCGCCGCTACCGGCATGAAGAGGGTGGTCCTGAGACCACCGAAAAGAAGGCACTGACACCAATGAAGCTTGATGCTCTGAAACGGACGTGCTTTTCTGTCATAATTAAGCTTAGTTTTCTTGAATTAGACTTGCAGGTGGATGTGCAAACTGTGGGTATGGCAAAAGGGCTGAATTGTATTGTACCCATATTGCATGAGCTGAAATTGAGTAGTGCACTGTGATGTTCGTGCGCACTGCTCAGGCTGCTGCGTATGCCTAGGCAGTAAGGAAAAGGATGTTTTTTGGGTGGTGCTGCAGTTGTGACTTGCTGGCTGGTGCACTTTGTACTTAGTAGCTGTCTTTCTATCATCCTGAGCTAATCGGTACTCATTACTCTAGCATGCTAGGTGCCAGCTGGACTTTGGGCTAAAGTTTGGGTAGGTGCAATTTCACTGGAAGTGCCCAGTATATGAGGCTATTTTCTGTAACATTGTAGCATATATGTGCTGCTGAGGTTTGTGAGTTGCAAGCACAGTAGCTTTGCAAGTAAGGCAAGCCTGGTTGGTGGATAAGGTTTACTGCTGACATGGCAAACATGAATCATAATGTGGTTTTGTGTTAGTGCAAAGTATCGGCAGCATGTTCAAATTGCTCAACTGAACTGCATGTAGCTCGTTTGGAGTATGCTCCAGTGATACGGCAACATGGTGTGTCAGAAGGCACAGCACCTGTGGTGTGCACAACACCACTCATATGTTTTCAACCAGGAGTCATGTGCTAGAGTGGTTGGCTCTCAGGTTCACTGACTAGGAGTGGCTACCTTGTAGCGATGTGTGCCAGTGATAGCTGTTTCACCACGTCAACCACTTGAAAATGCGCCTCCAGGTCTGTATAGCAGATTAGTTTTCACATGCTCCCCAGTGGGCACTACAGTAGACTCTCTTTAAACAAAACTCGATGGGGACAAGGAAAACTGTTTCATTTATTGGCAATTTCATTTAAGGGTTGTGACCCCCAAAAAAGCTGTGCAAGGTAGTTTGCTTTAAGGTTGGTATGCCACCGCTTCACCAAGTAGTCATTCATCCTGGTTAGGCTGCACATGTGCTCTGAGCAACCCTCTTGCTTGAAGTACTCCTGGAGTAGTTCAATTGCCTGGCTTGCCTCATTAGTTGACACTAGGGAGGTTGATGGTTGGCTGACAGAGGTGTGCAATTAAATTAGCCTGAAAGCATTTCAGGCGTAAATTGTTCTTTCCAAGCATTGAACGTGCTTTTAGAGTTGGAGATATTGCCCCAAAACTACTTTTTGTCTCTCCTTTTATTTCATTTTTTTTCAGGTGCTTTTGAACAACACCTTGGGAATTACCCAAGTGACATCCCTAGCACGAAGAGACGTGCCAGTGTTAACAGGCACCTGGCTGATATGCTAAAGGTATTGAAGCGCTGACAAAGTAAAGATTTTTTTTCTCTCTTCACTTCATATTGGCTTCTGTGTTTCCTGCACATTCGTTTTCAAAACCAAAAGTGCGAGATTATTGTTTTGAAAATGCTACACATTTAAAAAACAAGCATTTCATAAGCACATGAAATTGCCAAGGGCATGTCTTGTTCATAGCACAGGTCACAATGTGTGCTTATAGCAACAGTGTAATTATGCAATATGTTTTAATAATTGCGCACCGGTTGCTTTTCTTGATTAAATGCATTTGTGTATTATTTTTGCATGGAAAGGACACAGAAGTGATTCTTGCTATGAGGGATGCCATATAGTGAAGGGCTCCAGAAATTTCGGCCACCTGGGTTTCTGTAACATTTTGATATACTGTATGATGGGTCTCCATAACTTTGCCTTCATCAAAACGCGACCACTGCAGCTGGGATAGAACCCTCGTCCTTCAAGTAAGCGTGTGAGTGCCATAACCACTGCGGCACCATGGCGGCTTATTCCGTATCATTTCGGCATCATACGGTTCAGCAGAGAATTCCATACAGTCCGTATAATACGAAGTCGTAAGGATTCCGTATCATATAAGGCTCTGCATATAATGCGGAAGTCCATGTTATTTCCGTATGATATAGAACTCCGTATTCCAATAAGTGCGTATATATGGAAATCCGTATTGTACGGAGACCATATACGCGGTTTTTTCCAGTAGGGTACACAGGCATTTGGGCCGAGCGCTACCATTTGGCACATTGGCCCTACTTTCATGCCAGCTTAGGGCCAACGTTCGGCCGATCGAGCGGCCAACGCAGGCCCGGCGTTCCTTCTGCAGCATGGGCCAGTAAAGGTCTCATACTGGAATCCAACTTTCGAATAATGGTATCCAGCTTTCTAATAATGGTATGCAGTTTTCGAAAATTGGCACATGCAATTAACCCATTCGCCAATGACCGGCACTGTGGATGGATGTAAGAGGGCTGCTGGACTGCATTCAAACAAATTCCTCGTCCAGCTCTTTCACGATGGCCTCACGAAGCGCAAATACCGCAAAGATATGCATGATGACATGGTAAGTTGAATTATGGCCATCACGGAACAAAAACAAAAATGATTAAATAACACCGAATTTTGCGAAACACAGTCTGCGTGAAGACACTAGCAACATATTTTACAGGATAATTTTTAAGTTATGCTTGAGCACCAGCACCACATTAGTTGCACAAAGTGGAATTTAATTTACTAAACTCGCCTTATACCAAGTGGTTTAGTTTAGTTTAATGCGTCGTGTCACACTCACAGTAAATATATTCAATGCGAGATAAGCAAATTAATGTGATATTGAAAACAGATTAATGTATTATTTTGTTTTAATATCATAACTCGTATACCTACAATGCGACCTAATTTTTTATTCAAGTAAATATGCACAGGTTGTAGCGTCTCATCCACATGGACGTCAAAACAACATTTTTTATTAGTTTTTTTTAATGGGGTTAAAAATACGGCTTGCAATTTTTTGCGAAATACGTGCACGCAAGAAAATCAGGGCACCATTGTTTTACCTTAGTCGCTTCGCATGCATGCTTTAATTGGATTCGAAACTGCAACTTGAAAACCACACAAAAATAGTCCAGAGTAATGCCCTTTTTCATTGCGAGAGAACTTGGGCAAAAGCTTTAACCAGAAATTGCGGATTTTCTATTGCGTCTGCAAGTGTAGAATGCAAAAAGAAACAGTACGGAAGTATTACACATATTCTTACTAACTGGTCTGCAGTGGAAAATTAGTTAAGCGGTTTTGATTTCCGTCGTACATAAGCGGTAAAGGACATATTCCTGAATTCATCCTATCTAAGGTCATATGAGTTCAAACCCGCTGTTAGCCAAAGTAGTGAATCTTTTGTGAGTTCATCTCACCAAAGAATGGGGTTAAAAATACGGCTTGCAATTTTTTGCGAAATACGTGCACGCAAGAAAATCAGGGCACCATTGTTTTACCTTAGTCGCTTCGCATGCATGCTTTAATTGGATTCGAAACTGCAACTTGAAAACCACACAAAAATAGTCCAGAGTAATGCCCTTTTTCATTGCGAGAGAACTTGGGCAAAAGCTTTAACCAGAAATTGCGGATTTTCTATTGCGTCTGCAAGTGTAGAATGCAAAAAGAAACAGTACGGAAGTATTACACATATTCTTACTAACTGGTCTGCAGTGGAAAATTAGTTAAGCGGTTTTGATTTCCGTCGTACATAAGCGGTAAAGGACATATTCCTGAATTCATCCTATCTAAGGTCATATGAGTTCAAACCCGCTGTTAGCCAAAGTAGTGAATCTTTTGTGAGTTCATCTCACCAAAGACGAAAAATTAAATTCTCGCCATTCGGCCAGAATTCCACTGCGCACGACGTCAAGCAAGCCATTTCGCAATGAGAGTGGGTACACAGAAGTCGCCCTCGTGCTTTTTGGCTCGCTCTCTTTTCCTGCCGAAAAAATAAAGGCGCATGTAGTGAAACGAACATTTACTACAAAAACCACTTTAACTTCCAGACGTATATCAAGATAAAAGGGTTTTAGTACTTACAAATAAGATCTTGCAGGCGGTACGAACAGCGTCGGAGCTCTCCTAATATATGCGTGCGGCTTTTCGCGTGCACAGACTATGAATGGTGCTAGCTCGAGTGTGCATGCGTTATCGTCGCGTTGGTTGTGCACGTGGTTGGGCTCCGCCATGCAGTCAAGGATGTCTTATTGTGATGCGTAGCGCCGTTCTGAGACGAGCAGTGGAGACGATGGGGGGGGGGGGGGGATGGGGTTGGCTGGAGGGGAGAGAGTCATTTTCGTTTACACAGGTTTTGTGGTTCCGAGAAAAGTCCCCGAGCTGAAAGGTGGACAAAGGGAGATCGTGGAAGGATGCACGAACGGCGATGCGCTTAGCTGCGCGCGAGGGAAAACAGCTTCGAGATACTGACACACAAAACAAAAAGAAAAAATAGCCCTTCGCGGGGTGGGGGGTTAGCCCGCTACCTGGAAAAGAGCGCGGCCGGGAGAACAGGTGGGGAGATATTGGACTTGAGAGGGAGAGGGAAGGGGGCCGAAACACGTGAAAAGGGTTTGGAATTTTCGAAGGATGCGTCACATGGTCACAGACAGTACAAAAGGCAATATCTACAAGAAACAAGTGGATGGGAAACACGGAGGCGTCAAAGTATTGTTGCAAAGCCGCAGCAAAAGCCTGAAAACTTTGAAGGGAAAAACTTGAAGCTTCAAGATGGATTTCGCCAAAACCACTTCAGACACTCGCGTATTTTGCGGGGCCGTATGATGTGGCTTCTGTTGTTCAAGTAGCTTAAAATGTTGCCACATAATAACAAAAATATAAAGCAAAAAAAAACCAAGCAGAATGCGCGCTCTTTCATAGTTTCATGTACCGTACATGCGCCAAACAAGCTAGGTTAACATGAGTCTAACGCCAGTTGTCAGTCGATTTATTCGCTGGTCGTCGAACAATCCTCAAATTCTTTGCTGGTGTGGAAGTTTCGCGAAAAAAAAAACAACGGCATATTGAATTGTGGTTCGCAACTGCTTTCGATGGTTTTCATCAATAAAGGTGGTGTTGGAAAGAAAACAAAAACAACTTACGAGTAAATATGCAAAGACGTGAGCAAGAGCTATATAGCCCCCAATGCAAATTACGCAACAGAAGAATAAAATGGACAAAAACAACAATTTCCAACACTACGATTTGCAGAAAAGGAAAGAAATAGCAAATCAGAAAACACGGGAAAGGCGCGATCACAGGGCACGACGTAGGGAAGCGTAGGAATCGCTCAGCACGTGTCCGCTTGCGTTTATGAAGCACCCGCCTAATATTTCACGAGCGCAACGCATAGTTCGAAATTACAAGGCGACTGCTTCGGTTCTGGACGTTGCCAAAACTGCGCACAATTTCGGTTTAGCGAATGCACTTGCACTAAGCTATTCCGTTTATATCGCGATCTCCATGAAGCAGACGCCAGCTGCGCACTGCGGCAGTGAATTCCTAGAGCGAATAAAAAAAGTGATTTTTTTATTCCAAAAACTTAATTCAAATTAAACTAATTTGATTGTTGTTGAACGCTCCTTTTGAAAAATTTTGTTGAAGGGGTCTCGGGTGTAATTAGAACGCTGTTGTCTTTATTGGAAGTTGTTAACATATGTCTAACTTCTTTTGTCTGTTGTTTTTTTTGCTGTATTGAATTTTACTGTTAATGTACTTACCCCCACTACAATAATGCCTCTCAGGGCGCTCTAGGTACATTGAATAAATAAACAAATAAATAAAATAGACAGTTTTCTTAAATAGCATAGCCAATTCTGGCAAACAGTGGGGGAACTCTGGCTAACATGGCCCGCGATAGCCATGATTTTAAGATGGCAAAACCGACAATGGTAAACAGTGGGAAAATTCTGGTTAACCTGGCCCATGATAGCCAGGATTTTGTGATGGCGCAACCGACAATGGCAAAGAGTGGGAAAATTCTGGCTAACCTGGCCCCCGATAGCCAGGATTTTGTAATGGCATAGCCAGTATTGGGACAGCGATGGACAACCAGGGCCATCATTGGATGCGGCAGTGAGTGGTTCAGCCAATATTGGAAACTCATTGGGAACCCTGGGCCTACTTAGGGAAATGCTTTGCCAACAGTATTCCAATATTGGCCCGCTGTCATGTGCTACTTGGGTATGTAGTAGTGAGTAACGTTCTTATCAAAGCAAAAATAGTCAGCAGGCTCGACTCTAGCAATTTGGCCGATGGTTCATAAAGGCAAAGTTGAGCTTTTTTGTCAACAACCGCCCCCACGTTTTCTCCCCGATGCCTATCTATAATATACCAAATTGCTAGAGACGAGCCTGCTGACTATTTTTGCTTCGATAAGAACGTTACTTATTACTACATACGCCTTGACATGCAGCAACCAGTGGTTCGCATATTCTCTGGCTCAATCGGGTCGGATGCTTCTTTGAAAAGGAGAAAGCGTCCGGCGCAAATTAGATAAACTGCGCTGCCAATATAGCCGGAAAATATTCATGAGGGCATGAAAGAAGTGTTTTATCACACTGCGTAAAAATCACGGACGTATTGACAAAATTAGAAGCGACAACTTTCCTCAAAGAAAATTTGAGCGAAGTAGCCACATGTCCCATGGGGAGGATGGAGCGTACTATAAAATGTACACCTATGTAGCTTCGGAAAGGCTGAAGCAATCGTGACGAAATTCCTGGAACCTGTTTTTTTTTACATTGGAGCATTATGCGCTCAAATTGAAGAACGTCCCGCCGTCAGATTTTTCACGGTCCTTAATGGCTTAAACAATAATGTCACAGAGAGCCCCTAGAGCATGAAGGGCACACAGAGAACTAGCTCAGCAATCTCGCCTCAGCCATCCGGCGCTCGACCAGGGGAAGACGAGGAAGACGGGCGGATGCCAACGTACCTAGTCTTGTCGCACAGCCGTGCCAGCAAATAGCCTACGGGGGGGGGGGGGGGGGGGGGCAATATTCATAGAACGTTTGAAGCTTTCAAACAAGGCTGCATGGCGAAGTAAGCTGTTCAAAGGAGCACAAAATTAGTTAAACGTTGCATATCCTTTCTTCCCCCACCGCCCGCGTATTAAAGACAGACTTCAGGTATTCGCATTTAAGCTTCTCGGTTTGTCAACCTCATATTGCGTAAATGGTGCTGAAATTATTTTAGGAATACTCCCTTAGTAACAACCTATCACTAAGAATAATTGTCCGCGGGCCCTTTATAGCCGGCATAAGAGCAGAAGCATGAGGTTTGGCAGTTAAGTGCATTGCCGTCGCATATGACTGGGCTGCGTTGTAATACTGTCTCACCTACCTTGCTGTTACTTGCTCTTTGCAGAGTGCCGACAAAGGGTACTGAGGCCTCCCGTTGGCCGATTCTAGTAATGCAATGTTATTTGAATGTTCCACCACATGTTGCACTTATCTTCATGTTATCGTGGATGTTTACGAAAGCGTCACTTAGGTGTTTCTACTTCTCAAAAATTTTATATGAAGTAAATTTATTACTTTTTAAACAGTCGAATAACTTCATAACGCCTTGGTTACACAGAGTATTTGAGTGGGTAAATAAAATTTCAACTTCCGCTCACCACGGAGGTGAAGTAAAGCGCATGAGCCAATTATTAATTCAAGCTGAATAGAAGGAGTCGTTAAAGAATCAGTTCACACAAGGGAGTATTATGCAAACACAATGGTCATTTTTAAAAATAAATGTCAGCGACCACTGTGCCGGCGCACACGCCGAAAGCACATTGTACACGGCCTGCTTGCGCCTTCGCCGTTGGTTACTGCTGCCTCTAAAGAAGTAAAAAATATTGCCATATTTCACCCGCTCATCGGTTCGTAGGGGGAAAAGAAATTGGTTTGGACGAAAGGAAAGGCGCTGTAACTATTCTGTTTTCATGGTGGGCACTGTACCTGAGGCATCAGGGAAGGATTGAAGGAGGGAGTTGAAGGAAGAAGAACGAGAAAGTGGCGCCGTTGAGGAGGGCACGGAAACAGTCCCTAGAAGCGTTGCGCTGTTTCATTGTGTCTGCCTGCCTCTGCGTCTTCTGGGCTGTCAAGTTTGGCGAGGCAGTTCCGTGAGTAGGGAATTAGGCCAGGTTTTCTACCTTTCGATGTAGGTTTCATGACTCTGAAGGCTTATGGCCACGGTTATGTCTCCCCCAGGCACAGGTCCGGTAATCTGTTTCGCCAGTTTGCTGGCTGACAACATGCCTTTAAAGTCTTTTTCTCAAATTATTGTGTGTACGACCGCTACTGATGTTAAGGCAACTTAACAAAGGTGGTTGTTGCTGGGTTGAAGAAGTCTGGGGATGGTGTATTTAATGGCATTCTCAGTACATTCAGCGATGCGTTTTCACGTCATTTCCACGCAGGCTGCTTCATTGGCCTGAGGTACCTTAACCTCTTCTACCTGTCCTTCTTACTGTGCACCTCAACCAATGACGTCTTCTGCCTCCGCGCCTGTGGGTGAAAATGAATCTGACCCAGCTTCCTCCTCTTACACTTGGTTGGTTGGCCTCAAGTAGAATGGCACATACCCACTACGGGGGAGTGGCCAAGACACAGGCACTTGTCAGTAAGATAGTGAAATGACATCTTCTTCTTCTTCTCCCCAGTAAACGTGGCACATCCCACGAGGGGGGATTTTCCAAGGTATGGTGGTGAATGCCAAGGAAGCATATGTGCGTTAGAAGAAACTGAGTAGAATTGTAGAATGACCCTCCATCTCAGCAGGGTCGTGCTTCCTGTTCTCCTTCTAAATCTGATCATCCGCATGTCAAGACTGAGAAAGGTTCAGCTAGAATTTCAAAGCAACCAGCTGTAGTTGAATGACGCTGTTGCTACCTCTTTTATAAAGCAATAATCATGGCGGGAATATCTGTACCCCATTGAAGTTCTGCCTCCATCTCATCTTCTTTTCACAACTTACAGCAGCTTATCCTTAAACTTACTCCATAGACTATTTTATTAAAAATATCCTAGATCTCTCCTACTCGTACCTTCGCCATTAAAAATTTATCTACAGATAGCATACTATTTGAGCTAATCGCTGGCCGCTTGTAATATCCGTGTGTTCACGCTGATCCCGATCACAACTTCTGGAGTACCTACGAAAGGAGCGTTGATTGCTGTTGGCTCGCGCAATGCCTTTGCTGGGCGCTCATCAGGCCCGGCATACCAGAGCTGGTGGTCCTTCGACCCTGCCTAAGTTTGCTAGAGTCCACGGGTATTTGCAGTATTAACTATGCTACAGTTTGGACGTTCCTCAGCGACAGCCATCGGTTTGTCCGGGTTTATATTGCGCCACATACCGGCCTTGCCTATAAACGAAGGTCTCCAGGGCACATGAAGCAGTTGCGTCCTGATCGACTACCAACAATGGTTTGTCAAACCAATCCAGACTCTTAGGCACGATGTAGCGGAGGCGGGTTGGCCAGAAGGGTTGCTTTGATAAAATCAGGCCTCCAGTGCAAGCCAGTTATGAATCTCGAATGTGCACCCACATAGAATTTGACGGAATTTGATCTCTCACAGTACCCTAGCTACTCTATCCCTTTCGGGGGCACTTGACGCCCCCCCCCCCCTCCCTCTGATGCGGTTCTTGCATCACGCGGAGCTACTCGAGCACGCTGTCGTCTGGATACTCGATTCTCCGATCGAGCGCACTGTGGACTCGCAGCTCATGTACCCAGGAGGCGGCAATTCTGTAGAGAAGCTTTCTTAAACTGCGTCAAGGATGTGAAAGGCGATAGCAGCATTCCCCACCGTCCTGCAGCATCCCTCAGGACCAAAAGCAGAAGCTGAGCTAACACATGCCCTTCCGAAACACCAGTACGTTGCCCATTCCTCTAAAATGTCAGCCACTGATTGTGCACGCGTAATAATCCTGACTGTACGCTGACAGGCAGACGAATGAGCAGAGCTATGGCCGACTTGTCGACCTTCTCACTATAATTATTCTGCTACGTCTGCTCGCAACTGCGTCCAACGTCTCGACAGCCGGCTGGTAGGCAGTTCTCCTACACGCGATGTGACTGCCAGCTAGATGTTCTCAGCCGGCGCTTTTTCGGAGAGGAGCTGCATTCCGGCGGCATCATATCTTTTTACTTTTTGAAAGAATGCTGGTCGCGGCTGCTGCAGAAGCAAAGCCAGGAACCGCTCATTAACCAAAGAGTTGCAAAATGCTAGCTAAAAACGACTAGGAAGAAATTCAGCCTCTGCACTTCCGACTGGAAGAGGCGGACACCGTGCTGAGCGTTAGAACGCCGTATAGTCTGCTGCTTTCCGTCCGTAGTCTAGAAAAAGACATACCAGAGGCCAAAAAAAAATTGATCAAAAACGCAAGTTTCACTGCTCCGCACTGGTTCAGCGGTTAAACTGGCGTGGTTTTGAGAGCACTGGCGCATCTACCACGCGCAACCCTGTGCGAGCAGAAACACAAATGTCATGGTGAATCGCGTCACAGCCGCGGGGTGCGGCATCCTTTCGCGCTTTTTTACAAAATAGCTGGGCCTATGGGTGCTTCATATTTCCGAAATTACGCCGAACACAAGAGGCGGTGAGGAACGCAGCACACATAACGAACTCTGTCTGAAAAGTATGTTGATGTTCAGCACTCCTCGTGAGCTCAGGATTGGCTAGAAATGTGCGCTAGCAAAACTTGAAGAAAAGAAAACCTATTGGTGTTTCGGCGCTCATATCCCTTACACGATCAGAATGACATGCAAGAATGGGTCGATGCACTATATGGTCACGATCTTTCAGGGCATTCATATTGACAGTTGATCCCGGATATATCGGACCCGGATTTTTGGAATTATTGCCTGCATCGTATATGCTAATTATTACGTTGCAAATCGTCTACAAAAGTTCACGAAAATCACGCACTATATTGATGCATTGCAGTGGCCGTTCGGCATAATGAACTGCGCACTGCAGCTTTGCTAGTCGCGCTTTTCCGAACCTCATCGCTCGCGTAGACGGGTCAGCTGCGCGTCCTTGGCCGGCTACTGGTAGCGCTTGCGCTGGGAAATCATAATGCAAAATGAACGTGGAGGAAGGTTGAGGGGGCCTTCAATCTCTTGCATTCATTTTTAATGCAACATCGCAGTTTTCTGCTTATGCGAACTATTGTAAATGATGCCTTGCGGCGGCCCTCGCCCAGTGCGCTTCACCTCCGATGGCGTCGCGGAAACTAGCTGTACAATAATGTAATTGAACGACAGTCTTTTTGTAATATATTGCTAATGAGATTATACATAATATTGATACAGCTCTGGAGTGGAAGAAGTAGAAGTGTATCGCCATCTTGCTTGTGGCCGCTCGGCAGCATGGAGCTTTCTTCTGTCCCCGGTTCTATGACGCGTATTATACGTGACAAATCTGGTGGAAGTGCGGGGAACGCTTCCAGATACACCTAGCCTACCGACAAATATGGAACTCACCCCAGCTCATCACCGCGACCGCCGCCTGTGTGGATCATGTCCTTAATTCGGAATTCTTCCGGCTGCAACAAGGCGAAGCAACCTCGATTTTCGGAGGCACCAGCTGCCGCGGAAATTGAGACCAGGCTCCCAGCGCAAATCCTCTGTCATCAGCCGCAAACACTCTCGTCGTTTCATGACGACGTGGTCGAGGACGCCGAGGATTGGCTCGAGATCTTCGGGCATGTTGGCCGTAACAACGCCTGGAGAGACAACCGTAAGCTCCACATTGTCTATTTCGCGCTTGAAGATTAGGCCCGGACATGATTCGAAAACCACGAAGCTTCATTTACATCCTGATAGGCCTTCTCCTGCAGTCTGATAGCCACTTACCCAAATGCAGACCGTCGAGAGCGAGCAGAAGCTGTGTTACACTCGCCCAACCAGCGCCACAACGAGACTGTGTACACATGTACTACGAGGATATGGCTCACCTTTTCAAACGCGCGGATCCGAACTAGACGGAAAACAACAAACTTCGCCACCTTATGCGGGGTGTCAAGCAAGAGCTTCTCGCAGGACTCGTGCGCTGTCCACCGCGCACTGTGGCAGAGTTTCTCACCGAGGCGGTCACTATGGAGAAGACGCTGGAACAGCGAGCCTGCCAATACAATCGCGACGTCAGCTCCTTTGGGCGTGATCCCATCTCTATGCGTCTCGGTAGCCATGCGACCTTCCTATGCCAGCCGGTCCGATCTGTCGTCAGAGAGGAACTGCAAGCTTTCCGGATGGCGTCCGATACGTCATCTTTCCCGTCACTGAGTGAAGTCGTCCAGGACGAAGTGCTGCTGGCACCACAACAACACCAAATTTCTGAGGTTCCTAGCCGGCTTGATGCAAGGCCCACGTATGCGTCCATGCTACGTCAGGCCTCTGGGTACCTTGTCACTGCCACAACTCCAGTAGTGATCCCACCGAGCTCCTTTCGTGGCCAAGCTATGCCAGCCTACCAGCAACCGCGAGACAGTGATGTGCGGTGCTCCCTGGATCGTCGGCCCCGCTGCTATCAATGTGGCGAGGAGGGTCACATATACAGGGGATGCCCATACCGCCGCGTGGGCCTGCGTGGTTTCGTGCCGGATGACCGGTGCCCACAGAACGGGGAACGACCACATGAGATAGCATCTCATCTCTCGTCGCGGCAGAACCACATCACTTCTGGCCACCGAGGGGCTCGATCCCCGTCGCTGAGGTGCAACGGCTCCCCAAGCCCCAGTCAAGCTGCAGGCTACTCCGGACGCCGTTCTCCCAGTCCATGCTGGGAAAACTGATTCCACCGGCCTCTGGATGCGAGGACTTGTGAAGATCCTCCTACGACACTACCACGCGACGATGTTTCTCTGGGAGTGAGTAGCGACAGCATCCGACAAGCTATCTCCGATTTGTGTGTTACAATTGATGGAGCCGGTGTGACCGCGTTGTTGGACACCGGTGCCGATTATTCCGTTATGTGCTTTGCCCTTGCTCTGGAACTGAAGAAAGTTTTGACACGGTGGTCGGGGCCTAGAATTCGCACTGCTTGGGGTCACCTGACAATCCCCGCCGCCAGATGCACAGCTCGTGTCGATATCCGTGATTTTGAGTACAGGGTCGTCCACTCTTAGTTAGAATGCGCTAGAGCATGGCCGCACTCTTTGGAGGGTCACTGCTTCCGAAACGGCTGCGCATCGAAGCGAAGTGGCAGATGTCGCGAAGCACCACGTCCAGGTACACCTTCTCCTGCGCCACTTTGCTGCGATGAGTGACTGTGTTGCATGCAGTGGCCCTCTGAAGAGTGCGGCCACGTGCTAGCGCGTTCTAAGAGTGGACGACCCTGTACGTCGGCGAATTTGTAGTCCCCCGTGCATGTTCCAGGGTCTTGGTCCGTGGTCTCGACTTTCCGCAGACGGACGGCGCTGTCATTGTTATGCACGAAGGACGGATCACGTACTCAACGAAACGGGCCGTGCCGCGCACTGACACAGATGGTTCACGCTTCAGTGGTATCGTTACGGAGTTACGTTCAGTGGTATTGTTTCTTCCTGCGTACGCACTTCGTTCTTCCTCACGGCCCATGCGTAGCGCGTGACATTTCCCCGTTCGCAGAAGAAGCCCTCTGGGCCAGTCAATCAATCTTAGTCCCCAGAGTGGAAGGGCGTTAGCCGTGCGACATGCACGACTTGGGTTTTCCTTGAGCGGCGACCTTGCGTAGATTGGGGAGAGACCATAGTTCAGGTCATTGAGGCGAGCAAGAACGATGAACGGGCCTGTGTAGTGGGACAGCAGCTTTTGTGATGAACCACGCTTGCGTACAGGCGTCCAAAAACATACAACCTCACCGGCCAGGTAGCAGACATCCTTTCGCCGGCGGTCGTAACGCTGCTTAGAGCGATCCTGCGATGCCAAGGTGCGTATCCGTTCAATCCGACGGGCTTCTTCAGCGCGATATACAGTGTTGGCAATAGAAGGCTCGGTGTCGAGAGAGAAAGGTAAGATGCTGTCAAGGGAGCTTCGAGGCGGACGGGCATAAACAAGGAAGAACGGGCTGTAACCAGTTATTTCATGCATCGACGTGTTATAGGCGTATGTAATGAAGGGAAGCAAGTCGTCCCAGTTCTTATGGCGGGAATCGACATACATGGCAAGCATGTTCGTAAGTGTCCGATTGGTACGTTCAACCAGTACATTTGTCTGAGGGTGGTACGTCGTCGAGTGGCGAGAATGGCATGAACAAAGACGGAGAAGCTCTTCCACAACGTCCGCCGTAAACTGGCGACCATGGTCACTGATAACAACTCGAGGAGGTCCATGCCGGAGGATGACAGCATGAAGAAGAAAGAGCGAGACTTCAGCAGCGGTGCCGCAATGTAGGGCGGCGGTTTCACAATAACGGGTGAGGTGAACAACGCACACGATAACCAAGTGGTTACCGTTGGACGAGCTTGGAAACGGGCCGAGCAGATCGAGGCCAACTTTTTCATATGGTGTGCTTGGAGGTCGCACTGGATGCAGGCGTCGAGGCGGAGAAGTTATGGGAAGCTTGAACCGCTGACACTGCACGCAGGTGGTCACGTAGCGCTGAATCATGCGACGCATTTTTGGCCAGTAAAAACGTTCTTTGATGCGATTAAGGGTGCTGGCAAACCCCAAGCGCCCAGCCGTGACGTCATCGTGCATTGCGTGTAGAACAGAGGAATACAGAGTAGCCAGAACGACGAGGATAGAGCGCGCACCTCCAGACGAGTAATTTGCTCTATAGAGTAAATCGTCGCGAATGCAGAAAGGGCTTGCGGATGTCGGGTCACGGGCTTCAGCAAAAAGCGGCGCCAATTGTTGACTGATCCTTGCGTTGTTCGGCCTGGAAAGTGCCAAGATCCGGAAACTCTTGGGAAACGGCAGCGAGATAGTCGTCAAAGTTTTCATCATCGGAAGTAGTAACCGTGAGCGGCAGCCACGAGAGGCAATCTGCGTCGGCGTGTTGGCGGCCACTTTTGTAAGACACTTTGAACTTGAACTCTTGCAGGCGTAGTGCCCAGCGCGCCAACCTACCGCAGGGGTCGCGTAGATTCAGAGGCCAGCACAGGCAATGATGGTCTGTGAGGACTGTAAAAGCACGTCCATAAAGGAACGAACGAAACCATTCTACTCCGAAAACAACGGCGAGACACTCTTGCTCTGTTACAGTGTAATTGCATTCCGACTTGCATAAGCGACAGCGTGTTGATTGCCCTCATGGCGCTGGATAAGCACAGCAACCACGCCGATGCCGCTGGTGTCAGTGTGGAGTTCAGTGGGTGCAATCGGGCAGAAATGACGCAGTATTGGCCGTGAGGTATGGACAACCTTCAGCTGGCGAAACGCGGAGTCGCATTCGGGAGTCCAGTGGAAAGGAGTGTCTTTCTGCAGGAGACTTGTAAACGGGTGGCCTAAATCAGAAAACTTGGGAACGAAACGCCGAAAATATGAGCAAAGATCTAGGAAACTCCTGAGCTCTTTCACTGATTTGGGCTCTTTGACACTGCTTACAGCTTCAACCTTCTGCGGGTCGGGCCTCATGCCATCCTTGTCAACGAGATGACCAAGCACAGTAATTTGCAGTTCACCGAAGCGACACTTCTTGGAGTTCAACACGAGGCCCGCTCTCTCTATGCAGTCTAGGACAACGGCTAAGCGGATGTTATGTTCGGCGAAGGTCCTTCCAAAAATAACAACATCGTCCACGTAACACAGGCAAACTTTCCACCTCAGGCCACGTAAAAGAGCATCCGTAAATCGTTCAAAAGTGGCAGGAGCGTTGCAAAGGCCGAATGGCATAACATTAAATTCATACAACCGTCAGGTGTCACAAGCGCCGTCTTCTGTTTGTATTTGGGGTGCATCGGGATCTGCCAGTATCCGGACCGTAGGCTGAGTGGAGGCAGTCAATGACATCATGAACGCGTGGGAGCGGGTAAACATCGTTCTTTTTGACAGCGTTAAGCCGGCGATACTCGACACAAAATTGCCATGTGCCATCTTTCTTTTTGACGAGGATCACTGCAGCAGCACACGGGCTTGAAGATTCCTGAATAATACCGCGGTGCAACATGTCACGGAGTTGGTCATCGATTATCTGACGTTCGGAAGGCGAGACGCGGTATGGCTTCTGTCTAATCGGTTGTGCAGATGCAGTATTGATCATGTGATGGGTACGGGAAGCTGGAATTGGCGGTGGTTGGTCGCGACTGAAGTCAAACACGCCCGCATGCTTCATAAGAACGGCCGCTAGTACCGGGCGGTCGCTGGTGGGTAGAGATTTGTTGACCATGTCTAGGAATTGAGAGTCGCTCAGGTCGCGGCGTCCAGTTGTACAGGAAACGTTGTCAGTGATCACGGACACTGGCACAGAAAAACGTTCTTCAAAGTCGGCAAGTTTTAAACCACATGGCAACACGGCAGCTTCGTTGGAATGAATGACAGTCCAAAGAGTTGCATGGCCCTTGGTCACAGGGACGAGGCTGTGGGGTACCAGCACACTTTTCTTTGCGCAGTTCCACCATAGCATCGAAGGCCTCAGAAACAGCGCTCGAGGACACAACGGGAACGAATATGGCAGACATCGCTGGAACGACGGTATCTACGGAGACAGAAAACACTTTGGCAACCACCGGTGAGTCTTCTATGAGAGCTGACCGAAGGCCAGGACTTAATGATATGCCGCCACTGCGGAAGTCGAGTGTAGCGCCGCACTGCTGTAAAAACTCAATACCTAGGATGATGTCGTGCGTAGAACGAGGGAGCACCGTGAATTCAGTTCGGAACACGTATCCAGCGATCAATACATTCACAAAACAAATACCAATCGGAACCAATGATTCTCCTCTACACCACAGAATATGACAGTACTATCCCAAGCGAACGTTATTTTACGATCCAGACGGCTCTTGAAAGTTGAACTCATCACCGACACTGTGACACCAGTGTCCACTAAGGCCATGACACAAATACTGTCCACTAAAACTTTAATGCGGTTCCTTAGCATAACAATTGGCAGAAATTGGCAGAGGAATTGGCAATATCGATGATGGGGCGACCGCACCTCCATCGGCCGCACACGCTAGTTTCCCGGTAACGGTGAGGAACAACGTTGGGGAGAAGGCTAGCGGCGAGAGCGGTGCGGAGGTGGAGTCAGGCTTCAGACAGAGGCAGGGGAGTCGTTCCGTAGTGGTGCGTAACTGGATGGGCGCTGAGATAATGTAAATACATGGCCATGAACAGGCTCATTCGAACTGGGACGACGGTGCGACCGTTGGCGCTGGTAGTGGGAAAACTGGGCCCGGCGACGGCAGAATCTGGAGATGTGATCGATCAAACCACATCGGTAACAAACTGGAGGGTCGCGGGGACACTCGAAATAAGACTCCTCGTATCCTGTGTCGAAGTGGCCATCGTACTCCGGCTGCCGCAGGTGGCGTTGCGGGGGAACTGGCGCAATGGGGTTCGGGCGGGTGATCCGGGTAGCGTCGCTGTAAACGATGCCAGTGGCAGTGGTAGGGGGTTGACTGGACATACTCCAAGGGGAGGAGCGGTAGGCGGGAACTGCCTCCAGAGAACAGCTTTAATACGAAACGTCACTGGGGCGCACAAGATCTTGATATCGGGAGAGTTCTTCATGGACGACTGTCGAATGACGTCAGAAACAGTCACATCATTCACAGGCTCGTGGAAATCCACGCTGGCGACGGTGGGGACGTTAGACAGGCGGTCGAACTTGGGAGTAATTCGCCGCAGCTTAAGAGCTCCAAAGGTGCGCCAGTGCTTGATGATATCCGTTTAAGAGTCTAAATTTTCTGTACTATTAAGCAAACTGTAGACGTCCTCTGCGATGCCCTTGAGGAGATGGCCAAAGAGATCTTCGTCGGACATGCTGGGGTTAACGACCCTGCACATCTTCAATACCTCTTCTATATATGTCGTGCAGGTCTCTCCAGGCACTTGCGCTCTCTGAAGCAAAGACTGCTCAGCGCATTTTCGTTTCGCAACGGTATCCCCAAATCAGCTACGGAGCTCTTCCACGAAACGGTCCCAACTCGTTAAAGAGGCTCCATGGTTTTCGAACCAAGTTAACGCGGTACCATCCAGAAAGAAAACGACATTGGCCAGCTGCAGAGTGGCATCCCAACGGTTGTAGTTGCTCACCCGCTGGTAATTGGTGAGCCATTCATCCACATCTTCGCCAGCCTTCCCGGAAAACGTCCGCGGCTCAGGATAGTGCTGCCAAATGGGCGCTGCTGCTCCGGTCGGACGTGCGGCGGCTTCCTTGGTCATTTTCACGGGCAACGGTGGCAATCCGCCAATTCTTCGGCTGCAGCGGTTTCGAGAGGGGTCCGTGGTGATCGACCCAGAACCAACACCACACTGTTACAGGTTCTATTTACAAAGGTTATTTACATAGGCAGGTCGATCCGAGCCTGGCGCGTCAGCTGCAAGATACCGAACTTCTTCTTTTTCTTCCTGCATGAGCACTTCTTCGTTGTTCTTCAGGGCCCATGCGTAGCGCGCGACAATATATTGTTACGTAAATGCAGGCACACAAGGAGTAGTCACTGAGGGATGCTGACAGCAGCTCAGTCGAACCACCGCCGACAGCCCAGCACTGTCTTCTTCGTTGTCCACTGACACAACTCCCGGCGGCGAAAGCATCGTCCCGATGCTAAGTGGAAGACGGAACAGGTGCACGGTATGGCTTGAGGCGAGCCACGTGAACAACGTCAGTGGCAGGGGAGGGGGGGTGACGACGGAGAATCGAGGGGGGCAACCTCATAGGTCACGTTAGTCACCTGACGGAGCACGCGATAAGGGCCCTTATACTGATGTAGTAGTTTCTCTGAAAGGCCGACACGGCGAGAGGGATGCCAAACGAGGACGAGTGATCCGGGCGTGTAGTGGACTGGGCGATGTCGGCGGTCGTAAACTGACTTCTGGTAGGCCTGGGAGGCGGTGAGACGGTCGCGGGCGATTTCGCGGGCCATGGTTGCTTGACCGATGGCGTCACGTGCGTACTCCGTGGTCGAGGCCGAAGAAGGCGGCAGGAGCGTATCCAATGGCAACGCAGGATGCCGGCTATACAAAAGATAGAAAGGCGAATAGCCCGTGGTGTCATGCCGCGATGAATTGTAAGCAAATGTTACATAGGGCAAGGCAATGTCCCAATCACGATGGTCGGGTACGACGTACATAGATAGCACGTCAGTGAGGGTCCTATTCAGGCGCTCGGTAAGCCCGTTCGTTTGAGGATGGTACGCTGTAGTGAGTTTATGCTGCGTGGAACAGGACCGGAGTATGTCGTCAACTACCCGCGACAAAAAGTAGCGGCCGCGGTCCGTCAGCACTTGGCGTGGGGCACCGTGATGAAGGATGACATTTTGCAACAGGAAATCGGCGACATCAGTGGCGCAACTGGTTGGCAATGCACGTGTGATAGCGTACCGAGTGGCGTAGTCAGTCGCGACGGCGATCCAACGGTTGTCGGAACTGGACGTAGGAAAAGGTCCGAGGAGGTCTAGTCCGACACGATGAAAGGGTTCCAGAGGTACGTCGATAGGCTGCAGAAGGCCAGCAGGCAAAGTGGAGGCCCGCTTCCTGCGTTGACAGAGGTCGCAGCTGGCAACGTAACGGCGAACACTACGGTAAAGGCCGGGCCAAAAGAAGCGGCGTCGGACCCGATCGTACGTGCGGGAGACACCGAGGTGTCCCGCGGTGGGCAGGTCGTGTAGTTCCGTGAGGACAGAAGAGCGGAGACGTTGAGGAACGACGAGCAGGAGCGGAGGGTCGTCAGGGCGAAGGTTGCGGCGGTATAGGATGTCATCCTGAAGAACAAAGCGTTGGAGCGAAGGATCGGGGTTGGCACAGGTGATGCGGTCAATAAGGGGATGCAAGGAGGAATCTTGTCGTCGCTCGGCCGCGATGTTAAGCAGATCAGAGATAGCGAAAAAGCCGGGCCGAGGTCATTGTCTCCAGGATCTTGCGGCTCCACAGGGTAACGAGACAGGCAGTCAGCGTCTTGATGTAGGCGCCCGGACTTGTAGACAACGGTGTAAGAGTACTCTTGGAGGCGCAATGCCCAACGACCAAGCCGGCCTGTGGGGTCCTTCAGCGAAGAAAGCCAGCAAAGAGTGTGGTGGTCCGTGACAACTGAGAAAAGACGGCCAAACAGGTAGGGTCGAAATTTAGCGACCGTCCAAACAAGGGCGAGGCACTCGCGCTCCGTTATGGAGTAATTGCGCTCGGCGGTGGAAAGAAGACGGCTGGCGTATGCAATGACACGGTCTTGACCTTGGTGACGCTGGGCGAGCACAGCGCCGATACCATATCCGCTGGCGTCTGTGCGAACTTCAGTTGGCGCCGACGGGTCGAAATGGGCCAATATGGGAGGTGAAGTGAGCAATTGGATTAAGGAAGAAAAGGCCTCTCCTTGGGCAGAGCCCCAGGTAAAAGGGCTGTCTTTCTTAAGGAGGTCGGTGCGGGGACGAGCGATGCCAGCAAAATTTTTGATGAAACGGCGGAAATAAGAGCACAGGCTTACAAAGCTGCGCACGTCCCTGGACGATTGGGGAAGAGGGAAGCCTTTGACGGCTTGAACTTTAGCAGGGTCCGGGCGGACTCCCGAGGCATCGACCAGATGGCCAAGGATGGTCAGTTGGCGACGAGCGAATTGACATTTCGACGAGTTGAGCTGCAGCCCGGCCTTACGGAAGACAGAAAGAATGATCGTCAGTCGTTCGAGGTGCGTGGAAAATGAGGGCGAAAAAACCACGACGTCGTCTAGGTAACACAGGCATGTAACCCATTTAAATCCTCGAAGCAAGGAGTCCATCATTCTCTCAAAGGTAGCTGGCGCATTGCAGAGACCGAACGGCATAACTTTGAACTATTATAAGCTGTCTGGTGTGACGAATGCAGTCTTTTCACGGTCTTGGTCATCTACAGCAATTTGCCAATAACCGGATCGAAGGTCGATGGAAGAGAAAAATTTGGCTCCGTGAAGGCAATCCAAAGCGTCGTCAATTTTGGGGAGAGGATACTCGTCCTTTTTCGTGATGCGGTTAAGGTGCCGGTAATCAACGCAAAAGCGCCAGCTCCCGTCCTTCTTTTTAACTAGGACAACTGGTGAGGCCCAAGGACTCGACGAGGGCTCTATAATGTCTTTAATAAGCATTTTGTCCACCTCCTGCTGAATGATGTTCCGTTCTGTACTGGAGACCCTATACGGACGTCTGTGGATAGGAGCGGCGTCACCGGTGTTAATGTGATGCGTAACCACAGAGGCCCGAGCCAAAGGGCGGTTGTCGAAGTCAAAGATGTCGTGAAATGAGGAAAGAAGGCACCTGAGGCCGTGAGTTTGTGCTGGTAAGCGGTCAGGGGCAATCATTCTTGCGTATTGGTGAGATGGTGGGACGTCGGACTCGCGGCATTTCGGAGAGGGAGGTACACAGCCAGTGACAGCTGAGACAACGCAGTCGGAAGCAGGGCACATCGTGGCGAGTGACATGCCTTGGGGAAGCGGCTGAACGTGCGATGAAAAGTTGAGGATCGGAAGGGATGCTCGATTGGCAAACATAGTGACCACTGTATGTGCGAGGGCAACACTCCGTGTGAGAGGCACATCAAGGGCCGGAGTAACGATGTATTGGCCATCGGGAACTGGTGGGACGGAAGAGAATGATACGTAAGTGACGGCTGCGGGGTTCAGGCGGACAAAATCCACGGTACATAGGCGATGGCCAACTGGAGCCGGAGGCTCCTCGTTAAAAGGTAGGGCGAGCTGAACGACACTTGTGGCGCAATCAATGAGGGCAGAATGTTCGGAAAGAAAGTCAAGGCCAAGGATGAGGTCATGAGGGCAGTGTTCGAGGACAGTGAAGAGAACCGAAGTATGGCGGCCGGCGATTGACACACGGGCTGTGCACATTCCAACGACAGCGGAAGTACCGCCATCGGCGACACGAACACCAGCGGAGTGGGCAGGAGTGAGCACTTTTATTAGGCGACGGCGTCGACAGGCATTCATAACAGAGACGTGCGCTCCCGTGTCAATGAGAGCGGTAACAGGGATCCCGTCCACGTCGACGCTAAGTATATTCCGTCGGGCATGTAGAGTCAAAGGAGGATTTTCAAGGTCGGTCGTCGGAGCAGCATCACCCCCAGACGCTGCAGCCATCAGTTTTCCGAACGGGTTCGAGCATACGGGCCAGGAGATGACGGGCGGCGAGTTTGGGGCAACGGAGATCGACGTCGGTATGGCGACGACGAGCGGTTGGTTGGAGGGGCCTGAGCGTCGGAGCTTGCGAGCTGTGGTTCATGGGGCGACGACGAGCGGCGGGGATAGAAAGAATCAGGATAGCGGCGGTAGGTCGATGACGGACGGCTTCGGCAGTGTCGGGAGATGTGACCAACTCGGGAGCAGTAAAAACAGATGGGCCTGTCGTCAGGTGTTCTCCACTCATCGGGGTTGCGGCTGCGGCGAGTGTGGTACGGATGTCGGGCATCGAGCACAGGAGAAACATGACGAACATCTGGGCAACTAATGGAGCATACAAGTCGGATCCCGAGATTGGCGAATTCTTGTCGGACAACAGCCTGTATAAGGGATACTGCAGGGGCACTGTCCGGTACCGATAAGTGAGAAACTGTGGGAGACACTGCCTCTAGTTCTCGGCGTACAAGTCGGGTCAGGCTGTCGGATGTTGGCAGGGAGCACGATTGGGAAGAGTCTACGCAGGACGACGTTGCCGCCGTGTTCGGCAACCGCGTGAACTGGGGGGAAATACGGCGGCTTTTCGCTTGTTCAAACCGGCGGCATTCTTTTAAGATGGCGTCAACCGTTCCACAGTCCTTGTACACCAGCAAGTTGAAGGTGTCGTCTGCAATTCCCTTGAGAACGTGACCGACCTTGTCACTCTCTGACATGGCGGAATCAACTTCCATGCAGAGGGCTAAAATTTCCTGAATATAAGACACATATGACTCTGTGGACGATTGTGCGCGGCATGCAAGCTCCTTCTTCGCAGCCAGCTGACGTCCGAATGGCTTACCGAACAATTCGGTAAGCTTCTGCTTACACAGGTCCCAACTGGTCAGTTATTCCTCGTGGGTCTCGAACCAGACCCTTGCGGTGCCCGTCAAGTAGAAAATGACGTTGGCCAACTTCATCGTGGGGTCCCACATGTTGTGTGTGCTCACACGCTCGTACAGCGAGAGCCAGTCTTCGACGTCCACGCCATCGGTACCGCAGAATGTGCCCGGGTCTCGAGGGTGGGCTAGGACGACAGTTGGCGTGGCAGGCGCGTCGGTAGCTATCTCGACGGATGGGCTCGTCGGGTCAGCGGTATGGTGGCTCGAACCCGCGACCTCCACCAAGAGATGTTACGTAAATGTAGGCACACAAGGAGTAGTTACTGAGGGATGCTGTCAGCAGCTCAGTCGAACCACCGCCGACAGCCCAGCACTGTCTTCTTCGTTGTCCACTGACAATATATATACCCACGCAAGGCAACAGCGGCGCCATCTGTTGGCGCGCGGCTGCGGCGTTGCTAGGCAACGGCGGCTAGAGGTCACTTGTGGGCCACGGCATACGGCTGAAGTGCGATCACGCGACGAGCCGAGCTGTCTGGCGTAGTGTTGCTCTCGCAACAATATAATAGACCTCGCTTTCGAACCCGACTGCGGCGGCCGCGTATCCATGGAGACGAAGCGCAAAAGGCGCCCGTGCGGTTTGCAATGTCAGTGCAAGGGCACCGCGTATCCAGGTCCCCAGGAGGTCGAAATTATTCCGGAGACGTCCACTACGGCACCTCTTCTTCCTTTGTTCTTTCATTACCTCCTTTATCCCTTCCCTTACGGCGCTGTTCAGGTGTGCACAAACTTATGTGAGACAGTTACTGCATAATTTCCTTTCCTCGAAAAATTGCCGACGATTACATTACTTCCTAATGCGAAAGTTGAGCACAGCTCATCAGCTCCTTCAGCTTTTCGATACATTGAGGCAAAGAATTCGAGCAAGACATGTATGTACAATTACACACAACTTGTTATTTTTCACATATATTCCTCCTTCAAGAAACACTCCACTAACAGTTCTTGATTGTAATGAAGGAATCTTTGCGGACGGAGAAATAGATGGATATATGCTCGACTTACTACACTAACAAGAGAGAGGACACAACATGCGCACACTACCAACTGTTTATTGCATGGAAAGGTGACATATTTAAACATACAGCTCAGGCATGACACTCATCGCATGATCACTCCGAACCCAACACGTGAAAAAAAGAATCTTGCACGGCAGGTTGAAGCAGCGATGTGAGCGACGAGCGCATGTACTCGAGCAAAGGAAGGACTTGAACACATAAAAGGGTCCACTGTACAAGAAAGGTACTTAAGAAAAATGGCCTGAGGGGCGAGTACCTGAAGTAAATTTCTTGTACAGTGGGCCCCTTTATGTGTTCAAGTCTTTCCTATGCTTCAGTACATGCGCTCGTCGCTCACATCGCTGCTTCAACCTGCCGTGCAAGATTCTTTTTTTCACGTGTTGGGTTCGGAGCGATAATGCGATGAGTGTCATGCCTGAGCTGTATGTTTAAATATGTCACCTTTCCATGCAATAAACAGTTGGTAGTGTGCGCATGTGGTGTCCCCTCTCTTGTTAGTGTCCTTGTTGCGCCGCAGTTCATTTCATCATGCACTTACTGCACCAATGCCTGGTTCTCAAAGACGAGGTCTGCATAAGTATTTCGGAAGGTTTTCACAGCTGTGGGAGCCGTTACGAGCGAGAGGAACGAGATGTTCTCCCGCATAAGTGGTAAGAAATTCCCGCTTGTCATTATATCTGCATTAATGTCCCCACCCACCCTGCCACCTTGGCAGGTGGTTTCCGGCACAACACTGTCAATGCCAAAGCATGCAGCGCACATCTGTGACTACCGCCACGTAGCTTAAAGCACGATTGAGCCGTCCAGTGTTCCAAGAGGGCAGTTATGTGCCTTGCCTCTGGTTAAGGCGTCCACCGAGATGTGTGAGACAGACACTGCTCATTTCCTTTCGTCAAAAACCAATTTGCAAATTTTAACCTCTGCTTTCTAAGCCCCCGCTCTATTGATTTCGCAGCTGTGGGAGACAGATACTGCGCATTTGCTTTCCTCAAAAAAATACCGAGGACACTTTAGAAATTCTAACGTGTGTTTGGCGAAATCCTAGTGGTCAACCCACAGCCGCTTCCCCGAGCCGCTTGGCGCGGAATCACTGGGCCGCTTCGGAGCCGTGCGTCTCACTCACTCGACTGCAACGAAGTGTCTATGGGAGGAGCGGCTGTGCAGCTGCCACCTCCGACGCGCGCGCCCTCGTTCTACCGCTACTGTGTGACGTCACGTTTGGTATGCACAGCTGGGCCCCCCACTGGTGCGCCGGTTGCTAAGAAGGGGACAACGGAGACGCCGCGAAACGCAGAAACGGGCGCTTAAGACCTGCGCTCTAAAACAATTTTCAACGCTCTCTCACGGCACCGCTCAGCATTCAGACGACATCACATATGATTACCTGGATAGGAGACGTTTTATCTGCCACCCCGCAGCACGCATCCTTCGCTGCTGCACTCCCGGCCATAAGATCAACCTGTCTGGCTACCCGCCCACGCGTGAAGCTCTGAAAACGTAGGGGTCGACCGACTAGCCCGAGGACTAACTAACCGGTTGGCCGAACCCACGGACGCAGACAGTGTTGCCAAGGACCCCGAGACCTTTGCCGAAATCACCAATCTCCACAGATAGACGAGACGTCATTTCCCGCCTCCCCACCCCTACTTCAAATGAGCGCAAGTCACCGTGCTCCGCAGGTTTCAGACACACTCGATCCCTAGCCATACTGGATTTTCACTCCTCACAGACAGGGAATACGAGCCCATCTGCCAAAATTGTAACCAGGGAGAAATCGCCACCTAGGCGCATATCCTCTGGGGTTGCTCGGGGATCCCGCCCCCACGAACCTTACTGCGAGCTCCATCCGAGGACGGATGGAACCAACTCCTCAGAAGGCCTGACAACCCCAGCACTCCTTTCGTGGGCTCAAGAAGTCGCCCCCACCTGGGGGCCTTACCAAGCCCAGCTGCCCTAAGTACCTACATGCAATGGAAATAAAGTTTTTTCTCTCTCTCTTTCTGCCTGAAAAACTATCGCGATGTACGGCATTGGCCCGTTTTCTCTTATTTTGACCAAGATACCGGTATAGGCGCCCAAACGCCAATAGCTTTATTTAGTGCGACTGCACTATTCTGTAGGGTAAACCCCGAGCAGGATCTTGCAATGTTTGTACGCTTGCGGTCTTTGTATTTGTGGGTTTCGGCGAACTGAAATAAATAAATAAATATAACTGCAACGAATATCCGTGACTGGGATTCGAACCCGTGGCGTCAACAGACTAGCTCCGCTGGCCACTGCGCGAGAGCACTACGCTCTCTTCGTAAACCGAACGCACTTCGCGTAAACTGCAGCACACACTCACGCTGTGCATTGTACATCGTCTAAATCATCAAATAGCACTGCTCTATAAATAATAGTCGCGCTTTTAGAAGAGGCATGTGCGTTGCATGTATTGACGTGGATAACACTGCGGCGCAAAAAAAGGCATTGGAGCAATGCGCTTTTACGTTGGCAACTTTGCTGCAGAAATAGGCACTGCAGAATTAGGCAAATCGGCACTAACGACGAAAATATTGGAGGGCGCTTAAGCTTCGCCTTCCGAAGTAGAACGCTACAGCTTGCTACAACGCTGCCAAGGAGTCTACGGAACGTCTTCGCCCGTTCTGCGCGACGCCCTGCCCGCTGAATAAATCGCTGGGAGTCTCTAAGAGGCCTATGGGAGTCTGTAGGTGAGCTGAGTCAATGAAACCTAAATCGCGCTTTCAGGTACGTGGTGCCGGTGCCCGCCTTGAAAACGCTATCCTTTCGAGCAATATTTAGCGCTAAGCAATGCTAAACCGCACGAGTTTTACAGCGTTAGCTCTACTGGTCGCCTTCCGAGCCTCCGAGTTATTGGGATTCACGGATAGAATCCAAGATGGCTGCCTCCATAGCAACGACATTGTATTAGAGCGTGAAGCTCTACTTCTCGCGCTCCAGGTCTCAGCGGTATGCGTTATAAGGCAAATCGTAACCCAGCGGTTTCCATGGTAACCGAGGTAGTTACATAATAGAATAAAACAACACTCAGCAGTGTGATCCCCAAGCACCAAAACACAAAACTATCTCAGTCCGGTACAGAGATCCGTCTGGCAAGCGTCACAGTCGGACCACTTATTCCCGACATTCATGTAAAATTTGTAGGCATACAGTTTGCTCCAAAATGTCCCGATTGAAGTCATACACTTCAGCGGTTTGTGCTGTCTAAGCTTACTAGCTAAGTTATGTTAGAGCCTAGCTCACGGCAAGGATTCCAACCGACGATCTATGCACGCCCAATTCCACGTCTTTACAAATCTTAATATGAGAATTGCGGCTGAACTGTTTATCGCAGAGTGTTCGCGTGGTGGCATTAAGACATGGAATAGGAGGTGACTAACTCCAGAATGCCTCAAAAAGACGCTGGCGGATGTGATTTTCATGAACCTAGATGTGGAACACAAAACATGGCATACGTTACCTTTGCTTATAACACAGTGATTCAGGGAACAGCCCGCGTTACTTCGTTCCATATCTTTACAAGACTGCGGGTGACGTTGAACCGATGCTTCTGTGCGCAGATGCCCACGTCACATTACATGCGGGCAGCTTCGCCGAAAAAGCCATCAAGCCCGTCAGCTGGCTTGCTTGCGTCTCATGACGAAGGAAAACACGGGCTCGCGGTATTACTACCTCCGCCCTAGGAAAGTGCCCTATAACCAGGTGAGTGCGTATGGGTGTGGGCCCCTGTAAGCCAAAAATGTTTCTCCGAAATACAGTTTCTCCGCTATTTAGGACCGTATAAAGTCTTCCGCCGCGTCGGAAACGTGAATTATAAAGTCGTTCCTGATGGATGTGCGGCCGTCGGCGACCTCGAACTGATGTTGTTCCTTTGAGTCGTTTGAAATCACAGCTCTACTGTGACTGCAGTGCTCTTCATAACGTATTTCAAACTGCGCTATCGCCCTCTACATGCTATTCTGAACGTTGTTTTCATTTTCCCGTCCTTATCGACAGTATGCATCTGTAACATATAATAGAAAGTTTAAAATAGAAATATGAACTAAAGAAGTTTAGAGAAGACGACGATAACCATGATGTGTATTAACCCGAAAATAAAGGTTTGGTTGGTTTGGTTTATGGGGTTTAACGTCCCAAAGCGACTAAGGCTAAGAGAAGACGATTACTACGATGACAAGGATGACGTGTACCAACGTCAATGTTATAAAAGCGCAAGGAATAGCGTGGCACGGGCGGGGGGGAGACAACAGAGAAGTGGAGGTTCCGGTGGGTCAGGAACACCTCGGCTGGAAGAGAGCAACTGCTACTGCTCCGGTGATCTCGAGATCTACGGCGTCGTACCATAGACTTGATGAGATTCACTGGTCACTGACCATGGTCAAACAAAAATGACGTTTCTGGAGCGCTACGGCTCCCTTGTTCACGGTCAAACAAAAATGACGTTTCGGGAGCGCTACGGCTCCCTTGTTCACAAGGGAGCCGTAGCGCTCCCGAAATGTCATTTTTCTTTGACCATGGTCAGTGACCAGTGAATCTCATCAAGCCATGATTCCTGACCAGACGGTATGCCGTCAAACCCTTGACTATACCATACACTTCCTGCCGTTCTTGAGCCAGTTGCGGGGAGTCAACGGCTGACGGAACCGCTGCTACGGCAAGGGGTGCCTCCAGCGCTGATGCCACCCATTCGGGTTGTGCCCACAACGCCAGCATTGCCAGCATCGCCTCCACGACAGCTTGGACCGAGAACTCGTACGACGACGCCAACGACGCTGCTAGCCACGTCAGCGTGAGTACTTCGCCTCGACGCCGGCTACCTGGATGCCACTGATTGGACTTATGCAACGCTTCATCAGCACAGCACCCTGAGCACGAACGCCGAACGCTAGTAGACTGGGTGTTCCCGGGTCGCATGTACTGCTAGTCTTTGTGTTCGGTGTTAGTTTTGTTAGTTAGTTTTGTGTTCTAGTGTTTGTGTCGCGAAGGATGTATTAAATGTGCATCTGTGTGGGTACACCTGTCGCCTACTCCATTCTTTCGGCCCATGTGTTCTCCGGGGATCCGTGACAACGTCTCAGCGTTCTTGGTGTGGTTTTTCTGCCTAATTTTCGTTTCTTTTTTGCTTTTCTCTTCATTCTTTAAATACTTGGCTCCGCATCGACACTACGCTTTTCTTTCACAGTGGATACATTAATGCCACTCGCCTCAGCAGCGCTACCTCCGCGCTGATCCGCGAAGACGACTAAACAAACACAGTCGCATGAGCAGTGGTCAGGCTGGGTTAGGTTTTTGGGAATGAACTAGGCCTCTCAGCGGTTTCCGTCTACGTATACGGCCGCCATTCTTCTGCTTCGTCACAATATTGATGGCTTCGCTTTTGCACTCGTGCCATAGACTGCGCTGGCTTCCACCCACAAGCTGGTATGTTTTGAACGTATGGGGTTGTATGAAATGCACGCTACCAGTATATACATAGGGAACATGCTCTGACGTTTGCCGCGTCGAGTGCAACGCCGTAACAAACAGCCAGCGAGAGCAGCAAGCAGATTTCGTTGCACTCGGTGAGGTATCTGAGCTGCGCCGAGAGAAGCTAGGCAATAAATGCTATCTGCCAGACGCAGGCCTCTAATCATTAAGAGTGTGCTCTCGCGTGTGTAGTCGTGCAAGCGGCTGAAAGCACCAGTTTTTAGTCTCCAAATAGAACAACTGCAGTGTCACCTGTGACACGCAGATTCTGTATACCTTTATCTTACCTTCCCCGAAAGCAGCTGCCAGATTGACTGCCTTAGGAGACTCAGACATACCAGTCGACCGATAAAGCGAGTAAGGCACACACTTTGAAACATGGCATCTCTGGCCTCCAGCTGGCGTCATGAACACGTGCCGTTTGTTCCTCTACTATCGATTTGTCAAAGAAGCTAGGGCTAGTGCACGCGATAAGATTATTTTCGTGCCCCGCCGACAAGTGTAATTCGGTAAAAGGGCATGCAATGCACTTAGCTTGCGAGCCTTAAAGGACAAAGAGGTATGCGGAAAACCAGCCATTACCTTGTTATAGAGATGCTGGTCAGCCCGTAACGTATATGCTTGTGAACAATGCGTCACCTGTTTTTATTATGTTTGAGAAATTTATTGCATGCATTTTTTATTTTACTTGGGCGGGCGTGACAACGCTTCTTCTGAGATTCTTTGGCATCTTTAATAAAACCAATACAGAGTGATAAGGAATAGAATGGTAGAGTGCCTCTGAGCGACGCCTTAAGTACAGAGTGCACAGCGAAGAATTTGAAGCCAGTCATTATATCAACCGGTTCCTAAATGCGGAAGAAATGAAATACGATGTATCAGCAGCAGCGCTCGCAAGTGTGCCTTCAATGAAAAGCCTTTTAAGCCGTACATCTATTTGTGTGCAATGAAAACAACTTTGCCAGGGAACTGATTACGTTCGTTAACTTATCGAGAGGGGTGTGCATTTCAAATCGTCCACGAACACCGCCTAAGCATCGGCGCATCAGCCCCACAACTCGGCTCTTCAATGGCGGATATCCAGATGTTAAACCTGCAATTTCTGCTGCGTGGATTCAGTGCAGCGCAACTGTGTCGCTTGGACGAAGAGAACTTGTCGTGGTTGCCGCGACTCGAGCAACTGCCGCCCTCCAATGTTCACCGTGTTGTATGCGAAGCTGTCCAAGCGGCTGGGGACGACGAATACTGTCTCCGGCGGATAGCATGGCTGCGCGGCTGGATGGCGCTGCGCCAGCGCTTAGATGTGTGGCGGGTCCTCTGCCTTCGGACTGCGCCTGCTTGGGATGAGTGTCCCGTGCTGCTGAGGCGCATTGCGGCTGCCTTGGCAGTTGGCGAACGCGAAGCAACTCTCGGCTGGACAATGTACGGGACTGTGTTTACCGCCTGCTTGCTGACCAAAGAGCCGGACTGCCTGATAGAGACGTACAGCGCCGTGTATGTAGCTCTCTGGCCGGGGCGGCCTTTACTGGCCGTCGACTACCTGCGGGTCACTATTCAGCAGCGAGTGCTGACAGCTCTGCGCGCAGCGCTGGGTTACAATCCACGGTTGCTGGTATGCCTGGATCACGACAACATTGACAACGTCTACCGCGACGGCTATCGTGCCCTGCGCTATGTGTTTGACACAGCCAGACCCCGACCTTTGATTCCAGGCACCACTTAATTCTACGGCAGATGCGTACACTGGAAGTTTTGCCGCCTCGTCGGTTGTAGAAGGCAAGTGTACGACATAATTTATGTTTTCCTTCGCAAAAACCTTTTACCTTTAAAATAATGTTGAGAAAATATGCATTAGTGTTTAATATAATATGTGCATGATTTTAACGCTAATTATTAAGGAACTGTTTAATGACACTTTAGAATATATCCGGAATTTAAAAAAAATCACAAATGTACACGGTTGTCCACATTCAGCTTGAACATGACTTTATACCGCCGCCATGACGCGGAACGCCTCTCGCTGATGCTTGTGAAACTATCCCGCAGATGCGATGAGAGCCGGAGGAAGGTCCTCTAGATTCGTCGTCGGCTTTAGCCTGCTACTACAGCGGCTACAGGCAGAGGCAACTGCAGGGACCGACTCTAGCGGCCGACAACGCCGGTGCACCCGCCTTCTGATTTCCCGTGACCTGCAGGTTTTGATGGAATTTAGAATTATTTTTAGCCCCAGACCCAGGTTATTGTTGCCTGTGTTTCATTTTGCTTCCGTTGAGAGTTTTCCATTGACACTGATTTTGAAATGACGACGTTTTAACTCTGCTTTTGCTTCGCCGTGTTGACTGATTTTGCTGCGAATTAAAGACGCATTCTGTACTTATGAACGTCGTTACTCCCTTCCGCGTTTGGATGCACGACAGTGAGATTTTGCTGGTATCTAACTTTCAGTGATAAAGTTGAGTGTTGCAGAATCGTCTTTTCTTGGGCTAGTTGGTTTTTCATGCTGTAGGTGTTTGCAGCGCACACGAAACACGGACGGACAGAAAAGGGAACGAAACACAGCGTTGTGTTTCGTTCCCTTTTCTGTCCGTCCGTGTTTCGTGTGCGCTGCAAACACCTACAGCTTGAGTGTTCCCTCGGCGCTGCTTGCACTTTCAGGGTTGCTCATGTCACTGGGCACTTGGTGTATTGGATTGTATGTAACATGGCCTGTTTGAAATGAAAATTCAGTTGGTAGTTCAGCCCTTCTCCTGCGTTCTTGTGGCTCTCTTTCGTTCTTGCTGGTTCGCGCTCTCGCTTTCCAGATTATGATGAGCTGGGCGAGTTCGGCTCGTCTGTTTAGTGTTTGGTTTCAGCCGGTCGAATGTGCTGCGTGCCTCTTAGCGCACAGGCTGCTCAGAAAAGAACAGCATCAGATACTATAAGCCTCCCTAATACGAGAACAAGGAAAATATTGACTGCGAGATCCGCTGCAAACGCTGAGCATGCTGCAAGCAGTTAACGCCACGTGGATTGCTCTCAACATTCCAAGCAATGCGAAAACTGACGAAAACAATCGCTGGCTGTGCGCAGCTTAAGGAACCTACTTGGAGATGACGGTGGCCCAGTCTTGTGCTTCGTCCGCATGCAGCCACTCTCGTCGAATTTGATGACTTGTTCCATGAGAGAGCACTGATATGCGAACAGTCTTAGCTAGAGTGATATTAAATTAACACAAGAGAGTACAGCGTCTTGCTCCCTGGAAACCGATGAAACCGCAGATAATTTTTTGCCTCACCGTGTAATGTCAGGTGCGTGATCACTGCTTGAAAAAAGAGTCATCTAGACACCACCCGACAGTGCAACGAAAGGGCTAGGCTGCACACTAAATGGCCGCTAATGAGGAGCTTGTGTAGCAGAGCGGCCTATAGATTCAGCATACACCCCCCACCTGCCTTGTTGTAGGTAAGCTTGAATAGGCCTGCGCAATAATTGCCTGTGTTTCTTCGCGACAGGGGCGCCTAGAGTAGCCCTTTCTACTACTACCAAAGCTCCTGCTGTCTGATTTATTTTCGTCAGCAGCGTACTTCGCGCAGCAGCCGAATCGCATGACCAATCGTATTTCAAATCTTTAATTGGTCGGATGGAAAGGTATACGTAAGAGAGAAACTTAACCATATTGCCGATGAATGTTGCGAACGAACAGCGCTCCAGCGGAATAAGGGGCAAGGTGGATAATACCGTCATATTTGACGTGTAGCATGTGTCATACATAAAGCAAACACTGCAACGCGCGATCCAAGCTTCTGTGAGCGGCAGCGTAGCCAGAAGGTCAAAGTTGGCGCATGTGCAGAAAGCTCGAGAGGCGGAACCTATAACGCCTTTTCTAGTACTTTATCGCGCTCCTACTTGGCTGCTCACGCTATATTTATCCGACAATATCAGAAGTAGGCGACGGCACACAGCAAAACAGTGGACGACGTTCCTAAAGCAGGACCATTGTTAATGGAAAGTAACATATTCCTAGGAAAAGCGGTGTCACGGTAAAAGTATAAATACGAAAAGACAATCGCCATTAGAAAGCAGCAGCAAGAATGGAAGCATTCTTGCAATTCCCAAAATATTCGAGAAAAGTTAGTTCCGCCTATGCTAACGAAACTGAGAGCACGCCAACCTATCGATCACAGGCCTTGAAGACAGACAGAAAGGAATTTTAATGAGAGGGAAAGGTGGAGAGGTCGGCCTGGCCTTGGAAATAATCGAGGCTTCAATGATCTCCCTGCCTTTTTTTTTTGTAGATGGCTTCCAGAATTATTTTTTGCAACCTCTGATGTAGTAGAGCGGCAACCTGGGCTATTTGGCGGATGCTCATCTTGAAAATGTGATTGCTGCGCCAGAAAACAAACCCAACTCAAACAGAAGTGAACAGAAGTAGCATTTATATGCTACATTACTGTTATACATGTTACGCTGTGTCCCTGCGACAGGCGCACTAGGGTGGACAGGCCTCGACAGGCTTACTATGCCTTTGGACCCGTTCCACCTCCCCCCTCAAGTGCATAGGAAACGCGCACTCACAACTGAATTTTATTCGTTGAAAGATTATATATATGCGTGAACAAAAACCACGTGGTCAAAGCTATCAGTTAGTTGCGGTAACATCCTCGCGTCCAGAAATTGCACCTCACAGTGCAACGGAAGGATCGCTAGCACAAACGCGTTTTTCTTCTTTATAATATAGGCCTCGAACAACTCTCATGTACGGCGTCACTGTGCCTGTAAAAATTTTTGTCTTGTCTAGAAGCAGAAGGCGCAACTTCTGCAGTTTTTTTTGCAGGCACAGCAATGTTTTACAACCTTGAAATACTCACTAGAAGATAGATTGTCAAAATCTTCCGTTCTTAACTTTCATATAGAAAAAATATCAGTTCTCAGTCTGGCCGCGTGCCGTCTACGTCTGTTTGTGTTCTCCGTGTTTTTTGCAGTTACCTTGTTTTCGAGAGGAACGTCAGCTCTTTCTCTCTCTGTCTGAAAGACCAATCCACATTGACCAATAAAGGAACTGCTCTCTGGCAAATAAACTTCGTGCACAATGCCAGTTGCGCCTTTCTTGGATTGCGCAGTTTGTCATCATCTGCACTTGTAGTTCTTTTTCTTGAATGCGATAGGGATAGTGCAGGACATGCAATTTTGTGTTGTCTCTCCTCGTTACCATTCTTAAATTATTGGAAACTTCTGACGCAGAGGATCTCATATAGACACTGCAGTTTTAGTCAACAGGAGCTGATTATTTTCGCTCCCCTTCGAACGCTTCGCTTGTGCCTCAAAGCTATCTCTCTCGCAATGATTAGTTTTTTTTTTCAAGCATCTTCAATGCTGTTTAATTGTATGCAGAGCTGCAAAAGCTTGTACGAGGAAAGCACTTAGAATTCTACGTACACAGGGGTAGAAAGTAACAAAACTAGCATAAAGAATGTATATATGAATTCCTTTTCTGGCGTCCTATGGTGAACAAGAGCATGAAATTCCACCCATGTTTTGAAAATAACGACGCAGACGCATGCGCAGCTCATAATATTCTGGAAAGGGCAAGGTGTGTTGAATCCAAGCATTAATAATAACACGTAGTTCTACTCTTTTTCGTGTTGAATTTTATGACTATTTTCTTCATTGCTTGGTCAGCAGCTTACCTCCACTTTGGCCATCGATATAAACTTGGGCTACAGTGGTTTTGTAACTTCCACTGTCTGGATGTAATCAAAGATAGGTGGTCGCACTAGCCTTACTCTACAACTAGAGCGCTTCTCTCACTTCATTTTAACTAGCTGTTGCTTATTTATTGAATCCCGGAGCTTAGGCATCCACCCAAAGTGAGGAAATTTCTGCCCTTCCCATTTTTTTTCGCATACGAACTACTGCTGTCACTGTCACTGAAAAATATTTGAAGGGCGCAGATTGCAGCGCAGCGGCCTGTTGGTTGCAAGTTGAGAGCACTCAAGCCTTCAGTTTTAAGCCCTTAGTTGCGCGCCAATGTTTGCTAGGCATTTTTTCTTTATCCTGTGTCATAGAGGCCTCATTTGTGTGCCGTAAGTTTTAAAAGGAACGATCATGTGTTTAAACATCCTTTTGCACCCGTAAAAACAAAAAAAAAACAAGCGCTGACACAGCGAGAAACTGATTGTCCCCGTAAATACCTGCATTAAATAAATGAAAATAAACATTTTAGAGGCGATTACGATAACAAATAAAGCAATGTTTGAGTGCGGGTTTAAAAGTTTTGATTTTGCACTATACTGCAATGGGACGACGGTCCTGCCCAGAGGAGAGCACACAGTCGGAGAGCCGAAGGAACACCGCCGGCGGGCCCCAATCTTTATCCTCGTCTGCGCGCGCTCGCTCCTCCGCGCGCTCCCCGCGCCCCATCTTCCGCGCAGGCCGGTTGGTCGGCATGCGCCGTGCCCTGGGCGCTTATTCCCGTAACAATACTTAGGTAAAACCCTTTAGAGACGTGTGTAAGTGTGTACAGTTCCAAAAATTCCTTTATTTTCAGCTCAAACTCTTTTGGGGTGAAGTCAAGGGTCCTCTGGAATGAACCAACATCACTTTTGCACTACGAACTTCTGTGTGCTCTCTGCGGCGGCTCTGATCTTGCGTTTCGGAGGCGCAAACGGCAGGGTTCTGGAAGCGCCAGAAACACAAAAAGAAGCTGGAAGCGCCAGAAACACAACAAGAAGCTCAAAGCTCGCATTGCGGACCTCACCCGGCAGGCAGCAGAGTACGCGGCCCAACTCGCTGACTCCAACTGGGTAGACCGCTGCAACACGGCGGCGAGGTTGATGTTGAGCCGCAACACGTGGCGGCTCTTCTGAGCCCTCATCAACCCAACACATCCCCGCACAGAAACGCAGTAGCAACTACACAAAGCCATGCACGCATTCCAAGGAAATACAACGCAGTTCGCACAGGCGCTCCGGGATCGCTACCTGTGCACAACGCAGACGCCCGCAGATCGGCCTACTCCTACGCCGGCAGGGAAAACTCGGAGTTGGACAAGCCCTTCCAGCTTCGCGACCTGCGGGCGGGTCTGGCCAAAATGAAGAGGGGCACCACGCTAGGCCGGGACAAGGTCACCGTCAAACTTTTGGCGAACCTTCCTGATTCAGCGTACCAGTGCCTTCTAGAATACATCAATGCGATCTGGACGGGGGAAACCCCGCTCCCCATTGATTGGAAGACGGCTCTTGTCACCTTCATCCCGAAGGCCGGGAACCGATCGACACGGACAAGCTCCGCCCCATCTCTCTCACCTCGTGTGTGGGAAAATTGATGGAGACGATGGTGCGGGATCGCCTGTCCGAGTACCTCGAACAACACACCTTCGCGGACATCATGTTCGGATTTCGCCCACATAGATCCACACAGGATGTCCTGCTCCAACTCGACCGCGAAATCTTGAACCCCATTACACACCCCCAAAACGATAAAATTGTCCTTGCGCTCGACCTGAAAGGAGGGTTCGATAACGTAACTCACGAGGTCATACTCACACATTTGAGTCAAACTCACTGCGGCACCAATACGTTCAATTACGTTAAACAATTTCTCACGGACAGACTGTCCGACATCCGAATACAGGACGAAGAGCACGGACCTTTCCTGCTCGGCACGAGGGGGACTCCACAAGGCGCGGTGCTGTCCCCTCTGCTATTCAACATTGCCATGATGCGCCTACCCGCCCTGCTGGGTGCGGTCGAAGGGGTCCAACACGCGCTGTACGCCGACGACATCACCATCTGGGCTACGCAAGGACGCCTGGGGGATATGGAGACCAGCCTGCAAACGGCCGCCAGCATAGTGGACCGCTATGCTCGACACTGTGGTCTGCAATGCTCCCCGCAGAAATCGGAATTCGTGCATTTACGTCCCTCGCGCACCTGCTCGACCCAAATCAATCTCTCGCTGCAAAGCGGTCCCATTCGCGAAGCGAAGGAAATCAGAGTCCTTGGACTTTTCATACACAACCAGCGACGCTGCGACACAACACTCGCCAAGATCTAGCAGGTGGGGGACCAGGTGGGCCGCATGGTCAGCCGGGTTTCCAACAAGCGCGGTTGGTTACGATGCAAAGACGCCTTGCGGCTGGCGAACGCATTCGTGACCAGTCGAATCTTGCATTCGACTCCCTACCTCCATCTGCGGAAACAGGAGGAGGATTCCCTCGAGGTCATCCTCCGCAAAATCATGAAACGAGCGCTGGACCTCCCAGTTTCCACCTCTACCAGCCGCCTTATGGCACTGGGGATGGTGAACACTTTTAGGGAGCTTCGGGAGGCCCACCTCAACAACCAATACACTCGTCTCACAAAGACACGGTCGGGTCGCCGCCTTTTATCCCGACTTCACATCCAGCACACTCAATTCACAGAGGAGAGATGCCGCCTTCCCGTACACTGGAGACGCGCCCTCCACGTGCGGCCTCTCCCCACCAATATGTCCAAAGAGGATCATAATGGCAGACGCCTGGCGCGGGCGGAAGCCTTGGACCGCCATTTTCGGAGCAAACCAGGAGTCTTCTACGTGGACGCGTCCGGCTCGTACTCCAGGGGATGGTATACGGCCGCGGTCGTCCACGAGGGTAAAACAGTAGACGCCCTTACTTTCAAGGCCCAGTCAGCAATTCACGCAGAAGAGGTTGCCATCGCTTTGGCAGCCTCTGACACCTCCTCCAAATACTTAATCCCCGACTCACGAGGGGCTTGTCGAAACGTCACGCAACGGTGGGTTATTCCCCTACCTTATCGCATTTACCAAAATTGTAGCCGAGACTCGGATCCCGCGCACCGATCTATCGTTTGGGCTCCAGGTCACCAAGGCGTTCACGGAAATGAGGCAGCCGACGCCGCCGCACGCGCGCTCTCTCTCCGCGCATTTCCCACGGGACCCGACGCCGACCAGGACTTCCATTTCAATCCGATTTACACTTTAAAGGAAATATGCGATTATTACAAATCCACGCACCAAACTCTTCTCACCCCATGCAAAGGGCTGGGGAAGGTCAACGAGCGGGTACTCCTGCGCCTGCTCACTAACACGATGTTGTGCCCGGCAATTCTACAGCATTTCGATCCTAAATTCGACGGGCGGTACTCACACTGTGTGGAGGTGTCTGACACCTACAACATTGTGTGGGCCTGCCAGCAGAACCCATTCCTACCCCCTATCCCGAACCCCACCCCAGAGGACTGGGAGGCGACCCTGTCTGGTTGCTGCACCCTCGAGGCCCAAAGGGCCTTAACGCAGCGCGCCCGGGCTGCGGCAAACGCCAATGGTGTGCCTGACTAGGCATCCCACCTAGTGGCTGTAAGGGCGTGACCCTTCAGGTCACGATCCCCAACACCTCTCTCTATGATTAAATAAATGTTTTCACCACCACCACTGGCAGGGTTCTCTCTGCGGCGGCCCTTAGCCTCTGCTCGGTCAGCTCGTTTACCAGCAGCGGCAGACGAAGCATTTCCACCTGTTTCATAGCTCATTCTTTAGAAATAACTTGCTGAGACTTTTTTGAATAGTTATGACACTAGCCGGCTGTTGTTATTATCCACGAGGACTTAGTGGTGCTTATCCACTGTGGCCGTGACACAGGAGGCGACCACAAGATGGTGCACAACGTTTTCAGGAGAAAAAAAGAACTGCAGATTAAGTGGTTTAAATTAAGAACAAATCGGAAACTGGTAGGTCGGTAACTAATTGTAAATAATGGAAACGGCTGCATACGTGCACTGTTTAGTACGCTTCGATTACAGATTATTTTAACATGAATTGCCAGAAGATGGAATTCAGAAAGATTTTAGGATGTCAGCCGTTTTGTACCTAAATCGAAAGTAAATGGTGGAGAACACAACAGGCAGCCGGTTTTTCCTCACATATCTGCCTGTTCTTTTCGAAACCCCATAGTACATGGGGAAGACGACGATGAGCAATGCACTGAGCAACTGTGTGTTGTATTTGCCACTCCAGCACAGCACGACAACGAGTGTGTGTTTCAGTTTAACACCACTTGTGATCGGTTGTGAGAATGTGTGTCTGCATGGCGGAATAGTGTGTGCGGAATAGTTAGTCGAATACAGTACTATGCGGCGGGCATGTATTGGGCAATCGCGGATTACCGGACAGACAAGAACTAGATGTGAGATTTCTAAACAACCAGGATATTGCTGGCAAAATGGAGGAGTTGTACTATATTACCGAGAGAATGGCAGCTATCGCAATTAGGCGTAATGAGGGGTAAAAGCTGAAGGTGGTGCAGGACTACGCGCTTACATCCATCCGTGACGACCATATTGTTCAAAGATTCTATGAAGACGTGGCATCGGCAATGAACAAAGTAAAATCACAGTACACAGTACTAATGTGTGACTTCAGTGCGAAAGTATGCAAGAAGCAGGCCGTAAACCAGGCGGTAGGCGACTATGGTATAGCCTCCACGAATAGCATTGGAGAGTTATTAGTAGAGTTCGCCGGTAGAAATAACTTACAGATCATCAATACCTTCTTCCTGAAAGGTAAGAACAGGAAGTGCACGCGGAAGAGCCCCCATTGTAGAGTAAAAATGAAATATATTTTACACTATGCGCTCACCCTGGCATCATAGAGAATGTGTGGTGCTCGGGAAGGTGCGATGTAGCGATCACAGAATGGTAAGGTCTCGAATTAGCTGAGACCTGAAGGGGGAATAGAAGAAATCAGTGAAGCGAAGGCCCATTAACGAGTTAGAGGTAAGAAGGAAACTAGAGGTATCCAGGATATGGTGGTGCTTGTAGTGGTTTATTTTAAATATAAAAATAAAAAACTGAAGCAAAAGAGTGTTGCCGGCCGCGGCAATTGCTATCTAATACCTTAAGCAGCCGAGCTGCAAACGGTGGAAATGAAAGGGAAAGAGAGAGGATAGTGAGGAGAAGTATAGAGGGGAGCGACAGCAAGAAAGGATAGCAGGATATCGCTGCACAACAGATATTCCGCTCTAACTTACGAAGATGATCTTAAAGTTCGAGCAACCTAAAATAATGTCATGGTTATCATTGGGGAGTGCACAGCAGAAGTAGGCGGTACGATCGTTCGACAGGATACCGGCAAGCTATCTCAGGAGAAAAAAGTCTGATGTAGAAATGCCAAAGCATGAAAACGACTAAGCCTACTGACAGAACAAAACTGGCAGAGCTATGAAAGTTAATAAATAAGCCCAAGGTAGCCGATATAACGAAGTTTAATATAGAGAATTAAAGCATTGTTAAGGACGAGGTAGCATGGTCGTGTGCCGGAGAGAGAATGAGGGACGTCTGAGACGAGGCTAACGGAAAAGACAATGAGAGAGGACTTTATACAGGAATTTACATATTTACAAGTGAGCTGCAGGAATGCTGCATCACGACAGCTCATCAGGAAATCATTTGATGACAAAGAGCCCCTCGGCCGTGCCGCTGCCGGGGTTTTAAAGTGTTCCCTTCCCTAGGGTCCATAGATGGGGGCCGGGCCTGCAGGGGAAGGAAGTTCTCACTGGCACCAATCACAGACACACACGCACTCACTCACTCCCGAAAGATCACACCGCCGTCACGCGCTGGGAGAGGGGGGGGGGGGCGATGCCATCACCGTAGCGTAGACGCCGGAATGTCCATGAGCGGCGTTCCCGCGCATTACGAACCCGCGTTCACACTCGGTGTAGGGGGAACGCTCGCTCAACCGTGCAGACGGACGCGGCTTCCGTGGCAATCCAGGCGCTCACCCAACGCGCGTCTCGGGGTTTGTCGGCGTTTCGCTGCCGCCATGTCGTTGTCTTCCCCAGGACGAAGGCGAGACGTAACAGCATGCTGTAAAGAACAAGGGCAGCCTAAAAGCAGTGAAGAGAGAACTAGGCATAAGTAAAAACCAGATGGATGCGCTAAGAAACAAAGGGGGAAATGTCATTTGCAATATAGGTAAGATAGTCAGTGTAGCCGACGAATAATACATAAATCTATGCAGTCGCCAATGTAATCAGAACATTAATGAAAGTTGAAGGAGTGCAAAGCAATGGGCTATCCCACCAGTAGAGAGGAAGTAAAGAAAGCCTTAGGAGCAATGCAAAGGGGCAGGCACCTGGTGAGGATGAGGTAACAGCCGAGGTTGGGTGAGCGAAACCAGCCACACTGAAGACTCAATGCCTTATGGCCTCGAGCATACTTTCTGCACTACCGACAATCTATTAGTCCTAATGAATGATTACAGTATTTTACTGTTTAAGTATGTTTCATTGCTTAGGAAGAACAGGCCAATGTCATGTGAGAAGCTACCTTTTGGTTGCTTTTCCTTGATTTTCGCAATGTAAGTCAAAAATAAAGATAAAGAAAAATAAAAATATGAAGAAAGAAAACTATATCTTAATTTATAAGAAAGGAGACGTCAAGGGCTTTAAAAATTCTAGACTGATCAGCTTACTGCCTGTCGCCTACAAGGTATTTACTGATGATGATACTGGATTTTTATGGCGCAAGGGCATCTGTAAGGTATTTACTAAGTTAATCAGAAATAGAATTACGGCAACCTTAGATTTCAATCAACCAAATGATCAGGCAGGCTTTTGTAAAGGACACTCGACAATAGACCATATCCACAATACCATTCAGATGATAGAGAAATGCGCAGGGTGTCACCAACCCCTATATATAGCGTTCATTCGTTACGAGGAAACATTTGACTCAGTGGAAACCTCAGCTGTCATCTAGGCATTGGGGAATCAGGATGTAGAAGAGTTTTATGTGAAAATGCTGGAAGATACCTCAAACGACTGTACAGGTACCATAGTCCTCCATAAATTCAGCAATAATATTGCAGTAAGAAAGGGTGTCAGGTAGGGAGCCACGATTTCGCGAATGGTATTCACCGCCTGTTTACAGGAGATGTTCCGAGGCCTGGATTGGGAATAGTTGCTGATAAGAGTTAGTGAAGAATGCCTAAGAAATTTGCTATTCGCTGATGAGATTTCCTTGCTAAGTCACCCTTGAGATGAACTGCAAAGCATGGACAATGTGTTAGGCAGAGCAGAACGATGGCTCTAAAAATGAGGACCCACCGTCTTTCACACCATGAATGCAGGTTATTTCAGATCATGAATGGAAGTTTACCAATATCCCTCAAGAAAAAAGTACACAATAGCTGTATCTTACCGGTACTCACATATGGGGCAGAAGCGTGGAGGCTAACGAAGGGGGTTCAACTTAAGTTAGGGACAACGCAACGAGCTATGGAAAGCTAAATTATTAATGCGAAAGCCTTTAATGTTTCATCGTTGTAAGCAGCAGTTATCGACAGAAATGTCACGCTTTCCAGTTGGTCGAAACGGTCGTGACGTCACAGGGCGCCAATTTCAAACGGGGCCAATTGTACTTTGGCTAGTAACCATGCGACCAATTGAAGGGATCATATAGTGATGCTCCAAGTAAGTGGGACTGAGCTTAGTTAATTGCTTAATTACCCAATTAGCCTAATTAACTTTTTTAGTCAGGCGATATAAATAAATAAAACCGAGTAGGAAATTGGTTGAGCTCGGGAATCGAACCCCGGTCTTCGGAGTGCGAGACGAGCATGCTATCCACTCCGCCATGCCAGCTCGATGGTTTGGAATGAACAAAAGCGCGTCTAGTGAATACGGTGTCTTCGCTCACTGCCATTATCCTCCCTTCCCTTCCGGCGAGGTGTAGGTGTCCACCGAGATATGAGAGACAGATACATTTCCCTTCCTCAAAAACCAATTTACCGACGAGCGAGGCGCAGAACCGAATGAGCGATGGCGTTCTATGTACTCCGTGGCAGCGTTGCAAGACGCTGTCGCGTTCCACTCTTAGAGGCGAAGCTTAACATCTTAACCACACATCAGTGACCGCACTTTAGGTCAAAAAAGTGCACCCCCCCCCCCCCCCCCCTGAATTTTCACGGGTGTCCACCGAGATAAGTGAGACAGTTACTGAGTAATTTCCTTTCCTCAAATACAATTTTTATTTTCTTTATTACGGGCCATCTTTGTCTTTCTTCTTTCACTCCCACTTCCCCCCTTCCTCTACGGTGCGGTTGAGGTGTCCACCGAGATGACACAGAATTACTGCACCATTTCCTTCCCTCAAAAACCGTTGCCTTCAAACGGCAAGGCATCGCGCCGAACGGGTGGTGGCGTTCCGTGGACTCCCTGGCAGCGCTACAACACGCTGTCGCGTTCCACTCCTAAAAGCGAAGCTTAAGCGTCATTTATTATCAGTTAATTAGTAGTCAGGCATTAATCAGTAATTAACCATTAATTAGTGATTTGTCATAACTTAGTAATTAGTACTCAATTACATGTGGCGCCACCAGTGCCACAGAAGCAGTCAAAGAGGTGCGGAAAACGCTTTCGCCTCTACGCACTTTAGACAGTCAAAGTGCCTCCTGAATTATTTGTGTAGCTTTGAGAGCCATGCAGAGAGCAGAGTGGGCTACGGATCAAAGACGTGGTAATGAAATCCTGGTCGAAACAAAGGGGAAGAAATTGGCTTGATCTGGGCATGTTATTGCGAAGGCTAGCAACCGCTGGTCTTTAAGGCTAACAGAGTGGATTTCAAGAGAAGACAAGCGTAGCACAAAAGCGTAGCTTTTTGTGCTTGTTGGTTCAGGATCATAGCGAGATAATATAGCGCAGAGTAGGACAGGACACAAGAAGACACGAACAACACGAGCGCTATATGTGCCAGTTTCCGAAATTATAACCCTGAACGGTTGTTCTGGCTTATGCGTTTTCACGCAGAAAAACACGTCTACTCTGCCCTGTCCTACTCTGCGCTATATTATCTCGCTAAGCGTAGCAGTCGGCGGAAGAAGGTTAGGTGGGCGGATTAGATCAAGAAGTTTGTGGCGCTACGATGGATGCAGCGGGCGAAGGAGAGGGTTATTTGGAGTGACAAGGGAGGCGCCTTCACCCTGCAGTGCGCGTAGTGAGGCTGGTGATGATGCATAAAATGTTTGGTTACTTAGCCGGTTTGATTTCAATGGAATAAAGAAAACAAAATGTGGCAATCGCATACTGCTCTCGTGCAGTGGCCAGAGAAGCGCCGCCGCTAGTTTGAATGTCAGTCGCGGCAACGGTTTTTATTCTTAAATGATAAGTATTTGGCTCGGTCACACCGATGGCGAAGACGCGGCTGAACCAACCAACGGCTGCTTACTAGCTGCGCTGTAACGAACTTTTGATTCCGTCCACTCTCCCCACATATGTACACCTTAAACAAAAAGGTGGTGAAATTCTCGGAGTGTTTCATTTTGATAAAATTTTATTAGCGGGCCTATGTTCCAGACACACATTTAGAAATTTTTGAACAAAGAAATACACGAAACTGTCGCATCCATGCTGATGAGCATCGGTCCTGAACTCCTCCACGGTAACCTGTATAGCAGCTGCTTTCCACGTTACATCCGCGAACGTCTTAAGCTACCATCTGGAGCTGATGTGTCCTTCCCCCTTTCGCCTTGCGCACATGAGAAAACTCCTCAGGGAAGAGTTCCGTGAAGCCTCAGAGCAGCAGTTTCACAGAGATCGTCACCGCTTGAATGAGTGATTGCAATCAAAAGGAATGAATTCTTTATTTTCATCCCCCTGTAAAAGACGTTAATATAGAGCGCCCTCGCTCCTTTGGCTACCTATTTGTAATAAATGCGCGATTTACTGGAGCGCAGTCTGCGGTTGGTCACTCGCTATTGCCATTCTAAAGATGAGGTTAAGTGGTTCTAACCCACCCCGGTAGCCATCATAGAATATTGCTTTGCCAGAATATTTGTTATGTAAGAAAGACAGTTGGCGTCTGATGCCCCAACAGCTAGCGCCAACAAAGGAGAGCAAGAGGAAGGAAGACGAAGCTGACGAACTTCGGGTTTGCGTTCACGAACGCTACTCTGTGTAGCGGCACCGTTCGAACAAAGACTGTGGCCGTCCGCATTAATTGTGAGAGTCGCCTCTTTACAGTTACAACATTTTCCCTGAAGTTTGCTGCGGTTTATTCTCCACCTAACTGCAGCGAGTGCCTTCAACGCGTGCAATTTACCTGTTACAATTGCGGAGGTAGCTTATCTTCGAGGGAGCACCGGAACTGGCACTGGTGGAACTAGCGCCCTGGTAAACCAATCCCCAACACAGCAACACTAATGAAAAGCACGAGTTCCAGTAGTACTGCAGTAAGGAGGAGCTGCAACAAGTGCACCAGTGCCTGTACTCCAGCTAGGCCAGCTGTGCCATCGCTGTTTGCGCAGGTGTGACAGTGATGTTTATCAAATAAATGACTTTTTATGGCTCCACAGTGTGCACATTTTTACAAGCTTAGTACTGAAATGGAAATCTCCGGGAGCCAAGTAAACAAGTTTGCACTAGTAAACCTAAGCTTCGAGGAAGAGCTTCATAAAAAAATCTAGTGTACTTGTTGATTTGTTTAAGGTGACACGGCAGTAGACGGAGATGAAAACAGGCTCAAAACAGCATAATTATTGTGCACCCACTCTTCTGCACAGATTGCACGCTGATAGTGCCTAAACGAATGCAAGGCAGCACAAAATGCGCATCATGGCGTCACGTGATGTACTCGGTGACGCAAGCAGCAACACCGCGCTTAAGGCTTTCGCCTCACCTCACTTTAGGTCAACAAAGTGCACTGCATGCAATTCCACATTAGCATTGTTTTTATTTTTGCGTACCTACAGTTTTTGTCAGTCAGCTACCACCCCTTCGATCATGGTATAATTCAAGTCAATTACCATTTTGTAAGCGACGGCGGTACCATGCCACTGCAGAAACACCAAAGCTAGTTTGTTTTGTTCCTTACTGGTCGCCTAGCAACAAGTTCTTGCGGGGCATGACTTGGGCGGAAGGCTTCTCTGTTGAACTCTCTCCTTTGCTGCGGTTTATCGCGCATAGGCTGCCTCTCATGAAATTCAACACGTAACTCCCGCCTAGGCTCTGCTGTTGATGAAATCAGTTATACGTTGGCGTGAATTGGCTGCGAGAGCAGAACTGACCTCTTTTTAAGAATTGAATTGATGAACACCGGTGGCTTTACTTCCAATATTGTATATCTGCACTTCATTGCTCAGCCGAATGTGCATCACTCCGGAGTGTGCGAAGGGCAGCCACAAATGTTTGGCCTACCAGACGCGCGCGCAGATCGCCACGTTGTCACAGCATGATGTACTCCACTGGAGATACTTTTTCTACTATTTGATCTAAGTTTTGTCTATACTTTGAAGTCTTGTATAAAATATATTGATGTGCACCTAGCACGTGAGTTAGGGGCAAAATTCCTTTAAAGTGGTTGCTGTATACGCAAGGGATTCCTGCGGAAGGTTCGGAAAGACATGGCTAATTATTGTCGGAGGAAATTTCTGTGGATATACGTATTTATTCTGCACTCCCTCCTGCTTGACTGGACCTCGTCTGAGCTATGCCATCTTATGATTCATATCATGGAAGCTTCGCGTGGATTCCCGGTTAGACCGGTCCTCCTTTATCTCTCGTCAGATACAGAAAGGCTTTACCAAACAGCGAAGCAGCTTCCCGTCGCGGTTAAGTTTGTGAAAGCTACAACATAACAAGTATATTGTGAATTTAAAGATCAGTACGAAGGGATTCGTAGCAGGTGTGGTCGTTTACGAAAAACGCGTCAACTGCTTAGAATTCAGGAAAGGATAATATTTATATCGTTTTTCAGCGCTACACCAGATATGACTAAAATGGACATTTATAGCCTAATATTCATGGAGGTGAGACATCGATGGGTGATCAACACTGACCTTTACAGTGAGCTATATGAATATTTTTATTCTCCCCTTTGCCAACTTATCAGCGTTAGTGCAAGCGACATTAACGTTACTGAAGACCGCTACCAACGGTGTAAGATGTACCGGAGAGTAAGTGCGTCTGGGGTCTTTTATCGCGATTCGGCCAGCATACCCAGGTTTCAAAAAGGAGAGGTGATTCGCGCTGTATTTGCCATTTATGGCAAGGTGCATGCAGACGTTAAGAAAATATCTGAAGCTTTGGCTTTGATTGATGGATACCGAAGCCTGAACAACACCTTGCACATAGAGAAAATGGGGCTTTGGCGAGATTTGAAATACAAGGTTATTGATTTAGTCCTCCTTCCTACTGGTAGCAGCATTTTATCAAATGGAGATGTTTACCCATACGCGCAATATTCCCTGTTCCGCTGTGCTTCTTCAGCCGGTGTAGGGTAAGAAACAGAGTCACCTTTATGGATACCTGGACATCATGCGCCTACCTATGCTTTGCTTTATTGGGAGCCGCATGTATAATACGCGTCGTTCCTTTTACCCGCGGTCGCCTTCTTTTTGGAACGCAACGAACGTTCCACGCGGGAAGCTATTTGTTGCTGCTTTCATGCGCACTTCTGGGAAGGAGTCCTTCGATGTCTGCGGCTGACTCTTTAATACATCGACACCAGTCAACTGCTTTCTGGGCCCTAGGCATGCTTGTTATCAACAATTACGTACAGTCCAGCATTACAGCCACGCGAAGCGTTCCGATTGTTTCAGGCAGTGTGAAATCCTTCCAAGAAATTCAGTCTCGAATTGAGGCAGGCCACACTTGGCCTTGCTTGAGCATGGATTGGATTGGATTCAACAAAGGGGAATTAGAAGGTAACCATCTGAAGGATTTCTTTCAAGTCATTTCGAATGCTATACACCGGTGCATTAGCAGTTGCAACTATGAAGCCTAGATGTCCGGGTGCTACAAGAAGGTATGGGAGGGTTCATATGTTGCATTTTCGACGTGTAACGAGGACGAAGTGTATGCGGCTGCACAGTGGAATTTGGCTCCTGGCAAGAATTTTACCACAGTGCATCAAGTACCAACTATGCATGTTTTGAACCCACTGTGGTAAGTACATCTGCTTGTCTAGTCGCGCCCTCACATGTGCTGCTCGAGCAAGCGGCAGGGTTTACTGTTTGTGGAGCATGTCTATATATTTATCCAAATTCATTTAGCACCCCATGAAGGGGCCGACGCAGCCCATACATAAGAAGTCACCTGTTTTCTCCCTATGATTGGCAGCAAGTCCTAGCGGGACGAGGTAGTGCACAGAGCAGGAAATAAAGTCGTAAAGCTTTGCCTACTTTAGAAGCAACAAAAGAAGCCGTTCTGAACTCAGCATAGGAATTCAAACCCTTAGACTGTGTGAATCATTTGTTACCAGTCTTTATATTACCGGGAATTGAAATAGTTTCTGTATTCTTTGCTCCTATCAATATTTATCGTCCTTTTCCTTACAGCGAGCAACACCGCCACCTACTGCTTGCTATCGCTGAACAAGGACTAGCGTTTCCTCATCGCATCACGTCCATGCCACATCACTCAGGCAACAAGGATGAGCATGAACTGTTTGTCTTCTACTTTGTATTGTATTTGCTCGGCCGCGCGTTATCGGCCGCAGTTCTGGCTGGAGAACGCCTGTCGAAATATTCATGCCGACTATCGTTGCACAGCCTCTTCACCGAAACAGAGAAGTGAAGAAAAATCAGTTTACTCTGCCCTCACGTACTTAATTTGTCTTTTCACGGGAACCACGCGCCGTATTTACGGATCATTGTTTATCAATTTCGCATAAAAACATTTATCGTTCCCATATTCCAGAAGCGTATTTCCTCTTTAGATAGTGTCCATAACACATGTCGTGCAGTGTCTCTTTTTCAACTATTTTTCGCCGCCGCCAAACCTGCACTTGCAGCGACCCTGCATTGAAAACTGCGCTAGAGTTCACGTCCTGTGTGTAGTAACCTGTAATTATGTGACGAACGCATATTATACTGCTGGAAATAACCGCATTGCTGCGTACACATTCTTTGTTCGGTTTTCAAGCAAAGGTCACAGTATATTGAACATAAGAGAGTGATAGTTCGCAAAGCATGGTACAGATAAGGTGTGCGCCTAGCCCTCACAGACAAATTACATTACAAAATGAACCTGCTTAGATAGAGAAACGAAAAGTAATGATATGCAGTAAGCAACAGGGAAAAGGTTAACACTTCAAGTACTCCATTTTTCGCCACTACTGGGTACGTTTTGCACTGGTGCCGTCCCTATTTATGCAGGCGAACTTAGTTCACTTACAAAGCAAAACTTTTTCGTATTCTTCATTGCTTTGAGTACCGAATTTTGAGCACACAACCAAATGAAAATTTCCGATGAAGATGTTAGAGGACACCACCCACACGCCGTACGCGAATCCACCGTGCACGCTTGGCTCGTTTCAACGTAGTTCAATATTGTTGGTTATTCTTTCATTCGTTATCACGTAAAGAAACTGTTAAGTTCAAGGTTTAGTCGTTGATGGGCTGTTGATTGATTTCAACACAGGTATCTTCCCAGCACATACGTGCCACAAATATATTAAAAGAATATTAGTGAGGACAGCTGTCGACAATTAAAAATATTTTGGGTCAAATTACTGTAGCTATTCTTCAGGAAGAATTTCTTGTAACCGACGAACAATCGAATGAGTTGATCTGTAAGGCACTGCATATAATGCGGTGTTGGTAATTATTGTGTTGAGTTTAAGTCGTCGTTTACTAATTAACTCAATATTTATATAAAACCTGGAACTAGTGTATGGGATGAGGTTTTCAGAATGTGGGTAAATCGGCCACCACGCGCTTATCTGCCTAAAAAATGCTTATTGATCGAAGCGTCGTCTTATGTGACGAAATCATATTCGCACTTGATGACAAAAGTGAAACTCGCTAAGTTGCGCGTGTAAAAACCTGCTGTAGCATCCCGAGCATGTAATATCGAACGCAGTATGCGCTGCGCGTTCCGCTTTTTAAACTTTTTTTGCGTACCTCTCCCCGTTTTCATGGTAGACTGTTTATTCCCCAAGTTTGAGGAAAGTGTGGAACAAATATTATATAATAACGACCCGGGACGACGTTGGGGAGTTCGCTACACAAGCACGCAGCCCCTGATGTGGGCGTGTTGTCTGCGTTTACGTTCTACCACGGTTCTTTATTTTTGTTTATTTTTTATTTCAGTATACTGCAAGCCATAGTTGGCTCAAGCAGGAGGGGCATACAACTAAAAAAAATTTTATAAAAGCATCTGCTACAACACCGCAACAACACCAACTGCTACAACACCAAGCCCACGCTGGTCGGTGGCGCACCCGGCAGCGACTGCGACGCCAACCGCTGAACAACCGCTGAAAGGTCCTGGTAGCTTTCCCCAGGCTCCTGCCGGCGAGCATGCAGGCGCTGGTTTTGGAGCCGGGGCAGGCCCGACCCATTATGGTCAGCGAGGAGGCCTGCGAATCGCGTCGTACCGACCCAGCTCCGCGCGGGACAGGTTGGGCAGCAGCTCCGCCGCTCGGCCCCGCAGCTTGGAGACGAGCATCACGGCCTTCGTGCTGGCGTACCATCCCTGCGCCGCCGCGATGGTGTCCAGCTGTACCTGGTAAGCCTCCCACGAAGCAGTGCCGTCGAAAGTCGGCAACTCAACCGCCATCCCCAGCTGACGGACCGGAAGGGGCGCACCCGCGCCGTGCATCACACGATCGTACTGCGAGGACAGCTCGAGGGACGCAGGTGCGGATGATTCCATGGTTGTGACGGAAGGCTCCGGCCCGTCACGGTTCGGGTCGACCGATACAGCATGCCAGGGCCCACGCTTGACCACCTCCGACCTCGCCTCTAGTCGGTTCAGTCGCTGATTGAGGCGCTCAAAGGCAGCTTCCAGCGCCAGGGAAAGGGGCAGGCCGTCACAACGCCCGAGATCAGCGGCGCCGCCCGCCGCGCCGTGTGCTGCGTCAGTCGGAGGATGCTCACCGTCCTCGGCCCCTTCCGCTGCCTGTTTCCGAGCGCGGGTGAGCGCCACCTGCCACCAAGTGCTACGGGACGGCGGGCCCGCGCAGAGCAAGCCACACAAAACGCAGGAGACCCAGGAAAACACAACAGGCAGCGGCGATTCTCTTTTGTTCTGTACCTCTCACAGTAGCGCCGCGCGCTCTCCCGTCGCGCCGGCCCCGCGCCTCTGCTTTTATTCGTCTAGCCTAGCGCGCTCTTGGTCAGCGTAAGTATAGCGCAGCGCGCTCTTGATCGCCGTAGGTCGTATGCCGTAACAATATATAAGACAGCGAAAAGAGAAAGATATTCTGACAAAGGTCGTTTCACGGTCGCAACGTAAACATGCGGATACCAAACCCAAGCGCAGGAGGCAGCCATTGCGCCCGCAGTAACCACACAGAAAAAGGAGAATATTATTGCGTATTCACAAGAAGTGTGCAGGAACAACCTTAGGAGCGGGATAGGTCAGACAGGCCTAAGGATCCTGAAAGACACCAAGAACGCCAAAAAGCCATAGAGATCACATGGACACCAGCGCATCAGTCAGCAGAGGGAAACAACAGCGCACAGGCCGCAGCTGGAGCACTACTCCCGCCGGCATGCCTGCACAACTACTCAAACATGGTGAGCAGATACTGAGATATCCAACAGCACTATGGGCTAGGCAAAAGGAAGCACGAACCATCGGATGAATAACTGCTTAAGGAGCAAGAAATAACGGTGAAAACCAAAAACAAAACGCATATGCTGTAGGCACAAAAGACTTTGCGCCTCAAAAACCAAAAATAAAAAAATAAAGAACCCACGATTGAGCAGTGGGAGGATTTGCTGACTTGCTCAAACCCGAATGTTCGGCAGGAACTGACTGAAAGCACTAGAGTGTCTACAACATGCAATGGACTCCACAAATAGGTTGGCTGACCATCAGTTTTAGTTAACAGAAAATATTTTCTTCTTGATCATCATTTTACACCTCCTGCCTCGTTTTCCTCCTATGCTGGAAATGCCGCTACCACCTCCTCATCGATCAGGCTTCAGTTCTCTGTTATAGCTGCCAATTTTTTTCTGCTACCATACTTTCAGATTATCTGCATTCTTTTTCTGGCCAGTCATCCTGTTTTCATTTCTGGTAATCTTAGTCCTCTTCTAGTCTAGCCCTTGTTAAAAGGCACTATGAATGAAATTCGTTTAATTGTGTACTCTATCACCTCGTGTCCGCCGTCGTCTGTAGCTATCAGCATTTTTCATACCCTAAAATTCTTAACGTAATCGCTGTGTTTTGAGTGCTGAAGCCAGAGAGAATATCCCTCGAATATCCCTCGTTTCTAAACCATGACTTATTTTACTATGCCAGTTTTCTCCTCGAGTCACATTCTCCAAGGGGAACAGTACTACCTTTTTTTGAAGCGTGTAAAGAAAGAAAACTAACAGAAGAAATGGACGGCTGCTTCCAAGCTCCCCTCTCGAAAAGAATGTGTAGTAGATGATGGACCCCCATTTTGTAGAGATTTTAAATTAATGACTTCGTAGACGAAGACTCCTGTGCAGGTCGAGATTGGCGCAGTTTGTAGCGCAGTGATTTGCCTTTATCTTTCGGCCTATAGCTTAGCAAGACTAGGTAGTTTCATGCCGCTTGCAGGGAATACAATCAAGCTACAAACTACGCCAATCACCGCAGCATGAGTTGTAACTTATATGGCTTATATTTGTTTCCGAGAATGCCAGTGAATATACTGCAATAATTACGATCAATTTTAATGCCAATTTGTGACCCACTAAATTTACATACTGGTAGCCATCAAATTTTGCAACCCGTAATGACAGAAATGTATGTTGCCACTACCTCGTACGGGCTTTCTCATACAAATGTAATTCAATTTGAATGATAATGTTTCACACTTTAATGTCAATTCAGTCATTCAGTGTGAAATAGAATATTTTTATGACACTTTTGCCATAATCGTGTGACATTTATATGACAAGCCTGTAGCAGGTTATTGCATTATGGAGCTTCTTTTTCATTACGGACATAAAGCACACCAGCGTTTCAAGTTCCATGGAAGCAATTTGACTATCAACTAGCGAACACCTGTAATTGTCAACGACAGCACTGATCCTACCGGAGTTTGCTCTAATGGTGTACAAGGACTTTACGCCGAGGTTAAGGAGTAGGTCGTTTTCGCCGCTTAAGAAATAATTTAGAGGAAATTGTTCGTATCTTTGGCAAACGAAAGGAAAGTAGAGTCAATATCTCTAATGTGGCGGTCGGCGAAACAGGATTTTTTATGTGATTCATTTCAGGAAAATATTGCTCGTCCGGCATAAACGACTTATGTTTTTTTTTTTTTGGAGAAGCCAGGCCCTACCAGATACATGGGAAAATTGAAGAAGAGGCTACGCCCATTTTTCAGCTTTTTTCTTTCTCGATCGCAAAGCCCTATTGTGTTTTTTTGGACGGAGTGTGTTAAATGAGAAGTTACGTCAAAAGTTACAGGTTATTAGAAAGGTTTTCTGTAGCGGCGTTGTGCCTCATTTAGGTGGTCTCAGTTATTCATGACGACAACAGCAGCACCTTTGCCAGTCGGTTTTATGACTCCGAAAGAACCTTTGCCAAAAAGGTTTTCAAGCAATTCGTTCTTCAAACGGAGATTTTTTTCCTTAAATGAGAGCGTCTTTCCTATCCCAGAAGGACGTCATTGGGCTCTGCCTTTGTAGAGAGGCCGAAATATTTATCGAGCTGTAGATGCGGAGTGCAGCCCATATGGAAGGGAAGAGCTGATACCGCTTCTTTGTTTCTTCGACTTTTTATCATTGTAGTCTGCCGTAGGCTACTTGAAAAAATAACGAAATCTTTTTAAAAAGGGCGCAAACTTTTTAATGCAACGGTGGCTAAAATGTCAACCTGATTTTACACGACAACGCACACTTTTTCATCAGGGATCATATCGCAACGAATAGCCAAGGAAATACCTGCAAATATATGTGTACCACTATAACCAGACTAGACCTTCCTATGTGTCCATTTCACCAGCGGGGGAAAATTACTCTGGTCAGTAAGAATTGATACTTTGGTCGTTCCTGGCCATGTTGACGTTTCTCCAGGAGGGAAATATGCAATAATTGTAGAAATAATTGGATTTTGTATGTCTTCCCGCCAGGCGATGAAACTTCCGGCGTCCTTGGCAAAAAAAAATACTGATTTCCACTGTTTATGGTGAATTGCGGTGGGGCGTAGCCTCTGAAGTCAGGTGCAAATATTTCTTAAAACACAGCAGGCTCCCGATACAGGACTTTTGTTTGTCCTGAATGGCTCTAATAAAAAAAAAAAACTCTCCGCCTTCTGCGCGACCACATTGCGAATATGCGACGCCTTAGCTGCGCGGGTTGAAGACAGTCCGTGCGGCATTGCTCCACGCCGTTAAAATTGCAATCCCAAGGAAAACGATCAAAGTGGTTTCTCTGGTAACAACTGTTTCCGCGCTGACTAAAACAGGCCTCCATAGGAGTCACCAATACAGCGTCGCAAATTGCGGACGTAGGGAATACTGTCATGCGTATTCCTTGCTCGTGAAGGCTACGCGAAGTGAACATTGGCGGCAGCTTTGCCGACTACGCTAAATCGGGCTATGACTACGACTGTGACTATGACGCTCGCCAGTTACATTGTACTATAGCCACTGCCTCCACACTGTGCTTTCCCGTAGCCGTGCTCACGGCACTGCTCCAGCTTCCGCATATGTATTGGGTGCCGGCGTTGGCATCTGTTTCTACTTTTCTGTCACGGCCTGCTTCGGAAACACTTGGTGAATTACCTGAACGAATGCTTATACAAGACTGCATGAAAAGATATTAGCACGGGAGATATAACATGAACTGTGTACAAAAATATGGCAATGAAGATGGCAACACAATAGCTAAACTGTTTAATTAGCAGCTTTGGGAACCCAGTGTATTTTCTCTTCTTGAGACATTCAGTTAGCCGCACTCGACTTATCAGAGTAACTTCTTGACAAAGCAATGCATGGTTCACTTCCTAGCTGTGAAAGCAAAAGAAGCCCTGGCAGAAGCGATTGCCTTGCTGTGGAATGCTTAAGAAGCCATGAAGTTACCTCCAATGTCGCCGCTGTTCTTGAGCAATGAACTTCCATGCTGCGATAGGGAGCAATATTTGTGTTGCACTTTAGCAAAAAGACACAAGCGACAAAGATAAGCAGACTATGCTCTCCGCCGTCTAGAGCCAGTCGTAATAACAACCTCCATCCGGTTTTCTTTTTTTGCATCGTTAGTCTCAACGACTGTGGCAGAACGACGCCATTCAGTCGCCAGTCGCGCTGGCATCGTCGTCGGTCTAGTGTGATGCACGATGTGTAGCGCAGTCTCCCAACATGTCGATCATTTGACGACTGCGACGTCTTGTGTCTGGATTGCTGCGAGGTTAGACAAGTCTGATCGCGCTTTCAAAGCAGGGCACAGCTATTAAGGCGGAAGCCTTTAATGTCTCATCGTTGTAAGCAGCAGTTGTCGACAGAAAATGTCACGCTTTTCAATTGGTGGAAATGGTCGTGACGTTAAAGTGCGCGAATTTCAAACGGGGCCAATTGTACTTTGGCTAGTAACCATGCAACCAATTGAAGGGATCGTATAGTGATGCTCCAAGTAAGTGGGACTGAGCTTAGTTAATTGCTTAATTACCCAATTAGCATAATTAGCTTTACTAGTCAGGCCATATAAATAAATAAAACCGATTAAGAAATTGGTCGAGCTCAGGAATCGAACCCCGGTCTTCGGCGTGAGAGACGAGCATGCTATCCACTCCGCCATGCCAGCTCGATGTTTTGGAATGAACAAAGGCGCGTCTAGTGAATACGGTGTCTTCACCCACTGTCATCCTCCTCCATTCCCTTCCGGCGAGGTTTAGGTGTCCACCGACAAATGAGAGACAGATACATTTCCTTTCCTCAAAAACCAATTTACCGACGAGCGAGGCGTAGAACCGAATGGGCGATGGCGTTCTATGGACTCCTTGGCAGCGTTGCAAGACGCTGTCGCGTTCCACTCTTAGGGGCGAAGCTTAACATCTTAACCACACATCAGTGACCACACTTTAGGTCAAAAAAGTGCCCCCCCCCCCTGAATTTTGTGACACAGTTACTGCGTAATTTCCTTTCCTCAATTACAATTTTCATTTTCTTCATTACGGCTCCTCTTTATCTATCTTCTTTCACTCCCACTTCCTCCCTTCCTCTACGGTGCGGTTCAGGTGTCCACCGAGATGACAGAGAATTACTGCGCCATTTCCTTTCCTCAAAAAGCGTTGCGTTCAAAGGCCAAGGCATCGCGCCGAACGGGTGGCGGCGTTCCGTGGTCTCCCTGGCAGCGCTGCAACGCGCTGTCGCGTTCCACTCCTAAAGGCGAAGCTTAAGCGTCATTAATTAGCAATTAATTAGTATTCAGGCATTAATCAGTAATTAACCATTAATTAGTGATTTGTCATCACTTAGTAATTAGTACTCAATTACATGTGACGCCACCAGTGCCACAGAAACAGCGAAGGTGGTGCGGAAAACGCTTCCGCCTCTACCCACTTTAGACAGTCAAAGTGCCCCCTGAATTTTTTCCGTCCACCTGTCTGCAGCACCATCATTCAGAATGCAGTTAAAGCAGACTTCTGCTTTCAGATCCCAGTTGGCACGTTCACTGTTTACAACTCACCAGCTACACCCTTGCTTACTTTTAACTTATTCTTCAAACTTTCTTTTTTCTGGATGGTTTCATCGCACCCTTGCATGAAAATGCAATCGTAAATCCGCTCGCCCGACGTGGCCTGCAGCTAGGCTTCTAAATTTAAACATTGCTTTTCTTTCCTACACGTAATGTGGGCGCCCGTCTATAGCGATGCCCTCTCGGTGTCGTGTGCTAGACTGTGGAACTTTTGCAGCTATAGCTACATAGCTACGGCCGCCGCTCCGAGAGGCGCCTCCGCCGTTGCTTAACACCACTTGCTAGGCGTGTAGGTAAATCATGCTTGCAACTACATAGCGCAAGGACAAATACGGACAAGCAAGGAAACACCACAAAGCGCTGACTTGAAAGCGCTGACGTCCGCCGTTGCCTGGCGACCACCACAGCTGGCGCGCTCGCCGCGCCCTCTGTGTGACGTCACACCACGGGCCTTGATTCTCCAGCAATTCGGCTCGTCGCGGTCACCGCGCGGCAATCGCTCCTACAGGCACGCGTCTGCCGTTGCCTGGCAACCGGCACATCTGGCTAAAGTCACTGGAACTCTGAAAGTACCGCAGCTGTTTTCTCTTCACTGCCCCGCCGCCTATTGGTCATTTGCGATCACGTGATTAGGCGCCTCCATTGATGGTCCACTCGCTCTAGGAGCCGACGGGGGCGCAGTGCTTCCGAGGTGGTTGGACGGCGCGTTTTACGAAGTAGCACGTTCAGTATCGCGTCTATGTGGGTGTGTGTGTGTGTTTGTCTGCGTGCGCGCTTGTGTGCGTGCGTTTGTCTGTGTGCGTGCGCGCGCGTGTCTGTGCCTCTATCTGAACGTATTTCTGCGTGCGTGTGTGTCTGTGCGCGCGCCTGTCTCTGTGTGCGCGCATGTGTGCTGCGCGCGCGCGTCTGTGTGCGTGCGCGTGTCTGTATGCGTGTCTCTGTCAGTGCATGTGTCTGCGTGCGTATGTGTGTGCGCGCGTCTTTGTGCACCGCGTGCGTGTGCGTGTGTCTGTGTTTGTGTTAGTGTGACAGCTATAAATGTCTTCAGAGACGTTGCTTTACGAGATTTTTTTTCCCTGCTGGTCATCGATATTGGCTAATGAGGCTGAAATAAAAATAATAAATTCCGGAGTTTAACGTCCCGAAGCGACACGTTAGCTATGAGGGGTGCCGAAGTGGAGCGCAGTGGGGAAATGTATGCCATCTAGAGTTATTTAACGTGTACTTACATACCACTGCACACGGGAGTTTTTGTATTTCGCCTCCATCGAAATACAGCCACAGCGCGTCCGCATGCTATCTGGCTATCTGGCCGCACAGTTAGAGCGTTGGCCCCCTCGTCGACCTTGGGGTTGCCCAACTGCCTCCCACAAGCCTCCGACCGGCGACTGACCACACGGAGGGAAGAACAGGTGGCAGGAAACAGTAAGCGTAGAGGGAACGTTTTATACGCATGAGGCTTCCAAGTGAACCGATTTACTAAACGTTTTGCTATATCCCGCTCGTATGTACGCAGCCTGCCGGCTTTAAGGTTTTCCGGGTCCCGAAAACATGCTTTTGCGAGCCTCTCACGGAAGCGCTAGTATAAGCCTGCTTCTTGCGTTGTTAGCGCTCACCCGGAGATTCAAGAATACGAGATACTGCGCAGCTGTCGTGCGACGCTTTCAAGCTTTTCGCAAACCCTCACCACATCTAAGCTGTCAATCATGAATACTTTCATTGGTTAATTTTTGCGCGAAACCGATGAACAAGGCGGCCGCAAGAGACACTTTCTTCGCCTAGCAGACGACGCGCTCGCCGTGCTGGACCACCTCTGGTAACAACACCCCAATGCTGCCCGCGTGCCGCCCGCTGGTTGGGGTACTTTCACAGTTCCAGTGACTTTACATCTGGCGGGCTTGCCGCGCCCTCTGTGTGCCGTTAAACCACGGGCTTCAAACCACGATCTTCAAATACCTTTTCAGCAGGCGCGACACGGGCTCTGTAATGCCATAAAATTCGCGTTTTTTAGGAATATGTTGTAATCAATCATATCAAAAGCTTTTGGAAATATAAGAAGACCGAGCCAAAATAAATTCGCCGTTATGAATACCTTGCTTGAGAAAATCAGTCAAAGAGATCACAGCTATATTATTGGAGCTGCTAGACCGAAAACAAAACTGACCGGGGAAAACATATTAAATTTATCTAGGTAATTGTTTATGCGTTGAACTCTCAATTTCTCGATATTCTTGCTGAGAGGTGGTAAAATAGATATGGGTCGATAGTTTGAAATTAATCGTCTGTCTCCTTTCTTGAACACTGGGATCACCTTAGCTGTCTGCAGGCAAGCAGGAAAAATATGTATTTACGAAGAGATTAACAGCATGACAAAGTGGTTCAGAAACCAGATTTGTTACAAATTTAAGGTGCCGCGAAGGTATCTTATCTAATCCAGGGCTAGCGTCCTTGAGGTCAGTCATCAGCAGTTCGATTTCACGAGGGGAAACAGCAAAACGAAGAAAAGATTGTTTAGAGCGCTTTATGTTTATTTCTGAACTAACTGGACGACTATGATGAGGCGCAGAAAAGAAGTCAACAAAGGCATTCGCAATTTTGAATGGCTCAGTGTAGACTGTATCATTTAAACTGATTTCAGTAAGGGGGCTGTTGGCGCTGGCTAATTTGGGGAAGGCACTCAAAAGTTTCCACTGTTTTTTTATTGTTACTATCATTTTTATGTGTTTTTTGCTCATTGTAAAATTTTCTTGCATTTTTCAATCGGTTATTTACGACAGTATCGTACTTTCTGTAGCGTGCACCTAAAGAAATATTTAACGGCTACTTCTTTTTTTTTGCATAGTTTTTTTGCATCGCATACACCTTAATAAACTGTCTATCAGCCATGGATTGTGCGCAAATTTATAATTCTTTCTCCACTTCACTAATCTTTTACTCTCAGATACACAGATGGAAAAAGGCGGCAAAAATATTCCATTGCTTGCTCCGAATCGTCGATGCAAAGCACGTAGACCAGTCTGTATTACTGATAGCTCTAACGAATTCTTCGCTATTAAATCCGGCACTGTAGAAAGCTGAACGCGAAGGACGGGAAACTTCACCGTGCGGAATGAAAATACGAAAATGATCAGTAATGTCGAGTTCGATGACCCCTCAGTAAGGTGAGGGCGAAATATTGGGAAGAACATGGTCCATTAACAAGGAAGAAAAACTGGGGGTACATCTGGTGGCAGCATTTATAATCCTTTCATACTCGAAACCACTTAAGCAGCCTATATAGGAAACAGCATAAGAGTTTTTCGTATCTAAAAGGTCGCCAATTAACGTCTCCAAGAATTATAACATTCTTGTTTTCGAAAGATAGTTCATTTAATGTGGCATCTAGCGCTAGCAGGAACTCAGGGATTGATGACGAAGGGGACCAATAAATGCAGCCAAGTACCAGCTTACGGCAGTCAGCCGAAGAGAGTGAATGATTGGCTTCAGTTCAAACTCATTCGCATTGTGTCGCATTTATAGCGAGCTCTAATCTACGGTTGTATGAAATTTCAGGGGAAATAAAAATTGCAGCACCCCCATGGATGCTGGATGGGCGATTGCAGTATTCTGTTATATAAGGTGCGAACTCAAATAGGTTTCCATCAGAATTGGAGGGCCAAGTTTCAGAAATGCATATGAAAAAAAAACGAGTGCTGAAATAAAGTAATAAAATTATTGATAGGTTCATGGTTTTACGTGGTATTGCCGGCGTTGAAATGGATAAGAGAATGAGCACTGCTTGCAACGACATGTTGAAGCTTATTTTTTTCTTTTTTTTTCAGCCTGGAGCCGATCAGGCCTGGTGTTAAACTGCTCCACACTCTCGCGCTGTGCATAGCATATCATCTTTTTCATCAACTTATCCTGTTATCAAGCTAATATTCGCGATTTCAGCTATGTGGCAGTAGTGACAGAGAGATTTGCAGTGCAAGCATTGGCGTGCACAACCATGTGGCAAAAAGAAGGCACAACAGCAAAATGCGCTGGCGTTCGCAAGACTTCTGGAGAAGCGCGGTACTGGAGCATAGGCCGTTGGCGTATATTGGGTAATTTGGCATGGTGATGAAAAACTTTAAGATGCACATAATCGGTCCCTGAGCCAGTGGACAACTCAATCTCGCTTTCGGGTACTTGGAAGTGTTATCCATGCGCAAAGATGCCTTCGCGTAATATTTCGTACTTTGAAATGATAAACCACCAGCGATTTTTTTATTTATTTTGACGGCACTCGGTGAAAGTCAAGATAAAGAGAAAGCGCATTATCTTTTTCTTTTCTTTGTGTCTAACGGTCTCAAAATAATTGGCATACTTATCAGAAGCTGTAGTGAAAATTCTCTCTAAGGATTTCTATCGCGTGGCAGTCAGGCTGCGTGCACAACATTATACCACATCTGGTGACGAAGCAGGTTTCTTGGACGGATTTCTTGTACTTCATGGTTTTGGCTTTGGAGGAACGTTTTTGCAGTTTTCTTGGTCGCGCAAGAGAGTAAAGTTGCCATCAGAGTAGTCATAAAACCTGGTGTGGCACTTGTTGGACTGCAGGATACCCGAATCAGGGTTGTTGTACACGTAGTATTCCGAAAAAATGAAACGAAATGATTGATTTCGTTTCATTTTACGGGTGTTTCGCATCCCAGAGTGACTCGCTTTATGAGGGACGCCATAGTAGAGGGCTGCGGATAATTTCGACCAACTGGGCTGCACTGACATCGCACATTACACGAACCTCGAACATTCAGCATTCAACTAAATACAACCGCCGTGGAAGGGATCGAACCGGAGTCTTTCGGGTCAGCAACCGAGCTCTTAACTGCCGGCGCAACGCAACGGATGACAAGAAACTAGTCGACCTTCCTCTCTATAATATTAAATATTTTACAGACGGCATTTTGTGGATTGAATTGGCTGCGCGTGAATTGGCTCGATTTACAGTTTACACGGGAATACGTTACTTTAGGAGAAGCGAATAATACTAAAGATTTAATTTAATAATTTCTTTTTAATATATTATTTAGAAAAAAAAAGCATTCTCTGGTGATGGGGAAAAAGCGTAATATGCTCTGCTTGCAAGGCGCTTATAGCCGTGCTTTGTTGTGCAACGGTACAGCATGTCCTTATGATACGCTGAAATTCCACATGTAAAATAAAATTAAACACTATTTGAGCTAAAAACGCTAGAGATCACTGCGGCATCGGCATTGATGAAATGCGTAAGCATGACGACACACATTATGACGTCACACAAAGACGACGACGGGAAAATTCCACTTTTTTTACATCAACTGAGACTCGTAACCGGAACTCAAGACCCTCATTCAGGAAGTATATCGCTGGTCGATCACTTATCGATCACTTATCGATCAGTTAGCGATCGGTTATCGATAGCTTACGATACTTTATCAATACCACAAATGTCGTACTTCATCAAGTTCCTTCAATTGCCCCGCTTAGTTTTAAAACTTTGCGGCACGCTTAGTTTTCAAATTTGGCGCCATGCGTTGGTTTCGCGCACATCTCCAGTCACGTGGTGCCGCACTTCCAGCAATTTTAAATTTTGTGTCGCTTTTGCTCGGGCCCCGCCCACTTTTTCTAATAAATTAACTGGTTTACCCGCCTAAACCCCCCGATTTTCCTTACGAGATTTTTTGATGCTCTATTCGTTGGTACAAGTTTTTCGCATAAGCCCATTCGTTCGGACATAACCGTGCGAACAATCTCGTGATGACCCGAAACCACAAAAATAGCCACACAATGGTTACACATTAATAAACCAAAGGGTATACTACACAGTAGATAGCCCACTGGCATTGTAACAAAGACTCAGTGCCAGGCACTGTACCATGACCTGAGAATTGAGAGTAGGTGCCTCATGTGATTGTAAAGAAATTGAATATGGAGATTAAGTCCAAATCCTACTAGGTGAACCTGAAGTCACCCGTGCACAGCAATTATGTCTATTGAACTCTGCAGTGCTCTGCCTAAGCAAATATCTTATCTAAGGTTATCCTAATTCGAAGACGAGTCAAAAGCGCTTTATATTTATCGAAACGACTAATATAATGAGGTAACCGCCAGTAAATTGCTACTGAACAAACATAATTAGCACCGAACAAAAACACAAGAACAAAAGACAGCTGTGGTCATAGTGGCGTAGGAAGCTCACTAAAAACTCCTCATCAGATTGTTATGTGCTACAATGGCTACGACACCCAGTTCCAATAGTTTCTACATTCAAGCTCTAGGGCACATTTTTTTGCTTCGCCCCTCGGTAAAACCTCAAGGACAATCACTTCGTATTAATGAAAAGCAAAAAATAGTCATCGCGGGCGTAATTACGCATGCATAGGAGTGGCAGTTCACGAGAAATTCGCCCCTTTTGTGACGCGGCTGTTGCACCAGCAGTTGGTATTATTTGGATATTAAAGTAGTGAACGGGATACAGTTGTCAGCGCCAACGGTCGCTCTACGCCGTTGGCAGGCGTAAAAATTACCTGACGCCGGGAGAAGTTTTGAGCCCATCACCGTCACCATTCCTGTGCAAATACGCGGAGTATTATACACCACTGGGTAAGAATATCTCGAAGCATATGCTTGCTAGGAGAAGCCTAGAAATGGCATTGTATAGGAATACCAGTAGCTTTGTATGTCCTATGTAAAGGTTGCCGTTACAGCACTCACTAAAAAGTCCACTATTCTATTATTTTGTGAGATCCCGGGTCGTCACAAGTATCTAATTTTTTTTTGGCCTGTGCACGCGTAACTTATCTACAGAAGCAGACTTCACGCGTCTCTCAGCGCTTTTTAAAACATGTATGAGGCTTCATTTTTGAAGATTTTGTTAAGTTAAGGAGGGCATGCACTGGCAACACTAATTGGTCGACCCTCTGGCAGGACTCGGGCTGCAGTTAGAAGAGCGTAAGATAATAAGCATTCGCTTCCCAACGCTGTAATGCGTCGGAAGGAAATGGAACCTACTTTTGGGTAATTATTCAGAATGATTCACCTAACGTTGTCGTTAATGTTTAAAAATTGGTATATTGAGTGACGAGAGTGCAGCATTCACTATTTCATTGTCAGCCGTTCTGTACACCACCATATAGCTAAGACGAATAACCATCAGGCTGGTTAACTGACACTGAATAGTTTGCAAGACAGGCGTTCGGCTCCGCGACCTTCAGCGGCTGGCGTTTAAGGAAGAAGACGACGACAAGAGCTGAACGCTCCGAAGCTCGTGCCTGTTCTAAACTGATCCCTGCCGCTGCTCAGGATCTGAACCGTACCGCTAGTTCGCGAGTCAGCACCTTGTAAGGCGTTCTTTTTTACTAGTTATACTCTGAAATGTTAGAGTTAGGCTCTTGATTTATTGAGAATCTTCTAGTGCAGCGATAGTAAAATTCATATCGAAATCTGGATTATCGCAAACCCCATTCTCGTCGCCGTTCCCAAGGAAAACCTTTTTGGGCAACTCGCTGATCGAAGCAAAATCACCCATCAGGAAAGAGAGGTAGCCCCTCCCTCCCCCCCTCCCCCCTCACCAACTATAGCGCTCAAGACAGCGGCGCGCCCGTGATGTCTTCTATGGAAGCTGCAAAACGAATTGCCCGGGGGCGGTCCAAATATTTTTTTGCACAGCAGCGGCGACGAGATGGGTTTGCGATCATCACGAATCTGATATGGATTGCTCTTGCGGCGGGTTACAAGCTTCGCAAAAAATAACCGTAAGTGCAATGGGTAAAAATTACCAAATCAATATTAATTAACCAACCCAATAGTTGAAACGTCTTACCCAAGCTGGAATGCGCAAGGCTGCTGGCAGTGCTATTCGAAATAGTGCACTTTTCCAACTCCAAAAGCGTATTTTTATAACTTGCTCAAAATGTTAGGAGGAATGCCAGGTATAAGTTATTGGTTGAATGGTAAGAACAAAGGGCTCTACGATTGCACACATACGATTTCAGCGGCGCGAACACGGTTAGGAAAAGACAGAGGCGGACAGGACAGAGCGCTGAACTATCAACTTTATTTCAAGAATGCCCAAGGCCCCGCTCTTAAATACACACGCCACAGAATACTCCCACCTGGGGGATTTATCTAAGCACAACACACTCAGAGCGCGAACGAGTAAATTATCACTTTTTCCCGGGCTATCAAGGATACAACGAGCATGAGTGCTAACAAAGTTAGCACTCATGCACTCATGCAGGATACAACGAGCATGAGTGCTAACAAAGTTAGCACTCATGCTCGTTGTATCTTTGATCCCCTTTCCGTTTTTTTTTAATTTACAACAAACAACTTCTAATACTTCATAGACGTCGCCATGTAATCTGCTTCGCTTCACACGCATTGTCACGCTAAAAGATTGTCACTTTGCAGCACCCCTTTACTTGCCACATTTCCTCCCTTTCCTGCTTTGCTATTACACGTAGAGGGCACTAGACTGAAATGCCGTTCCCCTTTCTCTCTCGTTCAGATGCTTTGCCGACCTTTTCTGCCATGTAATGCAGGTAGATGGTGTTTAAAGGCGGGAACATAGCCTCTGTACTTGCCTATCTCAGGGCTCAGAGTGCAGTTGCAGCGGCTGACGAAGCATTGGTCACCGTTGACGTAGTCCAGTATCAGCAGGTAAACGTTTGGAACTGAGAGAACGACACACGGGAAATAAGCGGCGACTCGTACATTCATAAAATCCTTCTTAATTGAAGTCTTGAGAACAAAAAACTTTGTGAATTTTAGAAGGAACATAACTCTAAGTTATCTTTCAAGGGAGAAACTGGATTTAAAGAAAGCGCATTGCTCACAGCTGTCAAGGCTCATGATGTAAAGCGCACTACGAACTCCGGATGTCGTCACCCTGTACAATGAACGCTGATTTTCCTCAGCTAAACCACAGGTTTTGTATTTGAAGCTAGAGCCAGAAAAGACTACCTTGCCCTATTCGCGAAGTGAAATAGGGTGTATATTTTTTTTAAATGACCAATAGAAAATTCACAAAACCTTTCCAAATATTTTACTCTTCCAAGTGCCCCGTGGTGAGAAAAGTTGGAAGAGAGCGATTTCCTATCGACAAATGCCTTCTTAAGCAAAAAAATGGTCCCTTAGACGAGGCTGGCGGTCATATGCGCCTTTTGAACTTCAGTGGCTACCGAAGGGGAAAGAATTGGCCTCGATCCAAATCCCTGAGCTCTGAGAGGCTCTTCAAAGCGATAGGCCGCCGGAAAGTTACTGCTTTTTGTAACACTCGCAGCAGCCCACTGGCCATTCCTGCCTGAAAAGAAGCGCTTTGAAAAAGTGTAACCTGGTTTTTGAAAAAAACAGCGTTGTTGTTCGTTCACCGGGCAAGTCACAAGTACCTTTCGTTTCTTCTAAGAAACTTCGCAGATGAATGAACCAGTGGCCGAAGACTTTTGTTCCTGTTCTCGGTTTTTTGTTGTTTTTACTCGTGTATTTTAAGGTTGAGAAGCATTAGGAGCCATCCTTCGACTGAGGTTCAATGTTTTTTCGACTTGGTTTTCTAACACTAAAGTTGTTTTAACGCCACGCCCCACCCTCATGTTACCTTGTCACGGGAAAATATCCGAATGATAGATAGGTTAGCGTCTTCTCCTACTTTGTCTTCGTAAAATGCAACCTTTATACGTTATACTTGAGTCATTGTCGTGAATATCTTAAGTGTGTGGAAAGACAATGCACACTCCGAGTCAGGCAGAAAGACAAATGCAGAACACGGATTACGGGCACTTTCTGAAGGCTTCAGTTCACGCTACTCAACTTACACATCGCGTAGCTGATGTTGAGCGTGGTATTGTTCAGCACTTCAATGGTCGCTATATCTTCTGTTCTGTAAGAAAAAGAAAAAGACCTTAGCGCTGAGTGCCCAACAGTCTAGACGCTCAAACATTGTCTTTGCACAGACTGAGTTTAACTGAAGAATAATGCTTTAACAAGAGCTGTTGTCGGGCTTGTGGTGATCGCCTACATAAGCCATGTTATATTGCGCTAAAACTACGACACATGAGAAGAGCACAAGCACAGGACGTGCGCAAACATAACATGGAAGCACAAACAGATGGGCCTACTGTACAAGAAATAAAGAAATATGTGCTCTTGCAAGAGCTCTTATAGGGCTATTTGGTGATCGTCTACATAAGCCAGGTTATATTGCGCTAAAGCTACGACACATAAGAGAACAACACTAGCACAGGAAGAGCGCAAACACACAACATGGAAGTACAAAGAGAGCCCATCAGTGGGCCCATAAGCTACGGCTAAGGCTAAGTCCAATCATGTGCTTCCGGGGTTATATTACCGCGGAAAAAATTCCGTTATGCTTCTTGGTTTCGGTGACTTTTGACTTATGCCAGGTATAGGTATGTCATAACGAGCATTTCTTGTTCCTATATATATATATATATATATATATATATATATATATATATATATATATATATATATATATATATATCCACACACACCCAGCCAATTGCCTACGATGTCAAGCGGCAACTCAGTTGATCGCGAGGCGCTGCTCGAGAACAGTAAGCCATGTGCCACCGATGGAAGCACGTGCCATAGAAACGGAGGATCACTGGGAAGAACTCCCAGGGATCTATGAATGTACAGAATGACCATTTCCGCATATACGGACCTCAGCCCATTATAGCTATCTAAAAAACTGCCATACGTTAACGCTGGAACGCTGGAACGCTGTTTTCTCACCCGAATCGAGGCGCTACCGAACTGTTAGCGCACTCAATTACCTTTCTGCCTAACTACGCAAATCGACCATCATTTTCTTTTTTCGTTCAACTTTTTGCGCGTTCCTGTCAGCTAAGAAGGGGCCTAAATACTTTTACGCCGTTCTTGGCAGCCGTTCTTTTATTCTGTGAGAAATGTCATATATACACGCCATCACAACGGGGCGTCCTTCGTAGCTTGTTTTAGTTGCCGTTTTGGAACCCGCAATCTTTACACGGTTTCCGCAGTGCTGGCTACAAATTCTCCAGGGTACACGCTCGCCTTCATTTCGGTGACTTGCTGATCGCAGCTAGCAATGTCGAATTTGGAACGATGACTTGATGGCTTGCCTTAACAACTAAGATGCAACACCTCACTTGGCGATTCATGAATGGACAGAATCAGAGCGCAACACCTGCTTTTCTGCTGTAGGTTTGTGAGCCCAGCAGGTGTTGTTGCATTTGATGAGCAAGTCTATAAATTTTATCTGACGGTCATTTGGGATTTCGCAGGTGAACTCAAGCACTGGAAATGCTGTTTTACATTCAGTAATAATCATTTCCATGAACAGGGTTGCAGCTTGGTTTGGTTTGGGTTAGGGGGGTTGAACGTCCCAAAGCGACACACGCTATGAGCGCCGGTGTAGTGAAGGGTTCCGGCAATTTCGACCACATGGGATTCTTTAAGTTGCACTGACATCATACAGTACACGGGTCTCTAGAATTTCGCCTCAATCGAAATTCGACCGTCTCGGACGGGATCGAACCCGCGTCTTTCTGGAGAGCAAGGGAGTGCCATTACTACTAAGTCACCGCGGCGGTGGGATTCAGCTTATCACTTATCAACGTATCAGAAGCAGGCTAGTGTGGTACGCGATTTATGAGTAACCGAAAGGCTGCTATTGCCTTGTACTAAACAATATGTCGGGCAATACAACCGTCAATCAAGAGGCTAGGCAGATACCGCTTTTCTGCAAAAATAGGATACCAACAAATTCAAAATAAAAAGTGTGAATGTAGTATTGCATGCTTTTTAGGTCCCCCCAAACAGTCATTCCACGTTTGTTTTGAAATGCTTTCTTCAACGGCGTTCAAGGCGGCGCTCCCTGCTAGGCTGCAGTGTGTACAGTGGTGAGCAGCCTTGTCTAGAGCGCTCGGGCGGTGCACTTCCTTTCAAACAAATCCAGATTTTGTGGCAGCTTCTAGGGTCCAGCTGCAACGCTTGCACGGAAGTAGCGCCAGATAGCCTCGTAAACAAAGCAGGCACGAAAACTTTGCCCTGTAATGAGGGGCTGCTCTCTAATTTCGGTTTTTGTTACCAAGTGCGCATTGCTCAAGCGCTCTAGACAAGGCTGCTCACCACTGTACATGTTGTCATGACCGAGCTTGCGACCCGCGTTTGACCAGAAGACGACCTCAAAGAAGCATGCCGTGCGCTGAGAAAGTGCCTGCGGTATTTTCTCACGCTTCGCTGGTTAGGGATGAGCATTCCCGGCGAAGGACGCCCGGGGGCAGCGACCGACGACGGACGGAAGCAAGGGCGCCCGTTCGGCGAAATAATGGGCCGGAGCCAAAGGGATTAGCCGTTTCCGTCAAGAGCCGACCACACCGTAGACAGCTCGTCGCCGCAGTTGAGACCCGCGGTGTCGCAAGGACCACATGTGTTTTCGGTGACACGGAGCCGCTTGCAACCCTGTGGCTGCACTGCAGGAATTCGCAGCGGAGTTGCAATTTCTCCTCTCCCGTTCCCACGGGTTGACTCTGCCACGAGTGGCTCCGCCTGCAACAGTGCTGTGCGAATGTGATTGGTGCCCATCTTGGGGAAATGTGCCTCGTGTTTGATTGGCCCCTGCTGGTGAAGGGGCAGAACCTTAGGGGATTTAAGGACGGTGCTTAGTGCGAAAGGACGCTCTGGGCTTTGCCGAAAAGGCTCATCTAGACGATCGAAGTTATGAACTCTTAATTTTTTATTCTTTTGCTCTTCCAATCTTCGGTATGTAAATAACTTTCTTAAAAGTCCCATTAAACCCGCTTGTTTTTCGTTTCCCAAACTCCGAAGCTTCAGGCTTTCCTCAGCCCGACGACTCAACACGCTACCAAACGGAGCCCGGGTTCGAGTTTTCCTGTGCGCCACGACAACTGGCGATCAGCGGTGAGGAGGCCCTATTCAGGAGGCCCTATTTGCAGTCTCGACTTTTGGGCCTCCTTATGTATATACCCCATAACCATGTACTGTAAATATGAAATAAATTTGATTTGATTTGAAAAAAGCTACAAGCGGGAACAACGGTCGGCCAGCGAGAGGGCAGCTGTATCCGAACATGATCACATGTTTTGGTGAGTGCTTGGCTTTTCCTATGATGTGGATCAGGTTCTAAAAGAGGGTTGAATTTTAGAACTGGAAGAGACCTGTGCTTAAATCCTACATGTTTGGTATTTTCGCACAGTTGTTTTGGAAATAGCTCAGACTCAGGACTATCATTGACCTACAGAAGCTGCAGAAGCCGGACCTGTTGCTGTTGTGTGAGGAACTGGGGTTTGATACAAGGGGTTTGGCACGAAAACCCGTGATCATTCAGGCAATTACTGATTTGGGGGCAGATGATGAGGAGCGCAGCGAAGCGTGGAGCCACATCGAACAAAAAAAAGGAAGAGCAGCTCAGACAGCAGAAATAGCGGGAAAAAGAGCAGCTCAGACAGCAGAAAGAGCAGGAAAATGAGGCAAAAAGAGTGGAGCGGCAGATTGAGCTCCGTAAGATAGTAATGGAGTTGAGCGAGAAGTCGGGCAATTGTCCCCAGCAAGTGGTACCTCTTCTCAGCAAGGAGACAGGGTTCAAGATGTCTAAGCACATGCAGCCATATGTGGTATCAAGGGACATCGATCTGTATCTTGGATATTTTGCACGAACCTGCAATAACCCCTCTTAGAGTCAAGAGACTTGGTTTCAAAGGTTACTGGCGCTTCTGCCCTGTGAGGCAGCGGAGGTTGTCGCGCGGCTCAGCAAGGAGGACGCGGACAACTACGAGAAGGTCAAGGCTTGCCTTCTACGAAAGTATAGACTTAGCGCCGAAGCGTTCAGGCAAAGATTTCGGGGAGCTACGAAGTCGAGGGAAGAGCGCTATCCCGCTTTCTTATATAATTTGAAAGTGAACTTGGTTGAGTGGCTAAAGAGTGCGGAGTCATATAGTGACCAAGACGCTGTAGTTGAGAGAATTTTGTTGGGGGAGTTTTACAACTGCTTCCCTGAAGAGGAGAGAAATTGGCTAAGGGACCGGGACAACGTAGCGTGGGCGACGAAAGGTGCCGAACTCGTTGAGGAGTACGCTTCACGCCGGCAGTTTCGCAACGCCACTAGAGTTTATAGGCCCCGTAATTTCGGAAGGAGTGCGAATTATCGTCCCGAGAGGCACTTCGCGAGCTCTACAGTCGAGAAAGAAGAAAGGAAGGTTCCTTCCGACAAACCTCAAAAACAGAACGACAGTGAGAAGGGTGCAAAAGTGGCCAAAGCACAGAAAGAAAAAGTCACGTTTGAGGCCGGGAGGCTGTGCACTTGTTACAGATGCAATGAGTCGGGTTACATAGCAGTGAACTGCCGAAAAGAAAGGGTTGCGTTCTCATATGTCAGTGACTGCGATGAAAACATGAAGCTGTTGGAACCTTACATGCATGACTTGGTAGTGAACGGGAAGTCATGCAAGGTGCTGCGCGACTCAGCCGCAACGATGGATGTTGTCCATCCGTCGTACGTGTCACCATCCGATTACACAGGCCAGTGTTAATGCATCCGCCAAGTTGTGGACGAACAAAGCGTGTGCTTGCCTATAGCGACAGTGGTAATTGAGGGCCCTTTTGTTACGCTTTCAACTGAAGCAGCAGTTTCAGGGAAACTACCTAAATGCTATCCGTATTTGTTTTCCACCAAATCTGATATGTTATTAAGGGAGAAGGGGATCCTCTTTGGAGACCGAGTTGTGCAGGCATTAATAAAACTGAAGGCGCGAGAACTTGCAACACAGCTTACTCAGGAGAATTCCACTGCGGAGGAAACAGCAGACAAACTTGTGGAGGAAACAGATGAACAGGGTTCAGAAAATCGCGCTAGCGAGGCCCCCGAGACTGGTCAACCGGGTGGTGACCTTGACGAACCGCGGAACGAGGAAATCATTGAGAGTGCTCTTTTGCCGCCAGTGTCAAGTAACTTCATGACCATCCTGAGTGAGAACCGTCAAGAGCTAGCTATGGAGCAAGCAAATGACCAGACAATACAGGAGATCAGAGAACTCCACCGAAAAATAAGAGAGCAAAAGAGAATATTTCTTTCCAAATAGGAGGCGGTGTGCTTTATCGGTTATACAAGGATAAGCGTGGAGTGGAGTGAGACCTCGTTCCGTTCGGAGCGAGAGTCGTTCCGCAGAAGAACCGACAAGACTTACTTCGACTTTGTCATGGCATTTCGTGGTCAGGCCAGCTGGGAATCAGGAAAACAAAGCAGAGGCTTTTGCAAGAGTACTACTGGCCTGGATATTTTAAGGACATGGAGCGTTTCTTGAGGTCGTGCGACACGTGCCAGCGGGTCGGAAAGGCGCCAGATAAGTGGAAAGCACCGATGGTGTTAGTACCAATCATTACTGAGCCGTTTGACCGGTTGGTGATAGATGTAGTTAGGCCACTTCCCGTGATAGAGACAGGGTGTCGTTATATCCTCACCATGTTACGCCCTGCACGAAGTTTCCAGAGGCTGTCGCGCTGCGCGAGGTGACGTCAGAGAGCGTTCTGGATTCACTTTTATCAGTCTTTGCCCACTTGCATTTCCTTCCGAGATCCAAAGTGATTGGGGTAGTGTGTTCACAAGTGCCCTCACCACCTCATTTCTAGAGCGGTGCGGTATTAAGAGAGTGCACAGCTCAATCCATCATCCCCAGAGCAACAGCGTAGAAAGGTGGCATTCTGTTCTAAAGCGCGTGCTTAGGGGACAATGCTATCAAAACAAACGCGACTGGGACGCATGCCTACCTGCGGCACTTTTTGCTTTGCGGTCAGTGTCGCATGAATCCACTGGATTTAGCCCCGCCGAGTTGGTGTACGGAAGGTCACTGCGCTCACCTTTGCGAATGGTACGGCAAGCCTGGGAAGGGCGCAGGGAAGCCCCGACTGTAGTAGAGTTCGTCTTGACTCTGCTGGATCGTCTACATAACACTGAGGAACTCGTGGAGGCCAGGATGAAGTCAGCCCAGGCTCGTTCTAAGGTCTATTATGATCGGACAGCCCGTCAACGGATGTTTTGCATCGGTGACAAAGTAATGTTGCTGAGAGCTTCAAGACAAAATAGGCTCGAAGTGCAGTGGGAAGGGCCTGCTAAAGTAGTTGCCAAGCTCTATAACACCAATTACGGGGTGAAAATCCCAGGAAAGCGTAAAGAAGTGCGCATTTACCAATGCAACCTAATGAAGCCTTACGTGCAGAGAGAAGCCGTGGTAAATCTAAAGCTTAACCTCCTTCAGGAGATGGAAGACAACCTTATCTGTATAAGCGGGGAGGAAAGCAGCGCGCAGGAACTCCTCAAGAGGACCAAGCAGAGAGGAGAACTAAAAGAAAATCAGTTGTCTGATTTCGGCGAACTGATAGCAGAGTTTGATGACAGCTTCGTAGACAGGCCAGGCAGGACTGATTTGATTGAGCACGATATCGAGTTAACCTCCGAGAAGTCAGTGCGGTCAAGGTGCTATCGACTCTCTCCTAGGGAGATAGATATCCTTGATAGGGAGGTAAAGCGCATGCTGGAGTTGGGAGTAATCAAGCACTCCGAAAGCGAATACGCTTCGCCTATGATCTTGGTGGAAGCTCCGGGTAAAGACCCAAGGCCTGTAGTAGACTATTGGAAGTTGAATACTCTCACCAAGGATCAAGTGTAACCTATTCCCTATACTGAGGAGAGAGTGGAACAGGTCAGTCGAGTAGCCTATGTAACCACGCTAGACCTTACTCGAGGGTACTGGCAAGTGCCGCTCACTGAGCGCGCCAGCAGATTCGCAGCTTTCGTCATTCCAACGGGAAGCTATCATCCAACAATGATGAGCTTCGGGCTCAGAAATGCTCTCTTTTGTTTTTCCCGTCTCATGGATAAGGTTCTAAAGGGCTGTGAAGCATTTGCGGTGCCCTACTTGGATGAAATTGCTGTCTTCTCAGATTCATGGGCGCACCATGTATTGCATCTGAGAGCAGTGCTAAGCCGTTTGCGTCCAGCTGGGCTCACTGTAAAGGCCGAGAAGTGTTACCTTGCGAGAGCAACAGTGAACTGTTTGGGTCAAAACGTAGGCCAAGGTTTCAGGAAACCCAGTGAGGTTAAGATCTCGGCGGTGGCAGACTACCCGCGGCCTAGAACAAAGAGGGACATTCGATCATTCTTAGGACTCACGGGATATTACAATCACTACATCCATGATTATTCAACTTTGGCAAGCCCCCTGACCAATGCTCTCTGCAGGACAGAGCCGACAAATATAGTCTGGGACGAAAAAAAGGAAGCGTCCTTCTTAAACTAGAAGGCAGCACTGATTAGCCGCCCGATATTGCGAGCTCCTGATTGCGTCCGACAATTCACGGTCCAGTGTGATGCGAGTGAGCAAGGGCTAGGTGCAGTCCTCTGCCAGATGGATGACAACGGCAACGAACGTCCCGTGCTCTACCTGAGCCGAAAACTGAGCTCTCGAGAGATGGCGTACTGCGCGTCGGAAAAAGAGTGCGCTTGCATAGTTTGGGCTATCCAGAAATTACAATGCTATCTCGGGGGCGCCAAATTCATCGTAGAGACGGACCATTGTCCCCCTTCCTGGCTGCAAATCTCGACATCAAAGAACAGTTGCCTTCTGAGGTGGAGCCTAATTCTACAGAAGTATCATTTTGATATAAAGTACAAGAAGGGAAAATTAAATGGAAACGTGGACGCACTTAGCCGTTCTTTCTAAGCAGTCGAGGGTGCTCTTCATGTATTCAAAATTGCTACAGAAGTTTTTTCGTGCGTTTGCGTGTGTGAATGCGAATCATAGTAGGTTTGGTTTTCTCAGCATACGTGGGTCCTAAGAAGTTTTCAGTGTGAGCTTTTCTCCAACAGATATAGTAACGAGATTGTATCCCACTTTTGAACTTTTGAAAGAGTTTGCTCGGAGGGGAGTTGAGTGCTTGCTCGGGCATGTGGTTTAACTTTCAGAGACGCCTCAACGTATTTGGTCAGCGTCAAAGAAGACAACATTGCGAGCGACAGACAGCTGCTAGCATACTTCTGCAAGCAAGTAGCCTAAGTCGCCTATTTGTGCAGCAGCGGCGACTGCTACCCTCGGAGACTCGTCTGGCGGGGGAGGAAGCTGCGATGACTCAGCTTGCGACCCGCATTTGACCAGACGACGACCCCAAAGAAGCATGCCGTGCGCTGAGAAAGTGCCTGCGGTATTTTCTCACGCTTCGCTGGCTGGTGATGAGCATTCCCGGCGAAGGACGCCCGGGGGCAGCGACCGACGACGGACGGAACCAAGAGCGCCCGTTCGGGGAAATAAAGGGACGGAGCCGAAAGGATTACCTGTTTCCGTCAAGAGCCGACCACACCGTAGGCAGCTCGTCGCCGCAGTTGAGACCCGCGGCATCGCAAGGACCACATGAGTTTTCGGTGACACGGAGCCGCTTGCAACCCTGTGGCTGCACTGCAGGAATTCGCAGCGGAGCTGCAATTTCTCCTCTCCCGTTCCCACGGGTTGACTCTGCCACGAGTGGCTCCGCCTGCAACAGTGCTGTGTGAATGTGATTGGTGCCCATCTTGGGGAAATGTGCCTCGTGTTATATTGGCCCCGCCTGATGAAGGGGCAGAATCTTAGGGGATTTAAGGACGGTGCTTAGTGCGAAAGGACGCTCTGGACCTTGCCGAAAAGGCTCATCCAGACGATCGAAGTTATGAACTCTTAATTTTTTATTCTTTTGCTCTTCCAATCTTCAGTATGTAAATAACTTTCTTAAAAGTGCCATTAAATCCGCTTGTTTTTCGTTTCCCAAACTCCGAAGCTTCAGGTTTTCCCCAGCCCGACGACTCAACACGCTACCAAACGGAGCCCGGGTTCGAGTTTTCCTGTGCGTCACGTCAATGTCCACATCATCTTCCGAAATTAATACAACCGGCCGGCTTGTTCTTATAAATCCAATGATGTCCTAAAACCGTGAAAAAATGAATGGGTGTTGCATCGGAAGGATTTATTTTCGGGCTTGCAGAAACCGACCAAAACACCGTTGCCAGGTTCCTTTATCCTTCACCATAACGCAGAATCCGGTCTTTTTTTTTGCGTCTTGTTTCTGAAGAAGGACTTCAAACAGGTCTGTTTGTAATCTAAGATTTGTATTAGCAACTTTTCATTACCTAGCGAGCCCCACTTAGTACATACACTGTTGCAAGTATTTCCCAAATTCCTCTGGCCGATTTTGACACGCTGAACGTTATTTTTTAGTCTTTCCAAGTCATTTATATTATACTGGATTTTGTCGATGCGTCCTCATCTTGCTGTCTTTTCCAAAGTCATTAAACGAAGGTTGTTTTCTCGAAGACAGTTCATGGTGCGTTTACATCTCTTATCTCATCTCCTCAGGTGGTTTAATTGTGGCTGACGTGTTGGCAAACATTGATTTTAAGTTTTTCCGGCGTTTCTTTTAATGCCGGTTTCTTTATGTTTTATTTTTATATGTGAAGGCACGGTTTTTGGGCGACTGTTCCTTTTATTAGGCATCATGTTGCATCCTGCTGTGTTTGTATAATCAAGTCTATTTCGCAAAATATGCAGTTGTAAGGTGGGGTTTATTCGCAGAAGTTTCTTAACGGGAGCAGGGCCAACAGCAGTCCGAGGTCAGCTAGTCCAGCCAGGAGCGTGCACCAGGCGATGGCCATGCGGCTCGCGCGTATGGCCGTCGTCTTTCTTACACAGTTATTATTTGCGCTTCGTCGCCCGTGTGTATGTAAGTGTGTTTGGGTGTGTGTGCACATTCACCTGCACATCTAGCGTTTTCTAAAAGCATAAGGCTGTGCTACTGTTTTGTGTTACCTGTTTACGCATTTTTTTCTCTTGAAGTCACCAGCCACCTTAAAAGCAAACTTTGCACTGCGAATTTATTAAAGAACTGTGTTGCCCTTCGTGCATGCGGACTATGGATTGAATCACTTTGCGACAGAATAAGAAGCCGCACACTCCCAACACGTCCACCAGAAGCTTTGCTATAAAATAGATGACTCCCACTGCGGCACATCAAGCACTGTTCGCTGGTGAAAACTGCGCACATGCTCGGTTTACTGCAGCTACATCAAGTGGCTTATGCACTACAGATGCAGCTCGTACCATTCAGGTGAGCACCAAGATATCACTACCAAGCCTTTTTTTCTAGTCTAAACTGGTTGCATTCGGTCAGCATTATAGCTAGCAATTCGGTTGTTTTATCTTTCGTCCTCTGGGCATCCAGAAAATTGGTCGTCTCTCTTGTCATCAAATGTAGAGATATGCGTAAGGCATCCTAGGCTCAAGATGACGATATGCGAAAAGCGCTGTTGGTCACATTGTACTGGCTTCAACACGGGCAATCCAACTTCACTCGCTAGACTCCTACAAGCTGAACAGCACGCATTGCCTCCTCGTCTATGTTCGCAACATTAGACGTTTCCGTAATAAGATGTTTTCATTTTGAGGACAGTGTACTTGGTTTCCGTCAGCGCATTTGGAGCTTTGTGCTGGAGTGAATTCAGCGCCATAGAGTGCAGCCAAGCACTCAAGCGCCGTTTCTGGGCTGAGAGTTGCAGTCGTCGGCGTTGCTTTCGGCAGAGGGAAATCGAGGAGAGCAGCAGATAATGAAAGTATGAAGTGAGCGAATATGACGCAGGGCGGAAACAGGCGGAATACAGTACGGTGGCGGGGCGGAACCATTAGGAAGAAAACAAAAAAAGGGAAGAACGGCAGAAACTAGAGAAGGAAAGCACAGGAGGAGGAGATGACGGAAGTAGGTAACAGGGGTGCAGCATTGCGTCTACGGCAGCTGCTGGGAAACGTGCCACCTGAGCTGAGGCTCAGCAGCAAACCGCCACAAACTGCCGCCGCCTGTAGGCACGGAAATGTTCCGTCTGAAGTCACCTATAGGTCAACTTACACGATTGCTGCGCTAATATTTCGCAATTCTGAGCACTGTGATCGCCAGCTATGTTTTTTTTTTAGTTTTTGGGTAGCGCCCACAATGCCTCTTACAGTTTTCAGTGATTCATCAACGATACCTGTCGCCCACTCCCCAGCAGCTTTGAAAACCTTTGCACGAAAAACGTGTAATAGAAGTACGAGGATGCCGATGGCTTCTAAAATATATAGCACGACGCACCCAGTTTGAACACTTAGCGGGAGTAGTTTCCGCGCTGGACGAGCTGTCTAAGGGATCGTGAAACAAATATCCTGTGTTGTCTGCGCAGGTTGGAATCTGGGTCATTGCTTTTTAATGCTGAAGTATATTTGTTGCTTAATACCACTCTTACAGAATATTGAGCTAATGTTGCGTTTAATTTCGTCTCTACATTAGCCCTCATGTTCGGCTTTAGGACTACAGCGGTCCCCTCCTGATGTGTGCTTTACTTTACGTATAATGGCAGCGAAAAGTATTCTATGCTTAAACGCTCAACAGCATATGTGTGCTGCGCTTTGTATAATAAAGAAACATTTTGTAGTCTCCATTTTGCTCACTGTGCTATTTTTTTCCTGCTTGTTGGACAATTCTGTTCCACTACGACAGTATGACCTGTAAGATGAACAGAACTTTTCCTCTCTCCTACTCTCCTACTTCTATCCGGTTCCTGATTGAAACTCACGGCGTGGTGTTCCCAGCGAACGTGTAGACCATGTTATACACGGCCGTGGTGCCATCCTCGGATAGCGAGGTTCTCTGGTACCTCTGGCAGTGCGCAATGGTCTCAGGGTCCGTGCTGACATCGATGGTGAACAAGGTGAAATCTGCCAGTACCTGCGGAAACATCAACCATAATTGTTGCTAAAAGTGGAAGACAAACATCTCAAACGTTGTATAGACTCAGTTCTGCTGAACAAGATCGTAACGTAAGTCAACATTTCACCTTGATCTTTCTTCCTCTCATGACGTACGAAGGTTCATTCACGAGTTCACTGTTCATCCTACTGTTTGAAAAGGCGCCATAAGATACGTGCTTCACGTTGTTCTTTGTCCACCCTTCAGGCAACGTTTAGCTGAGGCAACAGTTAAGCCCACTGCAAACGAACCTTAAGGTCATGGCGCAGGTATAAGTAGCTGTATGCAATGTTCGTAGCCTGTGGACTGCCCATTTTACAACCAAAAATCCTAAGCACGACCGAAGTGGGGTTTATGTACAAGTGTATTATAAGCGGCAGCTCCACCATTTTCTTTGCACTCAAACTTACTCTGCCCACTCTAGCAGTTCAGCGAGCTGACGTTCTCCTACCTTAGTCTCTTGATACCTCAGGTAGGTGATACAATCGACCATGTTTGAAGCGTTCACGACAGCTGGTGGCAGGTCGGCTGGTCTTAATCAGATCCTTGATGGTCTGGTAGTGCTATAATTATTGCATTTTGTGTGCGTTGAGCACCAGAAATAAAGATTGTATGATTGTTTCATCCCTGTTCCCCAGTGCAGGGGAGCCAATCAGAAAACCCTTCTGGTTAATGTACCTGTCTTTCTTCTTCATCGTCACCTCTCTCTCTCTATCTGCAACTAAAGCAACAATAGATTCAGTATTAAATTTACTGTAACTAGTAAAATCTTATTCACTGTCTATTTGTTCGTAAGTTCAAGTTTTTTGGCATGAGAAATTTTTTGGCTGAGCAAATGAAATGCAAGAACCTTCTTGCCACTCGATTCATAAGCGTAACGTGCGCAACCGAAGTTTTGATATCAATTGCAGCGTAGCATAAGCTACCGGAACCGGGAAAAGGCATTAATTGTTGACGCAGACTGTTGTCCGTTCACATGAAAAAGAGAGCCTTTCCCCTCCGAGTACCACATTAATGGCAACTTCCTTGACAGTGTTGGCAATTTTAAGCATTTCGGTGTAAATTTCTCGTCCGTGTCTTCATGGACAAAAGTATGTAGTCCACGAGACTCACAAAGCTAATGCTGCATTCAATTTATTCAAGCGAAACTACCAAAGTGCTCCTCTCGCCATCAAAAAACATCCCATTTAACTTATGTAGGCCCTATCATAGAATATGCATGTCCAATCTGGGACCCGCATACGCACAACCTGATCAACAGAATAGAACGTGTTCAAAATTGCGTTGCAGTTTTCGTCGCTAACAATTACACTTCGGCTCCAGCGTAACAAACATTAAAACCGAGCTTGGGTGGCAACCCCTGTTCTAAAGGAAAAAATTCCTAATGTTAAAATTCTTTCACAGTGTATATCATGGCAACACTGGTATAGAGAAAAGTACCTACATGAAGTGTCAACTTTCTGCTCTCCTATCTAAACGAAGGCCCCGCACTCTATTTCCTCTAGAAATGATCACTCAAAAAAATATACGAGAGATTGCGTGCCGAACAAATGTTTTTGCCCATTCTTTGTTTCCTTTTTCTATTAATGGATGGAATCATTTGGATCAAAGAGTAATAAGTGTTCCACCCTCCATAATCTCCTCAGACTTCATTTGTATGTTAGATAAATAAGTTTTTCGGATTGTATCTAGTGTTCCCTATGTCCTTTACTTTTTGCTTTACAGATAATATGCAGCATTTGCAATCCCCTGCACTAATTCCCCCTGGGCGATGAAGGCATATGCATAAATAAACTTGCAAATTCAGATGGCTATGGTAACATCGGTATGTCGTTTCTTCGCATTTCGCAAATCCTCCGCTTTCGGTGAGAGTGGATTGTTTGTCGGTTGCATGCCATTAAGCAACAATCGGGTCAACTAGAATTTCTCCTCGTTCACCCTTTCAGTGTCATATAATTTTTGCTTTCTAGAGTAAGAGAGTTTTCTTCGTCTAAGCCGCCTCCCTATTAACATCGCCAAGATTGTACAGTGCTGCATTCTATACAAAATACATAACAATCATTCATGCAATAAACAAATATTTTATAAAAGCCTTTGATCTGTTAAGTCAAATAGCTCTCTTCAAAGTACCAACGTCGTGTTCTCCTGCACTGCAGTGTCTGTTCGACGTCGGTCTTTTCGAGAGGAGGCTAACTCAGAGGTACGAAATTATTGGCCTTTACATATGCTGCAATGAGTGATCAGATATCGTGAAAGGGCAAGCGTTCGTGAACAAGCCCAGAACTTTTATGAACAACCAGAATCCTACACACCCGCTCTGTGTGTGTATTGTACCTGTATCTCAGCATGAATTTAAACACACTTTAATGTAACTTTTTCCTATGTAACGGGTTATTTCCCACCGGTTTGAACAGTTGCCACAACATCGCTGTCACAATATATACTAGGTGTCCCAGCTAAATGTAACCAAGCTTTTAAAAAACACGGGTTGTCCTAGCGGTCTGAAACCAAATGAGGGTTGTTTAGAGTCGCTTGACTTAGTCTGCAGTATTTTTTTCGTTCCTCAAGGTTGACTAATTAGTCAAGCTTAATTAAGTAACTTTTTAATTATTGACTTGAGGAACAAAGTGTCAATGGAAAAGTTGTAGATCGCTTTGAGAAACAGCTTACTGAAAAATTTGCAGCGAAGTAATATTTATGTAAAGTACTTTTTAACCGGCCTTTAACCATAACCCGCACAATAAGAAAAAGCTTCCACATGACAACTGTGCCAATTCAACGTCCCAAGACGTGCCTTAAAGAATAAAATCCGATTTTTCTGAAGTCCTCTCCTCGATGAGACATTGGGTGCACATTGGGGCAGAGACGTGAGCGAGCAGCTGGTCACGTGACAACTTTCTTTTAAGGCCAATAAATGAAGCTACGTAAATCGTAACCTGACGGAAACAGCACTACTTGCGGTTTTTCGAGGTGATCTAAAACTTTTGCATTGACACTTTCTTCCTGAACTCAATAATTAAAAAGTTAGCTAATTAAACTTAATTAATGAACTGTGAAGAGCGAAAAAATACTCAAGACTAGGCCACGCGACTATGAACAACGCTGAGTTGGTTTCACTGCACTAGGACACTTCGCCTTTTTTAAAAGTTTGGTTACATTTAGCTGGGACACCCGGTATAGGCGAAAGCTTTTAATGCCTCATCGTTGTCGACAGAAGGTTGTCAGCAGAGGTGCCACGCTTTTGTAGTCAGACCAGAAAAAAAAAATCGTTGTGCAAGATGGGATTCGAACCTTCATCCTTCCGCTCCGCAGCCTAGCGTGCTAATGGCTACGCTACTTCCTGCCAACGCGTAATCAGTTCTCCTTGTCTAGGACGCTGGAGAGTGTTTGCAGAAAGGCGTAGAATCAGACGGATGCTTCCCAAACGCCCTCCAGTGACTCCAGCATTTGAGAATACCATACAATTACGTACTTAATTAACATCTTAACCACACATCAGTGACACAAGCAGCAACACCGCGCTAAATGCTTTCGCCTCACCGCACTTTAGGTCAGCATAGTGCCCCCCCCCCTGAATTTTTTATGCGAAGCATATTGCTAGAGCTACCACTCACGCCGTCGGCGTGGGACCCCTAGACGTCACACCACGTGACACCGTGACGTCACACCACGTGACACCGTGACGTCACACCACGTGACACCGTGACGTCACACCACGTGACACCGTGACGTCACACCACATGACACCGTGACGTCACACCACGTGACACCGTGACGTCACACCACGTGACGCCGTGATGTCACACCACGTGACATCGGATGAGAGAGACGGCCTCCGCCTCGCGCCGTCGCCGTGGGACCCCTAGCCGTCACGCCACGTGACGCCGTGACGTCGTCGTGACGATGCCATCGCACAGACGTCGGAATGTCCTCGAGCGGCATTCCCGCGCATTTAGAACGCGCGTTCACACTCGGTGTAGGTGAAACGCTCACTCCACCGGGCAGGCAGACGCGGCTTCCGTGGCAATCCAGGCGCTCACCCAACGCGCGTCTCGGGGGGTTAGTCGGCGTTCCGCTGTAGCCATGCCGTTGTCTTCCCCCACGACGAAGGCTTCTAGTGGTTGTATTAAAATGACCAAGTATGCAACCAAGGAAAGCCATGTATTACCAAGCCTAGCCACCAATATGCTTCGCATCTGACTAGGCTTAACCTTAGCTAAGCCTCAGCCATAATTTTTTTTGATGAGAACACAGTTCTTTCGGGGAGGAAAAAGTTAGCAGAGCGAAGCTTATGATTTAGCGCAAAAAATTACTGAAGACACTGTGTCCAGACTAAAGTATGAAACGGCGGAAGACTGGCGCCATTGCCAATGATGTCTGTTGGGCGACACTGGTTTGGCGGGACAACGTATCCTTCGCGCACGATACCGCAAAGTAACAAAGTAACACCTGTGCTACACGGGTACTTTCCAATGACATCTGAGTCGAATGGCAGTCTAGATTTGGAATGGCATTCGATCTCGACGGACTCCCGCACTGCTACACGACACTTTCCAAACGCATTCGAAATTATCAGCTCGTTTTCAGTGTACAACGACGACCACGGTCACACTAGTCCGACAACGGCACTATCGCGGTGAACAGCAGCATGTGATTATAGTGAACTATCTAGTTAATTTTAATATTAGTGTAGTGGGACAATTTTTTTGGTTAAACGACACCCACGAATCCGATCGGCGGACGGTCAGCCTTCATTCCCTCGGGGGTTCGGCGGCTGAGCGAAAACACGCTGATGAGGTGACGGCGCGAATACATGCGCGCTTATACATTATCCGTATTAAGGCTTTAATGCCTCATTATCCGTATTAAGGCTTTAATGCCTCATTGTTGTAAGCAGGAGTTGTCGAGAGAAATGTCACGCTTTTCAATTGGTCGAAACGGTCGTGACTTCACAGTGGGCGAACTTCGAACGGGGCCAACTGTACTCTGGCTAACCATGCCACCAATTAGAGGGATCGTATAGTGATGCTCCAAGTAAGTTGGACTGAGTTTAGTTAATTGCTTAATTACCCAATCAGCCCAATTAATCCTTCTAGTCAGGCCAGATAAATAAAACCGAGTAGGAAATTGGTCGAGTTCGGGAATCGAACCCCGGTCTCCGGAGTGCCAGACGAGCATGCTAACCACTCTGGCACGCGAGCTCGATGGTTTGGAATGAACAAAGGCACGTCTAGTGAATACGGTGTCTTCGTTCACTCCCATCTTCCTCCCTTCCCATTACAGCGAGGTTTAGGTGTCCACCCAGATAGGCGAGACAGATACATTTCCTTTCATAAAAATCGACCGACGAGCAAGGCGTACAACCGAACGGGCGATGGCGTTCTATGGACTCCCTGGCAGCGTTGCAAGACGCTATCGCGTTTTACTCTTAGAGGCGAAGCCTAACATCTTAACAACGCATCAGTGACACAAGCAGCAAAAGCACTTGATGCAGGGCGCTACACCGCGCAACACCGCGCTTTATGCTTTCGCCTCACAGCACTTTAGGTCCACAAAGTGCCCTTCTGAATTTAAGAAATAAGCGAAACGAACGGCTATATTTCCCATGTGCACATTTGGACACTCACTAGCGATAACCACTTGAGAAACTATTTTCAGAAGATCACGACTCCGTTCCTTTCGGCGACGACTAGGCCTAGATAGTCCGCAGGGTTCGATCTGTGATTGCGGGGGTTGTGAAGAACGAATTCTCAAGTTCTAGCGAATGCAAATGGTCAACGAGTGTAGTTTTGACAACAGTGACATGAAATCAACTAAAGCAGTGCTTTATGGCCAGCAGCAGTCGTCACCGTCGCTAGCTTGTGGATAACAAGTTAGGCCGTTTCAGCTAAAGCGAAGGGTCGCCAAACATACTTCTGCACAAAGTAGTTGAAAATAAAGTACTGGGAATTGCGGAGGAAGCCGGGAATATTAGCGAGAAGCGCCGCTCCTACGCGATGTCAACAATCCGGCTGTCAAGTGTTTCTCAGGCGAGCGATCGCGTCGGCGCTTCCCACTGACTGTCGCACTGCGTAAGCTAGCACGGGTACAACCGGTACAGAAGAGAAGGGATTATTTGATAGAACTAAAGCGCATATATTTCGTTTTATGTCTTGCAAACGAGCACAAGCTGTTCATACGCAGTGATGTAAACAGCAGTATGAGTGCAGTCGTCCTCATCGGCGCACTCCTGGGGACATTTCATGCACACGCGGTAAATGTTAATTAATGTACTATTATCTGCAAGCACTCACTAAGACAGAACACGAGCTATTTGCTAAACAAACAGCAGAAAGAAGTGAGCACCGGGTACAAATGAACAGCCACAGAGCCGAAAGCAGTCGCGCGGCTTTTGGGCTGTGGGCGGGGCGAAGCGACGGCGGCAGCGACTGCTATTGGTCGGTTCAGGCTGGGTTCGCGTTTGGAAGGCATTCTAAAATCTTGAATGTCTTCGCCGAGCTCTGTCGACTGGAATGTCATCTGAACCGAATGCCATCGAAAAAGTTCGTGTAGCAACGTAAGTTCGGCAGTCGAGTGGAATGACATTCGGTTGGAAGGCATTCGAAACAGCCGTGTAGCAGGGGTATAAGCCGTCGCCGCCGCGCCGTGGCCGTGCCCAAGCAGACGGCCGCCACAAGCGCCTCGCGACAGCGACGTCCAGGCACGCCGCCGAGCACAAGGCCGCCGCGCGCGCCGATGCGGTGAGTCAGCCCGCGCACCGCCAAGCCGCGCACCAATCAGGAGGCGCGCACATGCGCCTAGGGACAGTGACGTCACGGCTTCGAGGAGACCAATCAGGAGGCCGGAAAGACTGGACAGATTCTGCTAACGGATATATGACCTTGACAATGAGCCATTCAAGGCTTCCGCCAGAATATTCATCGAAGGCCATCCGTCACGCACCGTCGCTTGTCGTCGCAGCACAACCAGCGTCAACACCACCGCTAGCGTCGCTTCTTGCACTTTCGGCTGGGAAACAAATGCGCTTTCGACTTTCCTATGAGAATGGAATACATGCATTTCAGTCGACATGGCGCACACTTTTTGCGAACATCCCTCGTATTCTCCAGTGCTTCGCAGCTCGTCAACGCGGCATTGAGATTCACAGCTGCAACCTTTTGCGATCGCAAGCCTCATGGCGCTGCTACGGCTGCCGTTGCATGATATCCTCTACAACAGGGGCTTGCAGTCCTCCTCACCACATAATCGCACCAACGCGCTAGGCTCTCCCTCTCCCCTGCCTACGCGACGAGCGTGCCGGCGGAGCCTCCAAAATCCTCGGGCCCTCTTAACGTCATTCTCTTTTAAATTCCACACTCTTGTCTTCGAGCAAAGAGCGGTCCTGCTCCATTCCTTTCCTCGCTATCCTCCTCGCTATGCCAGCTGTGGCTAAATGCGTTCGCTCACCTCACAGACGGCGCAGTCTGAGCAGCCAGTGACAAAGCAACCGGCAACACTTGTTTCCGGCTTTCACTGCTGCGTCAGCGGGAGAGAGGGAAAGCGTTACACGTAACCCGTTATATGAATGCCGCTGTGCTCCCTAAATGGCTTGAACAGGGCAAGACGGCGTTTGCTCCTAAACAGCAAATATTACCCTATTGCATACGGCCACAGACTTTATATTTCGCATGATACTGAGCTCAATGTAGTGCTGCGATTATGGATCATTTAATATTATGGTCCAAGGAATACATTCGCTAGAGTGCCTGCATTTATCATTAAGTATTACATGTGGCATTTACGTGAGGTATTTCAGCCCGACGCTAGATATCTAGTAAAGCACTTCAAAGTCACCGATGCGACAAAAGTATAAAGAAACAAGTTTGCCAGTATTTTCTTCAAATGCGTATTCTCAAATTAAAGAAGAAAGGATTACATACCTGAGTAAATAATGTCGAAGAAATCTTAGTGATACAGGGACGTCTTCTTAGCAGAAAGACATTTGTTGTAGGAAAAACTTTGAAGTCATCATCATCATCAGCCTGACTGCGCCCACTGCAGGGCAAAGGCCTCTCCCATGTCTGTCCAACTAACCCTGTCCTTCCCCAGTTGCGGCCACCGTATTCCCGCAAATTTCTTAATCTCATCCGCCCAACTAACTTTCTGCCACCCCCTGCTTCGTGCCTTCTTTTGGTATCAACTCCGTTACCCTTAAGGACCAGCTGTTATCTTGCCTTCGCATTACATGCCCTGCGCAAGCCCACTTCTTCCGCTGGATTTCAACTACGATGTCTTTAACCCGAGTTTGTTCTCTCACCCACTCTGCCCGCTTCCGATCTCTTAACGTTACACCTAACATTTTTCTTTCCATAGCTCCCTGCTGCATTGAGGGGTGACAATCAACATGTCCATCTAACCTAGTTCTAAGTGTCACTTGAGAAGACCATTTCGAAGACTATTTTGTGAATACTTGAGAAGACATTCACCAGATTTGATGGTAATGTAGCAGGGATATATAGCTTGAGCCTTTTCTCTGTTCGACCATTTGGTGTTTGAGGTCAGTGTATGGGCCACGCAGATTACTTCCGGGTCTGAATTACCTGGCTGAATGTTAGAGATATACGCATCGTCACTTGTCGAGTCAAACTTTAAAGGCGAAACACATATTAAGAAAAGTCGAAGGTGCAAATTTTACTAAAATAGCGGAGAAAAAATCTGAACCTTGATGTCGGTGCGCACTTGTGCTAAAATTCCCTTTCACCAATCAAATTGGAGTTCTCAGGTATTCAGTACGGGATTCGATTTTATGCTGAAACGTTCAGATGATAGTAATATCCTCTTTGTAGAGTTGTTTTTAGGCACCGTATATTTTTTCATTTCAAGACCAGAATACCTGTTCTTACCTGCGTGGCATTACATTCCTCGAGATCTCGCTGACAATCTTGTGCAAGTGCGTTGTGAGCATTTATAATGGACAATAGTGCCACCACCAAAATCATGAGCAAGAGTTGGAATTGCTTCGAGGAATTCATTCCGAAGGCTCTATGCGAAAGACGAAGAAATGCTGGGTGCTTTCTGAAAAAAAAAGCACGACAATTTCTGCACCAATAACGACCACGAAAGGAATTTTGATACATTGTGAATATAGGCCACCGAGTACCGGGAAAGTCCAAGTCTGCAAAGCGCTTAGGGCGGTGTTATGTGCCACAGGTATACTCGAATGAGGAACTTGGCCAGTTCACACGAGCGCTTACACAGCATGCAAAATTTCAAGTCAACGGCAACAGAAAAAGACAGCGGTAGTATCTTAAAAAGCCCAAATAAAAAAGAAATAGGGCTCCTTCATTGCTCTGTTCAGAGTTTCCGTTGCACGGGAATACCAACATTTTCGAGATGGCAGGAGTAATACGCACCAGAGAGTCAGTTTTCCATGTGCAGGGGGCTTCTCGAATGTGATTTTAGGACGGCAACTCTTCCCTATGTGAAGCAAAGGTCGGCTCTTTATTCGGCCAGGCGACCTAATATTTCAGTGCAGGTGGCATCATAGCGATTCTTTTTATTTTCCAGCGTGGCGAACGAAAATAAAATAAAAAGCACAGCAAGGACAGGAACGTTGGTGGGATTCCATTGTGCTGAAAACCTGAGCACTTGCATGCACACGTCGAAAGCGTTTCAGTTTTCTGCGTTTCCCTGAGCGTTTCCTTCAGTCGCTGTTTGTATAGACTGCACATTCTCTCTATATCCTCGGAACCTAGCTTAGCATAGCTGCTCAAAGGAATAGCGTGTATAATTTAGATACCGCTGGGGCTTAGTGAAGTGTGGAGGACGCCTAAATCATGTACAGTGCTAAGGAGCAGGTATATGCTTTCGAAGTTTAGCGGACTGGCGAGAGCTAGGTGCTGGATTTCTTATCGACAAGGATGCTGCTAGCAACACAGGGGAATTCTACACCTTTACGAAAGGGCATAGTTATCGTAGTAAATCTTATTAAGGGGTACTGACTGAAGTTATTGCAAGGCTAAGCAGCTAGAACTAGTTATGATGACCAAAGGGTGGAAGGGTTTATCACAACGTAGAATCAGCAATGAGTTCCGGAAAAAAGCAGCTCACTGTCCAGATGGATGACTGAAGTAGCAAGGTTGACAAGAAGCAGACACGCAGCTATACACTGGGAGTCTGCAAGAGGTTCTAGGAATAGCATCCGGGAGTGATAGTAGAGTTCACTAAACGAAACTGGCAACGAATCATCAGTACCATTTTATGGAAACTTGAGAACGGAAAGTTGACTTGGTAGAGCTTGAACTGCGAGAACTGAAATTAAGATACGCCACATTCTGAGCGCATCCTGGCATAGTACAAGAGATACGACGGCTTGGCAAAGTGAGATGGAGTCACTATAGAATTGTCAGTTATCCTATAAGAGTACGTGAAGGTGAATTTCTCATATATCATTACAAAATGAGCAGTAGAAGAAGGGGTAGCATAGCCAGACAGGATACTTTCTACTACTTTCAAGTCATGAATGATGCATTAAACAAAACAATTAATTAAAGGCTCTGACCTCGTAGATAGAATAGGCATGGCTAAAAACGCAAAGGTTATGAAGCGGCCTGATAAAAAATATGTCTATTTTATATGCAAATGATCTAGCACGCTTCATAGAACGTAGGTGGCCCAACAGGCGTCCACAGCAAGTTATACATTGGCAAAGGTAGAAGTACTCCCAAGATAAAATAAGGGCAATGGCATTGCAATTATGGATTACATAGTTAAAATAGCTGGAGACTTCTATACAGGCCAGAATAGCAGCATAAATTTTTAGGACGCTGAAGATGACGAAAGTGTAGTCCACGAATTGGACGCACCAGTTGATAATGAAGCAGGAACTGAAGAAAGACATATCCAAAGAAAATCTGAAAAGCAGGTAGTGAGCGTCAGGTAACTGCGTATTAAGGCGGAAGCCTTTAATGCCTCATCGTTGTAACCAGGAGCTGTCGACAGAAATGTCACGCTTTTCAGTTTGTCGAAACGGTCGTGACGTCACAGTGCGCGAATTTCAAACGGGGCCAATTGTACTTTGGCTACAATCCATGCAACCAATTAAAGGGATTGTATAGTGATGCTCCAAGTAAGTTTGACTGAGTTTAGTTAATTGCTTACTTAACCAATTAGTCTAATTAACCTTTCTAGTCAGAGCACATAAATAAATAAAACCGAATAAGAAATTGGCTGGGCTTGGGAATCGAATCCCGGTCTCCGGAGTGCGAGTCGAGCTCCCTACCACTCCGCCATACTAGCTCGATGGTTTGGAATGAACAAAGGTGCGTCTAGTGAATACGGTGTCTTCATTCACTGCCATCTTCCTCCCTTCCCGTTACGGCGAGGTTTAGGTGTCCACCGAGAGATATGAGAGACAGATACATTTCCTTTCCTCAAAAACCAATTTACCAACGAGCAAGGCGTATTTGTCCGCGTTTCAAATTGGTCCAAATTGTCGTGCCGTCACCGCGCGCGAATTTTGACGGGTGTCCACCGAAATATGTGAGACAGTTACTGTGCAACTTCCTTTCCTCAAATACACGTTTCGACTAGTGTCTACTGAGATATGTGAGACAGTGCGTAATTTCCTTTCCTCAAATACAATTTTCATTTTCTTCATTACGGCCCCTCTTTCTTCTTTCACTCACACTTCCTCCCTTCCTGTACGGTGCGGTTCAGGTGTCCACCGAGATGACAGAGAATTACAGCTCCATTTCCTTTCCTCAAAAAGCGTTGCGTTCAAAGGGCAACGCATCGCGCCGAACGGGTGGTGGCTTTCCATGGACTCCGTGGCAGCGCTACAACACGCTGTCGCGTTTCACTCCTAAAGGCGAAGCTTAAGCGTCATTAATTGGCAGTTAATTAACGCACCAACAAAATGTGCAGTGAACAATCGCGTAGCAGAATACAGCTCTCAGGCTTTCGCCTTTCACCACTTTAGCTGCTAAAGTTCCTCGTAATTTTTTTGTTGAAGGCGAGTGCGTATATTGGGCTAGCAAGAGTTGACGTCCTGTATACACAGTGCCTCACGACCAAGGCAGAACGGGATCTCTAAATTAGCATAAAAATACCATAAAACATAACAAATGGCAAGTAAAGCACTTCAAAACTGCAGACGAATGAGCTTAGAAGATATAGTTTACAATGTATTCATTGAGTTAATCTGTAATCATATTATAAGAACGTTAAAGTTCAGCCCTGCAGATGACTAGGCTGATTTTCAGAACGTCTAGGTCACCATCACCATCACCAGCCTGACTACGCCCACTGCATGCCAAAGGCCTCTCTCATGCCTCGGCAATTAACCTCTCCTTTGCGAGTTCCGGCCACCGTATCCCCGCAAACTTTTTAATCTCATCCACCCACCTAACATTCTGTCGCCCCCTGCTACGTTTGCCTTCTCTTGGAATCCACTTCGTTACCCTTAAGGACCAGCGGTTATCTTGCCTTCATATTACATGCCCTTCCCAAGCCCATTTTATCCTTTTGATTTACACTAGGATGTCATTAACCCGCGTTTGTTCCCTCACCCACTCCGCCCGCTTCCGATCTCTTAACGTTACACCTATCATCTTTTCCTTCCATAGCTCGCTGCGTTGTACTTAACTGAAGTGGAACCCTCTTTGTTAGTCTCCACGTTTGGGCTCCATAGGTGAGCACCGGTAAGATACAGCTGTTGTAAAGTTTTCTTTTAAAGGATATTGGTAAACTGCCATTTAACATCTCAGACAACCTGCTATATGCGCTGCACCAAATTCTTATACTTCTAGTTATTTCCCTCTCGTGATCCTGACAACTGGTCACTACCTGCCCTAAGTAGACATATTCTCTTACTATTTCCAGCGCGTCACTGCCAATTGCGAACTGCTGTTACCTTGCTAGACTGTCGAACATTCCTTTGGTTTTCTGCGTGTTAATTTTTCGCCCATCGTTCTGCTCTACCTATCTAACTCATTGCTTCTGCTTTGCAGTTTATGTCCGGAGTGGCTTAGCAAGGGAATGTCACCAGTGAATCGCAAATGAATTAGGTATTCTGCATTAACTCTTATCCCCAACTCGTCCACATTTCAGGCCCCGGAATACGTTTCGTAAAGAGGCATTGAATAGCATTGGCGAGATCGTGTCTTCCTGCCTGACACCTTTACTGATTGGAATTTTATTGCTGAATCTATGCGGGACTATGGTAGCGGTGAAATCGTTATAAATATCTTCCAATATTTTCGCATAACATTCTTGTACACTCTGATTCCGCAATACCTGCATGACAGCTGAGGTTTCCACTGAGTAAAATGCTTTTGCTTAATCAATGAAGGCTATATATAGGGGGAGGTTATATTCCGAGCATTTCTCTATCACCTGATTGATAGCGTAAATATGGTCTATGGTCGAGTATGCTTTACGAAAGCCTGCTTGATAATTTTGTTGATTGAAGTCTTAGATTGTCCTCACTATATTAGCGATTACCTTAGTAACTACCTTGCAGGCAAAGAGCGCTAAGTTGATCGATCTGTAACTCTTCAAGTCCTTGGCGTCTCCTTTCTGATGAATTAAGGTAAATTTAACGTTATTCTAAGCTCCTGCTGCGCTCGAGGTCAAAAGGCATTGTGTATACACGGTGGCTAGTTTTTCTAGCGCAATTTACATACATACATACATACATACATACATACATACATGCATACATACATACATACATACATACATACATACATACATACATACATACATACATACATACATACATACATACATACATACATACATACATACATACATACATACATACATACATACATACATACACACACACACACACACACACACACACACACACACACACATACATACATACATACATACATACATACATACATACATACATACATACATACATACATACATACAAGTTTTATTGTGCACAAAGAAGTGGAATTTCCCCTCCGTCCGTCAACAAATCTGCTGTTACCTGAACCTCACCAGCTGCTTTCCCCCTTTGCATTGCTCCTAAGGCTTTCTTTACTTCTTTCTTTGTCACATGCGAATATCCCAATGCTGAGCCCAACTGCCTCTCTCAGTAACGTTCTGATTACATTTGCTACTGTATATATTTCTGTAGACCTGTTATCTCTGTCTCTCTATTCCTTATCTCTATCTTGTTCATATTGGTAATGACATTCCCCTCTTTGTCTCTTAGCGCAGACATCTGGTTTTTACCTTTGCCTTGTTTTCTCTTGACCGCTTTTAGGTTACCTCCGTTATTTACAGCATGCTCGACTTTCTTCGCGTTAGACTTCCTTATGTCCGCTACCTTGCGCTTATTTGTTAACTTCGATAGCTCTGCTAGTTCTATTCTGTCTGGGCAGTTAGCCGTCCTCATGCTTTGTAGTTTCTTAATCAGATCTTTAATCCCCTGAGAGAGATAGCTTGCCGGCATCCTGTTGAACCATCCTACCGCCTACTTCTGCGGTGCATTCCGTAACGGGAGCTGTGAGATTATAGTTCATTGCTTCAACACTATGGCCCTGTTTGTCAGTTAGAGCGGAAAATCTGTTCTGCAGCGACATCCTGAATTCCTCGACTTTCCCTCTTAACGCTAACTCATTATTACCCTTCCGATTCACTATTTTCCCCCGTTCCCTCTTCTAATCTAAGCTACTACGAGACCTTGCCATTCTGTGGTCGCTGCAACGGACCTTTCCGAAGACCTCCACACCATCTATGATGGCAGGGTTAGCGGACAGTATGAAGTCTAGTTCATTTTAGTCTCACCATTGGGGCTTTTCCTCGTCCACTTCCTGTATGCTCGTTTGCACAAGAAGGTATTCATGATCTGTAAATTATGTCACTCTGTGAACAGTACTAATAGCTCTCCCCTGCTATTCCTAGAACCTATGCCATAATCAACTACCACCTGGTCTCCAGCCTGCTTCTTGCCTACCATTGCGTTGAAGTCGCCCATCAGTACAGTGTACTGTGATTTTACTTTGGTCATTGCCGAGTCCACATCTTCATAGAAGCTTTCAACGATCCGGTCATCATGGCTTGATGTAGGCGCATAGGCTTGCAGCACCTTCAGCTTGTAGCTCTTATTAAGCCTCATTACAACAGCTGCCGCCATCTCGTTAATACTATAAAAATCCTCTCTGTTACCAGCTATGTTCCGATTTATGAGAAATCACACACCTATTTCTCGTCTGTCTGCTAATCCACGATAGCACAGTACGTGCCCGCCCTTTAGTACTGTATACGCCTCAACGGTTCTCCTACCTCACTAAGCCCTATGGAATACCTTTTAGTACCCGATAATTCTTTCAACAGCACTGCTAAGCTATCCTCAGTGAAATAAGGTTCTAGCGTTAAACGTTGCCAGGATCAGTTTCCAATGGCGGCCTGTTCGGATCCTCTGATCCTTAGCACCCTGCGCTGCGTCACAGGTATGACGGCCGCCTTAGTCAGTTGCTCCGCAGCAGCTGGGAACTGAGGACTGAAGGTTAATTCGTTTCTTCATAGATGGTTGCCGCGAAGTACTACAAAAGGGTGGCCAAATCCTGTTCTGGTGAGGAAGTGCGTTGTTGGTTCTGGTCACCGACATCAGGCCGCACTCCAGGACTAGTTATGCTATTCCCTCTACACGCGGGGTTGTTTTCGTTTCTTTTTTTTAAACCCTGTGGAAAGTTGCGCTGCGGCGGGATTTCAACCTCGGTGCTCTTGCACGCGAGGTGTGTAGGTATAGGCTAAAAGTGTTCCGAGAAAATATTTACTGTCTAAGCCTCAGCAGTCAAGCAGTCATTACGTAAATATAGTATAGATAAGAAAAACCTACGCTTTCTGGAAAAAATATATCGGAGTTTCACAGCGACCATAGTCAACACGGGGGGGGGGGGGGGGGAGAGACAGCGATAAATTCTAATCCAGGAAACATCTCAAGCAAAGATACAGGACATCGGTTGTGCAGTTGACCGGCTGTGTACAGTAGCTGTTCAGGAAACTAATTCGGGAAAGTTGGCGATAATTAGGTATACCTGACCAACCTTCCATTTGCTGATGACTTTGCTTTCATTAGTAAATACCGGGCCAAATGGCATAGGATGGTTGAGGATCTAAAGACAAAGCGTAATGACGGAACCAGGAATAAATGATAAGTGACATAATGTAATTGTTCGACAGGCCCGGGCGGAATCAAAACCTTGCCATAGGCAGCAAAGCGATTGGAACTTTAGTGAAATGCATCAGCTTAGGGGAGCTAATGACGACAGATCCAGATAAACAGAGATCAATGATCATGTGCAATAAAAGGGGTCGAGTATGTTTCACAGGGATTCTTCGGTGATGAAGAACCGTTTAACAGTACTTGTAAAAGCGAATTATATAGTAGCTTTACGGTACCAGTACTAACCAATCATTGTAAACGTGGACGCTAATGGCGGAGGCTTCAACTTAATGACTACAGTGCTTCCACCTGTGGAGTGAAGATCTTCAGGTGTAAAGAGCAGAAGGTAGCAAATGGATAAAGGAAGAAAAGCGAGTTTATGACATCCAAATATTAATATAGAAAATGAATTTTGCACTGCCAGAAAATGTAATGCTATAGCAAGTTATCTGGTGGGCTTGACGACAAAAGAACTGGATTCCAATATAACGTAAGCGTATGGCAGGGGGCATCAGAGGGTAATGTGGGCGGAGGATATTAGAAATTTTGCGAGTAGAAAGGAGTCCTTGGGAGAGAGGTTATTTGCAAATTATGGAAGGTACGTTTTGCTAGCGTGAGCGCAGTTGGGCGAATTCAATTGATTCCATAGTCGAGCCCACTCATACCGGATGCACACATAACGCACGAATGCTATGCTGCCGTCAAAATATACCTTCGGGCAATTGCGATTGGTCGGAGCTAGAATGGTTACTCTGGTCACACCACATGGTTTTAGCGAGCCAGGAGTCGCAGTTAACAGGTCCTCAGATTTGAAAAACTCGCGCTTCCAACAAGCACGTAAATCTAAGAGAGTCTTTAATCAGACGCGACACCGTCTTGAAAAAAAAGCAAGTAGCACGAAAAAAGGAATAAGAAGGAGACAGTAAAACTCAACCACCGTCAAAGCACGCGCTGACTTTTATTGGCTGCTTGTGTGTCGTATCGGCAAAGCATCCCAAACGGAAGCAGGAACGCGGCGGGCGCGATGCAGTGGCAGCGTCGAAAGCCAAGTAACAGTGCATAGTTGTTTAAAAACTAACTGCAATGATTTAAGCTAATTTTAGTAGTCAATAATTTCAATAATCAATAAAATCTAATTTTCATGAGATTGGTATTCTGGGCAACGATACGCATTGTCCACTTACTACGAACATGGGATTCAACCAACAAAATCCATACAACCGTAAGGTCCGTATTAAGGCGGCTCTACTATAGTACCTTTGAGAAGAAAAACAGCGAGAGAAAGAAGAGTTGCCGTAAATTTTATCACCTGATTATCTTAGATTTTGTGGAGCGGGAAATTTTTTGGTCGCTTCTAAACTGTGTAAGAGTCTCAACTCGACTCAAGTCGCCTCTCAGCTGTGTAACTCTGATGAAGTGCTAGTGGTTGCTCTCTGCAGCGACTCATTGTGGGATCGGGTTTCTGCACGGCTTCGGGACTTACGTTTTCCCGCCGCTGAGGTGTGAAGGACTGTGTACGGGAGGCCTAGGCATGGCCCAAAAGAACTCTCCATCGACTAGCACCAGAGACACTGTGTCTGGCTTCAAAATTATCGCCCTGCCCCGTCGGCGAAGGCGGTTGTGTGGAATGCGGCGGGCGCAGCAGAAAGACGTGTGAAGTAGCCAGAGGGCAACGGAGGAGAGGCCGCGCGGGGAGCCCAGCGCGACCACAGATCCCTGCGACCCATTTTGCAGCGCGTCCCCAACTCCCCCCCCCCCCCCCCCCTTTTGGCGCAGAGACAGGAACGTTTGTGCGTTTGTGTGTGCGCGCATGCACGCCTGCAGACGGCCTTGTTGTGAGGTACGGGCTGCGGACTCGGAGAAGGCTGGGAGTTGGGTCTTTATTAAGGGAAGTTAACCCAAAAGAAAAGAGGGCCCCATGCCCTTGGAAAACAGACTGTCTCCCCGGGCAGCTGCTCTCTTCCGCTGCTAAGGGAGGACTCCCTTTGTCCGTTGACGGCCAAGTTTTCGAATGCCGTGGTCGCGTGTCCAAGCCGCGGTTCTTGGAAGAGACCACCCCGGGTTCCGATGCGAGAAGAGAGAGGACAGCCGTGACCCTCATAAATATGTCAACTTCGAGAGGAGTGCGTCTTCGGCTGAACATGAGCTCCGCGTTCGCGAAGAGGCCGGCACCCTGCGGCGCGGAGGGTAGGCCGGAACGCTCGCGGCACAAACAGTTTCCCGGAGTTCGCGGGCCCACAGGCCAGCAGTGTCTTGAAACGCAACGGCCTTACTAACGGCTCGAGGTGGCGGGGGAGGCCGGCAAGTTAGCACCAAGAGGGCTCCCAGCAGAGGAGGCGAGGAGGACACCGAAGGAAAGAAAGGGAGTCCTCAGAGAGACGCATTGGGGACAGAGACAAAGCACAGAACGAGTGGAGAACGAGCAGAGACGGGCGAAGTGTACGGACGGGAGCAGATCGCGCTGGTCTGTAGTCGGTGAGGCCGGACCCGCGGGCATCCGTTGCAAACTGACCTCCAGCCGAGACGCCCAAGAAGCCGGACGCCACAACCCGTCAGAGTACCGCCAGCCGAGACGCCCAAGAAGCCGGACGCCACAACCCGTCAGAGGACCGCCAGCCGAGACGCCCAAGAAGCCTGACGCCATCACCCGTCATAGTCACCGAAACGGGGGACCGTCACCAGGCTGAGCGCCACCCCCGCCAGAGCAGCCAAGCAGCGAGGCACCTGTTGGCCGGACAGCACCGACGCCTAGTACAAGACAGCGGTGAGCGGAGCTCCCAGTTTCACCTTCAGGCAGAGTGAGAATAAATTTGGTTGACTCGGAGGCGTTGTGTGTTGGCTCATTTCTCCTCGCTTCAGCAGAACCCGTAGATGGCAACAAACAACTGTGTTGCATTGTGACTGACCCCCGACAGGCGGGAACGTCACAAAGGTGGCGCACCGACGTCGTACCGGCCACTGGTTGCTTTTGTGCAATGCGAAATATCGCGGCCTTGGCAATTTCCGTAAACTGCATTCCAACGCCCCCAGCAGCTGCACAACTGAGGAGCGGCTTATGCTATGTGAGCTTCGTATTCTCTTTCAGTTTTTTATTTTCTTGTCTTTAGTTTTCCTTCTTTTCTCTTTTTTTTTCATTATTTTCTTCGCTTCTGTTCGAACGTCCTTGCTCCAGCCGAAAGAGACCTTTCTTGCTCGCGTCTTCTCGGAAAAAAGAAACACTCTTCACCGCCCCCGCAACATTTTTGTTACCTTCGTTTTCTTAACTTGCTTGCGTTATCTGGTCTTATAATTCGTGATATAGCTGTGTGTTGTTCTTCCCAAAGAAGAGAAACAGAGAGTTCCTTCCCTCCCACTACATTAAACACTGTAAATACGCGTACCCCTCTGTTCACTCAGCTCTAACCCTGATACCCTGACGAAGGGCGGTGTACCCTCCGAAACGAGATAAATAAACCTAGATAATCATATCAGTTGCGACTTTTTCCTAATATATATATATATATATATATATATATTAGTGAATCTTTGCAGCTGAAAGATGATTGACTAGAAACACACACACACACACACACACACACACACACACACACACACACACACACACACACACACACACACACACACACACACACACACACACACACACACACACACACACACACACACACACACACACACACACACACACACACACACACACACACACACACACACGCACACGCACGCGCACGCACACGCACACGCACACGCACACACACACACGCACGCACACACGCACACACGCACGCACGCACACGCACGCACGCACGCACGCACACACACACATATATATGTGTGTGTGTTCGCCCTGGCGTACATATTCGATTATATGCTGATGACTGTGTCCTATTTCGCGATGTTAGCAATGAAAACGATCAGAGTGACCTACAAAATACGCTTACTAATATTGTACAGTGGTGCAAGCGCTGGGACATGACACTGAACGCATATAAAAGCGTTTCTCTTCGCATAACTAACAAGATAAACGCTCTATAATATGTATATAAATTAGAATCATCACCATTGCAACAAGTAGCGTCCGTAAAGTACTTGGGTGTAACACTTAATAATAACCTTTCTTGGAACTCTCACATAGATAACATCTGTTCACTCGCATTCCGTAAGCTCTGTTATATAAGGCATAAACTTCGAAACGCCCCCGCTAACGTTAAGCTCTTAGGTTATAATACTCTAATTAGACCCAAGCTTGAATATGCTTGCATAATTTGGGACCCGTATACTAAGTCTAACATAAGAAAGCTCGAGAACATTCAAAGGAAAGCAATTAGATTCATACATTCAAAATATCTACCCACTGACTCACCCTCAGACTTGATGCATGCTAACGGTATTGAAGAACTACAGGTAAGAAGACGAAATTTTCGTTTAGATTTTCTTTCATTACTTCTTAACAATAAACTCAGACTTGACCCTTCTGCTTATCTTTCCCCAATGCCAACACGGAATACACGACACTATCACAAAGCTCTTTTAAAACCATATTTTGCCCGGACTAACTCGTTCAAGTTTTCCTTTTTCCCACGCACCATATCCGACTGGAACTCATTAACCGAACCTAATCAACCCTGAAAATCAGACGCGTTCCTCAGCCATCTTTTTTGATATTGCGTATTATGTATTTTTTCTGCTTTGTCTTGCATTGCTGTATTGTTGTTTTACTACATTATCTTTGCTGTATTGTTGTATTTTTTGCTATAATTTTGCTTTTTGTGCACCTGCCCTTCCTGCTTGGACCTAACCATGGTCTGCAGTATGTACATAAATAAAATAAAATAAAATACCGGGTGTCCCAGCTAAATGTAACCAAACTTTTAAAAAAGGCGAAGTGTCCTAGTCGAGTGAAACCAACTGAGGGTTGTTCATAGTCGCGTGGCCTAGTCTTGAGTATTTTTTCGCTCTTCAAAGTTAATTAATCAGTTAAGTTTCATTAGCAAACTTTCTAATTATTGACTTCAGGACGAAAGTGTCAATGAAAAAGTTTTAGATTGCCTCGAAAAACCGCTAGTAGTGCTGTTTCTGTCAAGTTACGATTCACGTAGCTTCATTTATTGGCCTTAAAAGAAAGTTGTCACGTGACCAGCTGCTCGCTCACTTCTCTGCCAAAATGTGCACCTAAAGTCTCATCGAGGCGAGGACTTCAGAAAAAAACGGATTTTATTCTTTAAGGCGCGTCTTGGGGCGTTGAAGTGGCACAGTTGTCATATGGAAGCTTTTTCTTATTGTGCGGGTTATGGTTAAAGGCCGGCAAAAAAACTACTTTACGTAAATATTACTTTGCTGCAAATGTCTCACTAAGCTGTTTCTCAAAGCGATCTACAACTTTTCCATTGACACTTTGTTCCTCAAGTCAATAATTAAAAATTTAGTTAATTAAGCTAAACTAATTAGACAACCTTGAAGAACGAAAAAAATACTGGAGACTAGGTCACGCGACTCTAAACAACCCTGATTTGGTTTCACACGGCTAGGACATCCCGTGTTTCTTAAAATCTTGGTTACATTTAGCTGGGACACCTGGTATATGATGCGAAATTGAGAAACGCTTCTTTTAAGTAAACGTTTATTGGGAGTCGACGTTTCGGACAGAGCCTGTCCTTTTTCAAGACTGAAGTTACATGGTTCTTGCTTCTCTTCTTAAAGGGTCTTCATCTGTACAGGTGTTCGACACATGAGCCAAATCAAGCCGACGATGCAGAAGGAAGAACGGCTCAGGGAAGAGAAAAAAAGAAACAATTAACAAAAAATACACAAACGGGACAGGGATCGGGGAGGGTAAATGTCGTCGCCCGCCACCCACGTATGCGGTCGCGGGGAGAAAAGAAAAAAAAAGGAAAAAGGGGGAAAAAAAAGAGCGGGATGGGAGAATGGACCCAGAACTTAGTCCTAACAAAGCGGACAGCTAGCAAAGTGTATGGAGACAAACAGTGCCCGACGCACAGCACAGATTTGAGATGCACTGAAATGTTGTCCACTTAAACGAGTAAACAAGATACAATGGAGCAAAAGGGCAGGGAAAAACATCGGCCATGTGCAACTTCTTTGGCAGGATGAGTCAAGGTGGGCAGAGTGGAATTTAACGAGACACACGTGGGGTGTAGATGAGCTCACCTGCACACACCCACAAAAGCAACAAAAAAAGGAAAAGAAAGGGCCGGAAAAGGAGGCGACATTGGGGAGGAATCGTCGCGTGGGGCCACTATGAATGGCGGGAGTGCTTAGGTTCTTTGACGGCGCCGCTCTCGTCAAGATGGTCGAACGGGGGAAGGTAAGAGCACAGTGTGCGATGAGGACATCGGTGTAAGCGTATGGGAGAAAGCTTGCGAGGCCTGTCAGGCCGGCACTCCAAGGTCAGTACTGGACTTGCAGGGGGCGTATTGAAGACAAAGCGCCCAGGTTCTCATTAATGCCTTGGGCAATTATTCCAAACTTATAAATAAAGTACGACTCGCGTTGCTCCCGTTCCCGGGTGTTGTTGAACCCACCCTGTAAAACTTAATTTAAGTGCTTCAAATGGGTGTTTTTTGTCATTAATGTGTTTTGACAAGGGGAGGTTAGGGAGAGATAGGGCATGAGCGCGGTGGTTATTAAAGCGAATTCGTAGAGGGTTAACCGTCTGCCCAATGTACTGCATACTGCACACACCACATTCTAGTAGGTAGATAACGTTGGAGGAGTCACAATTAAAGTCGCCATTGATTTTCCATTTAAAGCCTGAGGCTGTGCTTATCGCACAGCTGGTTGTTTGCATATGTTTGCAGACGTGGCATCTACTTTTGGCGCAGGGTCGGCAACCCAACCGAAGGTGGTTATGTGTTTTTGAGTGTACGAGAATGTTTTGAATGTTTTTCGGTCGTCTGTAGACTACGTGAGGGGGAGTAGTGAAAATTTTTGCGAGGCGCTCGCTTTGTTCGAGAATGTTGAAATGTTTTTTAAGGATTTTGTTTACGTTGGGGGGATTACTTGTGTAGGTGAGTACCAAGTTTGCCCGGTGATCTGTTTCTTCACTGCGTCGACGTCCATCTAGTATTTCATCTCGGTTGAGTTTAGATGCCCTTTCAATTGCATCGTCGACAATGGCGGAGGGATAACTTTGCTTGGTGAGGACTTCTCGCATGCGATTGGAATTTCTCACGAAGTCTTGATCTTGTGAACAGATTCTTTTAAATCGATGTGCCTGAGAGTATGGGATACTTGTTTTGGAGTGGCGAGGATGGCAACTTTGAAAGTGTAAGTATTGTTGACCCGTCGTCGGTTTTCTATATACGCTAGTGTTAAGTGAGCCTTCCTTTACCGAAATCTCGACATCTAGGAAGTTAATTGTGGTGTGGGAGTACGCGTGAGTGAACGATATGCTGGGGTGGACAAGGTTGAATTGTTCAATAAAATGTAGGACTTCTTGCTCTGTGTCAGTCCAAATTAGAAAAATGTCATCCAAATAGCGTTTGTATAGGATGGGCTTGATGAGAGAATCTTGCAAGAATTTAGATTCAATACTATGCATGAAGATGTTGGCGTAGGCGGGGGCCATCCTTGTACCCATGGCTGTGCCATTAATTTGTAAGTAGTGTTGATCGTTGAATTCAAAGTGGTTGTATTCGAGTACGATTTTAGCAAGTATTTCTAGAACACGTGTGGCAGGAGACTCCTCTTTTCTATCTTGTCTGTACGCTTCGGTCAGAGATCTGATGCCATCGGAATGAGGAATATTAGTGTAGAGTGAGATTACATCTAATGTTACCAGAAAGGCACCTTCCGGAAGTTTAAGGCCCGCTATTTCGCGAAGGAAATGGTTTGTGTCTCGTATGTAGGATGGGTGTGTTGTTGGAATATGCCTGATTAATGTGTCAATGTAAGTGGAAATTGGTTCTGTAATCGTGCCAATGCCAGATACTATAGGGCGGCCAGGATTATCCTTTTTGTGGATTTTCGGTAGTTAGTAGAATTGACCTGGCGACGGGTGTGGTGCGGTGAGGGCTTTAGATAACCTTAGGGTTATGTCCCCTTTTTGCGCAAGCTGATCCAGAGTCTCTGCTATACATTGTTGGTATTGTGGAGTTGGGTCTTTTTCAAGAAGCTGGTAGAAGCAAGTGTTAGAGAGTTGTCTCAAGCCTTCCTGAATGTATGCTTCACTATCCATTACTACTATACCGCCTCCTTTATCTGCTGGCTTTATGGTTACATCTGTCCGTCTGCTGAGAGCCTTCAATGCATCCCGTTCTTTTTTGGACAGGTTCGGTCTCCCTGGAGTGTGGCTTTTGTAAGCGCGAATTATGTCGTTCTGGACCGCATTAATAAACATGTCCAAGTGTTTATCTCTTCCCATGTTAGGAGTCCAGTGTTGGTTTGTAACGCAGAATTCTCTGCAGTCTGCACTAAGTTGGGGCCTATCACAAAAGTATTCTTTCAGTCGCAACATTCGTGCAAAATTGCCCAAATCTTTTAAAACTGAGAATTCATTGTGTTTACTTGTGGTGGGGCAGAACGTAAGACCTCGAGAAAGAACTGATTTCTCGTCAATTGTTAGGGCGCTGGATGATAGATTAATAATGCTATCCTGGAAACCAGACACAGAGCTGGTAGCAACGGGTTTATCATTAGTGGCTGCTCCCGTTCCAGAGCGTTCTGCTTGTGTTGTCGGTATTAATGTCGTTTGTGTCGTTGCGTTGAATTTGTTGTTGGGGCTTGCCGTAACAATGAGGTGATTATTAGTAGCTACCTCCGTTTCGGATTCTTCGCGTTCAGCTGGGTTTGTCCCCGCGAGGTGTGGAATCCCGTCCCTAATGAATTCCTTTCGTTTTATCTCGCGTACCTCGCGGGTTCTCTTTTCCTCAAAGAGCGTAAGTTCGGTGGCCTCAGGCGCGGTTAGGGGAATGTGTTGACGTGCACGACTCCCTTCTTTTTTCAGAGCCCCCAAGACCCTCTCAAAATGGCCAATCGTAACTCCAAGCAAATCCAAAGAGGCAGATTCCAGTACACGATTCCAATTATCCTTTTCCTCATCACACAGGTTACCCATTGATGGTGTTAGTAAAATTTGTAAACCTTCTGGTGCGATTTTTGATTGCATATAGATCTTTAGGCTATGGATATGGAGTTCGTGCCTTATTCGTTTATCCACGATTTTTCTCAACTTTAAAAATTTGGAATTATTTGAGGAGGGCTGTCGGTAGGGTGAGAAAGAGAGAGTCGGCGTACTCACGCGACCTGATTGTCCGTGTTGACGAACGCGTTGTGCGGAACCACAGCGTTTTTGGAGATCATAGCGAGACAGAGGGGTGCTTGGGATTTCCGGTCTCGAGCTGGTAGCGGCACCCATGTGGCCTTCCACCGTGGAAGGCGTTTGTCGCTGTGCCTGGTCTGGATGGCCTGAGGCTGCGCCGGGGCTTGCTGGAGTCCTCGTGCTGTTTTTGGTGGGTTTCTGTGCTGTGCTTCGGGAGGTTGGTGTCTCTTGGTGGTTAGCCTTGAGTGGAGGTTGCTGCTGGTGGGGTCTGGTGCGTAGGACTCTTGTTAACTCGGGTAACAGAGCAAGAACTCCTACATTTTATTGAACAATTCAACCTTGTCCACCCCAACATATCGTTCACTCACGCGTACTCCCACACCACAAGTAACTTCCTAGATGTCGAGATTTCGGCAAAGGAAGGCTCACTTAACACCAGCGTATATAGAAAACCGACGGCGGGTCAACAAAACTTACACTTTCAAAGTTGTCATTCTCGCCACTCCAAAACAAGTATCCCATACTCTCAGGCACATCGATTTAAAAGAATCTGTTCACAAGATCAAGACTTCGTGAGAAATTCCAATCGCATGCGAGAAGTCCTCACCAAGCAAAGACATCCCCCCGCCATTGTCGACGATGCAATTGAAAGGGCATCTAAATTCAACCGAGATGAAATACTAGATGGACGTCGACGCAGTGAACAAACAGATCACCGGGCAAACTTGGTACTCACCTACACAAGTAATCCCCCCAACGTAAACAAAATCCTTAAAAAACATTTCAACATTCTCGAACAAAGCGAGCGCCTCGCAAAAATTTTCACTACTCCCCCTCACGTAGTCTACAGACGACCGAAAAACATTCAAAACATTCTCGTACACTCAAAAACACATAACCACCTTGGGTTGGGTTGCCGACCCTGCGCCAAAAGTAGATGCCACGTCTGCAAACATATGCAAACAACCAGCTGTGCGATAAGCACAGCCTCAGGCTTTAAATGGAAAATCAATAGCGACTTTAATTGTGACTCCTCCAACGTTATCTACCTCCTAGAATGTGGTGTGTGCAGTATGCAGTACATTGGGCAGACGGTTAACCCTCTACGAATTCGCTTTAATAACCACCGCGCTCATGCCCTATCTCTCCCTAACCTCCCCTTGTCAAAACACATTAATGACAAAAAACACCCATTTGAAGCACTTAAATTAAGTTTTACAGGGTGGGTTCAACAACACCCGGGAACGGGAGCAACGCGAGTCGTACTTTATTTATAAGTTTGGAACAATTGCCCAAGGCATTAATGAGAACCTGGGCGATTTGTCTTCAATACGCCCCCTGCAAGTCCAGAACTGACCTTGGAGTGCCGGCCTGACAGGCCTCGGAAGCTTTCTCCCATCCGCTTACACCGATGTCCTCATCGCACACCGTGCTCTTACTGTCCCCCGTTCGACCATCTTGACGAGAGCGGCGCCGTCAAAGAACCTAAGCACTCCCGCATTCATAGTGGCCCCACGCGACGATTCCACCCCAAGGTCGCCTCCGGTTCCGGCCCTTTCTTTTCTTTTTTTGTTGCTTTTGTGGGTGTGTGCAGGTGAGCTCATCTACACCCCACATTTGTCGTTAAATTCCACTCTGCCCACCTTGACTCATCCTGCCAAAGAAGTTGCACATGGCGGAAGTTTTTCCCCGCCCTTTTGCTCCATTGTATCTTGTTTACTCGTTTAAGTGGACAACATTTGAATGCATCTCAAATCTGTGCTGTGCGTCGGCCACTGTTTGTCTCCATACACTTTGCTAGCTGTTCGCTTTGTTAGGACTCAGTTCTGTGTCCATTCTCCCCTCCCGCTCTTTTTTTTTCTCCCCTTTTCTCCTTTATTTTTCTTTTCTCCCCGCGACCGCATACGTGGGTGGCGGGCGACGACATTTACCCTCCCCAAGCCCTGTCCCGTTTGTGTATTTTTTGTTAATTGTTTCTTTTTTTCTCTTCCCTGAGCCGTTCTTCCTTCTGCATCGTCGGCTTGTTTTGGCTCATGTGTCGAACACCTGTACAGATGAAGACCCTTTAAGAAGAGAAGCAAGAACCATGTAACTTCAGTCTTGAAAAAGGACAGGCTCTGTCCGAAACGTCGACTCCCAATAAACGTTTACTTAAAAGAAGCGTTTCTCAATTTCGCATCTTATTTAATCTAGCAACCAAGTACGTTTATCGTATACGTATATATATATATATATATATATATATATATATATATATATATATATATATATATATAGCCGTTGCCGTAGACAGCCGTTGACAGCCGTCGCCGTAGCTCAGAGGTCGAGCACCGGACGCGTAATTCGGAGGTCGTGGGTTCGGATCCCACCGGCGGCATGTGGTTGTTTTTTCTTCTGCTTTTCTATCAATTAGCTTTAAGCGATAACATATTCAGTAATATTCTAAAATTGATCAACCCCAATAACTTAATTAAAAAAATCCCCTCTGCCCCTTGTTTCTGTGGCTGTTGGCTTCTGTTATATTTATAACGAGCCCCTCATTCCCCTTCCTTTGTTTGCTTAATTGCTTAGCGAGGGCCTCGGTTCTGGCAGCCTTGACGCCATAGGAAGCATAAGAGGGTCCTCACGCAGCTTCCACCCTCTCCGTTCGATGACGTTCTACGTCACACCTGCGGTAACTCAGGACGTTCTACGTCCGCCGCTTATAAACGTGGGTGGCGCTGATGAACAATCTCAAGGTTAGGTTACTTGTAAACATAAATACCCCCGAAAGCAGAAGGTTTGACAGCCGTCGCCGTAGCTCAGAGGTAGAGCACCGGACGCGTAATTCGGAGGTTGTGGGTGCGGATCCCACCGGCGGCATGTGGTTGTTTTTTCGTCTGCTTTTCTATCAATTAGCTTTAAGCGATAACATATTCAGTGATATTCTAAAATTGATCAACCCCAATAAATTAATTAAAAAAATCCCCTGTGCCCCTTGGTTTCTGTGGCTGTTGGCTTCTGTTATATATATATATATATATATATATATATATATATATATATATATATATATATATATATATATATATATATATATATATATATATATATATATATATATATATATATATATATATATATATATATATATATATATATATATATATATATATATATATATATTTATATATATATACACACATATACAGAAGAAGGGGTCACAACTCTGCAATTATCTTCATTTAATACCAACAGTTTCGAACGGAGGACCGTCCTTCCTCAGGGTACACACGAATGAACACAATTTCTCATTTTCTAGGCACCGTACGCAAAGGGAGAGGTGAAACCACTCTCTCTCCCATTAGAGGAAAGGGACGCAAAATATGTATAAGACGCAAGTGCTCGAGTCCATTTAGGGGGAAGAGGGTGAGGGTTGCGAAGGCCAGGGAAGGGGAAAAAACGTTTATACATAAAAATATAAAAATAAAGGAAGCAAAAGTAACATTGAAAAATGAAAATAAAAATAAGAACGCAACGCCAGAAGCTTGCGTAACAAAGCTATAGAAATAGATATGGAGGGAACTAGTTGCTTCTCAGAAGGCACCAGCGAGAATGTTTCAAGAGAAGCTCCCTGCAGTGTGGGTAGTGAACCCAGGTGTTAAGTTCGGTGAACTTTCTGCGGTGCCATCCAGCCTCCAGCACAGTGCATGGAACCGCGGACGCACGATGGACGCACCGCAGACGCACGGCGCGACGGGCGTCGGTGGCTTCTCTGTTTTTGCTGGCGGCGCCGTCGCCAAAACGCTAGTTTGCCTCCCCACCAGAGACACTTTCTACCGAGCAGCGTTCTACAGTGCACTGTTTGAACGCCTGCAGACGTCGTGCGTGTTGCCACTGGACGCTGGACCCCTCAGCGACAGCCTTTCCTTTTTTATAATAAGGAATCTTCACTGATTGTTCCCGTGGCATACGTGCGTCTCGAATGCACGTGTGCGGGAGGGGGAAACGAGGAAGGCAGAGGTTCGGAACGCGGCGAGTTATGTGCTTTTTGTGTGCGTGCTCGGAGCCTCTCCTTTCCCAAGTGTTTGACTGGCTGGCATCCTTTCCCCAGTATTTGATTGGGGCTGTCCCCGCCAAGGGCGGAGACAGAAGGCTTAAAGGGGAACGCTCCCGGATAAGTGGGGCTGATTTCGTGTCATCAACGTTTCAGTCATGTTGTAAATACTTTTCTCCTTGCTTGTTTCTTCCCGTTTATTTTTTGTAAATAAATAGTTAACCTTTTTGCCCAGCCATCGAGTAACGTGATTGTTTGTGACTCAGAACCATCAATTCGTCATCATCAAGTGTTTCCTCTCGTCACCACCTGAAGGGGAAACTCAACTGGCGCAGTCGAGACAGGATCTCAACTGGTGTAGACGATGACAGGATTTCAACTCCAGGAGAGAGAATAAAAACAATATTCTAACAAGGAAAATACAAAGCAAAACCACGAAGCAAACAGAAAAACGAAACACAAAAAGAAAAAAGGAAAGAAATAAACGCACGCATGCATATGTATAGTACATCACAGAACGGACCGCTCCCCAGCGGGGCAGGTGTTCAAGACCGTTGTGACATGAGTTACGAGTCAACCACAACATTTAGAGCTCTTTGAGACAAGCCAGTGACCGGCACGGCGGAAGCGCGCCGCCGCGGTCGAGGGAGGCAGGGCGACCGGCCAGACGCCGTGCGGGAACCCGATCCCGCAGCCGAGTGACGCGGCGTCCGTCCCACAGTAGGCCATTCCCTTCGAGCTTTTCGTCGCCAAGGCATTCGATTACAAACTGGTTCTTCAAAAGAAGGGGCGAAAGGACGGGTGAGAAGGAACCTAAAGAGTAAATACATTCACAAAAAAAATAAGAAACATAAGAATGGGGACATGGGACCCCGGAGAGTGCAGGCTTCATGGAAGAGGAGGGATTCCAGACGTTCAAATTGTTCTAGCTACTTAGGCTTTTGAGGAAGGCGAAACTGCCAAAGTTTTCATTAATTCCATGTGTTAGTGTCCGAAATTTGTGTATGAATTAGGACTCTCTTTGTTGTCTTTGGCGACTTGTTTGGAAACCCGACTGAAGAAGGATGACGTGAATGATTTCGAATGCATGCTGGGGTAGGCACAGATGCTTGCTTGGAAAAAGGAAGATTTGGCAGTGCGTGAGTATGGGCTTTGTGGTTGTTAAAACGCAACCTGAACGGTGTTTCCGTTTGACCGATGTATTCCATGCCACACACACTGCAGTGTAGCATATATACTACGTTCGCGCTGTCGCAATTTAGGGTTTCCCTAATCCTGAAGGTGAAATCGGAGAATGTGCCTTTAGCGATGGTTGTAGTCTGCATATGACTGCAAACCTTGCAGCGTGGCTTACGGCACGGTTGACATCCAGGACTAGGGTTGGAGTTGGGCGTTGTTTTGGACTTAACTAAAATGTCCCTCAGGTTCCTGCTGCACCGGTATACTGCTCTTGGTGGTTGTTTAAAAATGAGAGACAAGTGACTGCTTTGCTGGATAACATTAAAATGTTTTGGTAGGATACTATTAACACGTGGAATGTTAGATGAATGAGTGAGAATAAGGCTGCTTGGCCTTTCACTATCCCGCGATTTTGGGGAATAAAGTATTTTATTCCTGTCTAAACCACGAGCTTTCAGGATAGCGTCATCGACGATGGACGCTGGGTATTCCTTAAGTAGAATATTTGTTTTTAGCTGCTCAACATGGCGGTCAAAGTCTTCGAGCTCAGAGCAAATCCGTCGGTATCTGTGAGCCTGTGAGTAGGGCATGCCAGTCTTGCAGTGCCGTGGGTGGCTGCTCTTAAAATGTAGGTACTGCTGGCGGCCAGTGGGTTTTCCGTGGAGGGTTGTCCTAAGCACGCTGCCTTTTTTCTCTATTTGAATGTACAAAAAGTTTATAAATTTTGTGGAGATGCTGTGGGCGAACGATATGGAAGGATGAAATGCGTTATACCTCGCTATGAATGCCAAGAGGCTGGCTTCGTAGTGGGGCCAAATGAAAAAAATATCCTCCAGGAAACGTTTATAAAGGAGTGGTTTCAAGGACTGAGTGTCAAGGAATTCTGTTTCCAGTGCTGCCATGAATAAGTTTGCGTAGGCCGGAGCCATCTTTGTTGCCATCGCCGTGCCGTTGACCTGAAGAAAGTGTCTTCCCTCAAATTCAAAGTTGTTGTAGTTCAGTACTAAGCCTAGGATTGTAGAAAGAGTTTCCTCATCAAGATGAACGGGGGATCTCTCCTCAGTACGCATCCACTGTCGCGCGTATGCCGTCTGGGTGAAGGATATTTGTGTGTGTGTGTATATATATATATATATATATATATATATATATATATATATATATATATATATATATATATATATATATATATATATATATATATATATATACAGGGTGTCCCAGATAACTTGGACCAAGGTTTATAAAAAAACTAAGCATTCTTCAGAATTCAAATCGAGTGGATGTTGTTAAGGTTTATCTACAGTTACAGTACCATTTTTTCGTTCCTCCTATATGAATAATTAGTCGAGATAAATAAATTAACTTTTTAAATATAGCTTGAAACGATCAGGCGTCAATAGGAAAGTTGTGGAGCTCCACAAATATTGCCCAACCCAGGCACTTCCAACGAGATAGACCTAGCGTGGCCGTTTTTATTCGGGAACATGAAAGCCCGCGGAGCTTAAAAAATCCCACGTAAAAGTGCGCTCCGTGCGCCTGAATGCGCCGCGATGACAGCGCTCTCGTACGTGTTTTGTAAAAAACATCATCCGCTTCGCACCTTTCGTGCTGCCCGAGACAGGGCTTCGCGTTGTGCTTGGTTCCAAGATAAGCGCCAGTGGGTTCAAGCGGCAACTGAAAGAGCTGCTCCCGTTTCTGCGGCGATAATTGCGCACTCACGTCAGCAGAATGCATGCGGAGGAACGATGACAATCTCTTGAGTTTGAATTTGGGAGCAAGATCCCATCAAGCAAAGACGCATGTGACAAGCCTGATAACATCGTGTGAATAACGCTGAAAAACAGGAGCCGCGCTTTCTTTTAACTGCCGCCCAAACCTACTGGCGCTTATCTTGGAACCAAGCACAACGCGAAGCCCTGTCTCGGGAAGCACGAAAGGTGCGAAGCGGGTGATGTTTTTTACAAAACACGTATGAGAGCGCTGTCATCGCGGCGCATTCGGGCGCACGGAGCGCGCTGTCACGTGGTACTTTTTAAACTCCGCGGGTTTTCGTTTTTCCCGAATAAAAACGGCCACGCTAAGTCGATCTCATTGGAAGTTCCTGGTTTGGACAAAGTTTGTGGAGCTCCACAACTTTCCTATTGACGCCTGAAGGTTTCAAGCTATATTTAAAAAGTTAATTTATTTATTTCGACTAATTATTCAAATAGGAGGAGCGAAAAAATGGTACTGTAACTTTAGAAAAACCTTAACAACATGCATGCGATTTCAGTTCTGAAGGACGCTTAGTTTTTTTTATAAATCTTGGTCCAAGTTAGCTGGGACACCCCTGTATATATATATATATATATATATATATATATATATATATATATATATATATATATATATATATATATATATATATATATATGTGTGTGTGTGTGTGTGTGTGTGTGTGTGTGTGTGTGTGTGTGTGTGTGTGTGTGTGTGTTTCTAGTCAATTATATTTAAGTTGCAAAGATTCACTAAAATAACTATCGATTAGGACCACAAATTAAGACAAAAATTCTTGGTGTACATATATATGTCAGAAGTGATTTCTTGAGAGCTGATTGATCAATACAAGAATAAGTCACCAGAAGTTAAGAAACATACGAGGATTTAATTCAAGACTTTTTTGCTGGAGGACCAGCCTTTTTCGGCACTCGAAAAAGGCTGATACTCCAGCCAAAACGTCCTGAATTAAATCCTCTTATGTTTCTCCGAAATACCGTGAATTGAATGTTTTTATATTTTTCAATTTCTGGTGACTTTATCTTTTATATATATGAGAGGAGCCAACAGTGACAGCACGAAATAGCAAGGGGGATTTTTTAATTGCTGGTATTGAGCAGGGCAGTATATGAGTATATTCCTTTTCGCTTCAAGAAAATAGATTACAAAACAAGTAAAAAGAGCCCCATTCCGCAGCTGGGATCACAACCAACGAACTCCGAATTAGGCGTCTGGTGCTCTACCCGTTGCATTAGGGCGACTGCTCTTTGTTACAATATTTGTTTGGTTTCAGTGGCTATTAACGTGTGTATATATATATATATATATATATATATATATACATATATATATACATATATATATATATATATATATATATATATATATATATATATATATATATATATATATATATATATATATATATATATATATATATATATATATAGAAGATCGGTCTTCCGATCGAAACATCGAGTAGAATAAATATGTTTCCTTTAACGAAGCTTATACTTCGCTATATACTCTTGTAAGCAGTCAAGTACTCCATGCTTTCGCAACATATATCAGAGGTAGAGCACCGGACGCGTAATTCGGAGGTCGTGGGTTCGGATCCCACCGGCGGCATGTGGTTGTTTTTTCTTCTGCTTTTCTAATCAATTAGCTTTAAGCGATAACATGTTCAGTAATATTCGAAATTGATCAACACCACAAAATAAATAAATAAATTTAAAAAAAAATCCCCTGTGCCCCTTGGTTTCTGTGGCTGCTGGCTTCTTTCGTAGTATTTATAACGACCCCCTCAATCCCCTTCCCTTGTTTGCTTAATTGCTTAGCGAGGGCCTCGGTTATGGCAGCCTTGACGCCATAGGAAGCATAAGAGGGTTCTCACGCAGCTTCCACCCTCTCCGTTCGATGACGTTCTACGTCACACCTGCGGTAACTCAGGACGTTCTACGTCCGCCGCTTATGAACGTGGGTGGCGCTGATGAACACTCTCAAGGTTAGGTTACTTGTAAACATAAATACCCCCGAAAACAGAAGATTTGACAGCCGTCGCCGTAGCTCAGAGGTAGAGCACCGGACGCGTAACTAGGAGGTCCTGTGTTCGGATCCCACCGGCAGCATGTGGTTGTTTTTTCTTCTGCTTTTCTAATCAATTAGCTTTAAGCAATAACATGTTCAGTAATATTTGAAATTGATCAACACCGCAAAATAAATAAATAAATTTAAAAAAAATCCCCTGTGCCCCTTGGTTTCTGTGGCTGTTGGCTTCTTTCGTAGTATTTATAACGAGCCCCTCAATACCCTTCCCTTGTTTGCTTAATTGCTTAGCGAGGGCCTCGGTTATGGCAGCCTTGACGCCATAGGAAGCATAAGAGGGTTCTCACGCAGCTTCCACCCTCTCCGTTCGATGACGTTCTACGTCACACCTGCGGTAACTCAGGACGTTCTACGTCCGCCGCTTATGAACGTGGGTGGCGCTGATGAACACTCTCAAGGTTAGGTTACTTGTAAACATAAATACCCCCGAAAACAGAAGATTTGACAGCCGTCGCCGTAGCTCAGAGGTAGAGCACCGGACGCGTAATTCGGAGGTCGTGGGTTCGGACCCCACCGGCGGCATGTGGTTGTTTTTTCTTCTGCTTTTCTAATCAATTAGCTTTAAGCGATAACATGTTCAGTAATATTCGAAATTGATCAACACCGCAAAATAAATAAATAAATTAAAAAAAATCCCCCGTGCCCCTTGGTTTCTGTGGCTGTTGGCTTCTTTCGTAGTATTTATAACGAGCCCCTCAATCCCCTTCCCTTGTTTGCTTAATTGCTTAGCGAGGGCCTCGGTTATGGCAGCCTTGACGCCATAGGAAGCATAAGAGGGTTCTCACGCAGCTTCCACCTTCTCCGTTCGATGACGTTCTACGTCACACCTGCGGTAACTCACGACGTTCTATGTCCGCCGCTTATGAACGTGGGTGGCGCTGATGAACACTCTCAAGGTTAGGTTACTTGTAAACATAAATACCCCCGAAAACAGAAGATTTGACAGCCGTCGCCGTAGCTCAGAGGTAGAGCACCGGACGCGTAATTCGGAGGTCGTGGGTTCGGATCCCACCGGCGGCATGTGGTTGCTTTTTGTTCTGCTTTTCTAATCAATTAGCTTTAAGCGATAACATGTTCAGTAATATTCGAAATTGATCAACACCGCAAATTAAATAAATAAATTAAAAAAAAAATCCCCTGTGCCCCTTGGTTTCTGTGGCGAATAGCAATATGCTATTCGTTTCGCCCTTTGAAGAGTTCTCTGTTCTATTTCCCATGGAATCATTCTCTCGGACTGTCTCTCAGTCTTGGCAGCGCTTGAGAGCTAGAGGACTAGTCTCTTGTGCCAATCCCTCATGTACTTGGTGTCCTTTTATGTGCAAGAAGTGCGTTTTCAGTGGATTCCAGGGCACTGTGGCATTACCTAAAATTCAATGGCCGCATTCTGAGAGAAGTCAGTCATCACTGGTCAAGTTGCCCACTCCGCTCCAAACCTTACCCTGCTTACCACGTCCCGTTATGATCCACCATGGATACAGCGCAAACTTCACGAAGGATGCAGAAAGGGGAGTCGAGACACAGGCGTCTCTCCTTTCTGCGTCCTGCGTGAAGTTTGGGATGTTTTTGTTGTGATGGAAAGATAGCTAGCTCATGATGTGTTCTCTGTTATGAATATTTCCAACTGCACCAGGTCCTGAGCCATGAGCCCATCCTTGCTACATCGGACTATGAACACTTAAAATTCCCATGGAATGTTCATTTCTGTGATTCAAGACAATATGAGGTTTCCTTAGCGCTGCTGGACTGCAGGATTTCCCGTCTCAATCTTTATTTAAGCCTTTCTGGGTTCACGCCGTCCGAACTATGTGCGTCTTACGGGGACGTTGAATCCTTGGACCATTTCGTCTTCTCGTGCCGGCGGTTTGCACGGGAGAGATTTAAGTATTTGATAATTCCTCGAGCTCAATTGCGGCTGGTGTTACTCTTCCTGTTCTCTCCTTCGGTAAAGCCGTCAAAGGGCATGCTCTTATGCTGGTGTATGAGCTTCTTCATAGGTACGGTACCGAGACCAGGAAATTTTTGTGTTAACTCCCATTTTCATTTGCTTTTCTTTCAAAATTCTTCTGTCATGCTTATTCTTTTTCAATAATTTTTAATCCTGACCTCTTTGTTTCCTCGATTTACATTCCAATCTCCTCAAAATCTCTCAGAATTCGTTGTTACTTTTCCCAGACTCCTCATTTTTTACGAGCCGTTTTACACAAGCCTGACTGAACTTTCATCCTATTTGGATCTGAGATAAACCCTGACCAAACCCCAACCATGGGTACCTTCCATCGCTTCGGAGGAAAGAACAACAACAACCGCCTGGCCACGGAGCGAGAACGTTGAGGAGATGCTCGGAGCTCGGGCCGCCATTTTTATTTGCGGTCCTTACGTTGTTTTTCTTGAAATATTGAAAAAATTTGTTATGGCTGTGCTGGGTACAGCCAGCACGTCGTGGAGCTTCGCAGTAGAACCATCGCGTGAACTATGACCACCGACACAAGCCAGTAATCTGCCCCTTTGCCTACGGCCATCATTTGCCCAGGCACTCTCCGACAGCCGCACCCAGCTATCTTTCGCAGGTTCAATGACCACGACATGGACGATTGGCTTGCCTCCTAGGAGCACGTAAGCGGCCACAAACGGCGGTATGACGTCATGAATCTAAAGAGCATGGTATTTCACCTGTCGGACGTGGCTAGCCTAGGGTACATAAAGCATGAAGCAGACTTCATACCTGGTCGACCTTTAAATGCACTTTTTCTGATAACTTCTGGCGCCCTGTCCTACGCAAGCTCCGCGCCTAACACCGCCTGCGAGTAAAACCTGCACTGTAGGGCGATCGTTCATCATTTACATCAAGGATGTCATCAACATTGTTCCCGGGTGGACTTACCTGTCCGAGGCAGACCGGATCGAGCACGTCCTGAAAGTCATCGAAGCTGTCGCATACCAAAAGCTTATCGCCCAGAACCCCAGCACCATTGCTGATATATTCACCGTGTGGCAGAACTCAGATGAGCTCCGTAATCAGCGCATTTTGTTGTCATGACCCTGCAATCAACCTGATTGCTTTTCCTCGTCGCTGTGCCAGTATCTAACATCTCTCTGCTTAAGCGCGCTGTACGATCGTTCTTTTGCGCCTTCCGCCCGGCGGGCGGACGGCAGAACTTTCGACCACACAATAGGCGTCCGCCCGGTCCGGCGAGCGGAAGGAAAGTTGGTAAACTTCAACTTTCGGGCCGATGAGCGGATCCGGGTGGCCTCCAGAATGCACCGATTGGCTGATTTTTACGTGAAGTCCCAGGCCCGACTCCGCCTCTGTTTCTGCCGGGGCAAGATGCACGTCCCGAGGCATAGGTGGTGGCAGCTATGCCGCGAAGCATATTATATTGGCGACATGTTGATATTACGAGTATTCAGAGCGACTGCGAGCTTCTGTGCGTGCAGCAGCGACGAGCGACCGTTCTCCCAATTGAATTCTGTAATCATCGACGCTGATGGAGTTGACAGAACGCCTGTTCCAACCGACGCAAGACATACGCGTTGGCGGTGCCACGAAGTATTCATATGGAGGAATTTGTAGTTGTTGCGAGTTCCTAATTCCTGCGAGGATCATCACGGGTAGCGGTGAGTAAGTTTCTCACGGTGAGCTTCTTGTGCGTGCTTGAGCTGCATTACACAGTGACTTGTGTCCGCGTAGAGAAAGTGATTGCGATCGAAGCGAATGCCTTTACGTCAATTGCAGCGAAATGTGCACTTGCGAGAGCTCAGTACGCACGCCGCGCTTTCCGAATGATGAAATGAATGTGGCGTTGTGCAGCTAGTCGCAATTTTTGCGATGGTTGCAGTGATCGCGACGGAAGCGTTCACACGACGTTGTTTCTGCTACGCATTCCTTACCATTTTGATCGCGATTCTTGCGGGCACTGTGCTTGAGAATTGCTGTGCGCGCTACGGGACGCGAGCTTGGCTGCACAGTTGTGTATTGAGGCATCACAGCACCCTTAAAAATGGTGTAGGTGCTTATTCGACGCATTGCACAGATATGCTTTCCTGCTCAGGTAAACCCCTTCACTATAGCTACCAAACTAGTTCTGAAGCAGAGATTAGGTGCACCGCTTCAAACTTCCCCACTCAAGGAAATCCCGCAGCGATTTCCTGTTCGTTTCTGTATTGTACTACCGCGGAGATCATTTCCAACATTTTTTGCAAAAAAATATTGAATATTGGCAAAATTGTAAGGCAGTATTACAGAAATATTGAAGGTAATGGTCCATTCTTCCCGTGTGTAGCAAAACCTGTCTTTCAAATATAAAATTTTTCATCGCTCGCATCGTGCAGTTGAGACTGCCAGTATAAAACCAATCGGGAACGCTTTTGACGATAGCAAAAACGTTAATAGCTAAAAAATAAAAGCCTGCCGACAGCAGATCTGTCGGCATAGGGATTGTTATAGTAAATTCTTGTAATATATGAAAAAATGGTCCACATAAAGATTTCTGTTCGAAAATGCTTTTCTCTGGAATTGTTGAGTATGTAAGGGATTAAGAGCAGCTCTCCAAAGCTAAGGTTTGTTTTTTCGACAATCAAAAACCGTGGGGAGAGACATGGAAGTAAGCAAAGGAAAGAAAACAATTTTCGTTTACAACGCGCTATACTTGTGCATGCTTTAAAACATGCAGTGCCCGTATTATTTACGTAAAGTTGTGCAAAATGTTCGCTTTGTTTGGTGACACATCACGTGAAGCAGGAAGCGCCGCAAGAACTTCATAGTGGAATACGCTTATCCGCTCCGACGTAGAAGGCACTTTGTGACACAAGCCGCCATGTCCGGCGTCCAGACTGCATGCAGCATAAGCAAGCGATCACACAGGCACCCGTAATGCTGCTGGACAAGCGTCAGCTTCTTCATCATTTATTTTGCACATTCATTCCAAGCTCGGAAGCAACGTTCAAGCGCCTGAAGTAAATCGCGCGGTAAGAGCATCCAAACAAACAAACAAACGTTATATTATCCGACAAGCTTTGCCCGAAAACTCACTCCGCAGTGGGGGGAAAACAGACTGGTCGTCGCACTAGCAGCCCATCCAGCGCAGGCAAATAGTAAATATTTTATTACGCGCCAGCTGTAGTTCGCTGCCCCTTCTCAGGAAACGCCATGAAGAAAAAAATGAGCTAGTCAGCAATCCAGTTGAAGAAGTGATTATGATTGGTCGTGTTGGTAATACATCGGAACTAAAGAAACAGTGCAGGAACAAAAAGACGACGACGACGACGAGACAGGACAAGCGCTAACTTTCAACACAGTATTTATTGCGGAATGGAGTATATATACCCCTCTGAATCAGCGGAAGGGGAAAACACAAACAAAACACGTAAAAGTTGCTTACAAACAGCCTGTGGCATTATCAAGGAAATAGCTTGAATTCTTGGGTCAACACGTTACATGGCTGATTGTTAGCAACTTTTAGGAGTTTTTTTGCTGTTTTCTTTCTCTCTTCCGCCGGTTCAGAAGGGTATATATGCTCCCTTCCGCAATTAATCCTGTGTTGAAAGTGAGCGCTTGTCCTTTCTCGTCATCGTCGTCGTCTTTTTGGTTTGGTTTACGGTAGTTTAACGTCCCAAAGCGACTCAAGCAATGAGGCACACCGTAGTGAACATCTCCGGAAATATCGACCACCTGGGGTTCTTTAACGTGCACTGACATCGCACAGTTCACGGGCCTTTAGAATTTCGCCTTCATTGCAATTCGACCGCCGCGGCAGGGGTGGAACCCGCGTCTTTTGGGTCAGCAGCCGAGCGCCGTAACCACTGAGCCACCGCGGCGGCGCACAGGCAATATTAGATGACAGCTGGGCAGTCCTTGACTCGACGAATCGAAATTGCTCATTCAAGGGCCATGAGCTACAGATGATGTAGCGCTTCCTGAATTGTCGAACACTATTAGCCCCTATGCCTAGAGTTTCGGATGAGGGCATCCTCTACATGCCACTCAAAATGCATTAAAATGGGTTTGCTTATGTGATGGCGCACACGCATCACGCAGTGCGATTTGCGCCTTCCTACACTTAATTGCATTCGCAGGCAAGTCTCCTTGTCCTGGACCTTGAAACGTGTATTGCATAATTAGTTACAAACTGCTACTCTTTACTCATTTGCCTCTACGTCAGTTAAGGACAGCGATGATATCCAGCTTTATTGGAACTTCGAACCGACTGATCAGTTTGCCGAGTTACTCGAGCGAAAGTTCGACGGCTACAAACGTGGTGCATGACAGTAAAAAGTTAATGATATTTTACAATGTGCAAGCCGTAAGCAGTGCACACCATGCTAGGAAAACATCAGAAGGAAGCTCTGTATTGAAGAACGAATATCCCATATTCGCATTGACCACTATCCTGGAGCTGTGATAAAGAAGACTGCAGACATTCAAAAGCAGCCTACTATGTTGGGCAAACGCTAGTCAGTTATTGCTTTTTTTCTCGAGTTATGGTTGGTTCCTCATGTCACCAGACGTGAAAGCCAGTAACCGTAAGGCATAACGTTAACTACAAAAAGAAATGTAACTGCAAAGGATTTGGGAGGACGCTGCAGTAGATGTCAATATAGGCAAAACCTCTCCAGCGTTACTTAGGCCGCGTACGGATCGCGCGAGGCCCCCACGACCTGAAGAGTATCGTGGCTGCCAAGAACCACTCTTCCCGCCCCTTTTCTCCCTTTCTTCGGCCACTCTCTTCCAAACGGTTCCTTCAATCCATAGGAAGCATCCAGGCTGAGGCAAGGGCTCTGACCTAGTCCTTTTGGAAGAGGGAACTGTTTTCTAGTAGCCCGGGCGCGAGGTGCACGGGATCTCAGCTTGTTGGAAGAACTGCTCTGGTGGGGGAGGACTTGACGCTGACTGCAGTTAAGATTGCGTTCGATAACACTTCTGTCCTGTACTGCGGTTTCTTGAGCGCTTCTTGTTTTAACAATTCGTTTGAATACGAATTCTTAGTTGAGGTTACCTGAGCGCATCGTGTTTTAAGCATTCGTGCGCAAATGCTTATTACATTTAATGTAATTTCCTTTTTGTTCACAATGGTATTATGTGTTACGGTGTTCCAAAGAGCGCTGCAAAGAAGATAGACAAATGATTCATCTTTGAACGGTTAAATCGGTGCTCCTTGACTAGCACAATTTTTCTAAGCAGTACAATAAAGCTAGAGCGACGCTTCCCTGAGGAGTGAAATGCGCTAGCATTTGATTTCACATTTGTCAAAGGTTTGGCAGCACCTTCTGTGTATGCTTTCTTCAGTTTCTTTGATATTTCCTGTCCATTAAGCGCCATATTCGGACTGCTAGCTGCTGCAGCAGGCATCAGCTATTCTGTGACAGGGCCAACATTTGCATCCCAGTACGATAGAATGCTGTTTGATGACAACCCGGTGGACGGGTCGGGAAACGTCGCAAGGTCACGTGACATCTCTCGACGAGTCATTAATTTAATGGCCACTAGCTTCAGTGGGCAAGTACAGATGACGACATAAGGTCACGTTATTCTGCACTCACGTGATGCCTTTTGTGTAGGAAAACGAACTTGTCTGTTGCACACGGACTATGAGGGACGACGTACTGTAGGGCTTCGGTCTAGTTTATACCACCTGGGGTTCTTTAACATGCGCTCACTTCGTACAGCAGACAAGTGTTTTAACCCGACTGCGTTAAAGGCCCCGTTCACCAAAAATACGGTGTCGTCGTTGTGACCGAAAATTCACAAGCATGGCTCCGGCAGGCGGCACCCATAGAGCAACCTTGGATGGAGGTGGGATACCTCTGTCACGTGACCTTGAGGTGCCATTACAACCTGCCCACCGTAGCAGGTGGCAGTAAAATTACTCGGGAAGAGAATCCTGGGCCGCAGATGGCCCACAGCTGGGAGCACCTGCCATTGCAGGGCAGTGGTGGATCGATCGCTTAATCGCAGCACCACTGTGCCAGGGTGGTATGTGAGTACTCCCAGGGAAGTGTGAATGTAAAGTAGGGAAACACCTTCTGCCTATAAGGGAATTAACACATTATACGCTATCGCGCCGTCCGAATAAGGCGGAGCTTAAGTGTCCCCTCCAATTTCTTAGTGCAAAAGCCTTATATGGCTCATCAGAAACGAAACCCTGCGTTGACCGCACAAGCGGTACCGAAAATTCTGTGTGATGTCACCATGGTCTAGGCACCTGAAGTGGTATCATCGGACCGGAATTCAAGTCAGCGACACCGGAGATGAAAGCCGGAAGTGACGCGTGGCTCGCTGAATGCGGCGCTTTATATCTACGCGTATGTCGTGTGGTCTTTCCTAAACGCCTTCACTCTAAGGCCTTCGACCTAAAGGCCTTCACCGGAAAGGCCTTCGAAACATTAGTTCTAGTTACTAGGTACATAGTACTGTCTAGGAAGCAAATATATTTAACTTGAAGCCCACGATTACAAACATTCACAGAACAAAAGTAGTCTAAGTGCCTTCCGTAATTCATCTTCTCAAGCTGTACTCTGCAAAGATAATCTTTTCTTACGGCAGGAATAAATGAATTTAATTCGTCCTCTAATTCACTTATTTCGGCCTTGAGAAAATGCCTTTTTTCTAGCTGATTTCATACTTTCAGAAGTGCCCAAACAAGTAAAAAAAAATTCTCTGCCTCTCCCGTAACCGAGAGTAGAGTAAGCATGAAATGTTTACGGGCCTAATGTCATCTCGGTGGACACCCGAACCGCACCGTACAGGAAGGGAGGAACGCCACCACCCGTTCAGCGCGATGCCTTGCCATTTGAACGCAAGGTTTTTTGAGGAAAGGAAATGGCGCAGCAATTCTCTGCCATCTCGGTGGACACCCACACCACACCGTAATGGAAGGGAGGAACGCCACCACCCGTTCGGCGCGATGCCTTGCCCTTTGAACGCAGCGCTTCTCCCCAGGGCCCCTGTGCGCCTTCGCGGCTTTGCTTCGATGCGCGAAGCCCCTAGAGATCACGTATGACAACGAAGTGTATCGTGGCATTTATGTGCTTTTTGCACGCGTTATTAGAAATCGGAAATTATAATTCCGTGCATTATCAAACGCACAGCGACTGATATCTTGATAAACATTGAGAAGGCACTGGCAGCAGTTACTTTTTGTGACTCCTTTGGAGACCAACCGGCGCTTGCATGCCGGTCGCGTAGGAGGGCTTAGAGAGTCTCGTTAAATCTCGTTAAGTCTCGTACGGTGCCCGGATGTTCTCGTTTCAGAGCCCGGATGACTGGAATTCAGTGCCCGGATGAGTGGATTTCAGTGCCCGGATGAGTGGATTTCAGTGCCCGGATGATGGCTCTCGGTCTCGGCGTGACGTCACCACACTGCCGACAACGGGGGCTAAAAGCATTTCATGCTTAAAAGCACCATCCAATCTAAGCGAGCCGCCGGTCGACGCAGTCCTCCCATTTCACTCAAGCATTTCACTCACTACTTGGCAGTACTGTCAGCAGTATTAGCAGTAGGAGGAGTAAGAGTAGCGGTAGTGGTAGGGGGTTTTGTAGTAGTAGCAGAATCAGTAGTCCCACAAGAGTATCAAAATGAGGCTAGCAGTGTTTTACAAGATTAAAATAAGTCTGTTGTTGCTCATGGTGATAGCGGCGCGTTGTATTCGTGTGCGCCTGTATTACCAGGTGTCCGCGTTGTGGGTCGCCTTGGTTCTACTGGCTCACCGGTGTAACTAGGTCTCGTATGTGCTTCTGCACACGGATGGCCCGAACGACCCCAGCTTATTCCGAGGACTACCGAACCAGAGGATGACGGGCAGGCTGCTGTCGTGGAACTTTTTGAAAGAAGCGGAGACCCAGCACCCTGTGAGCATCAACACTGCACTCAAAGAACCAATGCTGAGCAGGTGCAGGGGTGCCCACCTTTTTGAAGGTCACTGCGGCAACTGCAATCTCGTGGATCTGATGGAGATATTGGTCAACAGGGTCTGGCGCAAATAGGACTTTTTTTAAAAATTGTTCTCCTGTGGCTCTGGTTTCCTTTTTTTTGCGATGTTAAGGAAATGTGCGTCGAGTGTAGTTTATAAGTATTGGCCTTAATTCCTTCTCATTTGATTGTGAATAGTTATTACAAGATATACAATCATTTAATTTGCATTAATTGTTTTGCTGTTAAGACGGCTAGCTACTCTGGAAGATGATTCGTTTTTCGTGATTTTTTGTTGGTTTGTTTCTATTAACTGCGTATTTATAATGTCTGTAAGAACTGTTTGGATTCTGATTAAATAACCTTTTTGATGCTTCAGCTGACTTTTTGTTTATGCACGAAAACCATTGCTAAGGAGGTTGACGAAAAAAAAATAACATGCTTGACTAAGTCAACTTCCTGTGAGGGGTGACGTCACGTACAGCATGCAAATTCATTTGCACAGGACATAAAAGTGAGTAAATTGAGACTTTTAGTATAGCGTATGAGCGCTTACGTACGTTATACGCAAGTATTTAGCGGGAGGTTACTGTGGAAGTCGCAAGAGCACTTTTAGTTTATCGTACAACCCGAACGCAACGATAGCCAAGGCCGCAGTGGCGCCATCTGGTGTTATAATGTAAAAACATTTTGCCATATTTTTTGCGCTTAGCCAAGGCATTGACCAAGCTTATCCAAGTTGTATCATGTAGACAGCCGGAGTCGTGCTGCGAGCACTGCGACGATGTCAGCACCAACATATACTACGAGCACTGCGACGAGCCAGCCACGAACGGTCGGGGGCTAGCTAACCGCCGAAACGGTTACTTTTGGCAAGGCTATGACTACTGTGGCGTAAAAATCCAAATGAAGCCAATCCCCGCGGGCGGTGTTTTGTAAGGGCGGAATCCTTACACAGAATCCAAAATAGGGCAAGTTTATCACTCATTCGTTCTACTGTCGGGGAGAGGAAAGATCCCAATAACAGTGACAATTTCTCTCCGAAGCAGGCGACGTGGGCGCCGCCATGTTGGCAAAACTATTTTTCCTGGCGCACAGAAGTGCATGCGCGCTAAGTTCGAAAAAGTTTGTACGTAACGCGAACGTACGCAAAACCTCGGTTTGAAATAACGTTTGGCGCATGCGCAGTACCAATGACGCTATTTTATAGCGTTCGCTATGCCTTTGCGTATGTCTACGTACGTTATACTAAAACTCTAATATCTGGGGCGAGGAACGGTCATTCGGCAAGGGAGAGTACTTATCAAGATTTTTTTTTTATCGGAGGAAAAAAGTAATTTTCATAGCGGTAAAGGTGCATGTTACGCGTAGCACGTGAAGCGCGCTTCACACCTTTTTCGAGGACGAGAGTTTGCTAAAGGCTTCCTTTTTATTCCGTCAGACCAGCTGCAGTGCTTGGTAGGCTGCCATTGGCATAGGTATAATCAGGCGCCGTACTAAGGAAGAGAAAATAAAACGATATCTTCATATTTGCAGCACGACAAAACAAAGACAAAATTGAGGGGTCGGGCGATCAATTGGACTCATGAGGAGGAAATGCTGGTGCATTCATCTCTACCTTCTCTTCCTTTGTGCTATCGTTCTGCAGCCTGGAGCAGGAACTGTACCACTACGACCCCTACCACTGCTGTCAACTTCACTCAGCCACTGTGATCATTAGAACCCAACCATCATCACCTGTCACCGAAGAGTCCTTACCGAGTTGCGCCGGCATTTATTTACCGTCGGTGTGTCTATACAATCGGTGTATCGTTTAAGCCGGAGTTGCATCAGGTGTCATCTGGAAGATTGGGAACTCCCCCTATGAGCCACCTGCCACGATTGGTAGGTGCAGGCTTCATAGGGACGCCGACACCGGAAAGTGGTCGCCGTCATGACCCTCCTAATGCGAGTGCATTAAAACAAAAAGTCTAGAAAAGGACACGTCCGTGACCGCTTCGTCGTGCTGTGAATATGCGCCGTAACCAACTCACCCAGTTAACTGTTTCCTATATTTTTCGGCAAGGTTGCCGAAAACTTAGCATTGTCTGGTCGGCTTTTAGTCTATCCGAGTAAACAACTGTCTGCCGAAAATAACGTTCATAACTAACAATAAAAGGAATTTGCGCGTATAGCTTAATTATCTGCAGTCTTTCGCTTTTAGGCTGAATGTTCTTAGTTAAGATATGCGCAAATTTCGTGGGATATAGAGGGCGCTACTGGAAATCCAACATACCTGCCCGGTTTTTAAGAGCGTAATTAGCTATTACTACTTACATTTGTCAAGGACACCTCTCTTAGCAATGAAGGTGAATTTGACGAAAACAGTGGGCGCGTAGCGCCTCAATCGATGCCTATACTTTCGATCCGTTATATATGTGCCAGTATAGCGGCCATAGAAGTGGGACCCCACTGGGACCATCATTTGCATAAAATTTGGCGGACACCCGTCTGGCGAAGAATGTTTGAAGTGGTGTCGAATGAATTTTATTTTGCACAAAATCACTAATTGAGATGAAGCCCAAAATATGCGCGGCATTCGCAGCAACGACCTTTCCACCCTCAAACCGTGCATTCCGAAGACCTTCAGACGACCATTACGGCCGAACCTTTTGCCGCAAGGAGTTCCGGATGGTGTGAAATGATTCGCCGTTTTGTGATCCACACGTTTATAAAATTTGTTAACTGATATAACTAGGGAATACTGTGGAATACGAAGACGGCTGTAAATCTCAACAGTGCAAAATCCATGAGGTAGATGGCGCTGTTTGTGTGTTAGAAGGGATATTTAAGTGAAGGGCACACCTGCTGTTGTTTGGATTTGGTCTATCCACGTTTTCTGAGCACACCGATGTAAGCACTTGAAGCTCCGTAGCTAACGCTCTTAAGTCGAACATTGAGGCAGTGTTGGGGGATGATTTTTGATCCGGCCATCACTCTAGTAGCCTTGTGTTGCGCTTCTCGATGGTGCTTGGCAAGGTTTTTTGGCAAGGTTACCTAAAACTTATCTTAATCTCTGGTGGACTTCTAGTCCATCCGAGTAAACAACTGTCTTTCGAAAATAACTTTTGTAACTATCAAAAGAAAAGAATTTGCGCTTAATTACCTGCAGTCTTTTGCTGTTAAGCTGTAACTTCTTGCTTAGGATGTGGGCAAATTTCGCGGCATATAGAGGGCACCACAGGAAGTCCAACATTGCTACCCGGTTTTTGATCCGGCTGCCACTCTAGCCTTGGGTCGCGCTTCTCAACGGTGCTTAAAGCAGCAATAAAATGTTTCTAGAAGTTTTCTGCCTGGCATGTTCTGTGGTCTTGCGAGAAGATATGCACGGTATCCTATGTGACCGTACAAGCCCTCTCTGTGGACATATCGAAGGTGGCATGGAAAGCACACGACACTGGTGCGGTTGGTCTGGCATGCGAAAGATTCGGCTCCGACGAAGAGGCGCGAAGGTGCCCCTTAGTCTGGAGCGCAATGGAGGCTGAAATCTTGCGAAGACAGGCGCTGAAACCATCGACAAATGCGCGCCGAGAGCAAACATGGGTCTTAGGAGAGCAGAACGTTGGGCCAGTTGGTGTAGCGACACACCGAGGAAAACTTTGCGCTGATTAACACAAGACGGGAGGGAAAAACGCGCACACACACATTGCGCTCGTGTGTGTGCGTGTTTCTCCCTCCCGTCTTGTGTTAATCTGCGTTAAGTTTTCCTGAGCAAACATGGGTACTGAGAAAAAATTTCAAACCCTCTCCCATCCACTGGTACTCGCCAACTCTAGCATTTCAAAATGTCGCAATACGTAATTCCACACATAGTGCGTATATGCTGTTGGAACGCGGGTCCTCAGTTGTCGTCCGGACGCGGGTCCGCTGTCGCCGACCGGCAGGAGCAATGACGTGACGGGGAATTGATTAGGAGCATCATGAAAAAGATAAATGTATTCACATATTTACAAGCAGGAGCGACAAGCACGCAACATTCCACGATGTATCACAACAGGAAAAGACATAAACAAAGGAGACGGGAGCCCTTAAGTAGAGTCGACACAGACTTCCACCCTTTTCGTCCAATCAGGACCGTCCTGGTAGCTGATTGGCCTGGCAGGCTTGAACGCCATCCTTGGTAGCGTTCTGGTAGCCGTCCGGCCCGAACGCACAATGCGCTCCACGACGACGACGCGCAGGTTCGGAGAGACGCAAGCCTAGGCTCCATCATTGGTAGCGTCCCGGTAGCTGTCCGGCCCGAACGCGCAGCACGCTCCATGAAGACGACGCGCAGGCTCGGAGAGACGCAACCCTGGACGCCATCCTTGGGAGCGTCCCGGTGTTGGAAATTCACGTTCACAACAGCTCGCCCACGGTCGGAAAATCGCGCACGAAGGAAAGAGGTCCGCAGCCACTTCTCGAAGTCCCGAAGTCTGGGCTAAAAGTCTTTGTCTGCCGGCCGTCAATGGCTCGCGACTAGTTTCTTCAGTTCTTCAGGTCATGGTGTCTGAAGTCCACTGAAGTCCAGCTCTGGAATTTCCTCTGCGAGGCGAGGCAAACGGAACCACAAACGTCAAGCCACACACAACAAAGCAAGTGCCGTCTGTAGTCCATTCATCCCGCCAGACCATCACCTAATAAAAACTGATTTCACTGCAGAGATCCCTCTAAAATCCCTCTGAAATTAAGCAAAATTTCTCCGAACGAACACGAAACGTGAACCGGATGCAAGGTTCAAGTGTTCGGACCTCTCCAAAGCGTTGTCATCAGGCGTGACGCTTCCAGACAGATCGAAAATTATTTGGTTTGGAGTTGGTCGATAAGGTGGAAGCAATCTCAGACGTCACCCGGCCAGGGAGGAATCCATCGAAAGTTCAGACAGAGACCTAATTTTTGCCCGAACCTGTCCTCACTTTTTGACCTGCTCAATTACTGTCCTTCTTTCCGTCTTTCATGGAGGCAGACACTACGACACCTGCCGTAAATGTGCAAAATTTGCACCGCAAAACTTTGCATACTTAGCACCACTTATACCTTAATTCAACAAACTGTGAAACTTAAATACTGCAGGTAACCTTATTTGCAGAGCCACATAACAAGTTGACAAAATTATAGCTCGCAGTAATCTCGTAGCGCCCACACGAGGAACTACGCCACATTGGCCCACGAGTCACTTTGTTGCACTTCCGCTAGTCAGAGCTCGTTCAGAGCTCGCTTCCCTTACACAGCACAACGCTACACTTAGCTACTTTACAAACAGAAGCATCTTCAAAAGCTACATCACTGAGTGTAAATCAAGAAGCGTACAAATCCCACTCAGGTATAAACCTCAAACTAACATTGTACAGGAGTACAGATACTAGATGCAATCCCTTTGCAAATTCATGCTGTGACTCAAGGAAGCTACTTGCTTCTATTCATCAGCCGCGCCCTGCGCGGTCGCAGACCGACAGTAGCTTTAGTAGGCGGTACACGACAAAACCGGAAGTCTTATGTGCGCGTTGACCCTTGCTAGCTTGAGACGCCACGCGACAATGATTCGTTCCGCCCTCGGCTGCGCGTCTCCAACACCTGAGCAGCACTAGAAAAGTTGAAAGCGAGGGGGGACGATCGAATATGAAAAAAATGCCTGGGTGCCTTCATTTCTCAGTTCCTGAACACCCTTCCTTTCCTTTTGTTTCCAGCCGCGCGTTCTGCTGCATTCTTTCACGCGGTAGCAGTGCGCGCTTCTTTGTGGCCCACTGCGAATTTCACTCCTCGAGCAAAAACCTCCGCAGTGTCGCCACAATGGGGCAGGTGGCTTTCGCTTTCTTTGAAACCGTCTAGACAGTTTGGCCTTCGTGCGGTGCCTATCGCATCAGGAGTGCCGTGGTGAAATCCTTGGACGATTACATTGTTGACGTGCCTTCATCCTTATGACGTTTTGGGCCCGTCCCTTGTCCTTTCTCTGTGGACTACCACTTGGCTTGGCTCTCCTTGCGCGCAGTCGCTTTCCGGAAACTGCCCTAGCTGTTCTGTCTTAACACCTCCCTTTCTCGCGGTGCTCTCACCCTTCACATCTGCTTTTTGACTCAGCACCGAGCCGCCTTTCCCATTTGAATTGGAACTAACGGATCGCGCTTTCGATGAGTCACTGCACGTCGTAACCCCAAATTGTTCCGACTGAACTTTACTTTCCGCTGAGTCTAGCAACCTGCTCTCCTGAGGATTGCTATCCGACCACATGATCCTAACTACGTTGACCGCAACTCCATCTGAACCACTCTCTTTGGGTAACGTTGTGTTCTGGCCTGGGGTTTCAGCGACGCACTCAGGTGACTCACGGTCACTCTGATTACCGTAAAGTGTCTCCAATAATTGGCCACTATTGCTCATCAGCCGCATCGAAGGAGGGTCTCCTGTGATTCCTTCACTGCGCTGGCCTGTGAGCTCACTACTCTGTTCCTGAGAGATAACAACTGACTCACTTATAAAAGTAGCATCTGCTTCTGGGCTTAAACCTTCCCTGCCGTTACTCCCCTGAGCAACGGTTGTGTCCCCACCTGACCAAGCGGGGTTCATAGGCTGGTCGCTGACACACAGATGGGAGCGCTGCCCGCTTCCATCACTTCGGGCTTTAGCGTTCCCCTCTCCTTTTGGACGGTCGTCCCCTTTTACTGCTCCGGCATTCTTAAAAATCGGCTTCGCGCCTGTTTCGTCAGCTCTATGCCTAGCGGGGTACCATTGCTTGAACCACTTGTAGCGTTGCTTGTACCTGTTGCTTGTACCACGACTTTCAAGCAACACGCGGCGTGACGCATACTCTTCCGGGAGTTCAGCAGCCTTCTGAACAGTGTTTACCTCGGCCCTGTCGAGAATCCACAAAGGCATTCGATCCGGGATTGTGTCATAAAACTGCACTAGACACATGCACTCCACGATCTTCCCTGCGTCTGCGTGACCGCATTCACTCTTTAACCACTCCAGTAAGTTTGTTTTCGAGTTACAACCAAACTCGAGATAAGATTCTTCTTTAGACTTAGTGGCTTTTCTGAAACGCTGGCGAAAAGCCTCGGCAGACAGGCGGTATTTCTTTAGGAGGCTTGCCTTCACGGTCTCATAGTCCTCCGATTCTTCCGCACTCAGTCTCCCGATCGCGTCCGCTACATGACACGGCAACAGGGTCAATAGTTGCTGTGGCCACCCATCCTTCCCAAGATTAGTTTTCTGGTATGTCCTTTCGAAGTTCACCATAAAAATACTAATGTCCTCGCCTAGCTGGAAGGGTTGCATGAAATCTTTGATTTGGATTGTTTCCCTCCCTCTTGAGCTGGAGGATGGTGGCTGAGCGACGCCAGCTTCGGCTCTCTTCGACTCCGCGTCCAGTTTCATTAGGTCAGTTTCCTGCTGTCGGCGTGCTAACTAAAGCTCCTTCTCCCGAAGCTGAAGCTCGTGATCGCGTTGCTTCTGTTCCTTCTCCCGAAGCTGAAGCTCGTGATCGCGTTGATTGTGTTCCAGCTCGCGCTGTTCCTTCTCAGCCGCTTTCCATTCCTTTTCGGCCGCTTTCCTTTCCCCTTCAGCCGCTTTCCTTTCTTTAATCAATTCCCATGTCTCGTCTGCCTCCTCGACCGTTACGACCTCTGCCCGCATAATGTCCAAAATCGCTTCTCTTGTTTTAGTGGGGCCTACTCAAATGCCAAGATCGTCCAGAATTTCAAGGAGGTCCTGTACCTTGAACTTGTCTATCTCAGAGCACACCTTGTGCCGGTAATCCCCACTAAACTACAAGCTCCAGTTGGAAGCGATCACAGCACAAAATTGCCAAACTTTCACTTCCCAGATACCAAAATTTCCACACCTAACATCTGCCTGCGTTAGTGCAGTCTGGCGAAATGAGTGGCAAACATCGAGCACTCACCCTCTCGAGTATGGGTAACGCAGTCTCGTAGCTTCTGTCCAGTTGTTGTCGCCTGTGGCTTCAGATCCCAGCGACGTGGGAGCTCTTGCAACTGCTATCTGCTGCAAGGTGATGCGAAGAGCTGACGTCGGTCCCACAGCTGCCACCAGTTGTTGGGACGCGGGTGCTCAGCTGTCGTTGGGACGCGGGTCCGCTATCGCCGACCGGCAGGAGCAATGACGAAATGGGGAATTGATTAGGAGCAGCATGAAAAAGATAAATGTATTCACATATTTACAAGCAGCAGCGAGAAGCACGCTACATGCCACAAATGTATCACAACAGGAAAAGACATGAACAAAGGAGACGAGAGCTCTTAAATAGAGTCGACACAGACTCCCGCCCCTTTCCGTCCAATCAGGAGCGTCCTGGTGGCTGATTGGCCTGGCAGGCTTGAACGCCATCGTTGGTAGTGTTCCGGTAGCTGTCCGGCCCGAGCGCACAATGCGCTCCACGACAACGACGCGCAGGCTCGGAGAGACGCACGCCTGGACACCATCCTTGGTAGCGTCCCGGTAGCTGTCCGGCCCGAACGCGCAACACGCTTCATGAAGACGACGCGCGGGCTCGGAGAGACGCAGGCCTGGACGCCATCCTTGGGAGCGTCCCGGTAGCTGTCCGGCCCGAACGCGCAACACGCTTCATGAAGACGACGCGCGGGCTCGGAGAGACGCAGGCCTGGACGCCATCCTTGGGAGCGTCCCGGTGTTGGAAATTCACGTTCACAACAATGCTGAGTCCGCTGCCAGTGACCCGTTTTCCACTTTACATCGGCTTATACGTCCCACCGTCGTGCTCGGGGCACAGCATTAATGCACAAACCCAATGTAGCAATGATGATCTGCACTGCGCATTTAAGCTCCTATGATTTGTTTTGAAGAAGCACTGTAGGCAACTATTTTGACTGACGTAATTTATAATGAGGTCCTGACGGCGATATCTTTCACCAGTTGTCGTTCGACAAGCGAGGCAGGTCTAAGAAGCCGCAGCTTCCTCTTCCTCGGCGACAGGAATTGTCGCCGAAGTTGCAGGCTGCGCAATAAGTTCCACGTCTCCGTAAAGGTTTCTTCACATTTTGATTTTGTGTAGCATCCGAAAACTACTAACTGCGATACATTCACTGAATCGCTCAGAGAGCGTATGTTCTTCTTTTCTCAAAGAGTAACTGCGTGGTCATGTGGTCGTTGCTGTAAAATATTGCCCTCGAAAATGATTCACAGTTCACGTCATTGAAGATCACTGCTAACTGACGGGGCTGCAGTGGTGATGCCGTCTATGCACGGCACCCACGCGTGCGTCAGAGACAGGTAACGTGCCTCTCTCGCAAGGCGTTACTAAATTAGATGGCTAAGAGTCGGAATGCTTATTACAGAATAAACCAGCAGAATTGAGATCGAACGGCTGGTAATCATAATTATCTGTGGCAGTGGTTGCTGCAGCAGGGATGCATGGTAAAGTGATTGTAAAAGTGAGGCCACAACCCGGATTGGAGCGTGCACTGTGAAATTTTCTTATGCAGTGATAAAAGATCCAGAGTTTTTTTTATTATTTTCAGAGAAGGAAGCGGATTGCTTTTAAAAAGATCGATGTGCCTGCAGATATTTTTCCTTATTTCGTGTACATTGTGATTGAGTTGTGATCAGGAGCTGTGCACGAAAATTTTGAGTATCTAACATTCTGCAAGATTCATAGTCACTTAGCAAGTAAATGTATTGAACTTGTTTTTGACAAGAAGTGCTGCTACCGTGAGACTTTGTAAAAGTGCCTTAATTCACGACAGTCATAAGAAATAATGAATGTTCGAGAATACGTTTTGGCAATTATAACTAATACAAGTAATCAAACGATTAGCTAAACCTCTTCAGTTGGTCTTCAAAGGAAGGCCAACTGAAGAGGTTTAGAATTGTACGAGCTTAAATGGATCGAAGTCGTGAAACTTGCTGAGAGAGCATACGAAGCCTTTTTGTGCTATCGCTCGAAATAGCGACGTAATCTCCAGAAAAACTGCCACGGCGTTCAGACTTCGCACAACAGAGCGACAAGTAGGAAGCCGCGTGGTGAAGTCATTAATGATTTGTTAGGGGTGGGGGCAGGAGTAGGGAGTGATACGAAGTCATATCGAAAGCATTGAGCAACAATATTCTACACTTCATTGGACTGCGCTCCTGAAAACGAAATCTTGCAGCTTTATTTGTCAGGTTATTGTTTCATTTTTCCACCAAGACCCCATTTTACCGCACACATTTATCCCATCGATCAGGACGCTGGAAAATACCCCTCCAATTATTCTCGGTTCAGCCTTGCAGACGCAGTCACGCACAACTGCAAGGATTAGCTTTGATGTCTCGGATCTTGGACCCCGCATTTTACTGTTGCATTATCCGAACAGGTAGCAGCCCAGAGCAACTAGATCCGGGTTGTAAACTGGGTGCAGAAAGTTTTCCAACTCCACTATGTCCACTTTCTCCACTGTAAGCCAGCAGCGTGTGGGAGCGCATTGCCACGCTGCGTTTCTTCTAGGTCGCTTATCGCGCCATGCTTGACAAGGTTTCTTCGGTGTTTCAGCGTATCGATTAGCGTATGTCGTTGGCACGGGCTGCAAGAAAGCAACCGATATGAGACCTTCCGGTTCCCTGAAGACCATGGCCGTAACATTGGCAGATGACAGCAATTTTTTTGTTTTCTTTATTGACGGAGAGTTTCAATGGTGACAATCCGCGCGCTCTAGTTTCGTTTGAGGCTAAAAATGGTGAAACAGGCTTTTAGAACCAGTAATAATTGTTTTTATTCACCTTCTGAACTGCACTGTTCCCTTTTTCAAGTATTACTGCATTTCATTTATTGTTACTAGCCTCTGTTCTTTGATGAGTGCATCAAGGGTTTTCTGGTTGGCTTCTGTTGCTGCTCTCCGAGAGGAGGCTTATCCTCAATAGTCCTCTAGCAGTTTAAAAATTGTCTGCCCCGTCTTGAGCATTGCCGGGCCTATGAATGAGGTGCCAACAACAAGCTAAAGGCTTCTGTTTATTTCCGGGAATGAAATTGGCTTTTCCACCAGAAAATGTATGACCGCACGTTGACAAAACGAGATGACCAGGAATGCAATTTTGTTTAGTGTACTCGTGGCGAGATGACGCAACCTTTTGATGCCAAATAGAAGCATGTGACTGCACGAGGGATGGCGCCACGAGCTACCTAACTACCATACTTGCGCGCTTTCAGACCTATGTACACAAATATATTGATCAGTAGTTTCGGTACAGCCTATGTAGATTTTCAGTGCTGAAACGCTTACACGAAAGAAGAAAACAAATGTCACCGTAAGTAAATCCCGCGGACCTTTTCTTGAGTGCATACAATGGCACAAGCCCTGGCGAAAGCGCCGAAAATATGAAATCTGTCCATTTATCACGTCATAGCTGAGCTTCTCAGGACTTATCCGGCGCTTTGAGAAGACTGAACATCGCCGCTGTTTTAATCAGCTCTTTCTTCACCATTTAAAATTCCAGCGCCAAATGACTTGCCATGTTCACCTGCAGTCTCCAAACAGTCGGATCCTTTGATGTCGTCGAATTCCCATAAAACCTGTCCAGCTTTCCTTTAAACGTACTCCCTCCGACTGTGCTTGTTACTATTCGTCACTAAGCGTAGAGGGATTTAAGTGGAGGCTGCAGTGGCCTTCGATGAAAGGCAGTAGACTGCGTTCTAGCGTTCATGTAGACGATTATTATTTCTCTGCT